>NC_052627.1:7098247-7723247 GCF_016161935.1 Mauremys reevesii
CACCTAAGTCCAAAAGTTAGATTCTCAAAACCCTTGCTTATCTGCCACCTAACCTTGTAGGTTCTTAAAGTCTCTAGGCATCTAAGGCCTTGTCTACACTACAAGACTATTTCGAATCAACTTAGTTCGAATTTGTGGATTCGACCTTATGAAGTCGAATTTGTGTATCCATACTAAATACACTAATTCGAATTTCTGAGTCCACATTCACGGGGCCAGCGTCGACTTTGGAAGCGGTGCACTGTGGGAAGCTATCCCACAGTTCCCGCAGTCCCCGCTGCCCATTGGAATGCTGGGTAGAGCCCCCAATGCCTGCTGGGGGAAAAAATGTGTCGAGGGTGGTTTTGGGTAACTGTCGTCATTGAACCGTCAATCACACCCTCCCTCCCTGAAAGCGCCTGCGGGCAATCTGTTCGTGCACTTTTCTGGTCAGTGACAGCGTGGACGCCACAGCACTGCAAGCATGGAGCCCGCTCTCGCCGTTTTCTCCTCCTCGCACTTTATCGTCCACCTCTTCCACATTCAGCTGCTGAGAAATTGGGCTACTTTTCAATGGTTCTGCAAGCACTGGGGGACCACAGGGGACGTTTTACCGACATGAACGTCGGATGGCCGGGCAAGGTTCCTGATGCGTGTGTTCTCAGGAACTGTGGGCTGCTCAGACGCCTGCTGGAAGGTAGTTTCTTCCCGTACCACGAAATAACTGTTGTGGATCTGCATTTGCCTATAGTGATCCTTGGTGACCCAGCCTGCCCGCTAATGCACTTGCTCATGAAGCCCTATACAGGCGCCTGGGACAGCGACAAGGAACTGTTTAAATACCAGCGAGTAGCGAGCAGCGTGACCTGTGACTGTTCTGTTTCTTTACAGAGAAGCTGAACCTGCCCCTGTTTCTTTACCCAGTTACTGTTGACTCTCCTCTTCGGTTAAATACACTTCCAAGACACGTGTAAAAATAAAATACATGTCACACTGTTACTGAGGAGAGGTTTCTTTATTCATGACTTTTCGTTAAAGGGTTGAAACTGGAACGCAGACTGTGGTGGGTAGGGTGTGCGCTAATGTAAAGACCGCCTCTAAACTCAAGGAATGACAGGCTCCTGCTCCTACAGCGGTCCGCAGTGCCGGACTGCTTGTTTCAACGGAGCCTGCCATCCCTCCTTTTTGGGATTCTGTGTGCGGGGGGCTATGTGGCCTTGTGGCGGAGGAGGACGGATACAGATTCCTCTGCTGCGTGACTCAGCGGTCCAGGACAAGGACCGCTGTATAAGATCTGTAACCGAAGTCACATCCCCACCGCCCACACAGAACCTGGAAACCACCTCCCATACTGACCACAGTGCCTACTGACTGCACTGTGTGTGTGACTGCTGATCCGGCCCCGTGTCTGTACCCTGGGAAAGGTGCCTGTCCTATGCAATTAGCAACGCACTTCCCACGCACCCCATTCAAACAAAGTCTTCAGTGAAAAACATGACGGAAACAGTACTTAACAGCAAAGTATTTTTATTACTTAAGTACACAGTTATGGGATGGGACTGGGATTGGGACTTGTTTGAGTCCGAAGGGAAGGACTTATGCAAACGTAGGGTATGAGAGCTTTTGGTTACTTGAGCACTCTGCTGGGGTGCAGTGACAGTATTCACGGCCCAGGGCGGCATCCTCCTGGTTATTTAGGTGAGGGGGTATGTGACTTTGTGGCGGGGAGGCGGTTGCAGAGATACTGCCGGGGCTCTGTCCTGCAGCGGTCCTGCAGAACATACACAAGTCGCGTGTCCGTTTGCTCCTCACTAGAACAAGCATTGCTTGAGTCACCTGCTTCTGTTCCTCACGCCACCTCTCCTCCCATTCGCTGTGTGAGCGCTGGTACAGAGAGACTTTCTCCTCCACTGCCTCTGCTGGTCCGGGTAGCAGCCCACACATTCATCGAAAATCGTGTCCCTTGTCTTTTCTTTCGCCCAGCCTCTGTGAGGGGGATGCTGTGGAAGGTCTGGAGACAGTGGAAGCTGTGAGATGGGAAACAGTTAGTGAATTCCTTGCAAAGATACTTTTTTGCGAACAATTAACTGAGTCTAGGCTGTCTGTGAATTTTTGGTTGAGACCCTGTGCCTGCTGTTGCACAAATCATTTGCGGTGGATTCTGGGTAAATGTCGCCAGTCATTCCTTCCTCCGGAAAGCAATGGCAGACAATCATTTCGAGCACGTTTTCCATGAAATGCCCTGGCACACGCCATAGCGTGGCAACAATGGACCCTATTTTGCCTTTTGTGTATGTCACCGTATGTGTACTAGATGCCGCTGACAGAGGCGGACCAGCAGCGCTACACAGCAGCATGCTTTTGCTTTTGCATGACAGCAGCGATGGTTACCAGGCATACTGCACCGTCTACCATACCATGAACTGGTAAGAAGACGGTAATAAGATGGTCATGGTTACCTGTCCTTTTGCACTGCGCCATTTGGTGCTGTCATAAGTGCCCCTGGCCAATCAGCCAGGGGCGCAAAATTTGGGAATGACTCCCGAGTCAATCCCTCCTTTTTGGGTATCTAAAAATAGAATCAGTCCTGCCTAGAATATGGGCAACTGGACTAGAGAACCACTGTATCATAGAACCAGAGAGCACAGCTGCTCTCTGTCCAATCATGCATAAATTTTGAGCTGAATGCTATTTACAGGGTGTGCTCCTGAAACAACCCCAGCTGTTCATCCCGTTCTTCCCCCAGCCTTCCTGGGTTCCAATACCATTGTCCCCCTACTTGTGTGATGAAGTAATATAGAATGCATGAATAAGACACAGGTAGTCGTTTGTGAGAATTGAGTGGAAGGAAGCCTCCAGCTGCAATGATAGTCCAGAGATGACATTAAGGGGTGTGGAGGAGGGAGCCAATCATCCCTCTGCTAGTCCAGGGGCAATTGAATCTTTTCTTTACAATGAAGGGTGGGGCTGATGGAGCTCAGCCCCTGTTGCAATGATGAGGACGGTTACCAGCCATACTGCACCATCTACCATGAAAAATTAGGACCAGGCGACCTTGATCGACCTGTCCCAAGCAAGTTGGTATGGTTGTTATGGTTACCAGTCCTTTTGCACTGCCCCATGTGCCAATAGGCTGATGATGAGGACGGGTAGCAGTCCTATTGTACCATCAGCCACCCATGGCGGGGTGGGAGGAAGGATGTTGTTGTTGAGTGCTGCAGCAGCGCGTCTATCTGCAGCATTCAGTACAGATACGGTGACATGTAAAAGAGTCAACAGAGGATTGTTTTCCCTTTAACTTCTGGGGGTCGGGGCGTAAATTGCCGAGATGCCCATGACACTGTGTTTGACCCTAGAAGCATTTGGACATCAGCCAAGAATGCAAATGCTTTTCGGAGACAGCAGGAACTGTGGGATACCTTGCATCCTCGTTCCCCCCTCCCTCCATGAGCGTCCATTTGATTCTTTGGCTTTCCGTTACGCTCGTCACGCAGCTGCGTGCTGAGTCTGTGCTATGCCGTCTGTCCGTTTATTTATTAAAAATACTTTGGACCAGGCGTAACGTAACAGTTCTTCCCCTACTTAGATGCAGGAGTATCCGAGCGAGATAACCGTGAGGACGGGCACTGAAGGAGATAGAGAGCGCATGCTGCGTGAAATCTAGCACGAACCACGGACCTATGCAGCCGTGCTCTGGGAGGCAGTGCTCCCTGAATACCGCATGAAAGCCTCACGGAGCACCCAATAAGGCAGCTCTCCCCAGGAACCTCCTGCTGATGCTTATCGATTAACGGCAGGAGAGCTTCGTGGAGTTCTCCCAGGAGGATTTCTGTTCTATCACCATATATACAGAGACCTCCTTTTCACACACTTCAGATTCCTGTTATATTAAGAATAAAAGTTAACATGGTTAAAGCACTTACCGACTGCTCCTACCCCTGATTCAGGGTCCGGGGATGGTTGGTAGGGATCTCCGTGGTGATGAAGAGATCCTGGCTGTCGGGAAAGCAGTATTGTAGCGCTGTCGCCTGCCTCGTCCTCCACAAACCCTTCCTCATCTTCCCGTCCGTGAACATCGCCGAGGAACTGTCCGTCGACACTGTCCCATCATCAGAGTCCATGGTCACTGGTGGGGCAGTGGTGAGCATCCGTTGGCCGCTTTGATTTTTGGTAGGCTTGTCTGGGGTCCTTGATTTTCACGCACTGCGTTGCATGACGGCTGTATCCTCTGTCTGTATCATGGCTTTGGAGACCTTCTCGTAGGTCTTTGCATTCCGTTTGTTGGAGCGCAGCAGCACAGACTCCTCGCCCCCCACACCGATCAGATCGAAGAGTTCCCAGTCAGTCTATGCCGGGTCCCTCTTTCTATTCAGAGATTACATGAACTCCTCTGCTGGAGAGCTCTGCATTGCTGCCGGTGCTGCTGAGCTCGCCCCGATGTCCAACCACAAAATGAGATTCTAACTGTCCAGAAAGGAAAAGGAATTCAAATTTTCCCGGGTCATTTCCTGTGTGGCTGGTCAGAGAATCAAAGCTCGGACTGCTGTCCAGAGCGTCAACAGAGTGGTGCACTGTGGGATAGCTCCCGGAGCTACTAAGTTCGATTTCCATCCACACCTAGCCTAATTCGAACTAGCCATGTCGAATTTAGCGTTACTCCACCTGCCGGGTGGAGGTTCGAATTAAATGGCTTCCTGGTGTGGACGGTTGAGCGGTTAGTTCGAATTAACGCTGCTAAATTCGATTTAAAGTCCTAGTGTAGACCAGGCCTAAGCTTCCACTGGTGGTCATGCACAAACCCACCCAAATCCTGACAATGGCTAAGCCTAAACCTGAGCCTTCCCCCTACAGTCTCACTTGGGGTTAGATAGGAGGAGGAGACAAGAGTTCCCAAGAAATTCAGATATTAAATTGCAAAACTGCTATCCATGCCTCTGTACCCAATGACTGGCAGATAGCTAATATAATGACGATTTTTAAAAAAGACTCCAGAGGCAATCCTGGCAATTACAGTCCAGTAAACCTAACTTCAGTACCAAGCCAATTGGTTGAAACTACAGTAAAGAAGAGAATTATCAGACACAGATTAACACAATTTGTTAGGGGAATTCTAAACAACTTTTGTGAAGGGAAATATTGTGTCATAACTCTATTCGAATTCTTTGAGGGAGTCAACAAAACTGTAGACAAGGGGATCCAGCAGATGTAGTGTACTTGGAATTTCAGAAAAGCTATGAACTTACTAAAATATCATGTTAAGAAAGTACAGGGCCAAAATCTCAGCTGATATGAATCAGCATATTCTGATTTACCCCAGCTGAGGCTCTGACATTTTGTTTGTTTGTTTTGATGTGCATGAGATGGGATACACTCCGGGTTTTATTCTGAACATAAATAGCAGGAGCATAGTGACCTCTTAGTTGTTTGGCCTTAATTTCTTGACTGCAGCCGTATGCTTCAATCATGTCTGGGTAGAATATACCTCCTTGGAAGACCAATAGGCACTGATTGTCCTGGAATATTGCCTTGTGATGGTGGTGCACCAAGGGCAGGGAAAGACTGGCTGTGAAATAGTTAAAAGTTCACAATATCATTTTTAAAAGTTTTGGTGTAAAGACTTCATTAAAACGTAGTGACACTCCACTGGGAGCTCATCTGGCCCAGGGGCCATTTGCTGTTGAAGATCTTTAATAGCCAGCTCAGTTTCCTCCTGTATGATGCGTTCATCCAATATATTCCTATTAATTTGACTGAGCTTGGAGACAGGAAGGAAATTTAAAAACCTCTGTAAGTTGCTGGCACCTTTTGGGATCTCTGGCATACAGAGTTTGATAAAACTTGACAAATTCAGACTTGGGGATAGAGTTTTCAAAGCGGTGCATGGGACTGGATGTTAATGGGAGTCATTTGGCTAAACCCCTGAAGAATGATTTCAAAGTTTACCCCTCACTGTCTGGATCTTTCATGAGGCCATGTTGCTGTCTCCCAGAATAATTTGCCTTTATTTGAGCTCACATAATTCACTGTTATTCTGCCACTTTGTACTGTCAAAGAACTATTTGATTTGTAGATTATGGACTAAGTCCACAGCTGATGTAAATTGCATGGCTCTTGATTTCAATGGAGCAACACTGCTTTACACTAGTTGAGAATCTGGCCCTTTACCTCTTCCTTCCCCTAATCTGCTGTCACTTATTTTTCCAGCGAGTTTCTATTTTAGAATTAGTTGAGGATAGCTTGTTCACCCTAAAGGTAGACAGATGTGGTTGTGTGCACCTACCTAATTGCTCTAGGGGCCTAACTTGTGAATCAACTATTCTACAGCGGCACTATGCAGAAATGAACCTTTGGCATGCCCTGTCATGACTGGACATGCCGCGGCAGGCTTCCCTTCTCTAGTGCCCCCTGCCGATGGTCACCCTGGGCCTACAGTAGCCTGCTTCTCTTCATGGCTCAGCCCTCTAGCCACATCAGGCTTAGTCCCACCCTTTCTGAGGTAACAAAGTCCAATGCAAATGTCTTATCCCTCCATCTGGTCTGCTGCCCCTGGATTCTGGGCCCAGTGGTCCATACACCCGTTACTACAAGGTTCCAGTAGTCCATATCCCCTTCACGCCACTTTGCCAATGAGCAGCTCATACAGAAACCGAGGCCAGTCCTCTGTAGCGGCTTCCAACCAAGCCTATCAGCAGGCCTTTTGCACAGCCTCTCTACAGTCACCTTTCATTCAGGGCCCGGATTGGCAGGACTTCCCCAATAAATCCCAAACCAAAAATATAAACAAACCTATGTCTGCTCTCTTTGGGTCTGACATTTCCTGCTTCTTAACTTCCTGTCTGCTCTGTTCCCCTACTGAACACCTCCAAGGACTCTCTCCCTGGAAATCCAGATCCTGCTCTTTTATCAGCATTCACCACCACAGCCTTCTCCACTCTGTAACAGGGTGCCACGCACTTCATGCGATCACCTTCTAGCCAGGCCTGCACTCTTCTCAGCTTGTGCTGTTCGTGGTGCCCACTGTCAGTCGTTCTGGGCCTGTAGTGACTCACCCCCCTCCGGACGAGTTACACGCAGTCTGTGTGAACCACAAATAGAACAGAACCCTTCCAGGGTACACGTCCAACAGGGCCTTCCACGTTGCCCTCAACAATAGCTTTATCTGTGGCCCTGTCCCTGGGCTCAGGCCTCAGTTACTCCAGTGGGTCTATCACCAAACCCTCCATTACCAATGTCGACAGCCCCACTGCAGGCAAGGTTTCAATTGTCTCTCGACCTTGGAATCATAGAATACCAGGGTTGGCAGGGACCTCAGGAGGTATCTAGTCCAACCCCCTGCTCAAAGAGGGCCAATCCCCAGACAGATTTTTGCCCCAGATCCCTAAATGCTCCCCTCAAGGATTGAACTCACATCCTTGGGTTTAGCAGACCGATGCTCAAACCACTGAGCTACCTCTCCCCCTTGGAATGAGCTGTGTCCCCAGCGCTTCCTTCCTGGAAACTCATCACCTTTGGCAGCCTGTCTCTGACCCCAGCTCTGCAGCTGAGTCACTGTTCACATCAGTCCCCTTCCAGGATATCCGAATCCACAAATGCTGACCCTCTTCTGGGTCTTCAGACTCTTTCTCCTCCCTTCCCATGTGGCTCCTTCACCTTCGGCTTTGCTCTTACTTTAGGCTTCTTTCAGCTTAAATCGCGGCAGCTGGTCAGGAACTCTTTCTTGCTCCCCTGGCCCCTGCCAGCAACTGCTCTGTCCCTGGTACTGTAGCTCCCTCAGCCAGCCTTGTTCCTCTAACTCTAGGCAGCAACACTTTTAGCTGGGCCTGCAACACTCTGATTGGCTGCTTCCCCCGCAGTGTCTCTATTCAGTCCGGAAGACCCACCTCTACTGCTCTTTCTGGGGTGGGATGTGGTAGGACCACGAGGCCAGGTAAACTCCATCGCACACTCCCATGTCTCTCTTGTCCTTCTGCTAGACTTTTCTACACAAGGAAGAATCCCATGGCTAATCCTCCCCCTGGTCTTCCTCTATGACTCTCCTGATCTTCTTTCTCTAGTCCCAGACAGTAATATCTAGTAGCCCCAGTTCTGGACCAGGCTCCTGTTGTGCAAGGTCCTGTACAAACAGCAAACAAGAAAAGAGACTGAAAGCTCTTTGGGGTAGGAACAAAGTATGAATCAAGAGACAGACAGGGGAGCACCAGGGAACAATGAGACCATACTGGCAGCAGGTGTCTCAACACACTAGCTGCCTACTGTTGTCAATATAGGCATCATGGCAATGGAGTTTTAAGCAGCAATGCCAAGGAGGTAGCTGATCTATTCCTGAAGGAGTGTCTTTGAACATGATTTTGAAAGTATGGTAGTGCTGCAAATGAGTCACCAAGAGAACAGATTGTCAGGGCAGATCGTAGCTACCCAAAACTGGTTCATTGTGAAACTCAGTGTTAAGGCTGATGCAGCTTTCCAGGCTGACACAGCAGTTTGTTTTAGGAGACCTTGTGTGCCAGGCGAGTGGAATAACAGAAGTGAGCCCTGCACAGTGGATCGGAGAGAGAGAGAATGCCATCTGCTGAATAGCTCCTATGTCCCACCCCTTTCAATGAACTGCAGCCTTCTTTCCGAGGCCACACCTTCACTGGAATGGGTGGCTGCTGCTTACAATGTGTGGAAGGGGCATGGGCAAGAAGTTCAGCTCTTCTGCACTTCAATATTCTCAATACTGGCATGTTATTGGGCACTGAGGTATCAACACCTGAAACAAGTCTGCAGCTCAGCAGAATAATAGGCGCTCTAGAGTGGAAGAGCTCTGTGGAGTGTCATACTCAGATACTCATCCTAGATGACCTACATGTCCTGTATTGCACAAAGCAAGGACAGCTCAATACGTCTTTATGGTCTTTCCCCAGAAGAATCTGCAGCACCTTTCTATGGCACCAGCAAAAAGAAAGAGACAGTATATTTAAAAATATGAGCATCGCTCCTAGTTTGTATGCAGAGGAGCAACTTCAGTTTTCTGGGAGAGATTCTGTACTGCAACTTTAAGAGGCCTAGCATAGAGCAAACAGAGCCGCAGCCCAGGGCAAGAAGGGAGGAGGTGGAAGATATGGTTGCCTTAAGCTACCTTTGCCCCCTCCTGATCCTGGGCTGCTTTGGGGCCTGTCTATGGTATGACAGCCTCCCCTGCAATATCACAGACCTCTACAGGGCTTGTGAAGGGAGGCAGCTTTGAAGCTGTCTTCCCTCAGCTGGATATGGGCTTTTGGGGCTCCCACTGCATTACTCCAGCCCTTTTACTGGGCATAAAGGGGTCACAACATGGCTGAGGATGTGACCGTCTGTGTACAAGTGCACATCAAAGTGATTGTACCTCATTCCTGAGAGATCACCAGCATGCTTAGTCCTCAGCTGTCCCTGCAGCTACATGCTTGCACACCCGCTGATACAGGCAAAGGTCAGTGCCTGAAGAATATGCAGGTTTCTGAGTCTCACCATGATTTACTTAGACCCAAGCACTGAGAACAAGATACCCCCTTTGTGGGACCTCACTTAGTCACTCCTGTTACAGAGTACACCCACCCTCAGTCAGCTTCTTCCCAACTAGCCCCTTTTTATTCATTCCTCTCACCTCAGAGAAGTTAACAGCTGCTGTCCTCATTCTCCACCATCTGAGAGAGATCCTATCTCTAGGATCACCTCCTTTCTGCTGAGCTCTGGCAGCCTTTTATCAGGCACAGGTGCTTCTCTTAATGGATTTCTGGTCGGCGCTGTGGGAGGAGTGAGTCCTAAGGAGGCATCTGATTCAGAGGACAGGAATGGCTTGGTATTCCAGAACTTGGAGGGCATTTCATATGTAGTGAAGGCTGCCATGGGATTGTCAGAGAAATGGAGAAAGGAAGCATCAAGGCTGGGTATCACTGGCAGAACAGAGGTGACATGATCAGAGAAATATAAACTAGGTAGGTATCCTATAACTGCCTACCCCAGAGTTTCTTGCTTCTTTCTCTGAAGCATCTGGTGCTAAGCATGGTCTGAAACAGGATACAAGGTTGATGGATCTTCTTCAGTCTGCTGATTAGTTTAGTCTGGCAGTTCGGAGGCTAAATACCTCTGGGCTGAAGTGGTGAAGATGTAAACTAGTTCAAATAGCAGTTCAGTGGCACCTGTCCACCATCAAAAAGCTTTGTCTACACTGGAGTGGCATGCACGGTGCATATGGCTACATGCCAAAGTGAGTAGCAGGCTGCTTCCGCACTGCAGTGAGTAGCTCCATGCAGTAGGGAAAGGCTCTGGAAGTGGGAAGACAGCGGGACCCTACTGTGCTAAGAATAGCGGGGAGGCACTTGCTCAGACATGTAGAGAGCTATCTAGGGTTTATTCCTTAAGGTGTCGTCATATATTTATTCTACTCACCAACATGCCTCCCTGTCTACACTGCTATTTCTAACCATGCTAGGAGTATGTGCAGTGTTTGTACTCTACATACCAGACAGCCGAAGCAGCCCGCTCCTTATAGAGGTAAGTAGAGGTTATCGCTGTGCAATATAAGGAACTGGCTGCACAAAGAATCACTCTTCAATGAAGAAGACGAAATGTGAAGAGAGACAGTGATCATTACATACAAATATCTGCGTGACTCAGCTACCAGCAAAGTATGCAACAAGGCGACTTAATGTGAAATATGGAACTTGATCAGCAAATTAGCCAGCATGAACATTAAAATATGCAATGTGATCTCTGAGGTGTATTAAATATTAAAGTCTGAATTTTGATTGTTAAATAATCTTTACTGAACAACTCAATTATGCACCTGGAATGACTTTTGTTCGAGCAGCACATTGTATTTTGAAGGTGGCTTTTCTGAGTCTTGTGTGGTCATATGAAGATTGCATCCCCTTCCCCTGGAGGTTCCAGCATGACTTTCCATCTGCTTTCACTCTACGGTGAGTGGGGTTTTAATAAGGAGATCAGATGTTTAGCTTACAGGTTTGCAGCTGAAAGCATACCACAGAGCTCCTGTATGTCTCCTCCATCCTCTCTCTGGCTTAGCTCTTATGATATTCTGTTTCTTCAGACTTCAGAATAATACAAACATAGACAGACAGAACTGCTTTTATTGATAGGTGAATGAGTCAATACCTCAATTGAATATACACATTCTAGGAACCCCTGAGAATGGCCCAACTGACGTGTTTTATCTCGATATTATGAAAGTTCTAAATACTTGGATTCGATTACAGAGGTACCTCTACTGAGATCAGGGCCCTTTTCAACCAGCCCCTGTTCACTCACATGATAGGGACAGTCCCTGCCTTATAGAATTTACAGTGTGAACAGAGGCACAGAGAAGGGAAGGGAGTTGCTCACGGTTGCTCAGTAGATGAATGGCAGAGCAGGTCTTCTGAGCTTTAGGCTGCTGCTCTAGCCACTGGGAAATGCTACCGTTGGCTTAAATAAGCTAAATGTGCATGAATTCATTTCTGACTGTGGTGTGAATGAATTGCAGACATAAAGATGGATTAATAGCAAGCTGCAATATTCCAGAGGATAAATTCTCATCTCCATTACACTGTTGGGTGACCCCTATTTCCCACCAAGAAGCATTTTACCCTGAAAGAAAAGGAGGAAGTGGAGCTATGGCCCTGCCCCTCTCCACAGTGACCTGTAGAGTAAGGAACTCCCCACACTGACCTGTGGAGTAGTGCTGGAACCTTTGGGAGGGCAGAGCTGGGGGCAATCTGTGCCTCTGGGCCATCCTAATGGATGGTGCAGGGTACACAACCCCATGTACCTTGAGTGTCCCATTTGTTATAGTTTGAGTGTGTCACCAATTGCGGTGCAGTTCCACTCTGCCTCCTGCTCAGGGCTTTGTGCACAATCTAGGTTTGCTCCTATATAGGAAGTTCCTGTCTGTATCCAGACAAAACTCATTTGCAACATTATGAACTTCAGAGGTTGTATCTCCTCCTTCCTGTCCCCACAACATTAGCATCCCTCTGTTATTTCCCACTGGTTCCTGAGTTATTGTTATATTGTTTTCTACTGGGTTGACTATTGCCCTCCATTAACGCCCTTCATGTTTTTCCCCAGTATGCTTTAGTGCTGGCTAAATTATCTGGATTTTTGTCTGCTGTGCCTCTCTACTATTGTCTTCTTTGAAGTCAACTGTGGCTTACCCAGAGGAACACTTTGGGAGACTAAAGGGACAATCTAGAAGTAATAATAGAGCAGTCTTTGGTGACTACTACTACTACTACAGAAACAAAAACAAACACCACAATATTTAGGCACAAAAGAAATATTTGCCCCCAGTCGCACCCACTTTCAGTGCAATGTCCTTCAACGGCAAACTGCTCCCCTTGGACTTACTATTAACACTGCTTGGGGGATGGAGTAGATCTATTCTAGTCTCTGTAGCTTCTTATCCCACCCTCATCAGCATAGTATGAGTATCTGCCAATAGTGCACCAAGTGACATGATTAACATCTGTCATGTGTCGTTCCTTCTTTCTCCCTCACGTCCAGCAGAGAAATGTGTGTGCAGTGGTTTTGTTTTCATAGGGTTTCATTTTTGTTATGAAAATGCACAGTGCCCTGTGTTTATATCAGAGAAGGCAGGTCAAAGAAGTTCCCCTTGCACTTGGGGCAGAAGTTGGTGAGGTTTGGGATGGTCCTTAGTTCCTGGGAGAGCTGGATCCATGGTCCGGGCCTGGCCCCTAAGAAAGCTCTGTGTCCTGCCCAGCTGAGCCTCATGCTTCGTTCCATTGTGCCTGAGGAGCAGAGTTGTCAACCACATACTTCATCTTGAAGCTTTCAGCATTTTTTAGATATTCTAGACCCAAGCCATGGAGCGCTTTGAAGATAAGTACTATGACAACACTGCAGACTGGGAAGAATAGTCACTCATCCAACAAAGACTCGCAAGGGGGTGCATGCAGGCCCCATTCCCTGTATAAAGGCATCACTGGGTGGGTAGGATTGAGGTGCGGGTTGTGGAAAATGTTCTGTCACAGATCCTTTTGGCTGGGGAGGGATTTTGAGAGGACAGAAAGCTACATAGCTTACTGAGGGTCTCTAAAGTTTTGAATAGTACTGTGTCCTGGTCTTAGCTCTGCCATTCATCTATTGAGCAACCGTGAGCAATTCACTTCCCTTCTCTGTGCCTCTGTTTAGACAGTAAATTCTATAAGGCAGGGACTGTCCCTACCCTGTGAGTGAACAAGGGCTAGTTGAAAGGGGCCGTGTTCTCAGCAGAGGTACTGCTGTAATCGAATCCCAGTATTTAGAACTTTTACAATATCGAGATAAAACACGTCAGCTGGGCCATTCTCAGGGGTTCCTAGAATGTGTATATTCAGTTGAGGTATTGACTCATTCACCTATCAGTAAAAGCAGTTCTGCCTGTCTTTGTTCCCTCAGCACTATTCGTACATGTAGATTGGGGTGAGCAAACTATGACCTGTGGACCGGATCCAGCCTGCCAGCCATTTTAATCCAGCCCTTGAGCTCCTGCTGGGGAGTAGGGTCGGGGGCTGCTCCACGCAGCTCCTGGAAGGAGCGACATAGCCCCACTCCAGCTCCTACACATAGGGGCAGCCAGAGGCATCCACTCTGCATGCTGTCTCCATCCCAAGCGCAGACCCCCCTGGTCCCATTGGCCGGGAACCACAGCCAATGGGAGCTGCAGGGGCAGTGCCTGTGGACGGGGCAGTGTGCAGAGCCACCTGGCCACACCTCCGCATAGAAGCCATTAAAGGGATATGCTGCTGCTTCTGGGAGCCTCTTGAGGTAAGCGCTGCCCGGAGCCTGCACCCTTGAGCCTCTCCCTGCACCCCAAGCCCCTGCCCCAACCCTGAACCCCCTTCCATCCTCCAAACCCCTCAATCCCAGCCTGGAGTGCCCTCCTGCACCCCAAACCCCTCATCCCCAGCCACACCCCAGAGTCCTCATCCCCCCCACACACACACCCCACTCACCCCAGAGCCCCCTCCTGCACCCTGAACTCCTCAGTTCTGCCCCTCCGATCCTGCACCCCCCCCCCACCAGAGCTCTCACCCCCTCCCACATCCCAACCCCAATTTTGTGAGCATTCACAGCCCGCCATACAATTTCTATTCCCAGATGTGGTCCTTTGGCCAAAAAGTTTGCCCACCCCGATGTAGATTGTCACAGTGAAGCTGGAGGCCCTGCATAGCTGGCTGAGTCACTCTTAGGCTAAAGTCATTGGACTGTTTATTCATATTTGCTATTCACAGTCAAGTGTTGATTACTGCAACTGTGTTTGTTATTCGTAAGTATCCAATGAGTAGTCAAGCAAATCATAGGCAGGGAGTTTCTGAACTGATTACCCTGACTACTACAGGTCTGGCTCCCTGACTGGATGAGTGAGCATTTATTAAAAGGTGAATAAAAAAAGTATATAGATACTATGGAGTTGGAAGACACAAGAAATATCTAGATAAATAGATGGACAGAGTGCCTGGTCCTATCTTTAGAGTTAAAGCTGCTTGGCCCTAGACCTGGACAAATAATGGATATTCTCATTTACGGGAAAAAAAGTTGTGTTGAACAGAAAACTTTGACATGTTCAGTGAATTGAAAAAGTCATTTTGGGTTGAACTAAAAATTTTGTTTGATGTAAAGCAGACTGTTTCATTTTGATTTTGAGAATTTTAAACTTTTTTTAAACATAAAAAAGGAAATTTCAAAATGAAAAGTCATTTTCAACAGAAACATTGAAATGTTTCATTTTGAAAATGTTGAAAGAAAACCTTTCAATCCTTTCAGAATTTTAGTACAGTTTTTTTTCTCTGACCAAAACAATTCAGTGAAATTGATATGAATTTGCTGAATGATTTGGTGTCCCTAAATCTGGAATTATTACCAAAAAAAAGCTTTGGTCACAAAATTTCACCCAGCTCTACTTAGTACCTCACAGACAGAACAAAGAACAAATGATAAAGAGTGAATGACAAATGATTAACACCAAATAGCTTTGCTTAGGCACACATCCAGTTATAAGCAAGCAAAAAAATGTGTATCAGAGAATAGCCATTCCCTGTACATTCACTGGAACAAAAAACTCAGTAAAAGGAAATAAATCTGGATGATCCAAGAAGCTGGCCAGAACTCGAATGCTATTTGCTGACTTGTGGCATTTTTTGGATTTTGCTTGGATATGGGAATGCTACAGGTGGTATGATTTTTTCCCCTTGTAGTCAGAGAAGGGTAAGAACTACTGAAATAGGGGAAAGGAGATGAGTGTTGACAGCCCTAAGCACTTGCCAAACGCTGACAAACAGCATGAATCAGGACTTTAAAAAAAATGAGATTTTAAAAGTAATAAATTTTAGATACTTTTTTTTTTTTTTTTTTTTGTCTTCTGATTTCTGAGCCTTTAAGTGCCCTGGGTCAAGCTATCAAACTTTCTCTACAACTGTGAGGACCAGAAATTTACTAAAAGAAAGCTGATATTTTCACATAGTCCTATGACTCCAGGACTTTAGGAAAGACATCAAGTATTGAGAGATTCATGGTAAAACCACTAGGCAACAATGAGATTAATTCAGTCTGGAATTCATAACTGAGCAGGGGATATTGTGGCTTGCACTAAACTGCTCAAAACTCAAGCATAGCAGACTGGTTTGGGCCTGATTCCCATTTGTATTAGAGTTCCTTTGCACCAGGTAAGGGACCTAAAAGTGGACTTGAATACCTTCCCACCCACTTAAAGACTCCTTTATACTGCCAAAGAGGTATAAAGGAACATTAATGACAATTGAGCTCTACAGTTCAGTACTTTGGCAAAGGTTCTGAATGTTGAGATTATATTAATGTATTAAAAACGTCACTCAAATCCCTTCAGCTATCAAACTATTTGGGAGAGGAGCTTTCAATATTTGGTGGAACTCCACACAGTCATTTTCACGTATGAAATCCGTGTTCAGTAGTCAAATGTGCATTAATTTAGTAATACCCTAAGCACGTCAGCTTTTCTAATTACCTACACATATTTGTGCAATAGCAGATGGTAACCAGATAAGCTAGATGCTGCAATCCTTTTTTATCTCCTCCAGTTTCATAATTCTGATAACAAGATACTTTTTAATTTTAAACTAGATTGGGACTCTGGATCTCTTTACAGATTTCTTTAAGATTCCCTGCTGTTAAGCACGCTCTCTGATGAAATATTTTGCATCTTTAATGTTGAAGAATTCCTAGTGTAATATTCTTTACAGGTTTTGAGGTTGTTATTGGAAAGTATTAGTTAGAGATGATTTAAAAAAAACACCTTATTTTGAATGTTTTTATATGAAAATAATCTTTTTATGGTAGACAGTAGGAGCATAACACAACTGGAGTAATAGAAAATGCATTTGGTGCATTGTTCTATTCTACTTGTGACGTTCTTAGATAAGAATGACAGGCCTTGAATGGGAGAAAATGGACCAAATCTTTGGCTGGTGTAAATCAACATTAGCCCATTGAAGTCAATGGGGCTAAGCCAATTTATGCCGAATGAGGATTTAACACACTTTTTTTTCTGCAGACTTCTCACCTTAAGGAGTGAACCCATCATGCTGAGCATGTCAGAATATGGAAATGACACTGCCAGTGAAAAATCCAGATGCTGCAGGAAATGAATGTTACTTCTCCCTCTGACAGTATGTTTTCACTGGTGGGGGGGAAAGGGT
Organism: Mauremys reevesii; assembly: GCF_016161935.1. Classification (NCBI taxonomy): domain Eukaryota; kingdom Metazoa; phylum Chordata; order Testudines; family Geoemydidae; genus Mauremys; species Mauremys reevesii. The sequence goes on from NC_052627.1 coordinate 7,114,918, forward strand.
GTGCTCTTAACTCTTGTTAAATAACTCAGGTTAAAATAGCAGTGAAGACGTGACCGCTCATCTTTTAATTCATTTTAGCAATTTGAGTTCAACCCCAGGCTCGCCTATAGACTATAACTTAGGCTATTAGCCCCAGTGAAAAGCCTAAATACCATTAAAAATGTGGCCCTAAGTGAGTTGCCAAAGGTCACACAGGAAGTCTGTGGAGAACGAAACCCAGATCTAAGTTTCTAACCAGTGCCCCATCCTAACAAATAAGTGAGTAAAATATACATAGATATCTCTTGAGAAGGTTGTCAATTTTGTTAATTTTTAAAAAGCCGGTATTGCTGATCTGAATAATCAGAATGGGTATAACACAATTATTGTCTTGCTAAAATAATGGAAGACCCTTTAGCCAGATAAATACTTTAGGAAATCAACACAGATAAGTTATTAGAATAACCCTCTGTGCAAGGGAAATTTCCCACTTTTGACAGGCTGGCATAACGAAAACAAAAATCTGCCTCTTCCTAGCAAGTAGGCAGGAACACTGGGACATGATGAATTTCAAATATTGATCTGATTAAATGGAAATAGGGAAGAAGAGAGTACCTATTGTGTCCAACAGGAGATAAAATGCTGAAAGAGGGAGATTTTCAAGAGTGCCCAGGTGTTAAGAATCATAAATGTCAATGGAAATCAATTGAAATTATGCACCTAAATCATTTGGGTGCTTTTGAAATTATCCACTTAAAAATTCTTCGATTGCATAATCAGGGTAATCATAAAGCAAGAGAGATAATGGCTATATTATGCAAAGCCTTCATAATACACAATTGGAACATTGTGTTCAGTAGTGGACACTGAGTTTAAAAGAGGATATTCACATTATCAAATGGTCAAGACGTATGGGAGAATGAGAAGGTCTCATTTTTGAGTGGAGCTGGTCAGGAATTGAAATTTCTGTTCGACAGGAAATTCTGAAATCTCTCTTTTTTTTTTCCATTCCAGATCCAAGTGAAAAATAAAAAATTCCAACAGAATGAAAATTCCATATATTTCTGATTCAGGCCTAATAAAATGTTTCACCTCAGTAATGCTGAATTGTTTCATTTAGACTAAAACATTTTTTGATACTGTGATACAGGAGGGTCAGGGAGCAGTGGGAGAGTGGGAGAGGGGAAGTATATAAGCCCTAGGCTAATTAAGGTGTGGTTCCCTGAAGACTAGGGAGGGTTGCTACAGGTTAATTGGAGTATCTGTAGTCAATTAAGGCCCTGTTAGCAACCTAATAAAACCCCCTGCTTCAGGCAGTCAGGGGAGAAGGAGGAAGGAGAGAGGACTGGAGCTTGGAGGTGTGCTGTGAGACCTGGAAGATCAGAAAACCGGAGTAAGGGAGACCCTGCCCCAGCATCTAAGGACTAAAGGTACCCCACCCAAGGGGGAAAAGGGTAAGGACCTGCAGGGGTTGAGAGGGGCTGGGACTCAGAATGAGGAGCAAACCCAAACCCCTCCTCTGCTTCCCCCTTTTACCACCTTCCTGGGCCACTAGTGGGGCCCTCAGTACCCCAAGAGCAGGGGCAAGGGGTGGCATCTTAGCCCCCCACCAAAAAAAGCACAGGACCCACCATACTACATTGGCCATTTTGTCACAATACGGTCAAATGTTTCATTTTGACTTTCTTGTTTCAGTTAGTTTCATTTGGACTTTTATATGATATTAAAATATTTTAATGTTGCATAATGTTGATATCCATTCTCTAATATATATTCAATTTAATAATTTCATATAGCTTATCAAAATTATCTTACCTCAATGAAACAATAAAGTCAAAAGGATTCATTTAAACCTTTTCCGGTTGAAAATTTCATCTAAATTGGCACATTCCCAATTGCATGTTTCCATTCCAATTAAGCTGTTTTTTCCCCCAATGGACAACTGTCCCTCTCCCCACTTCTTTCCTCTTCAGTATAAAGCAATTGATTGCTCCTTCCATGCTTTCATTACTTGTAGTGGAGAGATGTTTAGAATGTACAGGCTGTAGCAAGAGTCTGCTCCTAGGAAATGAGACTGTTATAACAGTGGCAGCAGCAGGAGCTTTTCTAGGCTGGTTGCTCTAATACATATAGAGATAAAATAGGCTGTGTAGCCTCCAGTGAGCCCTAAGCAAGGTCAGGTGCAGATTTTAGGGTGACTTCTGGGCTGGCCTATAAGAGGCCTTTCCCACGCTGGTCTGGGGAAGCCTTAGCACCCATGGTCAGAGCACTGGACTATGTTAATGCATGTCAAGTTACTTTCCTTAGGCTAGACTGATGTCTCTCATGCTTATTTCTAGTGAAATCCAAGGCCTGTCAGTAAATACATCTCTCTCTCTGTTGGATTGACTGCTACCTCTTTTCTCCTTGGCCTGTTTCCTCTTTTGTCACACAGCGGCTATGCACACTCAAACAGCAGGTCAAAGGCCTTAATGGACAATCATTTCATCAGTTTTTTTCTCTGGTTTTATGAACTTTCCTATGTTCATGCTGATATCCCCCCGAAGATGTCCTTTGTCAGGAAGCACATTAAATTGAGTGGCAACGCTTGACACAGATCTTGTGGGTAATTGGCAATTAAGTAGCACTTCTTGGCACCCAAAGAGAAACCGTATATTTCTAAATATGCTTTAGACTACTTCAAAGATTTATGGGGAGAACAAAAAAAAAGGTACAGGATCTTAGTAAACAACCGGTTGTCCTTTAAAGGGCAATATTTTGGCAATACTGGGTGGGAGATGCTCAGAAGCAGTGTTATCACACATTATGTGTTGTGTTTGTGAAAGGCATGACAGAGAAGAGATTACAGTTCACCTGTAATATGGGAGACTATGGAATCATGACCTTAGTGCTGGGTGTGGCCTTGGGAATCATGACTAGCTGGGATGTCAAGACACAGCCTCAGACAGTCCCCTTAGTTCCAGGATAGTCCTTGGGTCAAGGCCAGTTTTATTATTATAAGATCAAACTGATCAAAAATAAGCTAGCAGATTGTTTTTTTTCAGTTTGTGATGTAGATTCAGTTGGTCTGTGCAGACTAGATATTATGATAGTCTTTGTCCTTCTCTGCTGGCTGGTCCACATGAAAGAGGAGAAAATCTACTACAGCTGCCACCTAAGAAATTCTTGCTGATTTATGCCTTTAAGTCAGGTAATGGGGGTCAGACTTTTAGTACCTGAGGTCCCAACCTTCAAACCCCTAGCTGGCCCTAATAGGGTTATTATATATGCCCCAATATTTTATTTTCAAACATCAACTAGTTTAAGAACTATTAACTAATCTTTTTCTGCCTCGATCCCCTAATCCTGCAAACACTTCTAACCTTGGGTAAGTGTACACCTACACCTCCAATACTACAAGCAGGTCTGGTCACCCCATCTCAAAAAAAGATATCGTAGAATTGGAGGGCAACATATGAGGAGAGACTAACAAAGATTGGGACTGTTCAGCTTATAAAAGAGATGACTAAAGAGGGATCTGATAGAGGTTTACAAAGTCATGAACGGTGTGGAAGTTTTATTTACCCCTTCACAGAACACAAGAACCAGGGGTCACCCAACAGAATTAACAGGCAGCAGGTTTAAACAAACATAAGGAAATATTTTCTTCACATAACACACAGTCAACCTGGGAAAGTTGTTGCCAGGAGATGTTGTGAAGGCCAAAGGTATAACTGAGCTCTAAAAAAAACTAGATAAGTTCACGGGGGATAGGTCCATCAATGGCCACTAGCCAAGATGGTCAGGGATGCAACCCCATGCTCTCTCGGTGTCCCTAAACCTTGACTGCCAGAAGCTGGGACTGGATGACAGGGGATGGATATCTCAACAAGTGTCATGTTCCATTCATTTCCTGTGAAGCATCTGGCACTGCCAATGTCAGAAGGCAGGATGGCTAGATGAACCATTGGTCTGACCCAGCATGACCAGCCATTAGTTCTTTGCAAGAGAAGGCCCTTAGTTTGTCTTTCTTTCTTTAACAGGCCACTTACAGCCAACAACAAAGCCAACTTTGAAATTCCAACCTTCTAACATTTCTGAGTTGTACAGACCCAAACATACCATTTGGAACCTTGCTCTCTTACCTGAAAAACAGCTAACCCAAATTTTGTTCACATTTGCCAAAAGTTCACTTTGGGGCTTTGACTAAGGACCAACACCCCTGGGTATGTCTACACTATCCGCCGGATCGGCAGGTAGCAATCGATTTAGTGGGGATCAATTTATGTGTGTAGTGTAGACGTGATAGATCGATCCCTGATCGCTCTCCCATCGACTGCTGAACTCCAGCAGTGCGAGAGGCAGAAGCAAAGTCGACGGGGAAGCGACGCTGTCGATCCCGCGCCACGAAGACGTGAAGTAAGTAATTTTAATTCGATCTAAGATACATCAACTTCAGCTACACTATTCTCGTAGCTGAAGTTGCGTATCTTAGATCGATCCCTCCCCCTTTGTGTAGACCAGGCCTTAACACCCTGATGCAGCAAAGCTCTTAAGCTTGTGCTTGACTGTAAGCATCACCTTCAGTGTCATTGATGTCTAGGGGATTTATACATGTGCTTCGATGCTTTGCTTATTTGGGACCCTCCATAAGGCACACAGAGCTCTCATGGAGCTGAACAAGTGTTACACATCCATAAACCATGACAGAATTTGGCGTTAAGAAACAAATATTTCAGCCTAAAGAGAAGTAAAAAAGTATGAATCACTGACAAAACGAATGAGAAAGGGAGCTGGAATTCAGTCTTATCTGTAAAATTCAAGACCATAAGAGATCCATCGATTGATCGATCCTGTTTAAAAGGGATGTTCCTTGGCCATAACCTGTGCCTGGACTACAACATTCAGTGGCATTGTTGCTACTACAGTACAACAGGACTGCTAGCGAACGATCCACTCACAGAGCTTTGAAATGTTTTCCATATTTGCGCAAGGGCTCTGATGTAGAACTGGAGGCAAGCACATAGCTGCGAAGTTGTGCCACTGAATGGAGCTAAAAATGCTGGTGGCACTTTGTGTATATAGTTTGTCCCACATTGAGCCCTGCTATTTGTTACAATACCTTGGGCATGGCAATCTTCAAACATATCTTAATTCTGCTCTTCAGGTAGGTGTGAGCCAAAACCATAGTGCTTGTGAAGGAGAGCAGCCGGCCAGGTACACAGCTTAGGGCTCAGGAAGCCTCTTTTCTTGTTCTGACTGCCACCGGCTTGCTGAGGGAATGTGGACAAGTCACTTCACCTTTTAATCTCCCCCATGTGTAAAGTAGAGGATCATGCCACTTATCACCCTTATAAAGCACTTGAAGGTCTACAGATGCAAAGAGCTAGCGATTAGTATTGGACACACACTACCCACTTGTCATTGCATTGGTCACTGGTCATTTTCCAAATGTAATACACAAAAGAATATTCCCTGGGAGAAAAAGCATTACACTGTAACATGGACCATCTATTCCAATATCCCCTCACCAACTGTGGCCAGTACCAGTGCAGTTATATAATAATACCTAGCGGTATACAATTCTTTCCATCTTTAAATCTCAAAGCATTTTACAAAGAAAGCTTAATATGACTATCCCGGTTTTACAAATGGGAAACTGAGGCATTAGAAATGAAGTAATTTGCTCCAGGTCACTCAGCAGACCAGTAGCACCGCTAGGACATGAACCTAGGGCTCTTGAGTCTGAATCCAGTGCACTAGCCCCTAGACCACACCAATTTTCCCTTAGCATGTAACATGTGTTGAGAGTCAGTGAAATGAATGTCACTCAAAGTCATTGGATATCACATATCAGGTGGACAGAACCAGTATGAAAAAAGCTGAATGAAATCTGCCATTGACATCAGATAAAAGTACAGGTAGGATATTACAAATTGTAATTCATAATTAAACAGTGCCCTGAGCACCACAGTTAATTAAAAGTTGAAAAAAAATCTAAAGTTTATTTCTTTCCTGAAGGCTTGCACAAGTTCTTTCTAACCATTAGAGTGTCAATGTATATGGGACTCTTTATGTTACAGACATTAGCCAAGATTAAAAAGGTTCTATACGAGGCATTGGGTGAAAAGGAAGGGTAAGGACTAGTTGCAATTTTTGGCTTTTATTATATGGCTTAAAAAACACAGTATTTAAGGTAAGTGTTCTGTTGGAGGGAATATTAGGGCAAAAAAAAGGAACTAACACCACTTTAACCATTAAAGAAGCAAATCACAATGACTGGGAACAGTGTGTTAATTAGCAAACTAATTTCCTTGTACTTGAAGTGCATAACGAGTTCTCAGTGCCTTCAAAATGGCCTTGTATCAATTGCCTTTTGTTCCTTGAATGTAATTGTTTCTGCGGCAATACTGGATTATGCTGTACACAGGCTTTTAGTCATTTAGAAGTATTTATTTTCCTCTGCAGACGCCCTGCATTCAGACTATGTTTTTAGTTGGTATGCTTGTTAACACAGAGGAGAAGTCTTAAAAGGCCAGATCCACAGTTGGTGTCAACTATCCCCATTCCATTGACTTTAGTGGAGCTACACTGATATACACCAGCTGAGGAGCTGACACCAAACCTTCTTTATACATCACTTAAAAGAAAAAGAAAAAACACCCCACAATCTCCTTCCCATGCCCAATTACATGTCACCTCTAAGAACACTTTTAATTGTGTGACAGATTCTTGGTCTATCAGGTAGGATATTGCTCCGTAGAGAAGGCAGAGAACAAAAACATTTTTCAGTGTATCAGCCATCCAGAGCTGGGGACCTTCAACTATGACTTAGTGCAGATCTACCTAAACAGTAGAGACAGAGAAAAAGAGGATTAAAAAGAACGTCTGTACTACCTTCTTGAACCTGGGGTAAGCACATTCCTTGAGCAGAGAAACAACACGACCCTCTTGTCATTTCCTCTCAATGCTGCCTCTTTCATAAAACATGATGTCTAGCTCCATCCTGAATGGTCTTGTAATTAGGGTGAGCAGATGTCCCGATTTTATAGGGACAGTCCCAGTTTATGGGTCTTTTTCTTATTTAGGCTCCTATTTCCCCCCCACCCCTCTCCCAATTTTTCATGCTTGCTGTCTGGTCACCCAACTTGTAATGCACTAACTCCTACTTGGCCATCAGCTGTGCTCACTGTTTGACTGTGTGCATCAGAAAGAATTTTGGCGTTTGAGAGCTCACAGGAAGCCCATCTTTTCAGTCTACCATTTCACTAACATTTCTTGATTCAATATTTCCATTTTTTGTATATAATGTCATTAGTTATTGTTTTGCAAAACAGGCTTTTCTGTAGCTCGGGTATAAGAAAAGGCCCAAACCAGTGTATGAGGGATGGTTTTATTGGTGAGGTATTAGAACACATCATGCAAGGTCTATGTTCAAATTCTGGCTCTGCCACAAAACTTGGGCACGTCATGTAAACTCTGAGTCTCGATTCCCTCTTTGTAAAATAGGAATGAGACTCCTTTGTTTCAGCCACAATTTGTCTTTCTTATGTGTTTAGATTGGAAATGTGTTTGGTGCAGGGACTCTCTCACTATGGGATTGTAGGACACCCAGCCCAAAGGGGCCCTGCTGTAGTTAGGGGCTTTCCAGGCTATGGCAATCCAAATAATTTATATGCATGATGCTTTATTGAAGATAGCTGGAGCCACAAAATACCTTAACATGTATCATGATGTATTTAGAAGCCTCTGAATTCTGTGTCACTCACACCCAATGTCTATAGCAACACTGAGCGATTAGGGCACTTGGTGAGTACGATTGTGGAACCTGCATGGTGCTAGGGCAGTTTAGGTGCCTGCCTAGTTGGATTTGGTGCTGGCTTTCATGTTTAAATATCCTGTTGTCCTCTGTGTCATGTAAATGCAAAATACCTTTGGAGCAAGCAGAGATCAGGATCTCTGTCTTGAATAAAACAGAAGAGAATTGCACTTTCATTCTGATACTCGGTGTGAGTAAGAGTAACCGCTTACTCTGTGAGATGTTTCATTGACTTCAGTAGAACTCCTTGTGGAGTAAGATGCTACTGAACAGGTAAAGGGCCTCAGAATCTGACCCAATGTAATAAAGCTGTCCAAATGCCTGGCATATGTTTCCAGGTGCCAAAAATGATCACTCTGATCCGTACTGCTTATTTTAATATTTCTACTCGTCTTCCCAGATGCCTGTTCTGATAATTACAATCAATAACAATTTGGGGTGTGGGCTATTGAAACCTGTCTCTCCAATAGTATAATGAATTGGTCTTTCATCAGTATACATATATGCCATTACATTTACTCTTCTGGTAAATTACAAACTCCACTTACCCTACAAGGCCTGGTTGTATATTAATTGGTATCTGCCACATTATACCCTTTTTCCCCTTTTCATTAGTAATGCAAGACAGCCAGAAGAAATTTAACTTCATCATTAGTATTTTTATATCTTGGAAGATTAAATAAAGGGACTATATACCAGACTGGAGGAGCAGACCACAACATTTATGAAAAAGCCTAAATAGCTTCTAATCCTCTGTCCTTTTCCACTCTGTTTAAGTCGAAGAGGTAGAATACGATTCTGATCTCAAAGGAAAGCCTAATACATTGGAGAAATTACTCAGGAACCATTTATTCATCTGTAAAGTTTGCATCGTAATACTGTCAAAGTCAGGGAGGCAGTAAGAAATATTTGAGGGCAGAGAAGAAGACATAGCTACCTGAGAGAAGCCTCATCTTACACATCTACCCTTTGGATGCACATCCTAGGTTCTCCCTACGCTTTCTTGCTTTGATTAACATGCTCAAAGATTTTCTACATTCAGCTTTTCCTTATTAACATTTATAACATTAGCATCCAGAGGTCCCAGTTGAGATTAGGGCCTCCTAGTTTTAGGTACTGTCCAACCACAGAGTAAGAGACAGTGCCTGCCATGAAGAGTTTAGAGGCTAAATAATACAAGCGGAAGAGTGGGAGAAAAGATGGATTATTATTCCCATTCCACAGATGGAAAATTGAGGCACAGAGAGACTAAGTGATTTGTTCAAGTTCACATAGGAAGACTGTAGTAGAGCTGCAAACTGAATCTAGTTGTGTAACTGTTTACACAAACACACATGGGATGACACATCACAGTTCTTGGCTGAATATCCACATTTCTAGAGACTTAGATCACATAAATAAGGTAGAGACAACCTGATTTTTCCTCCTTTTGCTCTGGATTACATAAAAAAAGAGCCAAGCAATGCGGAGCATAAGTCCGATTCCAAGACCCTGCAGTGTGTAAATACAGGTAGTTTGGTAGTAAACTGGGGTGAATAATTCACAAGAAGTCATTTGTTTAACAAATGTCTCCTGCTTTAATGTCCAGGGATTGCTGTGAGTTCCTCCAATGCACTGGGCTAGATGGACCATTGGTCTGACCCAGTATGGCCATTCCTATGATCTCCAGCACACTGATGAGCCAGCACATTAGCACCCAGGAGATGTTGGCACTACAGTCTTTAAGGCTCCCACACTTAACCAAAGGGGTGCAATGGCAGCAATTTGCTTAACAGGTACCTAAGTCTCCCTGTTCAGTTCCTGGGCACCTCACTCCATTCCCTTTATTCCCTCCCACCTGCATCTCTTGGCACGGACGGACAGGTACTGACACACTCACTCCTGGTGTCGTTTGGGAGTTACAGCTGTCTTTTGATGTTCTTCACAAACTTATTTCCAGGAGTCAATCAGCCCCTGCTGAGGTACTGAAGATGCACTGCTCTGAGCTCTATTCTACAGGAGAAGAACCTGCAGTAGCTTTTCAGCTTGCAGTGCACTCGAAAAATCAGTGCCTGTTAAAGATTTGATGAAGATGAGTGTTTCATGGGTATTCTACCACCAACTTGTCTAAAGAATCGGCCCTCAAGGAACCTAATTGTTGTTCTGATTTATTTCAGGAGACCAATCCCTCCAGAGTTCGGTTCCCAGAGATGCATTGAGTTTCAGATGTCTCTAAAATTCAGAGATTTGGGATCTTTAAGATCCACTCATGAAAAGAAAGGAAATAAGCAGAGATAATTTCAAAAGATTGGAGGAGACAGCCAGGGGAGAAAAAACAAATTAAAATCAAAGCTAAACTAGTGCCATAGAGCACTGAGCAGCTCAAACCACTGCCACTGTTGTGCTAAAATAAGGAAGGCTTTGTTGAGTTGGGAGCAGCTATTCTAAATCCTTTAAAGTGTTAATCTGGGGCAGATTGAAAGAAAGATGAGGATTTTAAAATAGGTCTGTGACTTCTGCAGTCAATTTACTCTGCAGAAAGTCTTAAATATATTTGGGAAATACTATAACCCTAAAAAAAGACCACTATTTCTAAGAGGCACCAGTTTTGGTCTCATCCTCCTTTGAGAGCAAATGGGATTGACAAGCATGTAACAGAATTGAGACAGAAAGTATGAGACTGTTTGAAAGCTCTGAGAAGAGTACGCATAGCGGTAACGTTACAGTCAGTGTGATTGACAATGGACTGAAAGAAAGGTTACTTCATGAACCTTGCAATTGACATCTGCAGGGCCTGAAAAACCCACAAAAAAAGTCTGGCAAAAAACACTAAAAAAGTGCATTGCTTAGCCCCTTGTGCAGACAGAGGCACCTGTGCACAGGTGGTGCAAAATGAAATCTATGAGAGTATTTTACACCCACTTTCTACTCATTGTATACAGGTGTGAACAATGGCTATTGCCTTGCTCCTTGAGCATCAGCCCCAATAGCCCCTGGGACAGCATGAGTAGGGTTCAGAGGATGATCATCTACATAAGGTCATGCAGGTTTTGGTTCAGGGGATGATTTTTTTTTTTACCAACATCTTAGTGCAAGCCTTAGTGTGGATGCAGTTATAGTAATGTAAAACTGTCTTAGGGAACTATAGCTTATTCTGAGAATTGGTCTGAAATTTTCGTCTGTAACGGTTTTCTGTCAGAAAATACCAAGTTGTTGAAGTGGACGTGTTCCCTGTGAATGTGTTGATTCTGAAAAATCTTCAGTGGAAACTAGGCAAGGTTCTTGGGGTGCTGCTGGGGAGCCAGAATCCCAGTCTCCTGCCTTCTCACCAGCCTGGGCTCTCAGGATGTCGAGGCTCCTCTGTCCTCAGCATCAGCTTCCCTAGCTCCAGGGCAGCCCGTCCCATGGACTGCCTTGAAATCAGTGCTCCTATGGGTCCAGAGTCTCCAGCTTCGGGGCATCCCCACCAGGCAGACTGTCTCAGAGCTGAGGCTCCTGACAGCTCAGCTCCTGACTTGGCAGTCTGCCACAGCCTGCGGGAGTTCAGGGAGTCTTGGGGACATTTTAAAATCCCTGGTCCAGAGGAAATTTTTTCTTTTTTTACGCTCATGGAACAGGAATTTCAGTTTCCAATCAGCATTACTTATTGCACTTTGCAAACAAGAATAAACTGTACCAGTATAAGCACCTTTATACTGAAGCACTGCATCCCTGCTAAGTATTGTTAAAGCCCAGGCTCTAGGACCCAGTAAGGTGGGAGGGTCCCAGAGCTCGGGCTGAAGCCTGAGCCCAGAAGTCTACACAGCAATGAAACAGCCCTGTGTGCCCAAGTCAGCTGGCATGAGCCAGCCACTGGCTTTTCTTTCTTTCTTTCTTTCAGATCCCTGATTGGCTGCCTTTATAGCCCCGCCCCCCAAGCAGACAGCCAGTGGTACAGGTGTCAGCAAGCAAAGCTGAAAATGGGAGTTTGCAAGCAGAGTTTGGGGCAGGGTGAGTGTGGTATTCTGGTTTTGTTTTGGTGTTTGTTTGTTTTCCTTGACAGGAGCTTAGGTGGGAAGGCTATGACAGATAGCGAGGCAGCAGTAGTAGCGACCCAAGGAATGGAAGAGACAAGGAAGATGACTGGATGTGGTTGCTGCGGGATGAATATTATGCTGGAGCAGGGAGCCGAAAAGAGCTTTGTTTGTATGAAGTGCTGCCTGGTAGAACTGATGGAAGACAGATCTGCGGTCTGGAGAGGCAGGTTGAATTTCAAAGGAGATTTGAGCAGATGTTGGAGGGAAGGTGAATGGAGGCTGTTGGGAAAACTCAAGATTCACAGGTGCAAGCTGGACTGGAGGACTAGGAGGGGAAACTGCTGGGTAGGGAAAGTGGCCAATGGAAGCATGTGACTATGAGAACCAGGCAGAGGAAAAGATCAGCTAATGAAGGAGAAACAGAACTCAAGAACAGGCTTGCTGAGTTGGAAATTGAAGAAGGGGCCCAGCAGGCAGTCACAGAAGGTGGGAGGGCAAGGAAGAGGAAAAGAGCAGCTAGTCCTCAAAGAAGAGGGATACGTCAATGGAGATACCCAGTGTTCAGAGCCCCGGGAGGATAGAGGATAACTTGCAGAAGATTGCAAGGAAGAACAAAAAGAGAAGGGGACTTGCAGTCAGAAAGAACAGACGGGGAAGGCTGAAGAATCACACCAACCCCAGGAAGAGGCAGGTCTATGTGACTCAGTTCTCCCTACTAAGAAGAACAGACAGGCCAGTCACCAGAGCTGATCCATCTAGCTGTGCCATCTGCTGGGAGCTAAGATATGGGATGTACACCTGAGGCTGAAGGAATCCCTTGACTGTCCTTCACGTGGGAACAAATGACACTGCAAGGTTCTCATTGGAACGCATAAGCAAACGGTGGCTTGGACTAGCCATGTTGTGCATGTACCTATGGGGTTCAGGAGGGTTTATACTCAGAATGGCTAGCCTGTGCTGCTAGCCAATGCCCACGCTAACTCGACTACATTGCTAGTTTTAGCGCGCTAGCTTGAGGACAGCAAGCATGAGTAGGTCTGCACAAGCTGGGAATCACACCCCTAAGCTCATATTGTAGACGCAGCCTTTAGGCATGAGACCACTGACACCAGAAAACTCTGATCTGTATAATAAATGCATTTCCCCATGTCAGACTGGGCTAGTCTTCTTACAGACCAAGCAAATAGACGAGTTCCTACAGTCAGACAGACACTGGGGCTGGGACTAGGGGAAATATGCTTTTCCAACACTTTGTTCCCTGAAGCAGAAAACTTTGCTGAAATCCCTCTTTCACTAAAAAAAATCTGCTGAAATGGGCTTCTGCTACCTTTGGCTATTGTGCTTGACCTCATGGCACAGTATCAGTCAAACAAGCAAACCGAATAAACAGTATGTGGCTTGCCCCAGTTCAAATATCCTAACAAAACAGCCTTGGGCCTGCAACACACCCCAAACAGCAAGCAGAAAATAGTTAGAAATTAATTCACGGACATGAACAAAATGTGAGCATATCAACTGCTGCTGGGTGGGTGAAATGTGAACTGGCCCCAGCTGAGCTGATTTTAAATAATTTTGTAGTTCAGATCAAACAGTTTACACAGTATTAGATGTCATGGCATTGCCGAACATGTTTCAATGATGTTTCACATAATTTTCCATAGATCACTTTTTCCATACCAGGATCCCCTAGCCTCACCCTTACATCGAGCTGGGACTCCCCTTCTATTTAGCAATATGTGAAGGCGAGGGTGGTCATGACTGACCCTCCCCTCAACACCCAAGTTGAGAATCCATGACATAGAACTAACAGGACTGTTATAATCTAATTTACCCTAATCTAAACCAATAGCAAAGTAGAGACCTTAGCGAGAAATCTATCTAGATGCTGCCTCAAACATAGTGATCAATAAATATGAAATAAATAAGACTTTATTATGCCACATACATCTGGACATAAGATGGAGAGAATCTATTAATTACGTCTAGCTTGATTCTTAGTGGTAACCAATCCTTGACTTCAGTGGAAGCTGTGCATGCTCATAAATTAGAAAATCAGGCCATTATTATGACTTTTTTTTAAATTTAGCACACACAATGGCCTTGCATTCAAATCAGAGAAAGGCATGGTCACTGTCCCAAGGAGTTAGAGGTAATGTGCCAGAAAGATACACTATGTAGATAAGAACTTGCAAGTACAGAGTGGGACCTCCACAAATCCTTTGTTCAAGGTCATGTCTCTTTGCTTCAACGTTATTTCTTATATTTTCTTTATATTTAAGAGGCATTCTCATGCCACTTGTAGGAAAAAAACATCTCTCCCACTTAGGTTTCCCCCAAACTCTCTAAGAATGAGCATCTCCCAATCTGGTTTGGATGTAATCTGGTGCATCAATTTATGTGGAGCTACCTGCAAGATTGCAGTGTATCTGAAGTTATCAACTGACTAGCAAAATTACTTATCAACATTACAGTGGTTGTGGTTTGACAGGTATTCAAAGTGAAAGATCAATTTACATTTTCTGAAAAGAAACAATATGCAGTAGATTAGTTTCCAAATGGCTTTTAGTACAAGGAATGAAACTACTTACATCAGTGATTTTCTAAGATTACATTTGTTTTTGCTATCTTTTTCCTCCTTCCAGATGCAATTCCTATTTACTGAAGATTCTGAGCATTATATTAGAATAAGGAAGACTTGGAGGGCAATTTTAGAAAAAAATAGATATCCAAATCACTACCGTAATCCTTCTGTTGCTTTGAAAATGAAAAATACAGCGTGTTGGAGAACTATTTATGGGAAAGATTAGTTTTATCATTAAATTGTTACTTTAGCATATGGTTAGAGATGGCCATTATCTTAGAAAGCTCACAGAAGAGCAAAGTGCTTGGTGACTCCTCCTGCAAAAGAGCCAATGACTGAAATACTTGTTTTCCTTCTTTGTTTCATTTTTCATAGCTATTCACTGGTGACACCCCAGAAAAGCTAAAGAAACTGTCTATAAAAAAGGCAAAAAAGAGGGACAGGAGAGGATAAAACCAGATTGCATAGGTCTACTGATTCCTTGAGCAGAAGCATTTGGCATGTGTAGATCTGGATGAAAGCTCAGGGGGAAGAATATTCATTGACAAGTTTGACAAAATCAGAATCACGCTCCACGGTCAAGCCCTTTTTTGTTGACATCTTCGGGAGTGATCAGGCAACTGGGGTTTGTTCACATGAAAGTTTGATGAGGAGCTATTATTACCACAAATATGATTATTCATGTGTAAAGAGAAAATTTCTTGTCTGAATATACACTTATCGCATAAAAGTAATAAAAACCTCTATTCAGAGAAAGTTAAGATTACAAGGCTAGATGCTCAAACTTTTTGAAGTCCCAGAGCCAAGGTTGCCTGTGCAACCTGAATTTGGCCATTGTGTGTTATGATTCAGTCTTGCTCAATACCACGAGGGAAGTCTGTGGCTGTGCCAGTGATAGAAGCCAGATCTCAAGCTCAGCCTAAGCACAAGAGAACATCATTTCCCTTCTTGCCAATCTCTGCCTCTTTCACTGTTCATCTTGTGCACTGAATGAGCTTGGGGTCTTATAGATAATGGACTGTTTGCTCATATGTTTTAAGACTTATCATGTAGTATATGCAGACGGGGGCAGAATGAAGGTCCAATTCAAAGCCTTGCCCCTTGTGAAGAGTAGAGCCCACGGATGACACGCTGGACCCTCTGCTGTCAGAAATCATCAACATGAGCTGTTACCACCTTCTGATCAAAATGTAGGCATCATCGCTTCTCATTAGCCTTCCCAGCTTATAGCTGAGATGAGAAAAACCACTCCCTCTGCACTGACATTGGAGATAGAGTTCTCCCCACTCTCTTGACTTTGTGTATGTGTTCATAATTCTGCTAGAACTCCGATACCATGGTAGCGGGCATATAATCAAAACATAGACTGACACACATTACTGGATGAATACTTTCTCATTCTATTGTGCTCTCTCATGTATTGATCTTCCTTCACTTCTGGGTTACCCACATTTTGCTCTGGGGTAACATGGAAACCTCCCCATATAAAACTGGAGTAACCCACATGGTGAATTTATATTGTTTATTCAGCAAGAATAATAATACAGCATATAATAAAGTCACTTCTGCACTCAGAACCTTGCCTCTTCAAAAGATAACTAACTAGTCTTCATATATATGTTTATCTAGTCAAGCTGAGAGTGCTTATTATTTTTTAAATTTCAGCATGGTGCCAGGAGAGAGCTGGGGTCAGCGTCGCTTTAAATATCTTGATACAAACAGCATGACAGCAGGATTATATTGATCCCAAGATGCCAACATTTTATTTATAAAAATAAATTCCTCCAGAAAGCATCCCGAACTGGTGTCATGTTGTTGAGTGCTAATGTCTGCATTAGCAGTTATGTGCAGCTCTGCATATGTCCATCCATCTGTCCTATGGCTCTACATCTGAAGAAGGTGCTGTGCATCAGTTATTCTACATTTAGACTGCTTTTTAGCTGGTGTCAGGGAAAAGGAATAGAAAGTAGTGATGTGCTGGGCTAAGAACACCCCTTCTTCTCCAAAGCAGGCCCCTTCCTGAAGATGTATTTGTTCTAGTGTGGATGTGGTACACTGAGAATGTATAAACTGAATTACTGCTATTGTTTAGAGCCGGAAGCTCTGTATATTTAATGGGAATAAGGACACATTTTTCTGATATTGTGCAATCAGCTACATAATTTAAACATAAGCCAGAGGTGAACATGAGGATTTTAAATAAAATAAAACAAACATCAGCTAAATGGCTACAGAGATGTAGAATGCCTTTTAGCACTCATGTAGAAAGGGTAGCACTCTTCAAAGAATCATAGAATCATAGAATCTCAGGGTTGGAAGGGACCTCAGGAGGTCATCTAGTCCAACCCCCTGCTCAAAGCAGGACCAAACCTAACTAAATCATCCCAGCCAGGGCTTTGTCAAGCCTGACCTTAAAAACCTCTAAGGAAGGAGATTCCACCACCTCCCTAGGTAACCCATTCCAGTTCTTCACCACCCTACTAGTGAAAAAGTTTTTCCTAATATCCAACCTAAACCTCCCCCTCTGCAACTTGAGACCATTACTCCTTGTTCTGTCATCTTCTACCACTGAGAACAGTCTAGATCCATCCTCTTTGGAACCCCCTTTCAGGTAGTTGAAAGCAGCTATCAAATCCCCCCTCATTGTTCTCTTCTGCAGGCTAAACAATCCCAGTTCCCTCAGCCTCTCCTCATAAGTCATGTGTTCCAGCCCCCTAATCATTTTTGTTGCCCTCCGCTGGACTCTCTCCAATTTATCCACATCCTTCTTGTAGTGTGGGGCCCAAAACTGGACACAGTATTCCAGATGAGGCCTCACCAGTGCTGAATAGAGGGGAATGATCACTTCCCTCGATCTGCTGGAAATGCCCCTACTTATACAACCCAAAATGCCATTAGCCTTCTTGGCAACAAGGGCACACTGTTGACTCATATTCAGCTTTTCGTCCACCGTAACCCCTAGGTCCTTTTCTGCAGAACTGCTGCCCAGCCATTCGGTCCCTAGTCTGTAGCAGTGCATGGGATTCTTCCGTCCTAAGTGCAGGACTCTGCACTTGTCCTTGTTGAACCTCATCATATTTCTTTTGGCCCAATCCTCTAATTTGTCTAGGTCCCTCTGTATCCTATCCCTACCCTCCAGCGTATCAACCACTCCTCCCAGTTTAGTGTCATCTGCAACTTGCTAAGGGTGCAGTCCACACCATCCTCCAGATCGTTAATGAAGATATTGAATAAAACCGGCCCCAGCACCGACCCTTGGGGCACCCCACTTGATACCGGCTACCAACTAGACATGGAACCATTGATCACTACCCGTTGAGCCCGACCATCTAGCCAGTTTTCTATCCACCTTACCGTCCATTCATCCAGCCCATACTTCTTTAACTTGCTGGTAAGAATACTGTGGGAGACTGTATCAAAAGCTTTGCTAAAGTCCAGAAATAGCACATCCACTGCTTTCCCCTCATCCACAGAGCCGGTTATCTCATCATAGAAGGCAATTAGGTTAATCAGGCATGACTTGCCCTTGGTGAATCCATGCTGACTGTTCCTGATCACTTTCCCCTCCTTTAAGTGGTTCAGAATTGATTCCTTGAGGACCTGTTCCATGATTTTTCCAGGGACTGAGGTGAGACTGACTGGCCTGTAGTTCCCTGGATCTTCCTTCTTCCCTTTTTTAAAGATGGGCACTACATTAGCTTTTTTCCAGTCATCTGGGACCTTCCCCGATTGCCATGATTTTTCAAAGATAATGGCCAATGGCTCTGCAATCTCATCGGCCAACTCCTTTAGCACCCTCGGATGCAGCGCATCCGGCCCCATGGACTTGTGCTCGTCCAGCTTTTCTAAATAGTCCCGAACTACTTCTTTCCCCACAGAGAGCTGGTCACCTCCTCCCCATACCGTGCTGCAGAGTGCAGCTGTCTGGGAGCTGACCTTGTCTGTGAAGACAGAGGCAAAAAAAGCATTGAGTACACTAGCTTTCTCCACATCCTCTGTCACTAGGTTCCCTCTCTCATTCAGCAAGGGGCCCACACTTTCCTTGACTTTCTTCTTGTTGCTAACATATCTGAAGAAACCCTTCTTGTTACTCCTAACATCTCCGGCTAGCTGCAACTCCAAGCATGATTTGGCCTTCCTAATTTCACTCCTGCATGCCTGAGCAATACTTTTATACTCCTCCCTGGTTATTTGTCCAATCTTCCACTTCTTGTAAGCTGTTTTTTTGTGTTTAAGACGAGCAAGGATTTCACTGTTGAGCCAAGCTGGTCGCCTGCCATATTTACTTTTCTTCCTACACATTGGGATGGTTTGTTCCTGCAACCTCAATAAGGTTTCTTTAAAATACAGCCAGCTTCCCTCGACTCCTTTCCCCGTCATGTTATTCTCCCAGTTGACCTTGCCCATCAGTTCCCTGAGGGAGTCGAAGTCTGCTTTTCTGAAGTCCAGGGTCTCTGTTCTACTGCTCTCCTTTCTTCCTTGTGTCAGGATCCTGAACTCGACCATCTCATGGTCACTGCCTCCCAGGTTCCCATCCACTATTGCTTCCTCTACTATTTCTTCCCTGTTTGTGAGCAACAGGTCAAGAAGAGCTTTTCCCCTAGTTGGTTCCTCCAGCACTTGCACCAGGAAATTGTCCCCTACACTTTCCAGAAACTTCCTGGATTGTCTGTGCACTGCTGTATTGCTCTCCCAGCAGATATCGGGGTGATTAAAGTCACCCATGAGAACCAGGGCCTGTGATCTAGCAACTTCTGTTAGTTGCTGGAAGAAAGCCTCGTCCACCTCATCCCCCTGGTCCGGTGGTCTGTAGCAGACTCCCACCACGACATCACCCTTGTTGTTCATACTTCTAAATTTAATCCAGAGACTCTCAGGTTTTTCTGCAGTTTCATACTGGAGCTCTGAGCAGTCATACTGCTCTCTTACATACAACGCAACTCCCCCACCTTTTCCGCCCTGCCTGTCCTTCCTGAACAGTCTATATCCATCCATGACAGTACTCCAATCATGTGAGTTATCCCACCAAGTCTCAGTTATTCCAATTACATCATAATTCCTTTACTGTGCCAGGACTTCTAGTTCCCCCTGCTTGTTCCCCAGGCTTCTTGCATTTGTGTATATGTACTTAAGATAACTCGCTGATTGTCCCGCTTTCTCGGTCTGAGACAGGAGTCCTCCCCTCTTGCAGTTTCCTGCTTGTGCTTCCTCCCGGAATCCCACTTCCCCACTTACCTCAGGGCTTTGGTCTCCTTCCCCCAGTGAACCTAGTTTAAAGCCCTCCTCACTAGGTTAGCCAGCCTGCTTGCAAAGATGCTCTTCCTTCTCTTCGTGAGATGGAGCCCATCTCTGCCTAGCAATCCTCCTTCTTGGAAGACCATCCCATGGTCAAAGAATCCAAACCCTTCTCTCCGACACCATCTGCGTAGCCATTCGTTGATTTCCATGCATTCTTGTAGAAAGGGTATTGGAGTTATGACTGTTCCAGGGGAAATACACACCAAAGTTGGTGAAATGCTGCAAAATGTGTTTGCTAATATGCATTCAAATTGCAAACTACAATTCAGTTCAGCTATGTTTGGATCCAAACATGTACTGTGGGTAAAATTTCGCCTCTATGGATTAAGCCAGCACAAGACCAATGTGCCACTGAAATACTAGTGGGACTTTGTGGTGCCCCTTTGAATAGGAAGGGGTGTCACCCTCTTTACAAACATTCATAGGCTTTTCTTTACACTATGGGTGTGGGGGGTGCTGCAGCACCCCCTGGCTTGAAGTGATTTACTTGAAGGGTTTACAGTTTGGTTCAATGGCTCTCAGCACCCCCACCCCACCCATACCAATCGTCCCAGTGCCCCTGCATAGTACTGTTTGGGAGAATCAGCTGATCTTTGTATAGATACCCATGTGTGGATGGGAACAAGATGCTCAGATACTACTGAGAGATGGGCTATTTACATGCCTAGAGAGATGTATCCTTGATTGATATTGTTTATTCATTATTTACTGCTTTTCTGTTTAAGAAATTTCAGTCACTCAAACAGGGAGCAGAAATACCACCATGCATGGTGGACGACCAGTTACACACCATGAATAGCAATCAGTGAATAATTGCACTCAGCAATTCACAAAAAGCCCAAAGCCTGAAAATTGCTCACTGAAGCTACCCAGTGTTGCCAAGATCTGGCCTGCCATACTTAACACTTAGAGGGAGGCCTTATATTTGGAAGCTAGAATTAGGGACATAAATTAATCATCAGGTTGAAAACGGGCTGCTTGTGCTAAATAAGATAAGTAAATAAGTCAGGAAGGTAAGAAGACAGAATGTCTGAGGCAACTCAGATAAGAGGGAGAACACCCAAGGGACAAAATAAGTTAAGAATGTAGAGATGAAGTAAAGAGGAAGTCAAGGCATGGGCAGTGCATGGAGAGCGCATGCTGCGCAGGGATTGGTCCCTGCAAAGTAACCAATCCAATCCAAAAATGTGTGATGCAATGTATAGTAAATTCAATGAGATGTGTAATGTATATAAAGGGAGAAGATTTCTGTGTAACTTTGGAGCTGTGATGTACTCTGCATCCATCTCACCCCCCTTTGAATCTGATCAACTCAGCATAACACGTCTGTAGGTCAAATAAAGATACCCAAGTGATGAATGCTGGTGTCAAACTGAGTTCTTGAGAAGCCGAGTAGAAAGAGGTCTCAGAGGGAATCCCAACAGCTACGTAGAGTGGCCATGTGTCTTTCTTTAAGTAGGACAGGACTTCTTTTGACATATTTTTCCTTTGTCATCTTTGTGTATCAAAAAGGACACTTAAATGTCCTCCTTTTGACACTATTTTGGTGATTTGGTGGTCCCATCATCCCCTCCAGGAGCCTCGCTCATTGGCCCCAGGCTTCAAGGACTTGCAGCCCTTCCAACCCAGCTGGGTCTATTGCGTTCTGTGTGGCTACCATACCCAAGCTCCCTGAGTTTGTTGGGCAGTGCCAGTGGGATCATATCTGAGCTCCCTGCGAGGGCTGCAGCAGCTGGGAACTCCAACAGGGTCCACTCAAAAAAAATACTCCATGATGTGGTAACGCTCACAATCCCCACCCATATGACATAATTCCTTCTGGTATTTTTCATGCTCCCATCATTCTATTAATCTTGCTTTTGCAACAAGGAACAGGAAAGATTATTAAATGTTAAAAATTGTGATTATTGCAGGAATCACCATGCTAACAAGAGGTAGTTTCTCAGCCACCCAGGAAGACGAAGGATGTAAATTCATTAAAAGTAGGAAAGGAGATAACTATGCATTTTGCAGTGACTGTAAGTGTGACACTGACATTTTGATTCATGGTAAAGGTAATAAAATACATCACATTGAGACTGCCAAACATAAATCAAGTGCAATATGTGTTATTCAAAGTTTTTTTAAAAAGTTCATGCACTACCCCTGACTACAGTTATTGCAGCAGAACTCATTAAAAAAAGCACATTTCATGCTATTAAGTACCACCACTCTTATCGAAGGGTAGATTACACAGTAAAAGTCCAGTGATTCTGAACTTGCTAAACATGTAACCTGAGGAAAAAGTACATCAAACATACTTTGTGAGTGTGCTAGCCTCATATTCTGTTTTTAAGCATACAAAAGTACCTTAAAGAGAATGACATTTATTATTCAATAGCCAATGACACCTCTGACAACTCCAACAAAGGCTCCATGAAATGCTTCCCACTTGTTTTAAGGTATTTCCATTGTGTTACAGGTGTTCAATATTGCTTGTTAGAGTTGTACAGAAAGTGTCAGGAAATTTCTCAAATAATTGCTACCAACATAGTCAATAGGATTGAGAAATTTGGACTAAAATTGTAAAATGTGTCAGCATACCCAGGATACAACATGAGTGTTAATTATTCTAAATTTAATATTTCCCCCCCAAAAGAGAATCAGTGATCTTCTAGCTACCAGTTGTTTTGCTCATGCCATACACAACAGCGCAAGATTTGCTGTGACCAAACTAAATACTGATGTAGAAAACCTAGTTTTAAAAGTTTACAGCCATTTTAGCATTCAGTCATTGAGAGTTCAACAGCTTAAAGAATTTTGCAATTTTTCTAGGGTAGAATACAGTAAAATTCTACATCAGTCGCATATTGGCTGTCACTTGCATCTGCTATTGACCATCTGGCAATGTGTTGGAAAGGGATTACTAGTTACTTTCAATCTTTGGAGGAAGATGAATGCCCTAAAATAATATGGGATAGTTTTGGAGATGAAAGGAACAAGACTGAAATTGTATTATTTCTTCCTGAGCTGTGGTCTAAAAATATTCATAGATAGTACTGAAACTTTAGATTCAACCTCTATTTGATTGTTCATATTAATGCCCTGCCTAGGCAAGAAACTAGAATGCAGAATAAATGACAAATGTCATGGTTACATTGTGAACTCCAAACTGAAGAAATTCAGTGAAAATGAACAAGAAAAGTGTGAAACAGATTTTCTGCATTTTTTATGAGCGAGCTCAAAAGTTTTTTTTATGAAACATGACCATACTGGAAATAATGTGCACAAGGAACTATCTTACCATTGGCAAAAGAGTATTATTTTGAGTAATTTACAGAAGCTCTTAAAATAAGCAAAAATGAGAAATTTATCAACATGGATGAGTTATATGAAGAATTTTGTACAATCAAAGAAGTCATTTCATCTCCTGAATTTCAAGACTGCACACATGTTGAAATACCTCAAGATTTTCAAGATGACATAAGAAAATACAAATGGCCATACTGGTCCATCTAGCCTACTATTGTGTCTTCCAACAGTGGCCAGGGCCAGATACTTCTGAAAGAATGAACAGAACAGGGCAATACAGTGAATGATCCACCTCCTGACGTCAAGTCCCACCTTCTGGCAGTCTGCAGTTTAGGGACACCCAGAACATGGTTTGCATCCTTGACAATCTTTGCTAAAAGCCATTGCTGGACCTATCGTCTAGAAATTTTCTACTTCTATTTGAATCCACTTATACTTTTGGCCTTCTCAACATCCTCTGGCAATGACTTCCACAGACTGACTGTGGATTGTGTGAAGAAGTACTTCCTTATATTTGTTTTAAACCTCCTGCCTATTAATTTCATTGGGTGACCCCTAGTTCTTGTGTTATGTGGAGGAGTAAATAACACTTTTCTATTCACTTTCTTCACACCATTCATGATTGTAATAGACCTCTATCATATTCCCCTTTAGTCGTCTGTTTTCTAAGATGAACAGTCCCAGTCTTGTTAGTCCCTTCTCAAATGGAAATAGTTTCTTACCCTTAATCATTTTTGTTGCATGTCTCTGTAGTATTCCAATTCTAATATATCTGTTTTTGAGATCGAGTGACCAGAACTGCATGCAGTATTGAAGAGGTAGGCATATCATGGATTTATATAGTGACATTATGATATTTCTTGTCTTATCATCTATCCTTTTCCTAATGGTTTCTAACATTGTTAGCTTCGTTGACTGCTGCTGCACATTGAGCAGATGTTTTCAGAGAACTATCCATTTTAACTCCAAGATCTCTTTCTTGAGTGGTAACAGCTAATTTAGACCCCATCATTTTGTATGTATTGTTGGGATTATGTTTTCCAGTGTTATTTTGCATTTGAATTTCATCTGTGATTTTCTTGCCCAGTCACCCAGTTCTGTGAGAGCCCATTGTATCTCTTTGCAAATTGCTTTGGATAGTCATCTATCTTGAGTAATTTTGTATCATCTGCACACTTTGCCATCTCACTGTTTACCTGTTTTTCCAGATCATTTATGAATGCTGAACAGCACAGGTCCCAGCGCAGACCCTTGGGGGACACCACTATTTACCTCTCTCCAGTGTGAAAACTGACCTTTCATTCCTACCCTTTGTTTCTTATCTTTTAATCAATTCCTGACCCATGAGATGATCCCCCCTCTAAACCCAGGACTGCCCACTTTGCATAAGAGTCTTTGATGTCGGACTTGTCAAAGGCTGACAGCCCAAGTACATGATATTCACTGGATCACCATTGTACACATGCTTGTTGACACACACAAAGAATTTTAATAGATTGGGGAGGCATGATTTCCCTGACAAAAGCCATGTTGGTCCTTCCCCAACATGTTGTATTCACTTATGTGTCCAATAATGCTGTTCTTTACTACAGTGAACCAATGTGCATGGTACTGAAGTTAAGTTTACTGACCTGTAATTGCCAGGATCACCTAGCTGTTTTTGCACTGTAGATTGATTGTTAATACTCAAAATTTGAGCTCCATTCTTTGGCTGTGAAGATGGACCAAATAAGTCACATGTTTTTTGTTGCTTCACTGGATGTGCATACAAGTAGTGTTGGCTCAAATAGGCGCCCGGGGAAGAGATGACTTATGGTTAAGGAACTAGAGGGGAGTCAGGAGATCTGGGTTCAATTACTGACCCTGGCAAAGATTTCCTGTGTGACTTATGGCACCTTACTTATTTTCTCTTGCTTTCTCCCGTTCCTATTGAACTCAATGGGAAAAATCCCCTTGACTTCAGCAACAGCACTGGGATCTCTGTAACATATTGTTTCCCTCCTTATAATGTGGAGGATATCTTCTTTCTTCCACCCTTTGTTAAGATTGTAAGCTCTCAAGGGCAGTAACTTCCTCTTACTATGAGTTCTTATCTAGCACCATGGATCCCCAACCTTGGCTGGGACCTTCAGGGGAAAGTCTACCCATCATTTTGGAGTGAGCCTCCCCGCTCAGTTTGACAGACTCGGGCTAATGGAGCTCATGTTAGTGCTCTAAATAGAGCGGTGCAGACGGCTCTTTGAAGTTGCAGAGGAAGCCTAACGGGGGGCAGGTGGGAGCGGGGAATGAGATTCAAAGCCCATGCTCCAGCCAAGCCAGAACTTCAAAGCACTCACTACCCGACTATTTTTAGAGTGCTAGCGCGAGTCATTCTCATGTGAGTCTGTCGGCCATGGGGTGGTAGACTTGTCCATCTACAAAGTATTCTGGAGCCCTAGGGCTGCTGTAAAATTACTACTAATACAGGGAGAATTTAAAACTTAGTATCCATGAATATTCAGATATGTGAGTTAAAATCTGCTTTCCATGAACACTTTTATCAGTGAAATTTCATCACTCAAATGTTTGTAGAAAGGAAACAAGTCCAAAATGAATGGATACAAACGTTCAGACACATGGGTGTAACAGCTTTTTGGCATTATTTCTCCTGCTGTAATGAGAACAAACTGTTATTGGCACTGTTACTAAGCAACTACAGAGAGATGCTTAACCTTACATGGGTATCAGATGAGCCATACATTGGGACAGGTAAAGAATGACTTCTACAGTTAGAATAGCTCAAGATAGCAAGAACACAAGGTTTATTTTTCTTTTTAATTACTGCTTTTACTTGTGTTCCCGCTAATTATTTTTTCTCCACCACAGAGACCTGCTCTCCTTAATGTCTAGAATCAAATGCAATATTATGCTTTCACATATTGGTTATTATCTTTCATAACCTAAAAAAAACCCTCATTAGACTGCAGTAGTTACATTTCCAGTTTTGAATTATTCTATCAGTTTGAGAGAGATTTCTCATACAGAAAATGGGGCATATCAGCAAACTGACTACTATGGTAGCACATAGAGGTCCCAGCTAAGATTGCTACGGTGTTTAGCACAGTAGCACCCCAATACATAGTAAGAGGCAGTTGTAATTTGAACACCTTATGGGTGGCAAATGGTCTTCCCATACTGCAAGAATTTTCATGATGCTCAAAAATTTCCATTCTGCAGAGCGACAAAATTGAGAGCTTTTGATATTTTTTTCATGAAAAACCACACAGAGATCTCAAACCAGCCAATGGCCTGGTGGCTGAGACACTCTCTTGGGAGATCCTTGTTTAACATCTTGCTCTGCCTAACACTTGAGCATAGACCTCAAACATTGGAGCATCATGCCATAAGCACCAGGCCACTCTGATGTGAGGGAATCTCTTCTGTTGGAGATGTTCCATTTTTATATACATAATTAAATATTAATTGGAAGAGGGCCTTGAACCTGGGTCTCCCCAGGACATTGGATAAGGCCTTTACCTTGTAGGTGGAAAATATGGGTTAAATGCCCTGCTTCAGTTACTAATTATTTACACAAAGAAGGGGTTTAGAAACTTCGCAGTCAAAAGGATTTGTACCTGTGTAACTTGAGAATGAAATCAGTAGGCTGAATTCTAAGTTTGAAAACCAATGTCAGGTAACCTTTTAATCAGCTAATGAAGTCCAGTGCTACTGCATCTCTGGGTATTGGGTCTAAAAGTAAGACACCAAAATAATAAATAGCTTTGGATGCATAACTAGAGATCCCTCTTATCTTAATTTGGAGCTGCTGTTAGATAAAGTTTTAGATTGGACATTATAAATGCCATACACTCAATGATTAAACTCAGTTTGAAAATTCCCCCATCCCGATGCTCCTGCCTCACAACCAGGGCCGGTGCAAGGAAGTTTCGCGCCCTAGGCGAAACTTCCACCTTGCACTCCCCCCCAGCTAACCCCCCCGCCACGGCAGCTAACTCAGCCCCCCACCCGGGGGGTCCCCCCCTGCAACAGCTACCCCCGGGACAACTAACCCCTCTCCGCCCGTCCCCTGTGGCAACTAACCCTGCCCGGGAGACCCCACCACGGCAGCTAACCCTGCCCAGGAGACTCCCCTCCCCGGCAGATAACCCTGCCTGGGAGACTTCCCAACCCCGGCAGCTAACCCTGCCTGGGAGACTCACCCCGCCCCACGGCAGCTAACCCTGCCTGGGAGACTTCCCCCTCTCCTCCCGCCCGGCAGCTAACCCTGCCTGGGAGACTCCCCCTCCCCGCCCGGCAGCTAACCCTGCCTGGGAGACTTCCCCCTCCCCCGGCAGCTAACCCTGCCTGGGAGACTTCCCCTCTCCTCCCCGCCCGGCAGCTAACCCTGCCTGGGAGACTTCCCCTCCCCGGCAGCTAACCCTGCCTGGGGAGACCCCCCCCCTCCCCCCGCCCGGCACCTAACCCTGGCTGGGGAGACTCCCCCCCCCCCCCCACCTGGCAGCTAACCCTGCCTGGGGAGACTCCTCCCCCCGCCCCCACAGCAGCTAACCCTGCCTGTGTAGCCTGCCCCAGCTCACTTCGGCTCCACCTCCTCCACTGAGCACGCTGGCGCTGCTCTAATTCTCCTCCCTGCCCAGGCTTGCGGCGCCGACTGGAGGAGACTTAGAGCTGGGCTGTGTGCTCAGCGGAGCAGACAGAGTGGAGGTGATCTGGGGCGGGGAGCTGTTCCTCTGTGCACATCCCCTGCCCCCGTTACTGCAGGCAACCCTCCCTGCGCACCCCCCACCCAGCTCACCTCCACTCCACCTCCTCGCCGCCTAGTTTGCCTAAATGGTTGCACCGGCCCTGCTCACAACCCCTTCCTACGCACCCTCCACTGTGCTCTGTTGGGTTGGCTTGCATGGATTCTTCATTTGGAAGATGGAGTTGTGACGCTGGCACCAGCTCATGCCAAGGTCCCCATTTCTCAGTGAAACACTGATAGATGCATAGCTGGAATCTGGCTTGCTCACTTGTGGGTTAATATTGATAGAATGGGAATTAGAATGGTAAGAAACAGTGTTGTGCTAAATGCTTGAGTTATTGCCTGAACTAATCTCTCTTGTAATATCTGTGTTTCATAATGTAATGTAATATCGGAGTGGCTGTACTGTGGGCCTCTGTGACTGTATGCATGGCCAGACAGGGGAGGGACATTAATTAGTGTGAAGAGCTGCTTTTCTACAGAAATTGCTATGCCCCTCCTGAAATAGGACATCCACTGATACCAGACGGGTTCTAGTTGGATCTTACAACTGGAAACTCCATAGATCTGGATTGAGAAACCATCAGCAAAAGGATGCAAGACTCTTATTGTTCTACTCTCCTCCCCCTGGAATCATGCAAGTGGACTCCTCCCATGAGCTGAGTTTGTAACTCAGAGCACATGGCAGGAGGGGAATAAAAAGCTTAAACAAAGGAATATTTCTATGCTGTTTGTATGTGGAGGGGAAAGGGTGCAGGATGTTTCTAGGCATTAAGAAATTCCCAGCTGCTTAGCTTGGGCTAGCCATACAGGTCTTGCTGATTATAGAATCCTATACTTACCTTTAGAAACCTATGACTGAAACTCATATATGCATCTATTTACTTTCCTTAACCTTGTTAATAACTCTCTAATCTCATTTGCCTATTAATTAAGTCTTCACATAGTTTACTATAGGATTGGCAACAAGCCTTATGTTTAGTGTGCGACCTAAAGCACAACTGACCTGGGTTAAGTGACTGGTCCTTTGGGATCAGGAGTAACCTGAATATTGCTCTGTCTTGGGGTAGGG
Organism: Mauremys reevesii; assembly: GCF_016161935.1. NCBI lineage: Eukaryota > Metazoa > Chordata > Testudines > Geoemydidae > Mauremys > Mauremys reevesii. The sequence continues at coordinate 7,143,676 of NC_052627.1, forward strand.
AGCCATCTATCAGAGGTACATCACCTGGGTGGCAAGGTAGATTGGAGTAACCAAGGAGACTCTCTCTGACTACATGCTTAAGCTGCTAAAGTGCCTGAGCAGTTTGCACTTGGTCCAGCTGATTAGTGAAATCTAAGTTTATAACTCATGATCAATAAGGGGTTTGTGCCCTGGTTTTTAACAGTCTGCCCTGAGGTTGGTACTCATGCTCTTGCATCACTATCGGAAGCGTTACAGGAGTCATGATGGGCGTTGTTTTCAGAAGCACCCAACAGCTGAGTTAGGCACTTAGCTCCCATTAAATCTCAATGAGAGTCAACACTACATTATTTTTAAGGTCAGGAATATGATCAATTATTCAATGAATTATTAGATGATTCTGAAGTTAATGTTAAATTAGCAGCTCTGGATGGCACACATTCCTCTTGTATTCCCATCTTTTGATTATCTGGAGATAGCCTATGTTAGAATCAGCACAACACTCAGACGTAGAAAAACATGTAAAAATGGAGGGAGGGAATCTAGATATCTTTATGTACAACCTCTAAGCTAGTGCAAGGCACATGTTTAAACTTTCTGCTAGCTACTCACATACAGTGCTATCTTTCCCATCTGTTCTGGAATCTTCTGGTACCAAAATTGTGGGTGCAATTCTGATGTCACACGTGTGTGAATCACCATGGCATTCAATAGAGTTACACCTATGTAAATATCGCAAGCAGCCTCATAGTCTAATAAGGCTTGTATATAGAACTGTGAAAATAATGGATTTTTTGGTTCATTGGCAAGTCCAAAAATTTTTTTAAAGTTTCATACGGAACTGAAAAGCAAATTTTTTAAAAATTTTTTAAAGAAATTAAGTGAATCAAAAAGTAAAAGGAAAAAAAAGAGTTTTGGGTTGAACAAAATATTCTGTTTGACCTGATGTGAAATGTTTCATTTAGATTCTGAGCATATTTAAAGGGCTGAGTTTTTTCTTAAAATTAAATTAAAGGAAATTTCAAAGTGGAAAGCTATTTGGACTCAAACACAAACATTTTGTTTAGAAAATGCCAAAATGAAACATTTCCTTTCTTTCAGATTTATTTTCTAAATGAACAATTCAGCAAAACCAGCATGGATTCACAAAAGATTTGCAGGTCACCAAATCTGCTTTTTTTTTTTGAAAAAAAAAAAAAAAGTTTCGACCTAAAAATTTCACCCAGCTTTACTTGTCCACATTGGGAAACTGCAAACATTAACACACACAATATTAAACCCTTAGAAGGGGATTTTCACAGATGCCTAAGGGATTTAGAGGAGCTCAATTCCCAATGGAACTTGTTCTCCTAAACCCCTTAGGGTATGTTGATACTATGTTTTAAACCCATGACAGTGAGTCTCAGAGCCCAGGTCTATAGATTCGGACTCACGCTAAGGCATTAAAACTAGCAGTGTACATAGTGCAGCTCTGGCTGGAGGTCAGGCTCTGAAGCCCACCTCTGCTCCCTGGACTTCAGACCCTGAGCTCCAGCTGAATCCCAAACATCTACACAGCTGTGTTCAATGCCACTGTCTGAGCCCGAGTCTGTAGACCCAGGCTCTGAAACTTGCTGCCATGGGTTTTAAATAATAGTATAGCTATACCATTAGGGACCTCTGAAAGCCTCCACCTCCATGTAGATGTTTAACATGTCAGTCTTCATCGACACTGAAAGCGATCATATTTAAAATGGTCAATTAATAAGTTTTCTAACATGATCTAATTTCCCAGTGTCAAAAATCCCTCAATAGACGGCCTTTTTGTTCTGTGTTTGTACAATGCATAGCACAATGGGGTCTTTGTTCATGATTAGGGCCCCTAGACTGCTACCACTAATAGTGAACAATAATAACAGTTTAAAGCACTCCTGTCTCCTGAGCTCTGCTGAGATATACCTTGAAGCTTCATACAGGCCAAAATCCAGATGTTATATCTTTTTTCTTCTAGCAAATGAATTCCATGCAAGTCCCAGATAGAATGTAGCCCAACGTGCGAAAGTTATTTGTCTTTTTTTGACAATTCACAAAGAACAAATGCACTACCGAACACCGACTCCATGAACAATAAAGCAAACACTCTCAACTACTTGCCAGCCCATCAATCTTTTTTAAATCGTGTAATCAGACTTCAAATTGTTCACTGGGTTTGATTGTTTGGGGGAGGAGAAAATAATTTGTGGGCCAAATGAGCCAAGCCATTGAACTTTTGCAATTGTGCATTACTTGGTTTTGCTTCCTAGAGCATTCATGTTTCATCATTTACCTGTCATTTGCTTTAGATTACATAGTTTATGGTTATCTAGATTGCACAGCTAAATTCTTATGTTTAACTGCACAGGCTTTCAGCTTGTAAAAACAGCCACCTGCTATTTGTAAAAGCCACAATGAATAGCTTATGCAAGAATTCAGGGCTCTGTGTTAGTAGGAAAAAATCACACCTAAGCTATCAAAGAAAAAATATATTTTTAACAGAACTCAGCAGGCAGTTTGCTGGAAAGGAAAGGTATCATTGTTTGATTTAACTACATGAATGATAAACAGTATTTAGAGAAGGAAAGTGTATGGAACTTAACACCAGAGGTCGCGCAAGAACAGGCAGGATGGACACGGCTAACAAAGCCCTGTTCGTACCCTAGGTGACATCTGACAGCATGGAAAGAAATCAGATTCACCTTCAGATGGCATCTATGATATCAGGGACTCAGATAGGTGACTGTATGGGAGGTACATCTGCCCTTGCTTCGCCTGTGTTGTCAATGCTGTTATAAATGAATGACCTAATTAGAACCAGGGGAATTTACAGGCGGATACAAAAATGTAGTTGCTATGGCTACCAGGTGTTCCATCTCAGTAGGGAAATGTCACTAATATAATCCTAGCCCAAGGGCAAACACATGAGGTAAATGATGAACAATCCTCTGCTCTAGTAGAAAAATTATTACACATTGTTTGTGTGGTTCGCTCTGGACACCAACAATTCCCATTGTAATTCTCTTTCTGTCTCTCAACCTTTCTTCCAAAGAACTATCATCTGTTAGATTATAAGATGATCTTCTGTAGCCACCCTGGTTTACGAGGAAGCATTTGCAGAAAAGGAACCCAAAAAAATGGCATGCTCCTTAGCACCCCTGTCCTTTATAAATATGGGGTTAGATTGTAACTCAAACTATCTGCCCTCCAAACTCTAGCTCTTACATAGTTCTTTACATCACCAGATCTTAAACTGCTTTAAAAAGGAGGTTCGTTGTCTCCATTTTACAGATGGAGAAACTGAGTGAATGAAGGTGAAGTAACTTGCTGAAGGTCATCCAGCAGGCCAAAGGCAGAGCTGGAAACAGAATCCAGGTCTCCTGAATCCTAGCTCAGTGCCCTATCCACTGGGATACATTGCGTCCCAGAAGCAATGAATATAGGAATCCTCTAACACCCCTGCACAGGCCACCCAGACCTTGGGTCTCCAGGAATCTAGGAGTAAGGGGTTGCTACATATCTGCTTACTTCTGGAGTAAGCGGGTGGGAAGGGAGAAGGAGTTTTAACACGTGCACACACACTTCTGGCCTGCACCACTGAGCGAAGTGTGGAATGTGTCCGTTTATTGCTGGTATCGACCAAGAGCAGATGATTGGCACCAGATCTACGGGCCAGTGATGCTGCAGCTCATGAACTGTCTCTTGCTCAGTATGGTGCCTAACTTCCATACATTAGAGAGAAAGAAAGACAGACAAATGGTTAGATTAATCCTTGCTGCGATTTCACTGAACTCAACATGACCATGACCTGATATTTTTCACTGCTGAGTAATCGTCTAGGCCCCTGTTTCAAGACTTAGGTGGCTTAAATGTTTTTAAAAATCTGGGCTCCAGCCCTTTAAAAGAGATGTAGGGTAGGGCAGGAAATCAGGGCAGTTGCCGAGGAGGAGGAGCTGACCACTATAAACAGGACATACCTTGAGCTGACCTCTGATTTCAGAGTAGATATACAAGGGAATTAGGATGCCTGAAACATACTAATTACATTTCATCTCCGACCCAACTGGAGGTTAAACTGTAAGTGTAACTGGAGGCTGCTGTAAAGTTACCTGAAAGGGAAATACAAGGTTTCCCAACTAGGCCGAGCAAGAACAGTAAAATTCAAGACTGAGCCATAGGGACCGTCACAGGGCACCCTGCGTGTCGAGCAGGGCTGCCCTCATTGGCCCAGTGCAGAGTTGGGACAACCCATCCCACAGTCAGTGGGACTCCCTGTGGGATCAAGCAATTGCAATAAGGAGGGCTCAGAACCCCTGCCAGGGCCAAGCAAACAATCAGTCCACAGCTCCTGGGCAGGGGAGAGCAAACAAGCAGAAGCCACAATTAGTGGCAAGTGTGTGTGGGGTGGGGGGGGACACGCAGGCCCACTCTACTCCCCCAGGTTCTGACCCAGGGATCTATGAAGCCAGGAGGTTCCCAGTTAAGGGTTCAAGCATCGGCTTCTAATACATTCCCTGGGTCACTTCCTACCACAAAGGCATCTCCCCATCTGGCAGCAGCTCAGCATCCCAGTCAGTCTCTGCAGTCAGCTGGTTGTCTGCAGTGTAGTCTAGGTCCACAGGTCCCACCTCTTGGACAGTCACAGGCGCCTCCTCAGGAGCTTGCAGCACACACTGTTCCTGCTCCTCAGCCAGCCCAGACGGATTGAGGACTTCAGGTAACCCAGCCAGAGGTTAGGGATGTATTTCAGGAGTGGGTGGGTGAGATTCTGAGGCCAGCGCTGTGCAGGAAATCAGACTAGATGATCACAATGGTCCCTTCTGTCCATAAAGTCTATGAGTCTACTAGGTGAGGCATTACAGTGCCTGCAATCTAAGGTACGTATCTGGCCCTGTGATGGGGTGTATAAACCCCACACTGGTTACCCACACGTTAACAGGAGCCTGGCCCCAGTTAGGCCACTGGGTACCACCTGAAGGAGTATTAAGCGTAATTGGTGTTCAAACCAGCTGGGGAGGAGCTGGGTCTTCATAAATGGAAGAGAACAGAGCAGAGGAATAAAGACCAAGGGAAAGGTAGCTGGGTGTCTCCTCTCTTGGGCTAAGATAAGTCTGAAGCCAGAACCAAGGGGCTGGAGCCAGGCAGGCTTGTGGCAATGGAGTTTGGGGCCAAAGGCAGGTTGTTCTGAGCCCAGAAGAAGCTGGAAGAAGTAAAGCCTCAGGGCATAGGCACAGGAGTATGGGGACTGCAGGGAGAGGGGAAAGAACCTGCAGTCGCTGTCTGGGTGCTAGAGAGTGGAGATATGTGGAAGACACAGGATTGAAGCAAGTTCCCATTGTTGACCCTTCTACAGGGGCAGAAACTGGACCTCTGGGGAGAAGCTCTGGGAGGTGTTGCTCATTACAAAGAGCCCAGGAAGGGGCTGAGGAGAAAGGCCCAAGCAAACACTAGTGGCAGGAAGTAGTTCAGGGAGGCAGAGGTGAAGTGTCTGACAGAGCAGACTTAGCTGCTTGTCCTAGGGTCCCTGGGTTGGAACCCAGTGTGAGTTCCCCTACCAGTCACTGGGAAGGTGGCATGAAGACCCCTGGCATTAGGAGATATGGACCATAGCAGTCACTGGATACCATGCCTAGTGGATCCAGTGTCAGGGGCTGGAGACCTGACACAAGGTCTTGGAATTATGTTTTGTTGGACTTGGTTGCGGAACTAAAACATGATCTGGCTGGAGGATGAAGTGGTGAGAAGAGGGGACCACCACAGGAGCAGAGTGACTGCTGGCAAAGGGCACTGGATGAGGAAAGCCTGCTATGTCCAGCCACAAGGGACCATCCTAGTTAGCCCTTCTGCAGGCCCCCATTACCCTTGTATGGGGATGCCTCCCAACCCTTAGTATATTTGTCTTCAACACCCTGCATTTTCCACAGCTCTGACGGCTCCGTCCTGCCCATTCAGGAGGGTCTGATCTGTGAATCCTTTACTCATGAGTGAACAGTTACTCATATGAGCAATCCCATTGAAGTGACTGAGATTACTCACTTTGAGTAAGTGCACACATTAGGGAAAATACCTGTTCCATAACAGACTTGCAGACTCCAGCTTTGCACAACACCTCTTAGCTTCGTCCCCTAGTGCTCCAGCATTGCTTGGTGGAGAGGGTGCAGAACCTGAGGACACTTTGACCACTAACTTTTTAACAGGTGCCTTCATGTTGCACATGTAAATTACAGAAGTGACACCAGCGTGTGCACTCCCAGTTTTGAACAGCATATGGCACTAACTAGTAAAGAAAGTAACACTTAAATGAGAAAGCAAAAATAAGAGGGACTGGAATTGAGAATCTGGTAGTGAAATTTTGCCAGTTTCCTGAGAACTGGGATTTTCAGCTAGTTACTCTCATTGTGAGATAGGTGCCATGGGCATATAAAGAAGGAAAAGGGAATATTGCAAAGCTGAGTTTATTGTATCTTGGGTGACATTAGCAAGCTGTTCAGGATCACTACTGGTCATCTGAATACTCATGCAACTGAGTTATCATCACTCGGGTGCCTATTTACATGTCCAAATATAACCCGAGACCAATTGCACTCATAAAATACCATTCACAAAGACAGTCACAGGCTGCTGTACGCTTGATTAGACAGCCTTGGGGGTCTGGGTAACCAAATCACATTGTGATTTTAGGTGCCTAAAGATCTTTCAGGATCTGGACCTAAATCCACAAAGGGGCTTAAGAATTGCAACATTTAACTTAGGTGCCTGACTATGTATTGTAACCCATAGCCACCCACCCCAGGATACACTGGTGGTTAGAGCACTTACCTGGGAGATGGAAGTTCTCACTCTAAATCAAGTAAAGTGGGGATTTGAAAGCAGGTCTCCCCCATGGAGGCCGTAACCACTGGGCTGTTGCGTGCACCAGCCAGCCCCCACAACTTCCATTCTGCTCTTCCTCAGCTGCCTGGTGCAGATTATGTGAGCTCTGAGAATGCCTACCCGATGGGATTCCACAGGCGAGATAGGCAGGGATGCTGCTGGGATTGAGTCACGATGGAGGGTGATGAGGAACGCAGTGGCATCAGGACTTAAGAGGTTCTGTGCATACCCACTGGCAGAAATTTAGGCACCTACAGGGCTATGCAGACGCTGCGTGTGCATTTCAAGGATCTCAGTAGCATCTAAATGTTGGATTAAGGCACCTAACTGGCACTTTCAGCACTCTTTCCCCCACTGACTGGGGATAAATATTTAGTCAGAGAGAGAGAGGAGTGAGTGACTCTGCAGCCCAGTGGTTAGAGCACACCTCCTGAGAGCTGGGAGACCTCTGGTCAAATCTTTTCCCCCTCTGTCAGAGTGGGGAGATGAACCTGGGTCTCCCATATACAAGAAGAGTGGGATATAAGGTGTAAAGGAGGCTGGGCACCACTACCTCCTCCAACAGTTTTGAGTGTCGCAAGGCAAGGACTCATTCTGGCCAGGAACAGCTAAGGAACCTAAGATACCTGACTCCAGGTAGTTGTTTCCCATTTGCGGACCGTTAAGTGGAACTAGGCGCCTCCTGCAGCCAGGATTTAGGTGCCTATCTCAGAGAGGAGCAGGGCTTAGCACACACCTTTATGGTCAGCATTTTCCATTGGCTAGCTTAGGCCACTTCCCACCCAGTGTGCTAGCTTTTGTGGATTGCATTCGAAGGTGCCTCAGTCTCCCCATTCATGGTATAGGAGCATAGGCACCGAACTTGGCTTTGTGGATCACGGTATTGTCCGTGTGACTGTCTAGGTGTCTAAAAGTTAGTCACTGTGACATTCTGCATTGCAATGCCTAAGTCCTTTTGTGGATCCTAAATGTCCAAATCCCTTGGGAGAGCTGGGCCCCAGGAGAAATGGCCAGATTTTCAAGAGGGTTCAGCAGCACCCCCATTGACAACAAGAGAGAGAGTCCTCACCTTCCTGCCCTCACTGAGAACAATGGGAACTGTTCAGAGCCAAGCTCTTTGGGAAATCTGGCCCTTAGTATTTAAAGTTACAGCAAATCTGCTAATTTTTTTGGGATCAGGTTATTTCTTGGAATAAAGCCATTGATAGAGTACCCTTGACCCATCATTTTATAGTCTGGTACTGAAAGGGTCAAAGGTGTTCCAATCCCATACTGTTACCACAATACCACCCTTTCCTCCCCTCCCCTCCAAACAAGAAGAATACAGCTTACAGCTGTTTTCATTTGTCTGGTTTGTGCCTTGCTAATTGAGTGATATAGTTCCACTGTTTGAATTCTGTATTGAACAGGTGGTGTGAGCCAATTCTTTATGCTTTGGGGCATTACAGAAGCTCAGCTGCCAGACACTGGGTGAGCTATGAAAATGCTTTTATGTAGAGAGTGGTTATTTATCTCTGCCACATCTTTAATGCCACCGCAGTCCAGGAGCATCCAACTCTTGTGTGGTCTATCAACCTTGAAATAGGAGTGTGGCTTAGACTCTAGGGCTAACAAAAGCAATTTCCTCCAAATCATTTCTGCAGGCTTGGATCTTAGATTTTTTTAAAGTGCAATTTCCCCCCTTCAATTTGGACATTGTCATTTCCCTTGGCTTGTGTGCATCTAAAACTTGAAACCCCCTTGGTGTACTGTAAAAAACACCCCATTCATTAAGCCTAAGTGAGAGGACTTGAGAGTTAAAATACTGTAATAAATGTTGATGATCAGTGTGATTGTTTGAAATCAGCAAAGCAGAGTATTAGATGTGCCAAGATGCTTTAACAGGGAATGAATATTGATAAGCAAGCAGGTTAAGAGTTTGAAAAATAAATGCCTTATTAGGCTCCTAAATCCTTAAGGCACCAAAATAAGTAACCCGGGCCCATATCCTCAAATATATTTAGGTTCCTAACCTCCATTACATCAATTGTGCTTTTAGGAACTTAGAGTGTTGTCAATGAAGATGCATAGGTACCTAATGCTCAGTTTTAGGCACTTAAGTTCCAATTTTGGCTCCACTGCTATGCACAAAACTCACTCAACCCTGTAGGTTCCTAAACTCACTCAGTGCCAAAATTTTCCTAAGTAAAAGTCCCTCAGCACATAGGTTTTTGTCTCTGGGCACATGCACTGATGCCTCACTCCTGCCTAAACCCCAGAGCAACTCATGAACCAGGATAAGACAGGAATTTGGCCCCCAAGTCGTGTGTGGGGCCCAATCCACCAGGAACCCTCCCAGTACACCTAGCAGATCAGGTCCCATTCAAAGTCTCTTTGGAGGAAGAGAAGGTGCCCATCTTATAACTTTTAGCCCAGACGTGTTCTAACCTGGGATGTGAGAAATGCAGATTCAAAGCTCCCTACTGTCTCTCAGAGGAGGAGACAGGAGGGGGATCCTGTTCAAATCTTCTCAGGAAAGTGTTATAACCATCAGCTATGGGATTTCCTGTGGAAGCTGTTGAACTGCAGACAAATAAAGAAAGAGTGATTGGACCCAGGGTTTCCTACCTCTAAAATGTGTTCAAAAGACCAAATAACCACGCTTAGCCAAAGTTTGTCTAAGAAAGTAGTAGAATACAAAGTGGGAGACATACCACCCCTCCTTTTGGGAAGCAATTATTATCTCACACCATGTTCACCTTAAACAGGAGGTGGGCTTTGAAATATGCCCCCAAACCACTTATATTTTTAGCCTGGTTGCTTACAAGTTAGGAAGCACTTTGTGTCAATTAAGATCCAACCCACCAGTTTATGCCAGTTCCTTAACTTGTTGTTCTGGACCTTTCCTTATCTCTGTTTTGGCTACTACATTTTAAACCATTTGCCTGTGAAGATACCTCTACTAGAATGTAGGACGAATGTCTCTTGCCTTTGACCGGCTTTATATATTCGCTAATGCCAAAAGCTACTTTTAGCTTTGCAGTGTAGAAGTGACAGAAGTGGGTAGAACTGTGAGAAAGATATAACTTGATTAACATAACTGCCCACGTTTAGTATAATACAATATTAATATCATATGCCCTTAGCCAATACATATCTGTATTGGCTAACACCATTATGTGTATTGCTAACACTATTAAGCATGTGCTTAAATGCCTTCTGAATAGTGATGCTTTACTGAATCTGTTCCTCTGTAAATAAGAAGTATTCAGGTATCTTAAGGATAATCTTTGTATTTGTTTATCCCAGTTTCTCAGTAGTGCTAGTGCATAGTCAACTTTACCTCAGCAGATGAGAGGAGAAATGAAAAGAAAACTAGTACACTAGCATTGAGCTTTGCAATCTGGAGGTTGTGTAACTCTGCACGGCAAACAGTGAAATTAGCTGTGCCTCACAATCATGTTAAACACAGCATTTTATGAAAACAGAGCATTTTATAATTCACATGCAACATTAACAGCTATGAACCAGGATATGATTTCATACTAAATTAAATGTTAAAGCAGTAAGATTAATTTACATGTGAGCTGGTGACAAAGTGAAAAGAAAAAGCCCAGTAATTCATGGTTAAATCAATATTCCTTCCTTCTCTGACCTTCATGCCTGCTTTGTATTTAGCTGCTTTGGTTTAAAACCCGAAGCAATATGTGAAGAAAAATTGGCTCGTCCACTTTGTGATCAGCCCCTCCCTTTGCAGGTCTGACTGACCCAAAGAAATAACCATGTTTTCTTCAGGTATTTAGCGTGGTGCTATAGGCTGGTTACACTGTTCGTATCTTATAGGTTCAATTTTATCATTATAAGGAGGGGAGGGCTCAGGGAATTGCTAATGGATGAAGGACACTTTAGGCTACAGTGTTCCATGTGCCCAAATACCACAGAAATTTTGTAACTTGAGCACTTAAATCCCTTGGTCCTCCCCTTGAAAATACTAGTCTTGATCTCCAAGTCACTGATCCAAGACAGGCTCAGATAAGTCAAATCAGCATTATATCATTATAAAGCAAAACAAGGAAACCTAACAGATTCATCCTTAAGAACTCACAATGTCAGGTTTAGCTCAGTCCTTTCTGACGCTGCCTTTGAAATCAAATATATTACATTTATTTTATACCCAGCCAGAATGAATTAAATACATGCCAAAACATGGACAATTGCCCACCACTTCCAAAGAAACTGCAGCTGTTATTCGGGAACTAGGACATAGGACTACATTGTACCTCCTGGGTCATTAATTCCAGTCCCCTGAGCCGCAGGTCAACCCCATCATATAATCCTCTTTGTTAATTTATCAAGCTCCATCTTAAAACTAGTTGGGTTGTTCATTCCCACTGCTTCTATGGGAAGGTTGTTCAGGACTTTCCTCCTCTTACAGATAGAAACATCTGTCCCATTTCCCTTCAGAGTTTAGGTATAGCCAGTCAATACCCATTTGTACTTATGCCAAAATTATCCTTTTAGCTTCACTAGCTCCTCCCCTACCTTGGCGCTCCCCAGTGTATTTATCTAGAACAGTCATATTTAGAGTCACATGTAAGCAGATACATGCTTCTTAGAATCACAGAATCTCAGGATTGAAAGGGACCTCAGGAGGTCATCTAGTCCAACCCCCTGCTCAAAGCAGGACCAATCCCCAACTAAATCATCCCAGACAGGGCTTTGTCAAGCCTAACCTTAAAAACCTCTAAGGAAGGAGATTCCACCACCTCCTTAGGGAACCCATTCCAGTGCTTCACCACCCTCCTAGTGAAAAAGTTTTTCCTAATATCCAACCTAAACCTCCCCCACTGCAACTTGAGACCATTACTCCTTGTTCTGTCATCTGCCACCACTGAGAACGGTCTAGATCCATTCTCTTTGGAACCCCCTTTCAGGTAGTTGAAAGCAGCTATCAAATCCCCCCTCATTCTTCTCTTCTGCAGACTAAACAATCCCAGTTCCCTCAGCCTCTCCTTGTAAGTCATGTGCTCCAGCCCCCTAATCATTTTTGTTGCCCTCCACTGGACTCTTTCCAATTTTTCAACATCGTTCTTGTAGTGTGGGGCCCAAAACTGGACACAGTACTCCAGATGAGGCCTCACCAATGTTGAATAGAGGGGAATGATCATGTCCCTCGATCTGCTGGCAATGCTCCAACTTATACAGTCCAAAATGCCGTTAGCCTTCTTGGCAACAAGGGCACATTGTTGACTCATATCCAGCTTCTCATCCACTGTAACCCCTAGGTCCTTTTCTGCAGAACTGTTGCCTAGTCATTCAGTCCCTAGTCTGTAGCAGTGCATGAGATTCTTCTGTCCTAAGTGCGGGACTCTGCACTTGTCCTTGTTGACCCTCATTAGATTTCTTTTGGCCCAATCCTCTAACTATTCTAGGTGCCTCTGTATCCTATCCCTACCCTCCAGTGTATCTACCACTCCTCCCATTTTAGTGTCATCTGCAAACTTGCTGAGGGTGCAATTCACGCCATCCTCCAGATCATTAATGAAGATATTGAACAAAACTGGCCCCAGGACTGACCCTTGGGGCACTCTGCTTGATACTGACTGCCAACTAGACATGATCACTACCCGTTGACCCCGATGATCTATCCACCTTATAATCCATTCATCCAGCCCATACTTCTTTAACTCACTGGCAAGAATACTGTGGGAGACCATCTCAAAAGCTTTGCTAAAGTCAAGGAATAACACGTCCACTGCTTTTCCCTCATCCACAGAGCCAGTTATTTCATCATAGAAGACATTTAGGTTAGTCAGGCATGACTTGCCCTTGGTGAATCCATGCTGACTGTTCCTGATCACTTTCCTCTCCTCTCAGTGGTTCAGAATTGACTCCTTGAGGACCTGCTCCATGATTTTTCCAGGGACTGAGGTGAGGCTGACTGGCCTGTAGTTCCCTGGATCACCCTTCTTCCCTTTTTAAAAGATGGGCACTACATTTGCCTTTTCCCAGTCACCTGGGACCTCCCCCGATCGCCATGAGTTTTCAAAGATAATGGCCAATGGCTCTGCAATCACATCCACCAACTCCTTTAGCACCCTCGGATGCAGCACATCCAGCCCCATGGACTTGTGCTCCTCCAGCTTTTTTAAATAGTCCTGAACCACTTCTTTCTCCACAGAGGGCTGGTCACCTCCTCTCCATGCTGTGCTACCCAGGGCAGTAGTCTGGGAGCTGACCTTGTTCATGAAGACAGAGGCAAAAAAAAGCATTGAGTACATTAGCTTTTTTCCACATCCTCTGTCACAAGGTTGCCTCCCTCATTCAGTAAGGGGCCCACACTTTCCTCGACTTTCTTCTTTTTGCTAACATACCTGAAGAAATCCTTCTTGTTACTCTTAACATGTCTTGCTAGCTGCAACTCCAAGTGTGATTTGGCCTTCCTGATTTCACTCTTGCATGCCTGAGCAATATTTTTATTCTCCTCCCTGGTCGTTTGTCCAATCTTCCACTTCTTGTAAGCTTCTTTTTTGTCTTTAAGATCAGCAGGGATTTCACTGTTAAACCGAGCTGGTCGCCTGCGATATTTACTATTCTTTCTACACATTGGGATGGTTTGTTCCTGCAACCTCAATAAGGATTAGTTAAAATACAGCCAGCTCTCCTGGACTCCTTTCCCCCTCATGTTATTCTCCCAGGCAGGGCCGGCTCCAGACCCCAGCGCGCCAAGCGCGCGCTTGAGGCGGCATTTTGCCGGCAGGGTGGCAGGCAGCTCCGGCGGACCTCCCACAGGCATTACTGCGGAGGGTCCGCTGGTCCCGCAGCCCCGGTGGACCTCCCGCAGAAATGCCTGCGGAGGGTCCGCTGGTCCCGCGGCTCCGGTGGACCATCCACAGGCATGCCTGCGGGAGGTCCACCAGAGCCGCGGGACCAGCGGACCCTCCGCAGGCACGTCTGCAAGAGGTCTCCCGGAGCCACGGGACCGGCGACCGCCAGAGCGCGCCCCGCGGCGCACCGCTCTGCTTGGGGTGGCGGAATTCCTAGAGCTGCCCCTGCTCCCAGGGGATCCTGCCCATCAGTTCCCAGAGGGAGTCAAAATCTGCTTTTCTGAAGTCCAGGGTCAGTCTGCTTTTCTGAAATCTAGGGTTCTTGCAATTGTTGCTACAGTGTTTTAGAGGGCCGGGTATCTGTAGAAGAGCATACCTGCCACAAGCACTCTCCCTCATGGCTGGGCATGATGCAGCATCTCATTTGTCACCTCGAGCTCCCTGATGACCACTGCTCTGGCCCTGCAGTGGTCTCTCTTCTCATCATTCAGCCCTGAGGCCAGGTCACTTAAAAGTCTCCCTATTCCTGGGGTCTCAGCACCCCACATGGACAGCCTCCCATGCCACACTAGGCATCAGTCTGACACCTTCCATCCTTCCAGAGCTCCATTTCCATTCCACTCTTCCATCTGAGCAGGGGGCCCAGAGCTTCTCTCTGGAGTCTTACCACCAAACTCAAAGCCCAAACACAACAAAAACAACTTCTGCCCTTTTCTCAGGCTCAAATTTTTAATCCCTCCTGGATCCTCCCCACCACTCCATTCTTCTGCACAGCACTGACTCTCAAAGGTGAGCTCGCTGGCGTCTGGGCCCTACTCTGCATTGTCAACTCCCTTTGACCCCCAAGTCTGTCTGCCTGTGGGTTGGCCTTCTCTCAGGCCCACTTCAGGGGTCACTTTCACCCCTACTCTCCTTTCCCATCAGGCTCAGGTATACACATCCTCCTGAAACAGCTTCACTGTCCAGAAAAGGACTATAGAATTCTTCCCCTCTCCCTGCTGCCACCTTCCACACTGGCCCTTCTTTCTTCCTAGAAACCACCCAATTCTTCCCCCAGGTGGGGCTCATCTTTCATTGGGTCTGGCTCACCCTTCAGGTGCAAGGAGATGAGATAATTGGCTTCTCAGGCCCACATTAACCCTTTCTCCACCTGTGTGCGGGGACACCCTAACACAGTGGTATGTTCTGTTTTGCCATGGAGTGGAACTCAGCAAGAGTACAGTTGTCTAACCAAACTGATCAACAAGCACTTGCAGTTAGCAGAACCCCAAGATGCTAGTAGGCAGATCTGATAACAACTATGTCTATGTTTGAGCCATTTATCATTCATTCCTATTGGATGATCCCATGTCTCTTCGCTCCTCCCAACCCCCCACCCAACACCTTCCTCCACCCCCAGGAATTGTATTAAGCTTTTGACACTGCTTTTATAATTGGTAGGTGCAAGACAACATCTTTTCTGTTGTTTTCTTTCTTTCTGACTGTAGTCAGAGAAATCACTTGCTCTCTGTCATTTCTATTTTCTCTCTTTCTTCCTTTGTGCCTTTGCTTTCTCATACTCTCACATCTCTCTTTTCCTTCCTCCCATTTTCCCTCATCTTCCCCTCCTACATCCCTGCTGCCCCAATCTCCTTCCCTTCATCCCTCCCTGTCTTTTTCTCCCTAGCTCCTACTTTTCTTCTCCATGCTTCTCATTTCTTGCTCCTTTTATCTCTTCCCCAAGACCCCTTTCTTATTCTACGCTTCCCTCCACTTCTATTTTCTTGCTTTAAATCCCCTGCTCTCTGCCTATAATGGCCCCATTAAAACACTGCAGCGGTCAGGCCGGCACATTTGAGACCCAATTGTTCACCCTTACTCACACTGAGGAAAGATCACCATCATCACGCTCAGCAGAGACTCACTTGATGCCAGTCACAAGTGTCTATATTCCAATTAAAGCAATGCAGTGACTTTTTCTTAGTATGTCATGACTTTTGCAGGCCTAACAAGTGTGGAGAATTGGGTGGCATTAGGAGTGATTGTTTATAACTGAAAATAATAGAGCTGAACTCAGAGCAGTACTACATCGCCCCAATGCCATTTCGCACGCAGATATTGGATTCTCAGTACAATGAACCTGATAATGCTAATGGGTGCCCACATTCAGCAGACACAAAGAAAATGAGCCCACTCTCCATTACTATTTGAATTTACTATTATTTTGGACCATTGGGTATGAATCACATTCAAGCCAAATTCAGCACAAATCACCTAGAACTGCACACAGCCGCTCTCCGATAAAAATAGCAATAAGGCCACTTGCCATGTGCGGCTTAGCTGAGTCATCACACATCTGCCCTGAAATGTCAATATTACTTCAGGCGATGCTGATCTGCTTTACAATGGTGTTACTGTCACTGCATGCTCAAGCGTGTGGTAAATAGATTGCCTTCCTTTACGGCATGGTGTGAACATTCTCAGTGACTACTAAGGAGTAACAGGACTGGTGATTGTGAGAGCTGATGTCTGATTTGTCTCTAGGAGTCATTAAATTGCGGAAGGGTAAGTTCTTCTATGATGTCCTTCCGGCGAGCTCTGCCTTTACCTTGAAAGACCAGCCACCTATCTCCCAGGAGAACATCTCACTACACCTGCCTCTTAACGGCTATGCAGAATTAATGCCAAATTATATGCCGGCCACCAGGTTTTGAGATGAGAACATCAAACTCTAGGATTTCAAACGAGCTTGAACCCTGGCCTAACAGGAGGAAGGGGGAAGAAGTTTTATCCTCTCTGCTGATGGAAATGGCTATGTTGAGCATCCCCGTTCTCCAGTAGCTAGAGCACTAGACTGGGACTCAAAAGATGTGGGTTCTATTAATGGCTCTGCCACTGCTTTGCTGTGTGACCTTGGGAAACTCATTTTACCTCTCTGTGCCTCTGTTTCCACTCCCACACTTTCTGTGTCTTGTCTACTTAGAATGTAAATTCTGCGGCAGTAGGGACTATCTTTCAGCATATATATGTAAGAGCACTTTGAAACATGGGATTTCCAATCTCAGCTGGGATCTCCGGGTAGCACTATACTACAAATCCACAAGCAGAAAACTTGCTTCAATATTAGTTAAAGTTGCTCTCATCAATAAACTAAATCACAATATTAGGAAATGCAAAGTTAAGGATTTAAAAGGGTCAATGTCAAGCACTGTCAAATTAGGAAACACGAGAATGAACATTGTCACTGCAACCTTAATTAGTCCTCCTTGCGTGTATAATACATGCATTATAATACACACATGCAAGGAGGACAAATTAAGTACATGCAGTAGTAACCACCTGTGAAAAGTTGGGTGTAAGTGACTTGCACAGCATTACATGGGAACTCAGTGTCAGAGGAAGACTCCAGGGGCGAGATTCATGCTGAAGCATCACCTTGCCTAACTTATAGGTGTCTGGAAAAATCACAGGGATTCACAAAGCCTGAGTTTGGCACCTTGGCTCCATATACACTGAATGAGGAGAGATGGGTGACTCAGAATGGGATTCACAAAAGCCAGTATGATAGGCTGCGCCTCACCTAAAATAGCCAATTGGAGATGCCAAGCTGAGGCGTGCATGTTGAGCCCTGCCCCTCTCAAAGATCAGCACCTGAATCAAGGCTGCAGGGTGGCACTCACGTCTACTAGAGCTCCTCAGCTGCAAACCCTCTCTTGGCATTAGGTGCCTATACATTTAATACAAACCTGGGGAGGGGGAAGGAGAGAGAGGAGGATGACAACAGCCTCCCTCAAAGCTTTTAGCCTAGAGGGGAGGGTACTCAGCTGGGAGACCCTCAGTTCAAGTCCCTTCTCTAGGTAGAAGGGATTTGAACAGGTATTTCCTACCTCTCAGGTGCTGCTCTAATCACTGGGCTATGGGATATTCTGATGTGGGGCTCCCTCAGTCCCTGCTGTTAAAGCTATTCCATGGTGGCTAAATAAATAATTAAAAAGTTCTTTGGAGCAAGGGGACTTGGTCCTGTCTCTCCCACCTCCCCAGTGAGTGCTGTGAGAACACCCTTAACTAACATTAAATGAAGTTACTTAGGTGTGAATTTTCTTAGGATTTTTAATAGACGAAGTGGGTATTCACCCACGAAAGCTCATGCTCCAATACGTCTGTTAGTCTGTAAGGTGCCACAGGACTCTTTCCTGCTTTAATAGAAAGAAAATCTTCTATATGTGCCATATTTAAATAATAAAGCACTTACACATGTATTGTCTATGGGGTATATTTTGTTGCCATTGTTACTTTTGTGATGTTCCATATTTCACCAGTCAGTGCCAAGTTCACGAATATGTTGAAAGTAATTAAACTGATAGGTATCCAGATAAAACTTTTTTTTTAATGCAGCTTTAAATGACATTTTTTTAAATGTGTAACAGTAACCTGAGATGGGTCTCAGACCTAGAATTTCCCACTCATTTTAAAAATAAGTAAATATTCAGAAAGCCATAGCCTGTAATTTGTAAGCAGCATCTAAATGCCTGAGTGATGAAAGAGTAAGAAGCACTGAGTAGTCCCTATGACAGCAGTTACATACTCCTCACCTGTGAGCTGATATGAGTGAAGAGCATAAATTGCACATCCACTCTGGAGCCATCCAAATGTTAAGTGTCCAGAGCTCTGGAACAAAGTGTGATCCATTTGCAAAGCAGCATGCAAGGAATCCCATGGCCGATACCTTTTATGTATTAAATCACATGGCACTGCACCATCTTTCCCATTGGCTGTGCTGGAAATGTGCTCTCCCTTGATGTGAACGAGCAAGTATGTAATTTGTAGTGTAATTAAATAGAGCCTTAAATCATCCCAGATTCCATTGTGTTGGGGCAGGGGGTTGTTCATCACGTTGCACAATCTCTTTTAGGAATGCAACAGTGAGAGTGAGCAAACTATACCGCGCTACAGCATCTCCCCAGATTGTGTTGATGATTTGTGCTGCCCCTACTCTATTATGCAATTCAGTAGATGCAAGATATGTAGCAAAAAGCTGCCTCCAGGGCCTCTTTCAGGTAATGTCGCAGATTGCGCAGATCTGCTGCAAACTACTCTAGTCAGGTCTCTAGCCTTTACGGTAGAGTGCCAAAGACTGGTATCAACACTAATTGCATAAAGGCAGGCTTCATTTCTGCCATGACTCACACACTGTGCTGACAGATTCCATTTTGACTAGCCCCTAGGAAAAGCAAATCAAAATGTTCGTCTAGAAGTACGCTTAATAGGATAGGCCATTTCCACTTCAGGCTGTAGCTGTGTCTGGTTGCACATCTCCATTTGCCAACAGTTGGGAGGGACAAATCGGACACTTGTCTAATTGTCTCCTGTAGACTCTTGAGGAAATAACACTTCCTGTGTTATAGTTTCTTTCCTTTAAATCAATAGGACAGGTTACCGTGACTGAATTCTGCCTCTGGCACCTTTTATTATTGTCAATGAGGGGCTGGGTAAAGACGCCTCCAGGTGAATCACATCGATATTTTATTATATATTTATTTTGCCGCCTTGGAAGATTATGAGAAAGCTTAACTGGCACACAGAACATAAATACATTCAGATGCACATTCTAGGAGAGGGGAAAAGCTTCAAGGATTCTAGCTCATGTTATATAATCTAATCCTTCCAGGTGGAAAATTGTAATCGGCAACAAATGTCAATGTAGAGAGAAGGGAGAAGTGTGTTGTTTTTTTTAAATGTCAGTTTCGTGTTTTTACTGCAGTGTCTTGAACAAGTGCATTTAGTGCATCTGCTGTACAGATTTTTATTGTTTCTTCTGACTTTGGAAAGAAAAATCTATCAGTCTATTTTAAATAGAGAGGGGTAAATAGTAAGGTGGCAAAGTTTGCAGATGAAACGAAATTACTCATGATAGTTAAGTCCAAAGCAGACCGAGAAGTGTTACAAAGGGATCTTGCAAAACTGGGTGATTAGGCAACAAAATAGTAGATGAAATTATATGTTGATACATGCAAAATAACTCATAGTGGAGAACGTACTCCTAACTGTACACACAAAGTGGTGGGGTCTAAATTAGCTGTCACTACTCAAGAAAGAGATCTGGGAGTCATTCTGGCTAGTTCTTTGAAAACATCCACTCAGTGGGCCTCGACAGTCAAAGAAGCTAACAAAATGTTAGGAACCATTAGGAATGGGATAGATAATAAGACAGTAAATATCATAATGCCACTATGTGAATCCACCCTTCAAAACGGCATGCAGTTCTGGCCGCCCTATCTCAAAATAACAGATGTCAGAATTAGAAAAGGTATAGAGATGGGCAACAAAAATCATTAAGGGTATGGAACAGCTTCCATATGAGGAGAGATTAAAAGACTGGGATGGTTCAGCTTGGAAAGGAAAAAAAAATGTCATGCGAAATATTACCGCTGGCTGTACCCCTAATTATTTTCATATCCTTTCTTTCCCTTCTGCTTCTAATATACACCTTTGAAATGGGGTCACCATAACTAAACACACAAATCTAAACAGAGCTGAATGATGGCAATCTAGTCTTACCCTGACACCATGGAATCTCACTACCTTGGGGGTGGGAGCTGATTTCAGAATTTAAATGAATGGGGCAGTTCATGGAACTCTGGGCTCCAGACTCAGGCAGGCATCACTTCTCATTTTCAAGCTTCCTTTTGCATCCATGAGGGCTAGAAACAGATTTTTTAAAATGAAAGCTGAGAGTCTGATGTCATCACACAACTTCATGAACCTAGGAACGGGCCTATAGTACCTAGATTAAAGTGCGGGTAAGAATGTACCAGACGTGCCTGTAATGGCATTATAACATATTCAGTATTCTCTGTCCCTTTCTTGATATAGGCCAGTGTGTTTGCTTTTATGATTTCCACTGCACAGTAAGCAGATGTTGTCATCAAGCGGCCCATATGGTCCTGCCTTCATCTTTGTCTTGAGTGGCCACAGTTAATTTGAAACCCATCAATGTGTCTGAGCTGCAGGGTGCATTACATTGTATTTTTGTCTACACTGAATTTCATCTGCCCTCATGTTGTCCACTCACTGAGTTTTGTTAGGTCCTTCCTCACAATCCCATCTAGTCTAGGTGAGTGTGATTAAGGGCATCTGAATCTTGCCCTAAATCAGGAGAAGCATAGGAAGAACATCACATTTGCTGCTACAGATGTCTTTAAGTGCATTTATTTGTTTATTGACTTTACTTTGTCTTTCATTCCTCATGAAGCCCCAGCACTCCTGTCAAATACAATCATTAAGGCCAGGTCTAGATTACACATTTACTTCGGTATATCTGTGTCACACAGGGGTGTGTCGAAACCTTAACTGCTCATATAGACAGCGCTATGTTAGCGGGAGAGATTCTCCTGCCGATGCAGCTACCGCCTCTCATGGAGGTGGAGTTATTAAGCCAACAGGTGAGCTCTCTCCCATCATCTTAGAGCATCTTCATCAGAAGTGTTACAGCTCTGCCGATGCAAGGTTGGAGTGTAGACCTGCCTTGAGAAGGATACGAAAGCTGGGACAGTCACAGTGGGTATGTCTACACTACAATTAAACACTCGTGGCTACTCTGTGTCAGCTGACTTGGAGTCACGGGACTGACCCTGCCACTTCGCATTGTACCAGAGCTTAGACTCCAGCCAAGTAAGCTGCCATGTGCCAGCTGTGGGTGTTTACTTGCTATGTAGACATAATCAGTATTGCCAACCCCAACTATTCCAAAATCAGAAGTCAGGACCCAAAAGTTCATGAAAAAAAATTAAAAGAAATAGTACATTTGGCCCTTTCTCTTTGCCGCCTAGTTTGTGAACCTATAAGGGGCACATATCAAAGATTTTCTCCATGACCATGTGCTAGAAACTTACTCTGAAAAAACAACTTAAGCTGAGATTCTCACATATTCAATTGGCTCTTGGATCTGGGTGATAAGAAAAATGCCAGATATCATGATAATACTGTGAGAACTGAAACACAAAGGCAGTGGTTATTTGAATGTGCTTCAGAGCAATACTGAGGAATGAAAGAGAGCCTGGAGGACGCCATGCATTGATACAGCAATGTACTTCTAAGGCTATGTCTACACTACAGAGCTTAAAGTGACAAATCTGTATCAATGCAGCTACTCAAAGCAGAACCCAACCCCAACTAAATCATCCCAGCCAGGGCTTTGTCAAGCCTGACCTTAAAAACCTCTAAGGAAGGAGATTCCATCACCTCCCTAGGTAACCCATTCCAGTGCTTTACCACCCTTCTAGTGAAAAAGTTTTTCCTAATATCCAACCTAAACCTCCCCCACTGCAACTTGAGACCATTACTCCTTGTTCTGTCATCTTCTACCACTGAGAACAGTCTAGATCCATCTCCCCTTTCAGGTAGTTGAAGGCTGCTATCAAATCCCCCCTCATTCTTCTCTTCTGCAGACTAAACAATCCCAGTTCCCTCTTCTTCTCCTCATAAGTCGTGTGCCCCAGCCTCCTAATCATTTTCATTGCCCTCTGCCGGACCCTCTCCAATTTGTCCACATCCTTTCTGTAGTGGGGGACCCAAAACTAGTGCCGAATAGATGTGGCCTCAACAATGCCGAATAGAGGGGAATACTCACTTCCATCGATCTGCTGGCAATGCCCCTACTAATGCAGCCTCATTTTCCCCTTCTGTAAAATGGAGTAACTGTGCTGACCACCTTTATAAAATGCTATGAGATCTACTGACAAAAAGTTCTATTTAAGAGTTAGGTAGTATGAATATCTTTGAGGGACTCAGAAGCTGTCTGGGCCCATATCAGTAACTTGACCGGTAAACAGAACACAAGAGCCTTACAGAAATGCTCATAATGTCTCTTGTTTGCTTCTTGCAAAAGGGAGAATAGGAAAGCCATTTTGTCTCGTTTCTCTTTAGTGTGGGTATAGTACTATGGTGTTCTGTCTGGAGAATCAAGAAAATGTCGGGGAGAGATCGGGGGGGAGGCTTCCTCCCAAAACAAGCTGACAGTTCCTGGATTTTTTGAACCAGGACCCCATTCTGAAAATCTGCACTAATTTCTGTCTCATACCATTGTAGCAAACAGTTTTATACTGGATGAGGAGAGAATATGGCAGTACCCCAGGAACCTTTGCAAGCAGGCTGGCTGCAAATTGGAATCCACTTTTTCCTCCTTCTGCCAGCCCTTCCATTTATTCCTCATGGGAGAAAGGAAACCTGTGTTAGAAACATGATTCGAACTGGCAATAACTCCTAGCACTGGGCAGGATGGTAACTTTCTAGCAGTGTATAGAACTGTCACTGGCAATAGGTGTGTTTTGTCATACTTTGTATAGTTTGGTGTGGAGTAGCTTTTTCTGCTCCGGTGGTCTGAGGTGCAGGCTTCAAAACTTTGGCTTGGTGACAACAGAGTGGTTCAATTCCACCTCCTGGGTGAAGTTGTGGTACCAAGGGCTCATGCTGCATGACTGAGAATTCTGTCCTCCCTTTTGAGAATCTCTCTAGGAAGAGGAGCTTTGCAAGATGACCTTCACCCCCCTGGGTAAAGGAATATGCATGGGAAGGACACCATAGCCTTAACTGGTGAGTTAAATAGAACACAAGCTTTAAGCAATACTCACAATGGTCCTTTAGTTGTTGCTGTTGCTGGGAGAAGAGTGAAGAAGCCATTTTATCTCCATTCTAATTAGTTTAGTATCACTGTCCTTCTCTGGCCAAACAGTTCCTGGTTCAAGGAAATTTTCAGTGCCGGTCCAAACAGCAACTACCAACTTTTGGGAGTACAAAACTGCACTGATTTCTGACTCCAGCTCTATATAAGACAGCTAGAGATTTGATAAAGATAATATATGGCTCTTGTTCAATATTCTGGGATTCCTTGTCTCCTTCTTAATAAAAATTAGAGCAAAATGTTTCCTCAGTCAGTCAGTTTTTTGTTTTTTTGGCTGTTCCCCCCCCCCCGGCCAATATGGGAAATGCTGTGTGTGGGAATTAGATGCCAAAACTTGCTGGCAGCACCTGGGCTTTTCAGATCTGCAATACTACACTCTGATAATCAGCTGTCATCTCTGATTTTAGCTACTGTATGCATCACCCTAACAGTGGATAAGGAGAGAGAATGGCAGCTGTTCAATATCCCAGAGTGTTCTGTCACCATGCTGGAAGCAAATTAGAGCCTACTCTTTCAGCCAGCCATTCCTCTTACTCCTCACAGGGGGAAGGAAACTGGTATTTAAGGGATCATACCAAATGGAAACTACGCACTCAACACAGAAGCAAGACAGTTCCTTATATATGGGTTACATAGTGATAAGAGACAAGATCTGGTCTCTGTTGGGTCTTATAATGTGTGCTGAGTGATGCATTTTGCTGCCTAAATGAGGTTCAGATCTAGGTGGTGCCTGTTTCGGGGTCATAGCTGTCTACCGACACAGTGGTTCAGTTCCCTCACTTGGGTGTTTTCCGAGTGCCAGACAGGCCTTCTGTCTCAGCAGGTGTTCCATCCTCCATTTAGAGGGCTTTCCTCTCTGAGAAAGCTGCTCCTGAATCAGCTGCCTCCCACTGCAAGGGAAGCTTTCTCTGTCCAATGTTTGTGTAAAGAAGCTGATGATTGTGCCATCAATGAAGGAAACATGCCCCTCGTAGTTGTAGACTAGACACAAAGCAACACTTCAGGATTTCATGTGTCAGCGTTAGGTAAGCAGCCCTTCTTACATAAAACCATAGCTAGACAGTGTTGTGTCCCGTCCAAGGAAAGACACAGACAGAGAGTGTTCTGACCTGCCTGCCCTTTGCTCAGGCTCTTTCATTCAAGACACAGGAAACCTTTTCTTAGCGTAAACAACAAGGAGTCCGGTGGCACCTTAAAGACTGGCGTTGGGTTTGTTACAGGAAATCCTGTCTTAAAATTCTGAGCTTTTCTAATGCACTTCTCAGTGTGTCAGTGGCCCCATCTGTCCAAACCACCGAGGACAGGAGACCGTGAGAAGGCATTGCTAAAAGTCCTGAGGCTTCAGCTCCAACAGTGGTTAATCTTAACTTTAGTCCTGGATATTGCTGATTCGATACCCAGTGTTGGTTAAGAAGGTGGCTGCTACAGCATTCAGCCAAGGGTAATTTTGCTCAGATAGTGGAATAGGTCTTTCTTTGACACCTGCTTCTGGAATAGGATTATTCTGTAGCCAAGGAAAGACACTGTACCTCTGTTTATCTGTTCCCTCTCTCTGTAAAATGGGTATTGTACTGTTGCTGTCATTTTACATTTTGTACTCAAAGCCCTTCTGAGGTAAATTCAGCGATACATGTGATGGGGTCAGATGCTCCTGTGAAGGGCATTTCTGAATGTCTCCATTAATAAAAAGAACACAAAACCTTTTAAGGGTTCCCAGTTAGAACTGGGCTTTCCCTCATGGCCACCCCCAACAATAGTTTATTCAGCAAAAAATGCAGTTTCTGTCAACCCTAAACTATTTGCAAATTTGACATGAGTTTGCCCAATCGTTTCAGCCCTCCCCCCACCCCAAAGGTGGGGGATTCACAAGTGGATTTAGGTGCCATTCACAAAAGAGCAGCAGGAGCTGGAGAAGATGTGTGTGGGGGAGGGGGGGTGGACTTTAGTTCCAAAACATGCTGGTAGCTCCTGGCTCTCATAAATCTACAACATCCCACTCTGAAAAGCCACATAGCCATTTGAATCCTGCCACTCTGTATCACGCAGTTTAAAGCCGATAAGGAGAGAGCATGACAGGTGTTCAGTATCCCAGGAGCCTTTGCCACCATGACTAATGCAAATTAGAGCCTAATCTTTCCTGAATCAGCCAGCCCTACCTTTTACTTCTTTTGTTCTCCCATTACACTCCTGCTTTGGAATAAAAATACCAACTAGCAATTACACACACAGCAAAGGGACTGAACAATTCCTTCTACCTGAACTGTGCTGCTTCCAGTTAAAACAGTTTGTCTGTATTGTCTGTATCACTTGGTGGGCATTGAACTTTTTTGTTTCTGTGATGCTCAGTGGTCTGGTTTAGGTTTCAAACCAATAACTGTCTAGCCACAGAGTGGCTTAATTCCACCTCCTGGGTGCTCCTGTGGGGATGACAGGTTGTTCTTAGATTGCTCTTTATACATTAGTAGGATTTTTTTTTTTACTAATAAAGCAGAACTCCCAAATCATGTGCTCCCCAGTGGGAAGAGAATCTCAATGTTTCCTCAATCTATGGAACAAAGCTGATTCTTGGGCCATGAACACGCCACAGCTGTTTGTGGAGTAGTCAGCAAATGACAGCATAGTATAGTGTATCTCACTCAGAAAGTGTGTAAAAATTCTTCCGAATGAACACATAGACAGAGAATGTGCCATCCTGCCTGCCATTGGCCCATGATCTTTTATTTCAAGGCTGAGGAAACCGTCTCTCAGATTGAGCCTGGAATTGGGTTTGTTACAGGAAATCCTTATAGCAGATACAGAGGAAATCCTGAGTGGAAATTGGGAACTTTTCTAACCCACTGCTCAGCATGTCTGTGTCCCAGCTGAGGCCAGTCCACAGAGGAGGAGACTTTTTGAGGGAAGTGTTGAGGAGTTTGGAAAGTTAGCTCGTGCTATAGTTGCCTGACTTCCTGGTTGAAGAGGGCATAAATTTGGTAGCAGGTGTTTGGTATGGCGTATTAAATTACATGGAATAAAAGGCCTGAAAAGTTAACACAACCATCAACAAAGTTGAGAGCTTTTTATACAGAGACCTCAGCCTGCTTAGTACCATGGCAAACATGCCATTAAAAATCACGTTTTTAGAAGGAATGACCTCTCCCCAACCCCCACATTTCTTACAGTGTTATAGCTGTTCTTTTTTTGGGGGGGAGGAAAAAAAGTTAGAGGAGACGGGCTGAAGCGGTTGTTGTTATTAAGGTCTGGTCCCTTTTCCAAAAACACAAAACAAGACCCACACAAGAGAGAAAAAACAAAGAACAGCAAAGATAGAAACTGAGGTTCTGCCACTGGGGTTGACTTTCACTTGCAACCTGATTGCTGGAGAAACACAGGTCTGACTCATTGTCTCGTTAAGCCACTTTGAGACCTGACAAGCTCGTATTGAGGGCTGTGTGTGTGCAGTGATGTCATCTCCCTCCCTCTCTCTGGCCCAGTCTGGTCAGGACATTTCTCAGGATTAGCACAAGGAAAGGACAATGGTGTCACGCTGGATCCCAGGAGACAGCAATGGTGGCAGCCATGATTGTAAAGCTTCCTGCAGTGGTGGTTGACAGACAGCTTCTTCCTTCATCCATCCATATCACCTCCCACTACCAAGTCTTTCTTTCTTTCTTTCTTTCTTTAAGAAGCCCTCAAAGGGGTGATGGGTGGAATAGCCCATCCCCTCATTATTTTGTTCATTGGTTCGGCCTAATTTCTGCACATTTTTGGTCCATTTTTTTAGTTCCACACTTTTCTTGTTTCCCAGCCATGATCTTAACACAGTCCTTAAGTTATATCAGGAGGCCTTTTTGTCTGGACTCATGCAGGCTGTCTATCTCCCCTTTTCACCTTTTCCCTTCAACATTTATTATTAACGGTTATTGTGACACTGTCTAAACTTTCAATTGCTTTCTACAGTTGAGCTGACAATTTGGGTAACTTGTAGGTCTAGTTATCTCAGTAAGTGTGATGGCAGCCATTAAGAAGATATTTTTCTAGCAAAGCTTTCAGCCGAGGGAAGAACTGGTGCTTTTCCCAAGGTAGTGGAATGGGATCTCTTTGCTTGACATCTGTCAGCGGAACAAGTTGCATCTGTAATCAATGCAAGTTTTTAATCGGTCGGAGTCTGTATCCCTTCTCTCTAAAAGGGATATTCTAATATTTTCCCACTACAGATGGATCATATGATGATAAATTCTGTAATCATTGTAAAGAAGTCACATGCTACAATGAAGGGCACCTATTTGTATTTCAATAAACAATTCGACACAAGGCCTTTAATAAGGGCTCACGAAACATTTTTTTTCCTGCTAATTGCAGGGTAATGAATGAAGAAGCCATTTTATCCCATTCATCACTGGTTTAATATCAGGCTTTTCTGACCAATTTGAACAGTGCTGTGCATGAGAATTAGCTCCCGGACAGTATTAAACTGTAATGTTGCCACATTGTAAAATCTGCACTCAGCTCTGACTCTAGCCACACAGTTATCACACAGTTTAATATAGGAATAGGGGAGAGCATGGACGTTGTGCAGTATCCCCAGATCCTTTGTCACTTGGCTTTAGAGAAACAAGTGCCTACTTGTTCCACAGTTAGACAACCCTTCTACTTTTTCCTCATAGGAGAAAGGAAACCTGTTTTCAAGGGGTGAGTCCAACTGTGAGATATACAATCAGCGCAGGTGCAGGATAGTTTCTTTCCACAAGGCTTGCATGACCCTCCCTGTAGATAGCGATGGTTATCAGTGCTTTTTATAGGTCAGGGTGGGCTGTGCTTCCTTGTCTTGGGGACCCTGAGTGGTCCGGGGTGCAGGCTTCACACCTGTAGCTGTCTAGCAACAGAGTGGTTCAATTCCCCCTCCTGAGGGTCCACTTGTACTACCTGCAGTTCCTTTGTTCTGTTCTAAACTCTTTCTCTAGGACAGAGGTGGCCAACCTGTGGCTCCGGAGCCACATGCAGCTCTTCAGAAGTTAATATGCAGCTCCTTGCATAGGTGCTGACTCCAGGGCTGGAGCTACAGGTGCCACCTTTCCACTGCTCAATCCCAGGCCCTGCCCCCACTCCTCCCCTTACCCCAAGGCCCCCTCCCCTGAGCCTGCTGCACCCTTTCTCCTCCCCTCTCCACCCCAGAGCCTCCTGTATACTGTGAAACAGCTGATCATGGCAGACAGGAGGCACAGGGAGGGAGGGGGAGGTGCTGATCGGCAGGGCTGCTGGCAGGCAGGAGCTGCTACAGACTAAGGACCGAGGGGCTAGGCAGCAGTTCTGCAGAAAAGAACCTAGGGGTTACAGTGGATGAGAAGCTGGATATGAGTCAACAGTGTGCCCTTGTTGCCAAGAAGGCTAATGGCATTTGGGGCTGTATAAGTAGGGGCATTGCCAGCAGATCAAGGGACGTGGTCATTCCCCTCTATTCGACATTGGTGAGACCTCATCTGGAGTACTGTGTCCAGTTTTGGGCCCCACACTACACGAAGGATGTAGAAAAATTGGAAAGAGTCCAGCGGAAGGCAACAAAAATGATTAGGGGGCTGGAGTACATGACTTATGAGGAGAGGCTGAGGGAACTGGGATTGTTTAGCCTGCAGAAGAGAAGAATGAGGGGGGATTTGACAGCTGCTTCCAATTACCTGTAAGGGGGTTCAAAAGAGGATGGATCTAGACTGTTCTCAGTGGTGGCAGATGACAGAACAAGGAGTAATGGTCTCAAGTTGCAGTGTGGGAGGTGTAGGTTGGATATTAGGAAAAAAAACTTTTTCACTCGGAGGATAGTGAAGCACTGGAATGGGTTATCTAGGGAGGTGGTGGAATCTCCTTTCTTAGAGGTTTTTAAGGTCAGGCTTGACAAAGCCCTGTCTGGGATGATTTAGTTGGGAATTGGTCCTGCTTTGAGCAGTTAGTTGGACTAGATACCTCCTGAGGTCCCTTCCAACCCTGATTTTCTATGAGTCTATGAGGTTCTTGGGGCGGTTGGGAGGCTGCTGGGGGGGCTGCTGATGTATTACTGTGGCTCTTTGGCAATGTACTTTGGTAAATTCTGGCTCCTTCTCAGGCTCAGGTTGGCCACCCCTGCTCTAGTAAGTGTAACATTCCACAATCAACTGCCCCCTATTGGGATGGGAAATGAAACAATCCTGTGTGTGAGCGTGTATATAAAGATGATTATTGTGCATCCGAAGAGAAAATTTGTAGAGCAGGCAGTAAAGCACAGTGTCGAATTTCATGCATCTTTGAGGGTTATTAAACAACACATTCAATGCCCCGGCAGACTGAAGGTGAGTTGTCGTATCTGCCATTGGTCCAGATTATTTGACTCTGAGGTGGAGGGATCCTTCTCTTGGCTTGACACTGGCACACAAGAAATCTTTTCAGGAGTAACCTTAGGAAACCCTTACCAGAAACTGTATGGGTTTTCTTCCTAGATGACTGTTAGCATGGGAAAGCAACCTTGTCGCTTCAGGAGTAGAGCAGGACTCGAGTAGAGTTAGGCAGGTAATTGGGATTTTTTTGGTTCCCTGGCAGTTCTGAAGAACTGTTTGTCTTGGGTCTGGTGGTGGTGCTGCCTATCTTTAAGCATTAGTCCAAGGTTGGGGCACTCAGCTGGAAGTTGGGAAGGCCCAGGTTGAATGGACCCTTCTACCTGCTGGGAGGAAACCATTCAACTTGGGTCTTTTCTATGTTGCAGCTGCAGGAGAGTGGCCTAATTACTGAACTATGTGACAGCATGCTTTGCATATTGCAGGATGGAACATCAGTTTTCAGACCAGATCAACTCACAAAGCACATTTTCTGCTAGAGAACGGAGAATCCATTTTACACTATTCTAATTAGTTTAGGGTTTTTTTTTTGTTTGTTTGTTTTTGTTTTCATTTCTGGCCAGCTGGGGAATTGTTCTCTGAGAAACAGCTATCAGTTCTTGGCCCTATTAAATCTGCAGTGTACCACTCTTTTGACAATGCAAAACTGCCCTGATCTCTGACTGAAGCTACTGAGCCAGACAGTTTGGTGTTTGATAAGGGGGAAGTATGGCAGAGTTTTCAATATCTCCATTATCATCACGCATGGTGCAAATGATACTCTACCCTTTCCTCAATAAGCTGACCTTTCCACTCTCCTCTTTTGTTCTCCCATAGAAACTTGCTTTGGAGAGATGATACCAACTGGCAATTATACACACAGCAAAGTGGCAGAGCACTCCCTTCTTACCTGGGTCACATAGCCCTCAGTGCAGAGTGTGTCTCTGCTGTCCTTTAGATAGTTTTGTGCAGGGTCTAGTTTGTTACCTATGTGTTCCTAAGTGGTTTGGGGTATAGGCTTTAAACCTCTAGCTGTCTAATACCAGAGTGGTTCAATTCCACCTCTTGGAGGCAGTTGTGGTGATGGCCAGTCTTTCTTTGAGCTTGTCCTCCCCACCCATTAGGAAGCATTTTCATTCTTAAGGGGAGAACTCTAAAATCTCCTTAACTCAGTGGGAAGGGAGTCCTGTTGGGTCCTTCATTGATGGGAAGAAACTGATGCTTGGAGCATTGAACAGGACACAGCAGCCTGTAGATTAGTCAACAAACAGTGTAGCATTTTGAATCACACTGAGAGATAGGGAAAACATTATTCTTTGTGAACTGAGAGCATAGACAGAGCATGTCCTGTCCTGTCGGCCATTGTCTTCTAGTTCAAGGCAGAGGAAATCTCGTCCCAGCGTGACTTTGGTTTGCCACAGGATCATCCTTTTGAGGGATCCAGGTGGAAATCCCAGATTAGAAGTGTGAGCTGCTTAGCGTGCGTTAGGTGTTCCCTTCTGTGCCCAATCCACAAGGCTCTGAGTTTGTTCCACATCATCTTTGCAAGTCAGGGCTGGCGGCCCCTTCATTTTGCTCTGCCTCCTTGGAACTTGGGAGATTTTTTGTGGGGGAAACCAGTGCTGTTCCCAGGATACAAAAGCTTTGATTAGACAATCTCAATGGTCCCATTGGGCCTTCAAAATCTATGAATCTAGGAACTCTTCTGCCAGAAAGATAGACAGTGACAACAGCAGCAGGGTTAAAGCCCCTGTTTTTTTGCTGTCAAGTGTGGTCACTCTGACTCAATCACTAGTCCTCAGTAGACTATATGTATTTGATGTCTGTCTCTGCAAAACCTGCCTCTTGAGTTCAAGCTGTCACAGTTTCTAAGCTCAGCTCTGACTAGCAGGGGTTCAGTGCTTAGATGACAATTGTCATGCTCTTTCCTTATAAAGCTTCCAGCCAAGAGGAAGGCTGTTGTCTATGCTAAAGCAATGGAATAGGACATCTTAGTGTGACACCTGCTGTTGGCACAGGTTTCTTCTGTAACCTAGATAAGGCATTTCATCTCTTCCTGGGCATTTCTGAGGAGCCAAGCTGTCATGCTTTGTGGCTGTTAATTCTTTCCTCCTTGTTGAGATGCTTTCTCTGTGAAAAGGAACATACAAAGTCACCTGCACCCCAGCCTGAAGGGAAACATATAGGATAGAATAGAACACGGAGCCTTTAAGAAGTGGTCACAGTGGCCCCCTCTGGCTTGTTGCAGAGGGCTGGAGAAGCCATTAATCGAGAAAGGGTTCTCTGTGTGGAAATGTGATCTCAAAACATTTTGGCAATGACTGGCCCCTTTAAATCTGCAACATCCCATTTTGAAAAACTGCACTGATGTCTTCCCCAAGGTACTATATCAAGCCCTGTAATTCTGGATAAGGATACAGTGTGGCAGCTGATCAGTCTCCCAGGATCCTTTGTATCTGCGCTGGATGCAAATGAGAGCTTATGTTTTCCTTATTCAGCCAGCCAGTCTGCTAAGTCCTCATAGGAGAAAATAAACCTCTTTTAGAAAGATGAAACCAACTGGCCACATTACACTCAGAAACAGAGGCAGTTCCCCCCACCCCCAATGTGTTACATAACCCTCACTGTGAAGAATTCATCTATGAGGTGCTTTATATATTTAGGTATTACCTTTTTTCTTTGCCCAGGTGATCCTCAGTGGTCTGGGGTGCAGGCTTCAAACCTGTAGCTGTCTAGCAACAGAGTGGTTCAATTCCACCTCTTGGGCGGCTGTGTTTGAGGGGTGTATGGTAGGTTATTATGCTGTTATCTGATTGGGAAATTTATTGAGACTTCCTGAAAGGGGGGAACACACCAGCAAAGCAGGAAAACTCCAATTTGCCTCTGAGTAGTCTATGCAGATTAGATATTCAGGCTGCTGCCTGAGCTTTGGACCCTCCAAGTCCTACAGTCCAGACTATGCAGCAGTTAAACAGCTCCTTATCCTGAGGCCAAGTAAGCTGGCCAAGGGCCAGCTACAGGTTTTCAGTTGCAGTGTAGCTATACACTAATGCAGGGGTTCTAAAATTGGGGATCAGGACCCCTCAAGGGGTCATGTGGTTATTACATGGGGGGTCACAAGCTGTCAGCCTCCACCCCAAACCCCTTGCATGCCAAATTAAAAATGTCAGTCATTTCTGTATGAGCTGCAAGTTGAGGGGGGGATTGTTTGAAAATGAGATTCCCCCCGACCCCATATATATATATAGATATATAACTAACAATTGGAGAGAGAAATTTTGTTCAGACTTCCTGGGAATATTCACCTCTGAGTAAAGGTCAAACAGAGAACATTTCAGTCCCCAAAAGGAATATTTCAGAAATTTGTGTATTTGAGACAAAATGGAAAGTGTTTTTGCAAATATTTCTATACTGGCAACAACCAGCATCAGCTATAACAGCATTTTTGGAACCCTTGATCACATGGCAATTTTTGTTCTGAACTTTATGCCTTTAAGTATCTTTAGTGACCTTTCAAATGGATTGATTTTATTTGTTTGAATGATAAGAAAATGTGTGTAAATGTTTTATTGTATTTTAATTATATTAGCTCTGTAAGGAATCTGTATGCACAATAATCATAGTTTGTTTAAAATAATTAATAAACAAAATATGACAATTAGTTTATGCTCCACCATCTCCATACTTTGAAACAATAATCTCCCAGATAAGGGGTAGTCAATTCTTTTTTGTTAAGGTCCAAATTTCTTGGTCAAGGTATAGTCAAGGTCAGGGCCGGCTCCAGACCCCAGCGCGCCAAGCGCGCGCTTGGGGCGGCATTTTGCTGGGAGGGCAGCAGGCGGCTCCGGCGGACCTCCCGCAGGCATGCCTGCGGAGCGTCCACTGGTCCCGCAGCTCCAGTGGAGCATCCGCAGGCATGCCTGCGGGAGGTCCACCGGAGCCGCGGGACCAGCGGACCCGCCGCAGGCACGTCTGCAGGACGTCCCCTGGAGCCGCGGGACCAGCGACCACCAGAGCGCGCCCCACGGTGCGCCGCCCTGCTTGGGGTGGCGGAATTCCTAGAGCCGCCCCTGGTCAAGGTCCAGATCCCAGAGAAAATAATTTTGAAAAATAATAACAATAATGATAATAATAAGTAAATAAAAAGATATTGGGGTCTGTTCAAAAGCATCTGACGGTCTGGATTTTTGGCCTAAGGTCCTCCTATTGACTACCCCCAATTTTATATATATCTATGTGAAATCACATTGACTGAGATCCTCAGGTGATGAAAATGAGTATTGCTCCTTGCTCCTTCAAAATCAATAGATCTAAGCTAATTTATACCAGCTGAGAATATATTTTCTATCATATATTTCTTTGTCTGATGGGTATTAATTATCCACGATTCTTCTACTTTCCCTGTTTACTGCTTTTGCAGGTGCTGCTGATTTCACCATTTTCTTTCAAAAATGGAAAGATTGATCTATCTTAAGAAACCTATCATTTCTTTGTTCAATATACTGCGTTTTATTTTTGGCATGCATATTTAAATCCTAATGTGCACGCACACACACATACACACACACACACATAAGAACGATGTGGGTTTTGCTGCTGACATTTTTAAACTCTGCCATACATATCAGCAATTTAACCCCTTGGAGGCTTTAGCAACAGAGCTCAGAATTCTTGCAAAAGAGGAGCACAGTGATAGAGACTGACAATCCATTGGAGGCAAAGGGTATGCATCTAGCAGTGTGCCTCTGAATCACAATGGGTAAGGGATATGTGAAGGGGTATTAGCTTTGGTGACCTGGCAAAATTCCAACCCAGGGCCCTGATTCAGGAAATCATCCCTATTCAAGAAGGTCACTGAAGCTTATGCTAAAAAGCCAGGCTCTTAAGTGCTTTCTTGAACTGGGCTGCAAACATCTAACTACCCGCAGCCCTGAGTCTGAAATGGATTCTGGACCCTCCCCAAGCACATCTTACTGGAGAGTCAGGACCTACAATTCCCCCAAGTCTCTTTCACTACTTCCTGTACTCCTCGCAAAGCCTTGTCTGCATACCTTGTGAATGATCACTGGGACTCTTACACTACCTCAATGCAGACCCAATCCTGCTCCACTGATCTCCCATTGACTACAGTGGTTCTTTATCTCACCCTTAACATGGGGTAGAGGAGTTCTACAATGAACTCAATTCTTCTCGCTCTTTCAGTAGGTAATCTAGGGTAGTTTTATTGACTCATCCTGCATCTGTGGAGTGCAATTAATCCCATGGCAGCAGGAAAATGGACTCCGTAATCTAACAGAATTTTCCCATTTCTAAATTCTATAGCTAAAACGGCACTTAATCTGGACTGTACATAGAGCACTAAATCCATCATAATTTATGAATTAAATTTATGAATGAAAAGCTGGTGGACTACATAAAGGCTTGAGATACAGGGTTAACCTGGAAGGAACTCGAAAGCTCCATAAAGAGATTTAAACAAGAACAAATACACAGGCTGGATTCTATCATCTGCTGAGATCTGTTAAAGGGAAAGTTATGCCTCCCTGATTCCCATGCTGCACCAGCACTGGTCCCAGTCCATTAGCATAAATCAGAGCAGTTTAGGGGCAACTCTAATTTTCACCAGTGAGCCAAGGTCCCTATGGACCATACACCAGTTGTGAATGGGTGTAGTTCAGATTCGAGCATTCCCTCAACCAATTATGCTACGATAGGAAAAACAGTTGGTGCAGGAGTTGATTTCAGTCCTTTATGTCAGCTGAGAGCTTCTCCAACATAGACAATACTCAATGTGCCAGTTAGAGCCAGTTTTGCCACTTGGTACCATCTGAGCTTTGAAAATGGCTGGAACAAAGAGAGAGAATCTGTCCTATAAACCTGTGGGTATGATTTGTCATTGTTATATTCCTGCTTTGCACTGCTATAGCCAGCGCAGTAACCCTAGTATAAAACTAGTGCAAGAGAGTGAAGGATGAAGCCTTCTGTCTCTATTATATTTTAATGGGAAGGAAATCTATCTCTGACTTAATTTCCTTTCTTGCCTCAGTCACACTCTAATAGATCAAGGGACATGCAAACTAAGAGAGAATATTTTGGATATGCCTGATTTTAAAGTTGAATGTGAGTAATGTCTCATGCCTGTGACTTAGTGTCAGTACCATTTTTCTTGCAAAACTGTGGAAACAACTAATGTTTCTTTGTGTGACAAACAGGTGTGGTTTTTTTCTTCTTTTTTAAGAAGGGGAAATGGAATTATGCATCACAATTATTACAATGGAGATATCAACTGCCTTGTGTTATTCAACCTGAAATTAGCCCTTTCATTAAAATACCGTAGCATTTTATTTTGTGATGAAGTGACAAAGACTCAATTACTCAGAAGCATCAAGATACTCTGTGTGGGCTTTTATTATGTAGCAGGGAACTATTGTCTAAGAAATTCAATCTCCTGGTTATCAGATTATTGGCCAATGCAATTTAATATAGACACTTTGGTTTTGACTTACAGCAATAGAAAAGTATTTGTCAAGTTGTTAACCTTGGTTTGCTTTTGGAAATCTCTATTTGGGAAGAGGTGAATGGGATGATTTTCTTTTATTTTAACTGCTCAGGAAAATGAAGGCTGGATGAGACAGACTAGAAACTTCAGTATTAGAAGGACGATTTAGGTAAGTCTGTTCACTGCATCTTGAGTTAATTTACTCCAGACTTCTCCTGCAACACTCCAGTTGTTTTGTTCCAGACAGCCCCAGGAGCAAAGATCTACCTTTACTGAGCTAAGTCAGACTGGAGTGTGGTTTCCTTCTGTTCTGATATTATGTATCAATAAAACAAAAGGAGGAACATTTTTGATACATTTGGCCACATGCCTAGGGGAAGCAAATAGTTTTTGTTTACTCAGCCTCTATTCTGTGCGTACATTTAGTGATCAGCTGTGAGGGAGGAGGGACCATTACTGAAGAAGACATGTAGGTGTGGGGAGGAAGAATGATTTTACGGTTAGGGCAGCTGGTGGGAGGTCGGAGATTGGTGTTCAGTCTGTTGCTCTCCTACAGTGTTCCTGCATGACTTTGAGCCAATTACTTAGGCTCAGATCCTCAAAGATATTTTACTTACTTAGTCCCATGAGATTTAGGTACCTAAATACCTTTGAGGATCTGGGCCTTAGTTTTCTGTTCCTCAGTAAAGAGGGGGGATACTTTTCTGCCATGTTGAAAGGCTATATTCACAGCTAGTATTCTCCATACCAGCACCTATTCTAGCTACTAACTTGTTCTACACAATCTCAGCTGCCTCTCTCTTTTAAATCTCTAGTTGTAAAAGTTGTGAAGAAGCTATGTCTACTTATGTCTGGACTACACTACAGACCTATATTGGTATAATGATGTTGTGAAAAATCCACATCCCTGACTGATATAGTTATACCGACCTTATCCCCCCCCCCCCCACACACACACACCATGTAGGCAGTGTTATGTGGACAGGAGGCCGTCACCCGTTGACATAGCTACCGCCTCTTGGGGAAGTGGATTAACCACACCAATGGGAGAAGCTCTCTTGTTGGTGTAGAAGCATCTTTGCTTAAGTGCTACAGCAGTGCAGCTGCACCAGTGCGCTATAGACCTGCCCTGAATGTAATAGATGCAGAGACATTATGTGATTCTGAGGAGAGCCTGGAAAGATAGCTCTGAGAGGTGTGAGCTGTCCTATTCATCTCAATGAGGAGTTCACTCAGCAGCCCAGTGATAATCATTTAAATGTCAGTGCTGTTAACTATTTAATCCGTCATATAAGAAGGGCAATGGAGGGTGACAGAGTTGCACTATTTACTCCAAAAGAATCTGATTTTGGTGCCACAAGTGGGCTGCTTTGGAGAGTAACACCACTATTTCCCCCTCCAACCAAGAAGCCAAGTGCTTGGGAATCTTGGAGCCCTGCCTAAAAGGGAGCCAAGCAGCTTCTCAATCCTATTTTGAATATCTACACAGCCTACCAGCAACAGCATCTCATTTGGGGACTCAGATGGGTGAAACTTATTTTATGGGCAGAGCCTGGAAGTGCACCACCATGTTTTCCCCCCGTTCTGACCCCTGGAGACATTAATGGTTTGGGAGAAGCTCAGTTGCTACGTTAATAACTTTGATGGGAGTCATATAAGGCAGTCAGAAGGATTTGTGACACAGGGAGTTGGCCCCTCTGAATGAAGTGGGTCCAGTGCCCCAGTGCCAGACCAGGTGCTCCCAATTTGTTCGATTAAGAGAGTGGGGCAGCCTCTGGGGCTATAAAGGATCAGGGCACCAGGGCCTCGAGGAAAGAGAGGCTTGTTGAGATGGAGGCCTGGTGAATTGGAGCTACCTGAGTGAGAGCTGCCAGGGTCGGAATGTCAGAGTCCTGGTGGAAGGTTGAGAGCCAGGGGAGCAGCAAGAGGGGGTTGCTGGCTGACTTCCCAGAGAGCCATAGCTAAGGGCTGGAGAAAGCTGAAGGCAGGGGAGCAGTGGAGGAGCTTTCCTGCTGACATCTCCATACTGGAAAGCTGGACCCAGGGAGAAAGTGAGAGGAGCAGGGGAAGTGAGGGATGCTCCCCTGTTGAGAATGCTCTCCCAACAGAACAGCAGTAGGGATTCCCCCCAGGAACTGTGAGGCTGTACTCCAGCTGGAAGAGGAGGCTATGCTGGCAGAGGAGCAGCATAGGGCTGACAAGAAGCCCAGGTGCGCCAGAAGACAGGAAAGTGCCTGTTGGGAAGAGTGGGGTTTTACACACAAGAATTGCCTTTCTGGGTCAGACCAATAGTCCAATTGGCCCAATATCGTGTCTGCAACAGTGGCCAATATGAGATCTTCCGAGGTAGTGTACACGACGGGACAGGTTTTTTATTACCAATAGCAGCTGTGGACTATATATGCCTCTTTCATCCTAGAAACCCATCAAAGGTGAAAACCCACTTGAAAAAAATCCATGGATTTTATCCTCTCAAAGTAGCCCATCTTGTGGTCAGGGGATACTAGATGTGGAAGGGATGGAGTAGATCTATGGTGACAGGTATCAGATACTTCCACTGATTTCAGAGAAAGACAAGATCCTGTCAGCCACCTCTCATCTCCTTCCATACCAAATTCAGCATGAATGGCTCCATTGCTCTGTTGCTGTTGGTTACCTTCTGCACTTGTATTCATTTGACCCTTCCAATGGGAATGAGAGTGAGAAGTCAGTGCTGCTACCGAAAGCAGAATCATTGTGCCATGGTTCACATGACAAAGGCGTGTTTTCTTGGGGAACCTGATGGGTAGGACAGCAATTCCCGAGATCTCTCATCAACTCCCGGTGGGCCGGATCCAGTAAACACACATGCGTAACTTTGCTCTCGTTGATAAAGCAGCACAAATGAGAAGTGGCCTGATTTAACTAGATCCTAGTGGGAGCAGAGTTCTGACTCCATTCCAGTTATTTCTCCTTAAATTCAGCCTGTACGGTGTTTCTTAAAGGTTTGGACCTGGCTCTGAGTTGCACCTCTTAGGCATTAACCCACTATTGTGCTAACCAGATACCTATTCCCTGTATAATTAGAGTAGCCCCAGGAACTTGCTGCTGTAATTAATTCCTGATTCTCACAGCTGTCTATCATTCACACCAGTGTCATAGACTAGCTAGAGGACAAAGAGTTTCACCCCCTATCTCTTTCCACCCCTTGCTCTTCCCCTGATGTGTCTTTGTGCTGAGGGGTGCATAAGCACAAAGTAGCATAGGACTATTACACCACCCATACGTGGCCCACGGAATCCCTTGAATGAAAGAATTCTAAGCTAGTGGTATCCACCTGCTTCATGTCCCAAGAGAAACATCAAGGCTGCAGAATTCAGGCTAGCTTCCTTGTACCTGGGGGATTTGGGCGCATATCTGGCCAATGCCTCAAAGGTCTGGGACACCAGCCAGCTTGCAGAAATGATTTTACATCCTCTTTCTCAGCATTTCAGGCAGGTCTGGCTGTTGGTGATGTGGTTATAGAAGAATCATTTTTGTACTTCCCACATCATCACAACCCCTGCAAAATGGTCAGTGTTCAGCCATTAGCTAGCTCCATGAATGGCTCCAGATGAGTTCGGCTGCCACAGGGTGCACTGTTCGACTTGCACATGCATATCTTATCCTTTCGTTCCCCAGCTCCACACATGGGTGGGCAAAGATTTTTCAGTCATTCTGCATGTCATCACTGTGGCATATAGTTATGATGTGGGATGGTCTAAAACAGTGCTATGATTAAATAAAAAGCCAGCCTAATCCCTAAAGATGATCAGGAAATATATATTTTTTTCATATAAAACTTCAAAGAAAACAATATGGTTGGTTCTGTTTGCTTTTTAAAACAATCAGTTTGAAAATGAAATACTGACTTTTTTTTGGTTTTTGATAATAAAACCCTGACATGTTTCATCTTAATGGAGTGAGATT
The DNA here is from genome assembly GCF_016161935.1 of Mauremys reevesii. Lineage (NCBI taxonomy): Eukaryota > Metazoa > Chordata > Testudines > Geoemydidae > Mauremys > Mauremys reevesii. The sequence goes on from NC_052627.1 coordinate 7,183,771, forward strand.
GTCACTTTGGGGATTTTTGTTTTTGGCCAAAAAAAAGCAGAAATTGCATCATAGGCCTGGTCTACACTACGCGTTTAAACCGGTTTTAGGAGCGTTAAACCGATTTAACGCCGCACCCGTCCACACTAAGAGGCCCTTTATAGCAATATAAAGGGCTCTTTAAACCGGTTTCTGTACTCTTCCCCAACGAGAGGAGTAGCGCTAATATCGGTATTGCCATATCGGATTAGGGTTAGTGTGGCCGCAAATCGACGGTATTGGCCTCCGGGCGGTATCCCACAGTTCACCACTGACCGCTCTGGACAGCAATCAGATCAGACCTCGGATGCAGTGGCCAGGTAGACAGGAAAAGCCCCGCGAACTTTTGAATATCATTTCCTGTTTGCCCAGCGTGGAGCTCCGATCAGCACGGGTGGCGATGCAGTCCGAAATCCAAATCCAAAAAGAGCTCCAGCGTGGACCGTACGGATGTGATCGCTGTATGGGCAGGCAAATCTGTTCTATCAGCGCTCCATTACAGAAGACGAAATTCCAAAGCATTTTAAAAAAATCTCCAGACAGAGGCCACAGCAGGGACTCAGCACGCTGCTGTGTGACAAACGTAACGGAAAGCCAAAGAATCAAATGGACGCTCATAGAGGGAGGGAGGGGGACTGAGGACTCAAGCTATCCCACAGTTCCTGCAGTCTCTGAAAAGCATTTGCATTCTTGGCTGAGCTCCCAATGGCTGTAGTGTCAAACACATTGTCCGGGGTGGTTCAGGGCATAGCTCGTCAATTTACCCCCCTCACCCACCCCCAGAAGTAAAAGGGAAAAAAAATCCTCTCTTGACTCTTTTAAATGTCACCCTATGTTTACTGAATGCTGCTGATAGATGCGATGCTGCAGCAGTCAACGGCAGCATCTTCGCCCCCCCCATGGGTGGCTGATGGTACAATATGGCTGATATCCATCGTCATCATCAGCCTTGTTACAGATGGTGCAGTACAAAAGGATTGATATCCGTCCTCATCATCAGCCCGTGAGTGCTACTGGCTGGCCTCCGGTGAGGTCGGCCGGGGGCGCCTGGGTAAAAAACTCCTGATCATTCCTGGTAGATGGTGCAGTACGGCTGATAACCATCTTCATCATAGCAACAGGGGGCTGAGCTCCATCAGCCCCCGCCCTTCATGTGTAAAGAAAAGATTCTGTTCTGCCTGGGCTATCATAGCAGCAGGATGCTGGGCTCCTCTCCCCCACACTGCTTAATGTCCTGTCTGGACAATCATAGCAGCTGGAGGCTGCCTTCCCCTCATATCTCACTAACAAGTCACTGTTTCTTATTCCTGCATTTTTTATTACTTCATCACACAAATGAGGGGACACTGCAACGGTAGCCCAGGAAGGCTGGGGGAGGAGGGAATCAACAGGTGGGGTTGTTGCAGGGGCACCCCCTGTGAATGGCATACAGCTCATCATTTCTGCGGGATCTGACACGGAGCGGTTGTGCTCTCTGGTTCTCTGATACACTGGTTCTCTAGTACACTTGCCCCATATTCTAGGCAGGACTGATTCTATTTTTAGATACCGTAAAGGAGGGATTGACTTGGGGAGTCATTCCCATTTTTGTCTTTTGCGCCCCCGGCCGATCTCAGCCAGGGGCACCTATGACAGCAGCAGATGGTGCAGCACAAAAGGACTGGTAACCGTCATCTCATTGCCAATTTACAATGGCATGGTAGATGGTACAGTACAGCTGATAACCATCTCTGCTATCATGCAAAAGCAAGTGAATGCTGCTGTGTAGCGCTGCTGAATCGTCTCTGTCAGCGGCATCTAGTACACATACGGTGACAGGCACAAGAGGCAAAACAGGCTCCATGGTTGCCATGATATGGCGTCTGCCAGGGCAATCCAGGGAAAAAGGGCGCAAAATGATTGTCTGCCGTTGCTTCCCCAGAGGAAGAAATGACTGACGACATTTACCCAGAACCACCCGCGACAATGATTTTTGCCCCATCAGGCACTGGGATCTCAACCCAGAATTCCAAGGGGCGGGGGAGACTGCGGGAACTATGGGATAGCTACGGAATAGCTACCCACAGTGCAACGCTCCAGAAATCGACGCTAGCCTCGGACCGTGGACGCACACCACCGATTTAATGTGCTTAGTGTGGCCGCGTGCACTCGATTTTATACAATCTGTTTTACTAAACTGGTTTATGTAAATTCGGAATAATCCCGTAGTGTAGACGTACCCATAGACATTTCCAGATGATTAAAAAGGATTTTTTCATCCTCCCCCCACCTACCCCACAACTCCCCCAAACAAATAAAGTGAGAAAAAATTTAACCAGGACCACTAAGATAATCCATTAAGTCCAATGGAACAACACATATTAAGTCCAAGTACCATGCAGCTGGAAAACAGCCTAGATGGCTAGGAAGTCAAGTGATTTAATCATGAGCAGAATCTAATTGCAAGGGACAAAACAAGCAGAATTGAGTGATCTTTTCTGCAAATCTCAGGGAGTTTGTGATGTGTTGCAAACATTTCACCCAGTGCCTGGGTTGAGGAGGTGTTAATAACTCCACCTCAAGCGTGAGCAATCTTTCCTGCAAGACATGCCTGTATTGCCACAAAAGTGGAGGGTGCAGAATACGTCTGAGTGGTGTGGTAGGATAAACCCTCCTTTTGGTGCAACCAGGCCCATTCTGTAGGCTGAGAGCAGGGCTGGATTAGGGAATTCAAGCACAACACATGAGACCCGCTCCCCAGTGTCCTTACCCCCTTAGCCCTATCCCCCTGGAAGTGGTGGTGGCAGACCCCTTCCTGCCACCCCTGAGAGGCAAGGACAGTGGTGTACGTGGTTTTTTTCCTACAGGAAGCAGCAGGGGGGAGCAGGGGGGCTCACCAGGACTTGCACTAGCTATGTCTGCATAGGTGGATGAGTTAGGTTCACAGCACACTATTCCTTCTACCACATACACAGTGCTCAGTGGGAAGAGCCCCTAGGAGCAGTGGGTCGTGGAGGTCACACCACATTATGATTAATGGGGCAGTTTCCCCTCTCAGAGCTATTGTGTGATGCTTTTTGGAGATTCAAGCACACGCTACTGCATGGGTTCCATGGGTGTGGTGGGAGAGGCATTTTCAAGCTGTTCTGAACAACCACAAAGGACAGAAACTCACCCTTTTTAAAAGGAAAGCTGCGATTGTGATGTAATCACAAGACTCCAGAAGCTGGCACCTTAGGCATGGGCCTGTGCCTTAATACTGCCCCTGCTGTGAAATCCCATCTGACACATTTCTCCTGTTCAAACCAGAAACTCCATGTATCTACCACTTATTGCAGATCTGCCCTGTGGAATTTATAGGAGGCTATAGCCCCAAGGCTGAAATCAAGGGAAAATGGGAGTGTAAATGTTTTTCCCACTACCACAGCACTTATTTACCGATGAGAGGGAATGACTTGTGCCTTGCTCTCTGAATGGAGCCATTCTTTTGCTCATGCAGAGACACGTCTCAGGCCAGCTGCCTGCCTGAGTTGCTTGTTATCAAGTCTCACATGTGTGAAGAGACCAAAATAAAATCACAATCATATTGCCTCTTTACAAGCTGACACCGTGGTTTCTGGCCCAAAAGCACCACTGCAGTGTGGCTCTGGGTAAGCAGAGTTATTAATAAAGGCAGAAGGCTCACAAACTACAGGTTTGCATTGACCAGTGGCTCCTGGTAAACAGATTCCTTCTATTTCATAATTTAAGCCACAATGCTCTGGAGAGGATCACTGCCAGCTGGTGGCTAAAAGCAAAATCGCAATAAGGGGGCAAAAGACAGGATAATAAAAAAAACACAGATCCATCCAGTTTCCAATTCTGTCACAAAGACTCCCTTAGGACTACTAGGTGATGATTATAAGCTAGCACAGTGTCCATATGCCATCTGCTGTTTGTTCAAGGCTTCCTCTGCTTCACCTCTTGCAAAATCTCCCACAACTGGACATTCCTCTTCTGATACCCACAACTTAGCACAGTCAGCCCAGGGTAGCTTCCTTCGCTGATATTTGCCACACAGCCACCTGCGGTAGAGAAGAACTGTGCTACATAAAATTAGTAGGCTTATGCTATCTATCCCTCTCAGGTTTCTGTTATGACACCTGTGGGCAAAATAGTTATTCTTGCAGGCTGGACACGTCGCCTTTCCACCCCTTTGGAGAAATGACTGTTACACATGTACATAAACTTTTGCACCCAGTAGTTGATGGTCCGTTCAGAAAGAATCATTTACCCTTATTATCAAGGGTATCAGACAGAACACTAGGGACCATATTAAGTGATGTCATAGCCAGCTCCATGATAACAATTCCAGATTGAGTAAGGGTCAATGCGCAGCTGCGGTTTCCCAGAACCAGGGCAATGACTCTAAGGTTTGCTGACTCCGGGCCTCCAAGAGGACATCTGCCTAGAACTGGTCAGAAAATGGAAAGGACAATTTCTATCCCATGTGAAATTCTGACATTTTAAAAAGAATGAGGAGTACTTGTGGCACTTTAGAGACTAACAAATTTATTTGAGCATAAGCTTTCGTGGGCTACAGCTCACTTCATCGGATGCATAGAATGGAACATACCGTAAGAAGATATTTATACATACAGAGAACATGAAAAGGTGGAGGTACCCATACCAACTGTAAGAGGCTAATTAATTAAGAGAAGCTATTATCAGCAGGGGAGAAAAACTATAGAAGTGATAATCAAGATGGCCCATTTCGGACAGTTGACACGAAGGTGTGCTGATACTTTAACATGGGGAAATAGATTCAATTAGTGTAATGACCGAGTCTCTGTTAAAACCTAAGTTAATGGTATCTAGTTTGCATATTAATTCAAGTTCAGCAGCTTCTCGTTGGAGTCTGTTTTTGAACCTTTTCTGTTGCAAAATTGCCACCTTAACGTCTGTCACTGAGTGGTTAGAGAGGTTGAAGTGTTCTCCTACTGGTTTTTGAATGTTATGATTCCTGATGTCAGATTTGTGTCCATTTATTCTTTTGCATAGAGACTGCCTGGTTTGGCCAATGACATGGCAGAGGAGCATTGCTGGCACATGATGGCATATATCATGTTGGTAGATGTGCAGGTGAACAAGCCTCTGATAGTGTGGCTGATGTGATTAGTTCCTATGATGGTGTCACTTGAATAGATATGTGGACAGAGTTGGCAGCGGGGTCTGTTGCAAGGCTAGGTTCCTGGGTTAGTGTTTTTGTTGTATGGTGTGTGGTTGCTGGTGAGTATTTGCTTCCGGTTGGGGGGCTGTCTGTAATGGCCTGTAGAATGTGGCGCTAGAGAGCTGCCTAGCAGCCTCTTGTTCATATTCCAACTTATTCATGATGATGACAGCACCTCCTTTGTCAGCCTTTTTGATTATGATGTCAGAGTTGTTCTCCAACCTATCCTGAAAGATGATCCTTCACTCTCACAGATCTTGGGAGACATACCTGTCCTCGCTTACAGACAGCCCCCCAACCTGAAGCAAATACTCACCAGCAACCACACACCATGCCTTCTTCATTATATTTTTACACTTCACTTGCTAGAGTTTATGTTCCTTTCTATTTTTCTTACTAAGATTTAACTTCCACTTTTTAAAGTTCAACAGGTTGCCTTTTTTGCGTCTCACCGTTTCTTTTACTTTGCTCTTCAGCCACAGTAGCACTTCTTTGGTTCTCTTACTATGTTTTTTAATTTTGGGTATACATTTAAGTTGAGCCTCTATTATGGTGTTTTAAAAAAACGTTTCCATGCAGCTTTCAAGGATTTCACTTTGTGCCCTTTACCTTTTTATTTCTCTTTAATTAACTTCCTTATTTTTGTGTAATTCCCCTTTCTGAAATTAAATGCTACCGTGATGTACCTTTCCCAACATAATTTCTAGAGCAGATCTTTTAGAACAAACAAGCAATTTTGATTTTAAAAAATTGTCAGTGATGGAGAATCCATCATGACCCTTGTTCCAATAGCTTATTGCTCCCACTGTTAAAAATGTACACTTTATTTCCAGTCTGAATTTGGCTAGCTTCATTTTCTAGCCATTGACTCATGTTATACCTTTCTCTGCTAGACTGAAGATCTCATTATTAAATATTTGTTCCCCATGCAGGTAGCTATAGAGTTTAATCAAGTCACCCCTTAACCATCTCTTTATTAAGCTAAATAGTCTAACACTATAAGACATTTTTCTAAACCCTTAATCATTCTTGTGGCTCTTCTTTGAACCCTCTCCAATTCATCAATCCCCATCTTGAACTGTGGGCACAAAAACTGGATACAGTATCCAGCAGTGGTCACACTAGTGCCAACTACATAGCTAAAATAACCTCTTTAAACCCAAGGATCCCCTGTTTAACCAATGATTGGTTTGCCCATTTGTAGTATTCCTTTAATTTCTCCACTTGAATATCCAGGACAAGATCAAACTCATGTGTGCCTAAGCCAGAGCACCGCTGCACCTGACTGGTGAGGGGCAGCACATGACCATTGGAGACCCTGCAACAGGAAGAGAAGTGCCCTCTTGAGCTACAGGAAGGCATTACAGAGGCAGGCCCTGTCAGAGAGCAGTGTACATGAAGAGTAATGTAGCAGTGAATCAGTATATCCAAGTGGATCAATATAGTAGATGAAAAGAAAATAGTTCAACCCGCATGACCATCCTCAGGTTTAATAAGAAAAGGTAGTAAGTACTTCAGATGATGAAAAAAATAAAAACAGAATATGGAGGGATTATAAAACCAGACAAGCTTCCATAAGAGGAGGGATTTTTTTTTAAATCAGGCATAAAATGAATTTGGTTGAACCCTATACAAGGAACATTTCTGCCTGAATGGAATAATAAGTTTCAAAATGTTGAAAATAAGACATAATCCAAAATGTATTGAAGTTGATGGAATCTTTTCATTGACATTATTGGATCAAGCCCACAGTGATGAGGAAATATTAGGTTCAAAGCATTGATTTTGGTTATTTAACGTGGTGAAATTCGCTGATCTGTGTTATGCAGAAGGTCAGACTAGATAACCTAAAGGTCTTTCTGGCCCTGGAAATCTTTGGATCTATTTGTGTGAACTGCCAAAACCTCTTGGTCATGTAAAATAGGTCTTTACAGCTCATAAACCAGCACTCTGACTTTGATCATTTCACAAGAAGATCCTCCCTCCCAGTACTTTTGCTCTTCTGTTCCCAGCACAGACAGAACTGGGAAGCACAGAATCAGATCAAAATGAAAAACGACAGGCATGAAAAGGGATTACTTATCTTTGACAAACAAAATACTTTTGAGTTTAGTTTAAATTTTGGATAAAGATTCATTTGAACTCTTTTTATATCAGGTCAGACTTGCTCAGTCATTCCTACTTGACAACAGGAGTCTTTGCCAAGCTTTTACAAAAACGGATGTCTAATAAGTGCGTAGTTAGACATCTAAATGAGTGGCCTGATAGTCAGGAGTGATTAGCACTCAACAGCTCCCGTTGATGTCTTACCCAAACAACAATGCTTTCCCATTCTTAACTCTAGCATTGTCAGTTCAACACTGTACTATATAAAACAACAAAGCAGTGGTTGGCTGGCAAAAAGGACAGAAAATACATTTCATTATCATTTTATTTGACAAGCTAGGGAATGAGTTCACATTTGAAAAATTAATTTATAACTTATGGAATCATAGAAATGTAGGGCTGGAACGGACCTTGAGAGATCATCTAGTCCAGTCCCTTGTCCTGAGGGCCACAAAATCGTAAAGGGGTAAGTAAACCTGACCAATGAGGTCAGGTTTTATGTCTGTTACAGGTGTTATGCTCGATGATTGTGCCAAACTTTAGCTAATAATATGCTTAGAAGATAATAAACAATAAATAGAACTGTATTTCATCAATATTATTATGGGTATATTAAGACAGAAAGAGTTAGGAACATTTCCATTTAAATACTAGTCTTTGAACTGTGCTACCTATATCTATAGAGTATTTTAATGGAAGGGGGAAAAATCATTAATATGTGTTCAAGGGAATATTTTATTCACAGAAAACACCTTAGTCTCAGTTCTACTTAAAAGTATAGTTGTTTTTGACAGTCTGTCTAGTTAGAGATCTAACTCCAGCATCCAAGAAGTGTTCCACAGTTTTAAGTATTTGTTAGATGCAGTTCAATTTGCTGCATTTCTTTCTTTCTTTTGTTCTCATTAGGACTTGTTAAATAATCCTGCTGTCAATACTAAGCATAGCTTTACTGGTTTAACTATTTAGTTTTTTTCATAGTAGTTTAGTTCTGACAATATGACACTAAGGTCAGAATTTTTAAAAGAGATTAGCTCTTATTTAAGTGCAAAAATAAGTGACAAGAATTTCTATAGTTCAGAATTCTACATGCTGAGCTACTCAGAAAAATCTGACTAAAGTATCTGAACTGGATCTACGTACAGGATGACATTGGACCTTTAAAAGGGAAGATGCCAACACACTTGTGATTAGTCACCTGAACCTGTCCCATCCCCCACCCCAAATTAGGCTTAAAATTAGGTTGATACCTTAACTTTAGCAAAGGTTTTGATACGGTCTCCCACAGAATTCTTGCCAGCAAGTTAAAGAAGTATGAATTGGATGAATGGACTATGAGGTGGACAGAAAGCTGTCTAGATCGTCAGGGTAGTGATCAAGGGCTCGATGTCTAGTTGGCAGCTGGTATGAAGTGGAGAGCCCCAGGGGTCAATCCTGCCTGGTGCCAGTTTTGTTCAACATCTTTATGAATGATCTGGATGATGGGATGGATTGCACCCTCAGCAAGTTCACAGATAACACTAAGCTGCAGGGAGAGGTAGGTATACTGGAGGGTAGAGATAGGGTCCAGAATGACCTAGACAAATTAGAGGATTGGGCTAAAAGAAATCTGATTAGGTTCAACAAGGACAAGTGCAGAGTCTTGAATTTAGGATGGAAGAATCCCATGCACTACTACAGACTAGGGGCCGACTGGATAAGCAGCAGTTCTGCAGAAAAGATCCTGGGGATTACAGTGGACGAGAAGCTGGATATGAGTCAGCAGTGTGCCCTGGTGCCAAGAAGGCTAATGACATATTGGGCTGCATTAGTAGGAGTGTTGCTAGCAGATTAAGGGATGTGATTATTCACCTCTATTTGCACTGGTGAGGCCACATCTGCAGTACTGTGTCCAGTTGTGGGCCCCCCACTACAGAAAGGATGTAGACAAATTGGAAAGAGTCCAGCAGAGGGCAACAAAAATGATTAGGAGGCTGGGGCACATGACTTACGAGGAGAGGCTGAGGGAACTGGGTTTATTTAGTCTGCAGAAAAGAAGAGTGAGGGGGGATTTGATAGTAGCCTTCAACTACCAGAAGCGGAGGTCCAAAGAGGATGAAGCTAGGTTGTTCTCAGTGATGGCAGATGACTGAACAAAGAGCAATGGTCTGAAGTTGCAGTGGGGGAGGTCTAGTTTGGATATTACAAAAAACTATTTCACTAGGAGGGTGGTGAAGCACTGGAATGGGTTACCTAGGGAGGTGGTGGAATCTCCTTCCTTAGAAGTTTTTAAGGCCTGGCTTGACAAAGCCCTAGCTGGGATGATTTAGTTGGGGTTGGTCCTGCTTTGAGCAGGGTGTTGGACTAGATGACTTCCTGAGGTCCCTTCCAACCCTGAGATTCTATGATTCTATGAAAAGAGAGCCTTGGCTGGGATGATTTAGTTGGGTTTGGTCCTGCTTTGAGCAGGGGGTTGGACTAGATGACCTCCTGAGGTCCCTTCCAACCCTGAGATTCTATGATTCTATGATTCTATAGTCAGGCATTTAAGGGGAGTCAGACAATTATTTAATGACAGTAGACACTGAAATGCAACAAGTTAAAGCTTTTAAACTGTTAATACACAAATTGTTAATATCACGTCAAAATATACAAAGCAAATATCCTTATATCAAACTCTAGTAAGTTCTCAAGCAACATTTTTCTTACTTTGACTATCTCTAAACTTCAATTATAATTGATGGAAATATTTTTTGTTGTTGGTTTGTGTGTGTGTGATGAAATCAATATTTACCGATAAAAAGATAAACCTTCAAGCTTAACTATTGAACTTGTACACCAGTGTTTCTCAAACTGGGGTCACTGCTTGTGTAGGGAAAGCCCCTGGTGGGCCGGGATGGTTTGTTTACCTGCCCCGTCTGCCCCGGCCGATCGCGGCTCCCACTGGAGGCGGTTCACTGCAGCAGGCCAATGGGAGCTGCTGGAAGCGGCATGGGCCGAGGGAATTACTGGCCGCTGCTTCCAGCAGCTCCCATTGGCCTGGAGGAGCGATCTGCGGCCAGTGGGAGCCATGATCGGCCGGACCTGCAGATGGGGCAGGTAAACAAACCGGCCTGGCCCGCCATGGACTTTGCCTACACAAGCGGTGACCCCAGTTTGAGAAACACTGTTGTACAGGAATAAAATATTCCTAGAGGAGAGCTTTTGAATGGTAAGGCTAGAGCAAGGGTAAACAGAGAAGAGCAGATGGAGATATACCAATCTCATAGAACGGACCTTGAATGGTCATTGAGTCCAGTCCCCTGCTTTCACTAGCAGGACTAAGTATTGCTCCCAGTCCCTAAATGGCACCCTCAAGGATTGAGCTAATAACCCTGAGTTTAGCAAGCCAGTGCTCAAACCACTGAGCTAACCCTCCCCCTGGACATGCTGAAGAAGGCACACTTGCTGTGTCACAGCCTTCAATTGGAGGGTGCACCAAGCAGGGTTGCTTTACTACAGAGCAACTGGATGCTAAGTGCTTTACAAAATCTGACCCTTATTTAGGTGTCTATATGGGAGATGAGCTTTCTTCAGATCTTTTGAAAATATGACCCTAAGTGCCCATTTGGACAAAGTTCAGAGGATATCAACTGTGTTTAGTAAACTTTTAAGGTCTTCTGGGAGCATGTGTAATCCCATGGACAAGTTAATGACAGAAAGATAAGGGAGGCATCATTTGAGTCACAGAAATCTACAGAATCACAGTTTCAGTGGTGTCACACTCTGTGATGTGGGAGGGGGGACTTGCTCCCCCACCCTGGGCTCCCAGCTCTAGGTCCTCCAGTTGGTGGAAATTCTGATAATACAATGTAGTTTGAAATAGGTTGAGTTAAGTAGCAATCAAAAGCTCTTTCTCCTACAAACACAGTGGTGCCAAACATGAAAATAGTCAGGATTGCTAATTAGAATTCACACTTGCAGCATGGGAAGACTTTGTGAAATATTTTTTTGCTTTAGTTTTAACCAGGTGTTCTGTGGGATTCTTGGTACCGCACTGAAATAAGAGACATAGAGAAGTTTGACCCTGATATATGGGAGGAATTTCAAAAAGGAAATTGGGTTGTTAAAGGGTCACCAGTTCCTTTGTGTGCACTTGGTTGAGACAAAGCCTTATGACATGACAACAGAGCAATGAGAGCCATTGGGAGATGGGTGGTTGGGGTTGGCGGGCACATGACAGCATCCGAATGCTCTCAGCTGTTTCTTTTTTGTTGTTGTTTCGTTTCTTTTTTTTTGGACAAACCCAGAACTCCTTTGAATGTTGAGTGAAACATTAAGCATGCCAAGAAGGGGCAATTTTAAAACTACAGGTTGAGTTTACTTGCACTAGGAACCCATTCTCATGACTGACTGGAGTTAATCAATATCATGATGAAAGCAGTGTTCAGTGATGAGATAGCTAAAGTTATCAATCAAATGGATCCTTTGGGTCAGGACTTGTATGAAGCCTGCAAAACCCGAAGAATTATCCAAGGTTCTGTCAGTCTACGGGCTCTGATCAAGAAGAACGAACTGAGAAATGCACAGAATGCCAGAATAAAGGTGTCAGGGATTATAACAGAGCTAATCTCAGACAGGTCATTGTTTGCTCATTCCCTGGTCATATCCAGATGTCAGCATGATATTGATCTACGTGAGACTTTGGGAAATAGTTTATTATTTTTTATTATTTAAAGTATGAGTTTTCCGTGAAACCACAATCAAAGTTCAAATGTGATGGAACAATGAACATGTGCCGGGTGAAAAGCAAACTAATGCGCATCCTGTAAGGTCGTTCTAAAGCAGCACCTAGTGGCAAAGTGACCGGTACCTTATGCCAACAGAGGCTTCTCCTGGGATGCGGGTGACCCAGATTCAGTTCCATCCCTGCCACCTGATATGGAAAAGGGATTTAAACTTGGAGACTGGACTATGGGAATATTCTGGGGAGGCATTTTCTCAATTTTTCCTGTTGAAGCTGTTCTGCTTTTTATAAGCAACTAAATAGTCATTGGCACAGGGATATGATCTTAGGACATCAGTGCCCTAACCACCAGGCATTATCTTCCTCACCCTTTTTCCCTGGCCAGTGACCCATCTTTATGAATGACTAGGAATGGCCGTAAACTGTTAGCTGAAAAATGTTGGCCCAGCTCTACTCTTGTAGGGCTTGAGACTGACATAAAAAAGGCCAGTATGTTTTACAACAAAGTGTATGGGAGAGGCACAACTTGCTCGCCTTGTTACCATGGCTACACTAGATTTACTGCAGTTTCAACTCAGCAGCGCAGTGTTGTATTTTAGACTCCTCGGTTGCTTTGCTTTCACAATAATACATGTACTTCTGGCACAGCTTAATGATGCAAACAATATTTTCTTCTCTTGTTGATGATCCCGGTCACACATAATCTTTCACTTGCACATTTCTGCTAAGTTAGGTTTATACTCCATATAAATTCTACTTTTGCTTGCTGTGAATAGCCTGAGGAAAAATATGGAGGCTCCACTGGGCCAAAATCCTGCTCTGTTTACTTTACAGTCTGATTAATCGTAAGCATTGAATCAAAATGTCTAACTCTCCCCCATAACAAATCTATGTGTTGCTGTCCCACCTCCACCACTCGGTCTTCTCCTGCAAAAATGGAAGCATGTGAGTATCTCTCCTCACACATGAATAGTTGTGTTAACTTCAGCATGGCTTCCTGTAAGGTACTTACATGCTTGAAAATTCACAGGATTTGGCTCACATAAGGGCTTAGGGCTGCAATGAAGTCTGCTTACAGGATATGGGCCAGAGTAGCAACTGCAGACTCTTTCCACCCTATGCTGGGGCCACTAGATCTGCATGAGTACAAATTCAGACACCCTTTTCCTGTTGCTGCCCACAGGCCACCTCACCATTGGTATCTTCTGTGCTGGAGTATGATAAGGGCGTTGTATGGAGATCCCCTATGCTGCACAGACAATCCAGGAAGTTTTTGCAAAGTGAAGGGGACAATTTTCTGGCACAAGTGCTGGGGAAACCAACTAGGGGCAGAACTTTCCTTGACCTGCTGCTCACAAACAGCGAAGAATCAGTAAGGGAAGCAAAAGTGGATGGGAACCTGGGCAGAAGTGACCATGAGATGGTCAAGTTCAGGATCCTGACAAAAGGAACAAAGGAGAGCAGCAGAATATGGACCCTGGACTACAGAAAAGCAGACTTTGACTCATTCAGGGAACTGATGGTCAAGATTCCCTGGGAGAATAACATGAGGGGGGAAGGCGTCCAGGAGAGCTGGCTGTATTTTAAAGAATCCTTAATGAGGTTGCAGGAACAAACCATCCCAATGTGTAGAAAGAATAGTAAATATGGCAGGTGACCAGTTTGGTTTAACAGTGAAATCCTTGCTGATCTTAAACACAAAAAAAGACACTTACAAGAAGTGAAAGCTTGGACAAATAACCACGGAGGAGTACACAAATATTGCTCAGGCATGCAGGAGTGAAATCAGGAAGGCCAAATCACAACTGGAGTTACAGCTAGCAAGAGATGTTACGAGTAACAAGAAGGGTTTCTACAGATATGTTAGCAACAAGAAGAAGGTCAGGGAAAGTGTGGGCCCTTTACTGAATGAGGGAGGCAACCTAGTGACAGAGGATGTGGAAAAAGCTAATGTACTCAATGCTTTTTTTCCTCTGTCTTCACGAACCAGGTCAGCTCCCAGACTACTGCACTGGGCAACACAGTATGGGGAGGAGGTGACCAGCCCTCTGTGGAGAAAGAAGTGGTTCAGGACTATTTAGAAAAGCTGGATGAGCACAAGTCCATGGGGCCGGATGCACTGCATCCGAGAGTGCTAAAGGAGTTGAAAATTCATGGCAATCAGGGGAGTTCCCAGATAACTGGGAAAAGGCTAACATAGTCCCCATCTTTAAAAAAGAGAAGAAGGAGGATCCGGAGAACTACAGGCCAGTCCCTGGAAAAATCGTGGAGCAGGTCCTCAAGGAGTCAATTTTGAAGCACTTGGAAGAGAGGAAAGTGATCAGCATGGATTCACCAAGGGCAGTTCATGCCTGACTAACCTAATTGCCTTCTATGATGAGATAACTGGCTCTGTGGATGAGGGGAAAGCAGTGGACATGTTATTCCTTGACTTTAGCAAAGCTTTTAATGCAGTCTCCCACAGTATTCATGCCAGCAAGTTAAAGAAGTATGGGCTGGATGAATGGATTATAAGGTGGCTGGAAAGCTGGCTAGATCATCAGGCTCAAAGGGCAGAGATCAATGGCTCCATGTCTAGTTGACAGCTGCTATCAAGCAGAGTGCTCCAAGGGTTGGTTCTGGGGCCAGTTTTGTTCAATATCTTCATTAATGATCAGGAGGATGGCGTGGACTGCACCCTCAGCAAGTTTGCAGATGACACTAAACTGGGAGGAGTGGTAGGTATGCTGGAGGGTAGGGATAGGATAAGGAGGAACATTGCCAGAAGATCGAGGGATGTGATCATTTCTCTCTATAAATCACTGGTGAGGCCTCATCTGGAGTACTGTGTCCAGTTTTGGGCACCACACTACAAGAAGGATGTGGAAAAATTGGAAAGAGTCCAGTGGAGGGCAACAAAAATGATTAGGGGGCTGGAGCACATGACTTATAAGAAGAGGCTGAGGGAACTGGGATTGTTTAGTCTGCAGAAGAGAAGAATGAGGGGGGATTTGATAGCTGCTTTCAACTACCTGAAAGGGGGTTCCAAAGAGGATGGATCTAGACTGTTCTCCGTGGTAGCAGATGACAGAACAAGGAGTAATGGTCTCAAGTTGCAGTGCGGGAGGATTAGTTTGGATATTAGGAAAAACTATTTCACTAGGAGGGTGGTGAAGTACTGGAATGGGTTCCCTAGGGAGGTTGTGGAATCTCCTTCCTTAGAGGTTATTAAGGTCAGGCTTGACAAAGCCCTGGCTGGGATGATTTAGTTGGGAATTGGTCCTGCTTTGAATCATAGAATCATAGAATCTCAGGGTTGGAAGGGACCTCAGGAGGTCATCTAGTCCAACCCCCTGCTCAAAGCAGGACCAAACCCAACTAAATCATGTGCTCCAGCCCCCTAATCATTTTTGTTGCCCTCCGCTGGACTCTCTCCAATTTATCCATCCCCTTTTTGTGTAGTGGGGGGGAAAAAACACAGTACTCCAAATGAGGCCTCACCAGTGCTGAATAGAGGGGAATGATCACATCCATCGATCTGCTAGAGATGCCCCTACTTATACAACCCAAAATGCCATTAGCCTTCTTGGCAACAAGGACACACTGTTGACTCATATTCAGCTTTTCGTCCACCGTAACCCCTAGGTCCTTTTCTGCAGAACTGCTGCCCAGCCATTCGGTCCCTAGTCTGTAGCAGTGCATGGGATTCTTCCGTCCTAAGTGCAGGACTCTGCACTTCTCCTTGTTGAACCTCATCATATTTCTTTTGGCCCAATCCTCTAATTTGTCTAGGTCCCTCTGTATCCTATCCCTACCCTCCAGCGTATCAACCACTCCTCCCAGTTTAGTGTCATCTGCAAACTTGCTAAGGGTGCAGTTCACACCATCCTCCAGATCGTTAATGAAGATATTGAACAAAACCAGCCCCAGCACCGACCCTTGGGGCACTCCACTTGATACCGGCTGCCAACTAGACATGGAACCATTGATCACTACCTGTTGAGCCCGACCATCTAGCCAGTTTTCTATCCACCTTACCGTCCATTCATCCAGTCCAGACTTCTTTAACTTGCTGGCAGGAATACTGTGGAAGACTGTATCAAAAGTCCAGAAATAGCACATCCACTGCTTTCCCGTCGTCCACAGAGCCGGTTATCTCATCATAGAAGGCAATTAGGTTAGTCAGGTATGATTTGCCCTTGGTGAATCCATGCTGACTGTTCCTGATCATTTTCCCCTCCTTTAAGTGGTTCAGAATTGATTCCTTAAGGACCTGTTCCATGATTTTTCCAGGGACTGAGGTGAGTCTGACTGGCCTGTAGTTCCCTGGATCTTCTTTCTTCCCTTTTTTAAAGATGGGCACTACATTAGCTTTTTTCCAGTCGTCCGGGACCTCCCCCGATCGCCATGATTTTTCAAAGATAATGGCCAATGGCTCTGCAATCTCATCGGCCAACTCCTTTAGCACCCTCGGATGCAGCGCATCCGGCCCCATGGACTTGTGCTCATCCAGCTTTTCTAAATAGTCCCGAACTACTTCTTTCTCCACAGAGAGCTGGTCACCTCCTCCCCATACCATGCTGCAGAGTGCAGCTGTCTGGTAGCTGACCTTGTCTGTGAAGACAGAGGCAAAAAAAGCATTGAGTACACTAGCTTTCTCCACATCCTCTGTCACTAGGTTCCCTCCCTCATTCAGCAAGGGGCCCACACTTTCCTTGACTTTCTTCTTGTTGCTAACATACCTGAAAAAACCCTTCTTGTTACTCCTAACATCTTCAGCTAGCTGCAACTCCAAGTGTGATTTGGCCTTCCTAATTTCACTCCTGCATGCCTGAACAAAACTTTTATACTCCTCCCTGGTTATTTGTCCAATCTTCCACTTCTTGTAAGCTGTTTTTTTGTGTTTAAGACGAGCAAGGATTTCATTGTTAAGCCAAGCTGGTCGCCTGCCATATTTACTTTTCTTCCTACACATCGGGATGGTTTGTTCCTGCAACCTCAATAAGGATTCTTTAAAATACAGCCAGCTTTCCTCGACTCCTTTCCCTGTCATGTTATTCTCCCAGGGGACATTGCCCATCAGTTCCCTGAGGGAGTCGAAGTCTGCTTTTCTGAAGTCCAGGGTCTCTGTTCTACTGCTCTCCTTTCTTGCTTGTGTCAGGATCCTGAACTCGACCATCAGTCCAGCAGGCGGTTAGATTAGATGACCTCCTGAGGTCCCTTCCAACCCTGATATTCTATGATTCTATGATTCTATGAGATCAAGGATGTGTGTGCTTTAGTAGCAACCAGAACAACTGGTTATTATTATTTTTTTGTATTACAATATTAACTCTGGACTGCAGCCGGTGATCCCATTAGGTTAGGCACTGCCCAGACACAGAACAAAAGGAGAGTTCTTGCCCTAGAGAGTTTACAGTCTAAGTAAGGTTGTTCGGCAGGACTTGTACCAATGACCTGCCCCAGAGTTGCATTTCAGGCTTATAGCTTTGCATGGAATAAATTGTGGTCGGCATACACTTGGTAACTGTCAGAATCTTAATATTCCTCTTTCAAAATGTTTTTTTAAAACCTTCTTGAAAAACACAGATAGCTCAGAGTGTTTGCAGAGCACCGCTGCTGACACAGTGGCATTTTTAACAATAAAACAAAATGAAGGGGGAGGGAGAAATAATCTTGCCATAAAAATGCAGGGGGAGAGAGAAATAATCTTACAAAGAATGCAAATGAAAAGTATGGGTGTGAAATAGAAGCATTCTCCGAGTCATTGGTGAAAACCTATATTTTCCTGACAATTATAACAATATTAGCTAGCAGTGAAGGTTTCCAAGGCAACATGCCCACAGGTGCATTCATGTATAGTGTGCGTGACTACCAGCTTTGTCAAAACAAAGGCTGGGTGTCAGGAGGATGGTATGTGGGCATCAAACATCATTTCATAAATCTACATGGCAAACATTTTTAACGGAATACGTTATTTTTGTATGTGTGATCATCCCTAGCATTTCACTAGAGGGGGAATACACAGATTGGCAAGTGCATTGACACCTGTCTAAAGACATCATTCAAGAAACTAATTACATTTGGTTGGTTGAGCAAGGTGCCTTCTAATAAGGTAATTTGCTCCGTTTTAGGCCAAGTCCTCAGTTAAATCACTGTAACTCCATTGCAGTCAATGGGCCAGATCCCCAGAAGTGTAAATCAGCAAAGTTTCCATAATTGAGCTTGGTGAATAAAGGATTCTTTAGTTTGCTCTCTGCTCTGAAAAGTCAGCAGGTCCAACCGTATCCAAGAATTCAGAAACATGTCAGTGAATTGAAAAAGTCCATCTTGTGTCAAACAAAACACATCAACCAACCTGAAACACTTTGTTTCTGGGCATTTTTAAAAGGCTAGATTCCCAAAAGAGCCAGAAGGAGGAGGAAGAGGAGATGCTGCTCCTCCAGAAGTGTCTGAACCAGTGTGCTACAAGGTGCTCTGCTCTACAGGTGTAATGAGGCCAGGATTTCACTCCAGTGATGCAAAGCAGCCATAAGTTCTTTGAAATTGGTTTGTCAAGCTGAGTTGACAGCTACTTTGCGACAGTGGAGTGTCACTAAGCATTGTTGAATCTGCCCCTCAAACTTTTGTCAGAACTAAAAGAAGGGCAAGAAAGTTTAAGATCTGGTCAAAAATTCAACTCAAGCCTTATCCCACCCTTGATGGAAACCCCTTTCTGAACCGGAAGGCTTTGATTCTGCTATGGCTTATAGAAAAATGCACAGATGCACTCAGATTATCTTTTCTAAAAACAGAGAGCACTAATTGAAGATCACACTTCCCCTAGAAATTAACCAATCACAAAATGCATTCAAAGCAGTAATTAGCCATGTATTGAAAACTGCCTGTGCAAGGGGGTTTTTTGCTTGGTTTTATTCTTCATTGGGAAGAATCTAAACACACTCAAATCAACTCAAAGAGCAAGCACATAACACCAGTCCCATGCTGCTCTCAACATTGCCCTGTGGGCTGCTGTATGAGATGGAGGACAATCGCCCCATGAGCACACGGAATGTGAACAAACAATGATGCCTGTGCGGGATTGCAACCTTTCTTCCAAAGTGCACAAACATCTTCATTGCAAGCTGAGGTTCAACTGGTAGCACTGTTGTCTTTGGACTGAAACCCTGGGTGTTCAGGGTGATGCCGTGCTAGGGGCTATAGCTGGTGCTGACATAGCTTTAGCAGGGTGGCTTACCCTTGGCTGAATAGCCTGTAACATCTCGAATACAAGATGAGGGGAATCCGGTAACTCAAATATGAAAGGCAGCAGGAAGGGGCGGTGAAAGAAGCTAGGAAACAGGAGACACTAACAGAAGGAAGCGGGGTGAGGACGGAGCTCCAGCCAGAAAGGGCTGGGAAGTGACAGCTTCTAGTGGAGCAGGTTTCCAGTGAAAGAGCTCTGAATGCAGCTGAAGAACTAGAGCTAAGAACAAACTGTTGTGCTTTTGGACTTTATGTGGAGGACTGTTTGGATTGTTCTGTGACTGAGGTCCTAAACCAACCTCAGAAAGGGCTGCTGTGAACCACCACTGAGACTACTTGGAGCCTACTATTTGGAGTAGCTTACGGGCCTCAAGCGGGGGCAAATAGGGGCAGGGTGCCTGAAAAGTGACCCCTGGACACAAAGGGGTGCTCAATAAGCAACCACACCATTATAACAGCTTTGCACTACTAGCTATCTTAAAGTAAACTCTAGTAGAGACAAGGGAATATCTTTTTACATCCGTGTAGTGAGTCGAGGTAAATGCAAGATGGGAGTATAGCGTTGACCTTGGCTAGCTACAATTCAGAGGCAAAAAACCCCTATGTTAATACAGAGCCAAGGTTCCTTGGTGGCATGTTGTCCCCTTGCAGAACACTGAGCTGAACAAAACTCAACCTTCTGGAAAACCAGGAAATGCAGAGTTACAGTGGCCCCAATATGCCCCATTAACGCCCATACCTTCAGTCTGCTGACTCCACAGCTCACGTCCCTTCACAATCCATTCACGCTCACCCACAGGATTCCATCGAACACCATTAAAGGACAAAAAGGGAGAAAGGACGTTGTTTGTGCCACCATCCCTTGTTCTCCTGGCAGTGGCAATAGCCAGTGGCAATTATTTGTATACACTTCAGCTGCAGTCAGTGTGTTAAAGGTACCTACAGCAATTGGCAAAGGCAATAATTAGCTCTGATTGGCAGACGTGTTCGGGAGATCTGTGGATTAGTTTGAGATGTGGGTAAGACGCTCAAGGAAATTGAGGCTCAGGTGATCTTCAGTGGGATTCTACCTGTCCCTAGGGAAGGGCGCCAAAGGGGTGACAGGTTCGTGGCGATAAATAGTTGGCTGAGGGAGTGGTGTTACAAGGAGGGCTTTGGGATGTATGAGCACTGGGAGGCTTTTGGGGACAGAGAACTGTTCTCACGGGATGGGCTCCACCTAAGTAGGGAAGGAAGTCGAATTCTAGGAGGGAGGCTGGCTCATCTGATTAAAAGAGCTTTAAACTAGACATTGGGGGGAGACGGTTGGGAGAGGTCCGGGTACTCTCCACGCCAAATTTATACGTTGAGAGTGAGAACAACAGTATAACAACAGATATAGCCAGAGTGGGACAGTTAGGTATAAGGAAGAGGGGGGAACGGATACTAGACCGACAGTCATACTGGTAGCACTGTGTCCCTACCAAGTTGGGTGAAAAGGGTGAGAGGAGCCAAACAGCAAAAATTAGGATGTTTGTTCACCAATGCGAGAAGCTTAGGTAACAAAATGGAGGAACTGGAGCTCCTGGTCCGAGAATTGAAACCGGATATCATAGGAATAACCGAAACATGGTGGAACGGTAGCCATGACTGGAGTACAGGTATGGAAGGGTATGTGCTGTTTAGGAAAGAGGGATACAAAGGTAAAGGTGGGGGAGTAGCATTGTATGTCAATAATGAGGTGAAAAGTAACGAAATAACTAGCAATGCAATGGATAATACGGTGTCTGTTTGGGCAATGGTCACATTGTGGAAGAAAACTACTAGAGCGTCCCCGGGGATAGTGATTGGGCTGTGCTATAGACCGCCAGGATCTAGCCTGGATATGGATAGAGAGCTCTTTAATGTTTTTTAAGGAGGTAAATGCTAATAGGAACTGTATGATCATGGGAGATTTTAACTTCCCGGATATAGATTGGAAAACAAATGCTAGTAATAATAATAGGGCTCAGCTTTTCCTAGACGTGATAGCTGATGAATTCCTTCATCAAGTAGTTGCTGAACCGACGAGGGGAGATGCCATTTTAGATATGATTTTGATAAGTAACGAGGACCTTGTTGAGAAAATAGTTGTAGGGGACAACCTTGGCTCGAGTGATCATGAGCTAATTCGTTTCAAAATAAATGGAAGGCTAAACAAAATTGCATCTGAGACTAACGTTTATGATTTCAAAAGGGCTAACTTTACTAAATTGAGGCAACTATGTAGGGAAGTGGATTGGACTAACATATTTAGAGATCCTAAGGCGGAAGACGCCTGGGGTTATTTCAGGTTGAAGTTGCAGGAGCTGTCAGAGGTATGTATCCCGAGAAAGGGAAAACGGTTCATAGGTAGCAGTTTTAGACCGAGCTGGATGAGCAAGCGTCTTAGAGGAGTGATTAAGAAAAAACAGAAAGCGTACAAGGAGTGGAAAATGGGAGGGATCAGCAAAGAAACCTACCTTATTGAGGTCAGAGGGTGTAGGGAAGCAGTGAGAAAGGCAAAGAGCCGGGTGGAGATGGACCTAGCGAAGGGGATTAAAACCAATAGCAAAAGGTTTTTTAGCCATATAAATAGGAAGAAAACCAAGAAGGAAGAAGTGGGACCGCTTAAAACTTTAAACGGAGTGGAGATTAGGGATAATCTTGGCATGGCACAATATCTGAACGAATATTTTGCCTCAGTCTTTAATGAGGCTAATGAAGGGCTAAGGAATAGTGATGGAGGGACTGATGGGAAGGAAGATATGGGGGTAGACATTACGGTATCTGAGGTGGAAGCCAAACTTGAACAGCTTAACGGAAGTAAATCAGGGGGCCCGGATAATCTTCATCCTAGAATATTAAGGGAATTGGCGAGTGAAATTGCAAGCCCGCTAGCGATGATTTTTAATAAATCTCTAAACTCGGGGGTTGTACCGTTTGACTGGAGATTAGCTAATATAGTTCCTATATTCAAGAAGGGGAAAAAAAGTGACCCGGGTAACTACAGGCCTGTTAGTTTAACATCTGTAGTATGCAAAGTCATGGAAAAAATTTTAAAGGAGAGAGTGGTTACGGACCTTGAGGCCGATGGCAACTGGGACAAATTACAGCATGGTTTTACAAAAGGTAGATCGTGCCAAACCTACCTGATCTCCTTCTTTGAGAAAGTAACAGATTTTTTAGACAAGGGAAATGCAGTGGCTCTAATATATCTTGATTTCAGTAAGGCGTTTGATACGGTACCGCATGAGGAATTACTGGTTAAATTGGAAAAGATGGGGATCGAAATGAAAATCCAGAGGTGGATAAGGAGCTGGTTAAAGGGGAGACTGCAGAGGGTCGTATTGAAGGGTGATCTGTCAGGTTGGAGGGGGGTTACCAGTGGAGTTCCTCAAGGTTCGGTTTTGGGTCCGATTTTATTCAATCTATTTATCGCTGACCTCGGAACCAAAAGTAGGAGTGGGCTGATAAAGTTTGCAGATGACACGAAGTTGGGAGGTATTGCAAATTCGGAAAAGGATCGGGATATCCTCCAGGGAGGTTTGGATGACCTTGTAAACTGGAGTATTAGTAACAGGATGAAATACAATAGTGAAAAGTGTAAGGTTATGCATTTAGGGATGACTAACAAGAATTTTAGTTATAAGCTGGGGACGCTCCAGTTGGAAGTAACGGAGGAGGAGAAGGACCTAGGAGTCCTGGTTGATCGTAGGATGACTATGAGTAGGCAATGTGATGTGGCCGCTAAAAAAGCTAATGCGGTCTTGGGATGCATTAGGCGAGGTATTTCTAGTAGAGATAAGGAGGTGCTAGTCCCGTTATATAAGGCGTTGGTGAGACCTCATTTGGAGTATTGTGTGCAGTTTTGGTCTCCCATATTTAAGAAGGATGAATTCAAACTGGAACGGGTACAAAGAAGGGCCACTAGAATGATCCGAGGAATGGAAAGCCTGTCGTATGAAAGGAGACTTGAGGAGCTCGGTTTGTTTTCCTTAACCAAAAGAAGGATAAGAGGAGATATGATTGCACTCTTTAAATATATCAGAGGAAGGAGAGGAATTATTTCAGCTCAGTGCTAATGTGGACACGAGGACAAACGGATATAAATTGTCAGTCAGGAAATTTAGGCTTGAAATTAGACGAAGGTTTCTAACCATCAGAGGAGTGCAATTCTGGAACAGCCTACCGAGGGAAACAGTGGGGGCGAAGGACCTCCATGACTTTAAGATTAAGCTAGATAAGTTTATGGAGGGGATGGTATGATAGGATAACGGGTTTTGTCAATAGGTCAATAACATGCCACAATGGTAATTAGTACAAAGGGTCAATGATAGGATATTG
Organism: Mauremys reevesii; assembly: GCF_016161935.1. Classification (NCBI taxonomy): domain Eukaryota; kingdom Metazoa; phylum Chordata; order Testudines; family Geoemydidae; genus Mauremys; species Mauremys reevesii. Next base: position 7,207,353 of record NC_052627.1, read on the forward strand.
TTAGCCTTTTTCCAGAGGGTCTGGCTTGAGAGTCTTGCCCGCATGCTTGGGGTTCAGCTGATCGCCATATTTGGGGTCGGGAAGGAATTTTCCTCCAGGGTAGATTGGCAGTGGCCCTGGAGGTTTTTCGCCTTCCTCCGAAGCATGGGGCAGGGGTCGCTTGCTGGTGGATTATCTGCTACTAGAAGTCTTTAAATCATGATTTCGAGCATTCAACAGCAGAGTCAAGGGAGAGAATTATTTCAGGAGTGGGTGGATCGGCTTATGTGGCCTGCATCTTGCAGGAGGTCAGACTAGATGATCATAATGGTCCCTTCTGATCTTGAATTCTATGATTCTATGTGTGACGAAGCTATGATTGTGATAGGAATATTAGGAGGAGGTGTATGTTTCCACCCTCTCATTTGTGTAAGGAAAGGGAAGAGGTGCTGTGACATATCAGGGTGCAATCCAGACCAGTGAGGGGCTGTGTCACCCCTACCCTGCAATCTTGGCTGCCTTACAATGCCCTTGTTGAAGAAGCTCCTCCAGGCCATTCACAAACAGCCTTCCAGTATGTAATTCATCCCCTGGGTGTCTGTGTGTAACTGCAGCCACATGTGGGTTATACTCTGGTTTTACCAGCATTGATTATACTCCAGTGTGACCCCATCACACTCCCAGTCCTGGATTTCCCCCCAGAAATGTATGCCTTGTATTGCCCAGCCCTCTCCTGAGCAGTTCAAATATATTAAGTCCATTATTCCTTTTAGGAAATGATAGACACACAATTTGCACCTTAAATGGAGTTACCCAGACACTTCAGCTTTGACACATTGGATTAGATGAAGCAATAAAACTATTTTATTAACTACAAAGAGAGAGATATTAAGTGAGTACAAGCAATGATGCACAGAAGTCAGGAATGGTACAAGGAAAATAAAGATAAAACTCTTCCTATTGCCTAAAGTAACACACTATATAAGATTTAAAGCAAATTTTCTCACCACATGCTACCAACAGCATTACTGACCACACTCTTCAGGTCAGGATCCCCATCTCCCACCCTACTCCAGATGACAACAACTGCTTCTTTTGTATTCTCAGAGGCAAACAGTGAGATGGACAGGGAGAAAGAGAAGGGATGTCTTGGGGTGTTTGCCCCCTCCTTTTTATAATTTTAGTCTCTCTTTGAAAAGCACTTCCAGCTGAGAACCAGGAGACAGGCAGTCTGCTGGAGGAAGGATACTTCATGCTGTTTCTTTGTAAGATGCAGATCTCTTTGCTCCTGCCCCCTCCGGCACTTTCTTGCCAAAGAATGACCACTTCATAGCTGATGGCCCATCAGCTTTGTTGACATCTGGCTGAGGCGTCAACTTGCCCTTTGTCTTTGAGAAACTGGTTTAGCCACTCCCCAGACTTACCTAGGAAACACACTTCAGTCATGATTTCAGCTTATGTTCATAGCTTTACCCATGATGTTGCTACATGCCTTTTACCATGATATTTCTGATCAGCAAGTTATGAGTTTTCAAAGAATGCCTTGCAAAGCATGTCTTGTGCAAATATTATTACAATGGTGCGTAGGGTGTGAACACAGGGGTGGATTCCATCACAGATGCCTGTGTACTTTCCATTGTTTCAGTGGAGAATTATGTAGAGTGAAGTCAGTAGCAGGGAATAGGGTTTTTATTAGAAGAAATACAGTCAGAAGTCAGGTGGAATATGAGAGGATTCTAATGAATTAATGATGATTCAAAGAAAGTGTAGGTTGAGATGGAATTCTTTCCATCAGTGGAAGAGACTTGTAAGAGGTTGTGAAGTGGTTCTGAAGTTGTATTCTTCTTGGGAACCTGCAGAAATATGAGTAGGGAAAAAATAGCCTCCTTTGTTGTTTCATTCACCCACCCACCACCACCCTAGGTTTTTTCTTTGTTCTCCTCACCTCCACTTTGGCATTTTTCCTTTGAAAAGTGGCTGAAAATCCTACTTTTTCCCTTTTCTGTTATTTTGTTTAAATAAGGAAAATCATTAAAAACATAGTCCTTTTCAAACCCCACAGACCAAAAGCAATTTTTTTAAAAAGAAAAAAAAAACTACAACCTTATTTCCCCTCTTTTTGACCAGCTCTGCTATTGAACTTGTCTGGCAACATGAAGGTAATAATTTATGGCCCTTTTCAAAAGTAGTATGTTAGCCACCATTTCCTCTCAAAATAACTGGTTGGATAATTCATATGGTATATTTTGCACTATTTTCCAGTATTTTGTTTGATAAATATTTCTCTGTTTATCCAATCAGAGAATCAGGCCAGTGATATTTGTGAAAGAAGAGAGTTGATGGATATTGTAAGATCACTGGGATGATTGTAGCTTAGATACATATGTCCAGTATCACACAGAAGTCTCTGGGGGAGCAGGAAGTCTCTGAAGTCCTAGCTAGCGTCTATTCCATCACTAGTCCTGTGGCCTTGGGTTGCTTTGCACCAGTACTGTGCAGAATCTCGGCAATGGTGTCTGCTCTGTTCTCTCCTGCACTATGCACCTGATTCTCTGTGGCCTTTCAGCCATTTACACCTTTGTAAAGTGAGGCTGATCCTCTGCCCTGCTCCAACAGAGGGCTGGTGTGATCAGCCAATTGGGGATTGTTCTAGCATATTGGTGTGGGGGTGGGGTGTAAAGCCAGTGAGATCTGCTCTATGCTACTTCCTCCTAGACCCCGGTGTAGGGGAGTGTTCCAGAAGTGTGTCAGGGAGCATGGCCAGATTGGTTTCCTCTCCAGTTACTTCAGAGCAGCAGAATTGCTCCAAAGGGGAGGTTATCAGCTGGCCTAACTTGGAGCAGCCATAAGGATATTCTAAGGGTACGTCCACACTACCCGCCGGATCGGTGGGTAGCGATCAATCTATCGCATCTCGTCTAGATGCGATAAATCGATCCCCGAACGTGCTCCCCTATGACTCCGGAACTCCACCAGGGCGAGAGGTGGAAGCAGAGTTGACAGGGGAGCCACGGCCGTCAAGCCCGTGCCGTGAGAACAGGAGTCAATCTAAGATATGTTGACTTCAGCTATGCTGTTCTCATAGCTGAAGTTGCATATCTTAGATTGATTGACCAGGCCTAAGTCAGTGGTTCTCAACCTTTTGGGGGTCAGGACCCATTTGTAAACATTTATGGTTTGAGTCCTATAATAACAGGAGATATACCTGTCTCCTAGAACTGGAAGGGACCCTGAAAAGTCATTGAGTCCAGCCCCCCACCTTCACTAGCAGGACCAAGTACTGATTTTTGCCCCAGATCCTTAACTGGCCCCCTCAAGGATTGAACTCACAACCCTGGGTTTAGCAGGCTAATGCTCAAACCACTGAGCTAGCCCTTCCCTCCTATCTAGCACTCACCCCACAGTGGTGGGTCCTGGCTGGGTTTGGGTCTGTTCTGGGCATTGCAACCTCTGGGGTTGCAGCACCCAGGACCATAACCAGGGAACAAAGCTGCGAAGATGGAAAAATGGGGCAGCCTGGGGGGTATGCAAGGTCACATGCCCCCCCTGGATTTCTGCTGCCCCATTTTTCTACCCCCATGGATTTGTGCCCTGGGCAGCTGCCCCGCTCGCCCCATATCATCCTGACAGCAGAGCCAAACCTGAGTGGTGCTGGGAAGCCAAAAGTCACAGTGCTTGAAGCAGGGAGGCGAGCCCAGCCAGCCTCACAGGACAGGAGCCACAGCAGCTGCCTCACGATGCTTTCAAACATTCTGGTGACCCAATTTTGGGCCACAACCCCTGGGCTGAGAAACCCTGATCTAAATTACACCGGGGGCTGAACTGGCCTCTGGCCTTTCCCCCAAGGTGGAGGAGGTGAGGTGGGAAGTTGGTGTGACATCATCTCTATCCCCACCTCCTAGGCTGCTAGGATCAGGTCTGCAGAACTATCCAAGCAAACACAAAGTGGTGCAAACAGCTTCCCCAGGGAATGGGAATGTAGAATTTTGATCTGGTTCCATTTTGCACTCAGTACAGGGGTAGATGACTGTCCAAGGGGCAAGGCAGTGGGGATTGGGGGGCTCTTACTACAACACTAACCCTACTTTTTACCTTACATGAAACTTTAAATAAAATTGGCGGGGATTAGATGCCTGTTGAATGGTTAGATAGCTGCCTAATCTAAACAGTGCACTGGACTGGTGAGATAACCATATCAAAAGCTGGCAAGATATATTATCCCCATTTTTCTGTGGCAAAGCCTTATCTCACTGACTTCATAATAAGGCCTGTACATTACTGGTCTCTGAAACTGTCACCTGGCAAAACATCTGGATTGTCTAACTGCAAGTGAGTGTCCTATTCATTCCAGAAACCTGCATGTTCTCCATGCACTGACCTTTGGATAAGACAGCTGATGTGCCAGGTTAAAATCTGCAGGTCAGCTGAATTCTTGGAAGGAACACTAGCTAGTGAGCTTCCAAAGGACTGGGCATACATAATTGATTTAAAAGCTGCAGCTGTTGTAACTGTGATATTTGTCTCTTTGCCTATGAATGATTTAGACTGGGATTTTCAAAGAACCCCAAGGGAGTTAGAGACTCAGTTTTAATTGTGATTTGAGAGCCCAAATCCCTTTGGCTTCTTTGAAAATTCCAGCAAAACTGTGTACATTAGGTAAAATCAAAATGCTGAATAATACACATAAGGTAAATGTTTTAAAAGTACCTACGCCCAATTTTCAAAAGAGATTTTGACACTTAGTTGCCTAAGTCCTATTGATCGTCAAAGGGATCTAGGGATCTAAGTGACTTGGGTGTTTTAAATTTTTTTACCTTATGCTTTTTATTGACCATTTTGGTTGACAGAAAAAGTGTATTGAGCTTTCCTCTCTGAAGAGAAGAATCAAACACCTGATTAAATTTCCTTTGCTTTGCACAATATGAGCTGTTTGACAGAGCTATAGAAATCCCATTTGTTAAAAAAATAAAAATAAATAAATAGAGTATCTGTTGATTTCCTGCTGGCTGAGAATTATTAGTATTTTTCTATCCTGCAAAACCAGCCATTAAATCAGCTGAATACTTTGGCATTAGAACAGTTCAGAATATAAAAAATACCACCTCCTGTTGTTGAGCTACAAATGTACAATTTTGGATTTAAGGGAAAATCTTTTAGGATGAGAGATGATCTAAATTTAAGGACACTTTACAATTAAACGAGTTACAATGGTAGCTGCAAATCTTACAATTCTGCAAGGTATTTAAAACCCCTGGATATGAAGAATTAGCCAGAACAAGGTTGCAAACAAATGAGGAGACAAAAACAGAGCATCCAGATTCTGTATTGCTTTTATGCACATTTTTAATCTCAGCACTCCCAAATATTACACAGTTATCTTTAATTATAGGATCTTTAATCTCTCAGGTTATAATGTTTGACTGATCAAGAATTTTAGTATGAAATGGCTTACAGTCTGTTCTACTCTTCTACTATAAGAAAGGTAACCACTAAACAGAAACATCAGCCATATGATTTTACAGTCACACATAATTATGTGTACTTACGATGTCACAGAGAGTGAAATATTTGATTATCCTTGGCTCCAACAGCAGTTTAACCTCTAACTTTCTACACTAAGGAGCCTTTAGCTTTAAATGGGAATATATCCTTACTGAAATCTACTTCTTTTTGTCCAGGACTCTACATTCCCCAGTGAGGGTTTCTTTTATGATTGTTCTATAAGTGGGGAGTTGTAGAAGAACTATCTCTCTGTGTACTTGCATGGATCTCATTAATATATTATCTGGGCACTTCACCATCATTAGTCGATAGGTCAAACACCACTTTTTTTTTGCTAAAGCTGTTTATTGATGGAAAACTGAGTTTTATAACAAGTGTCGGCTTTCCATGGAAAGATTTGGGTTGTTTTCATGTCTAAACACCAACATTTTGACTGGAAAAAAAAATCACCCAGCTCTACTCACAATGCCAAAACTATAAGTAAGCTAGAAAGGTCACAACAAATGAAAGCCAATAAAACTCAAACTGGACACCACTAGGTATTTTCTCACTAAACACATTCACAGCTCATATGAGCTATATTTCAAGTACTAGATGCTTTTCAGAACCAAATTCTCTTTTCAGAGCTAGGCTCATGCTGAATCTCTTCGCCACTTGTGAATTAGGAAACATCAGGCCTAATTCACAAACTATTTCTCAGATCATATCACACTGCTCATAAACTCGTCCAGTTTCTTTTTCCTTCCAGAATTATCATTATAAGCTTAACTCAGACGTTTGTCTTTGCTGCTAATCTATCTGCTGTCGGTTGCTGTGTTAAGTGTTCTTGATCCTAAAGAACTAAACACAAGAATTTAGTGATGTTTTTAGTAATTACCAGCACCAGGAAAAAAAAAAAAACCAACAACCTTATTCTAACTTCCAAAATAAGTAAAGGTTCCAGTCACACTTCTTTAGTAGATCCTTTCAGGAAAAAATCAAAGCAGGAAAAGACAAGAAGTAATATTTTCAAAAATGCCTAAGATACCAGATCCAGCTGATTCCTTGCCATTGACTGGTCCTGTCATTCAGGACACACCATCATCACATTGTCCCAAGAGACTGATACAGGACTTGATTAATAAAGAATTAAAGGAGGGTAATATACATAATGCCAATCAATGTGGGTATGTGACAAACAGATACTGTCAAACTAACTTAATTTTTTTCATGAGGTTACAAGTTTGGTTGATAAAGGTAACAGTGTTGATGTAATATACTTATGCTTCTGTAAGACATTTCACTTGGCTCTGGATGAAATTTTGATTTAAAAAACTTGAAAGATATGAAGTTAACATGGCACACATTAAATGAATTAAAAGCTGACTAACTGGTAGGTCTCAATGTAATTGTAAATGAACAATCAGGTGTGCTCTAGTGGAATTCTACAGGTCTCTGTACATGGCCCAATCCATCTTCAATTTTTTATCAATGTCCTTGAAGAAAACATGAAATCATCACTGATAAAGTTTGCAGATGACACAAAAATTGAGGGAATGGTAAATAATGAAGAACACAGGTCACCAATGCAGGGAGATCTGGGTCACTTGGTAAACTGGGGGCAAGCAAACAATATGTGTTTTTAAACCTAGATGCAGATACCTAGGAAAAAAGAATGTAGGCAATATTGAAAGATGGGGCTCTATCCTGAGAAGAAGTGACTCTGAAAAAAAAATGGGTTCTTGATGGATAATCAATTGAACATGAGCTCCCAAAGCTGTGGCCACAGGGCTAGTGTCGTCCTTGGGAGCATAAACAGAGGAATCTTGAGTAGGAATAGAGAGGTTATTTTACTTCTGGATTTGGCACTGGTGCAATCACTGGATTATTATGTCTAGTTCTGGTGATGTTGTTAAAGTGGAGAGGGTTCAGAGAAGAGCCTCCTGGCTCATGATTAAAGAATTAGAAAACATGCCATATAGTGATAGACTCAGGAGGCTCAATCTATTTAGCTTAACAAAGAGAAGGTTAATTGCTGACTTGATTGCAGTCTGTAAATACCTACAGGAGAACAAATATTTAATACTGGGCCTTTCTTTTAACTAGCAGAGAAAGGTCTAACATGATCCAATGAGTGGAAGTTGAAGAAATTCACGCTGGAAATAAGGTGTACATCTTTAACAGTGAGAGTAATTAACCACTGGAACAATTTTGCTGTTCATATTCAAAATATGTATCAGGCCTTTTATTTTTTGGCAAAACACTTCTACTAGAGAAGCAATTTAATACCTATTTGTAAACTAAAAATACAAGTTTTGTTGTGTTCTGCAAAGCTCTAAGTTGTGCAGGTTTGCTTTCATATCACCAAACTTTGCACATGCCTCACCCATATGCGCTGCACATGTGCTAGGCCACAGATGGGGCTGGCAGAGGCAAAACATTTCTTTTAATTCTTCTAAGAAATTACAAATTAAGATGTGATTATAGAACTGTTAAAAAGGAATTGCCACAGAGGAGTTTCCAGATGGTCCTGAGGCACAGCCAGTGAAGAGTGAACAGCAAAGGGTTGTTAGATAGTGATCCACATTTGCCTCTTTTATTTGCAGGTTGTGGGTTGTTCTCCCTTTTCTGCTGTGTAACCATTTCCCGCTCAATCCATTTATAGCTTTCCTTGGCCCCTATGACTGAGTGCTGGTCTGGAGCTAATAATTCCCATTTCCCCCCCTCTTTTTCCTCCCAGAGCAGTGTGGATCAACCAACAGGGCCATATTCTGGGTGTTTGAAAACCCAGGGTCTCATCCTGCCTTGGGTACTTACCAGTTCTGTGACTGGGGGCGAGATGCTTTACTGTCCTTTTTTGTTTCCTACTTAGATTGTGAATTCTTTGGGGCAGGGACTGTCTTTTGCTGTGTCTGAATGGTGCGTAGCGCAATGGAGCTCTCATCCCATTTGGGGAGAGTGTAATTAAAAAATAGCAATAAAATGAACTCACTGACTTCTGCTATCGTTGCATAATCCTTGGAGAGCTACCAGCAGATGTGCAATTTGCTCTCTAGCAGCTTCTGCAAGGTAGGAAGTGCTCCAGGGAGGTAATAAGAGATCGGTATAATCAGGCCTTGGCTGCTTATTAAAGGGTCCCTGGACCAGAACCCAGTGGAAAGGCAGGGCCTGGGGTCCCCTACCAGCCTGCTGAGGAAAGTGGGTCAGAAACCCCCTGACAAGGGATAAGGACTTTTAAAAAAAACGTTGGAGATAAACCTATCTCCTAGAATTGGAAGTGACCTTGAAAGGTCATTGGGTCCAGCCCCCTGCCTTCACTAGCAGGACCACACACTGATTTTTGCTCCAGATCCCTAAATGGCCTCCTCAGGGATTGAACTCACAACCCTGGGCTATCTCTTCCCCCCTGATACCCCAGGTAAGAAGTAAGACTCTAGCTGTAGGTTTCCAAATGAAAACAGGGATGAAAATAAAGAGAACCTGCAGTTATGTTGAAGTATTTCCTATGGCTAAAGAGTGTGTCTGGAGGGGATAACATAGTCTAAGGAGAAATGAGGGGAAATTTAAAGAATGAGAGCTGTGTGTAATTCTGTGGAACAACGTGTCAGAACTATTGACAAAAATCTCTGATGCAAGTCACGCCAGCAGGTGTGAACCAAAATACATTTCACTTAATCTAACTGAGATAATGACATGGCTATCTTCTGCAGTGACTCAGCTATCTTCAAATATTTGCTATGGCTGAGTTTTTTCAAAACAGTCTAGAGGGTTTTGGTTAGAAGAGATTTACCTAAACCAACGACATGTGGGTTGGGTTTTTTTGAAAATCTTAATCTGAGCGTACATTTTAAATGTTTCTGAATCCTTCATAGAGGCCAAGATGATCAGCACCCAACAGCTCCCACTGAGGTCAAAGGGAACTGTTGGGTGCTCAGCAAGTTTGAAAATCCGGCTGTTTATTTAGGAGTTTAAATAAGGATTTAGGAGCCTGGCTTCAGGCTCCAGCTTCTGATGATGGAGGCCAGACTCTCATTCTATTGTCATTTGGAGCCTGATCATCCTGCCAGAAAAGTCAGTGGAAGACTCACCGTTGACTTCAGTGGGCTTTGGTTCAGGCCCTTGGAAAAAAATACCTTTTCCTCTGAACAGATGGATTTCTACATATCCCGCTGGAATAGATCCAACAGGGAGTTCTTCAAAGGAACACATGATTTAGGCCTGAGCTCCTTTGGGTGGGCAGTGGGAATTAAGCACCTAGCCGCCTTTGAAAATCTGGCTTTCCTCTAGTAAGAGCTGTGTGTGATGGAGTAGGGACTGTCTGTGTGGGGGATGGGAGAGCCGGGGAGGACTTTAGGTGATGGACAATACCTGAGCCTGTAACCTGAGCTAGGCAGGGGGGAGGGGAGGTCAACACCTTTGCCCGGGAAGCTAGTCAAAGGCAGAGAGCCGGCTGGAGAGGGTTGGGTCAGTTTCGGTTTGGGGCTGGGGGTGCAGTGCAGGGAATCCCAAGCTGGGAACTAAGCTCCCTGCACCCCCAGAAGGACCAGTTTGAGGGGTCCTGGCCGTATTTCCAAGCTCTGCTGTATCCTGCATTCTTGTTGTCCAATAAACCTTCTGTTTTACTGGCTGGCTGAGAGTCACTGTGAGTCCCAGGAAGACGGGTACAGAGCCGGACTCCCCCACACTCCGTGACAACTGGTGGTAGCGGTGGGATCTACTGCACCCCATGGACGGCGCTTCCTGCAGTAAGTGACTGGGGAGCAGTAAAACGAGGGGGCGATTGTAGGGGTGATTAACCCCTGGGAGTGTGTGCCCAGTGAGAAGGACTTTGCAGTAACAGGGTCCCCCAGGGATCACAGAGAGCGGTCCCAGGGGCGGAGGAGTCTGCAGCTCAACCCTGGCAGAAAGGTGGTGACCTCAAGGACTGGCACACTAGGGGTCCCCCTGGAAACCGTGGGGAGCGGTGAGCACGCCGGCCTGCGAGTGGCCAGCAGAAAGATGTATGCCAAGCGGCGTAAGTGCGACCTGGTGGAGCTGTGCAAGCAGAGGGGGCTGTGCAGAGGGAGGCTCACCAAAGACCAGCTGATTGCCCAGCTGGAGGAGGGAGATCGCTTGAATGAACTGATCCCTGTCTCTGAGGGAAGCAGCCTGGCAGATGCAGCACAGGCACTGATGTCTGTCCCTGCTGGGAGTGGTCAGCCGGCGGCTGAGGGCTTCCCGAGACCCCCCCCCCCCATTCCTATGCCTAGGGGGAGTGGGAGGAGGAGCCCAGCGACTACTGAGGGCACCGTGACCCCCCCGACCAGCAGGGGATCCTCCCGGCGAAGCTCACCCCCCAGCAGGGGATCGTCCCGGCGACGCTCGGCATCTGTGGAGCGCAAGTGGCTGGAATGGGAGAGAGAGCTGATACTGAGAGAGCTGGAGGATCGTGAGAGACAGAGAGAACATGAGGAGAGACAGAGGGAACATGAAGAACGACAGCGTCACCATGAGCTGGACCTGGCGAGGCTGGGGGGCAGCAGGCCCCAGGCGGCGGTGAGTGAGGGGGGGGCCAGGACTGCGCGGAGCTTTGATAAGTGCATCCTGGCCCAGCGTAAGGAGGGGAAGGACATGGATGACTTCCTGGGTGCCTTTGAGACGGCCTGCGAGCTGCACCAGGTAGATTCTGCGGACAGGCTCCGGGTTCTCACCCCCTTACTGGACCCCAAGGCCGTGGCATTGTACCGCCAACTGGAAGAGGCGGAGAAAGGGAACTACGAACTATTCAAGCAGGCCCTGCTGCGCGAGTTTGGGCTGACCCCTGAGATGTACCGGGAGAGGTTCCAGAGTCAGGATAATACCCCTGAGGTCTCATATCTGCAACTAGCCATCTGCATGGAGGGATATGCCAGCAAGTGGGCAGATGGGGCCCAGACGAAGGGGGACCTGGTTAAACTGCTGGTACTGGAACAACTGTATGAGCGGTGCCCATCCGACCTGAGGCTGTGGTTGAGGGACCAAAAGCCAGAGAACCTGCGACATGCAGGGCAGCTGGCCAATGAGTTTGTGAAGAGCCGGTCGGGGGGTGGCAGGGAGGAGCCCCAAAGGAACAGGCCCACCGCGATGCAGAGAGAGAGTCATCCTGGGACCTCCCAAAGGGGGAATAGAGAGAACCCCCTCCCAAGAGGAACGCCCAGCGTCAGGGACAACCGACCGGTTCGAGGGGACCAACGGGACATGAGCTGCTATCAATGTGGCCAGAGGGGCCACATACCGTCCCAGTGCCCCAGGCTCAAGGACAGACTGAGCAGACCAACCCCACACCAGGTTAACTTGGTAGAGACCCAGCCGGATGAGGGGCAGCGTTCGCAGGAAAGGGGGGCTGGCCGCGTACCACCTGCGAAGGAGGGAGGAGGGCCCCAGGTCAGCTCCTCTGGGGGGCTGGATGCTCCAGGCTCCGGGTTTTTGGTTTACAGAGTGGGCACGGGGCTACCCCTCCAGAGAGAGTGCCTTGTTCCCCTGGAGGTAGATGGGAGGAAGGTCACTGGGTACTGGGACATGAGCGCAGAGGTGACGCTGGCCCGGCCCGAGGTGGTGGCCCCAGAGCGGATGGTGCCCAACACCTACCTGACCCTGATGGGTGTGAGCGGGACCCCATTCAAGGTGCCCATGGCGAGGGTACACCTGAAATAGGGGGCCAAGGAGGGCCCCAAGGATGTGGGGGTACACCCACATTTGCCCACGGAGGTGTTAATCGGGGGGGACCTGGAGGTCTGGCCAAGCAACGCCCGGGGTGCCCTGGTCGTGACCCGTAGTCAGAGTCGGCGCAGGGCACTGCGCCCTGACAACAGGGAAGGTACTCTGCCCGAGGCGCAGGACCCTAACCTGGTGGGGAGGGAACGCCCAGAGACATGGCTCAGAGAGGCTGCGGCCTCAGACCCAGCCAGCAGGAGAGAGCAGGTCCCCATCCCTGTCCCAGCTGCTGAGTTCCAGGCCGAGTTGCAGAAAGATCTCTCCTTGCGGAGGCCAAGGGACCTGGCCGACCTCAGTGCGGTACAGACCATGAGGAGAGGTTGCAAGGAGAGGTTCCTGTGGGAGAAGGGGTTCCTGTACCAAGAATGGGCTCCCCCCGGGGAAGTAGAGTCATGGGGGTTCAGAAGGCAGCTGGTGGTTCCCCAGAAGTTTCGCCACAAGCTCCTGTACCTGGCCCATGACATTCCTCTCGCAGGGCACCAGGGAATCCTTCTGTTTTACAGGCTGGCTGAGAGTCACTGTGAGTCCCAGGAAGAGGGGTGCAGAGCTGGACTCCCCCACACTCCGTGACACTGTGAGGCAAATTCCAGAGCCCAGGATCCATTCAGACAGGATGCCCTGCTGACACCTTTCTCAGCAAATTCTGGGGGCTGTTAACATGAGCTTCCTTCACGGGAACACAAATGCTTATGGACTGCTAAGTACAGTGACACAAGGGCTCTGACGACAGTATCTTTCAGTACAGGGGTAGGCTGTATCTTTAGGAACAGCCATGAGCTAGCAGGTGGACATAAGTGGCAGCCCCCCGGGAGTGGGCAGGGCTGGTGCTGTGAACTCTAAAGTCTGATTCCTCTCTTTGCTTGCTGCTTGCTCCCAGGAGGTAGTCGTTTGTAGCTGACTGATACCAGTGATAGGTTGTACTAGATGGCCGCTTCTATTGGCTGTGCTACATTCAGTGAGGATGGATGGGACCATGGCTCCCCACACTATCCCATCCATTCTCCACCCACCCTCTCTGGAAAGGGAGTAAGGCCTAAATCCTCAAAGGTGTTTTGGTACCTAGCTCCCATTGAGTTCCCATTAGGCACCCAAGTATCTGTGAGGATCTGGGCCTAAGTAGCTCTGCTTATTCCTACTCACCTGGGCCAAAACTCCAGGTAGCTAAACTAAGAGTGTGTGTGGGCAGAGGAGGGGTGTGATTACCCTGTTGCACTCCCTTGCATGGGCACATTGTCTGTCAGCATCAAGCCCCCAGGATTATTAAACTAGCCATTAGTCTCAATGAAAAGGAACCAAAGAACCTTTTACAAAAAAAAAAAATGAAGCCATTGTATTATATTTTATCTCTTTATAGTTTCTCCTCTAGGATCTTGAAAAATTGACTTTTTCCACACCAAATAAATAAATAAATAAATCATTCCTGGGACCTTCAAAACCCACTCCAATAAAATAACACACCTGTATCAAAATACACATGCACACAACAGGAGTTGGCTCCATAGTGAAATATTATCACCAGGATGTCTGGTATAGAATAGCTACTATATTAAGATCACACCATTTTCCCTGGTTCATGTATCTTTGAAAAGAGAGAAGTTGAATAGCTCAGTGAAATTCAGGTTTCTCTGATCATGTTGTTGGTCCAGGTTTCCATGGAGAGGACAGGAATTTCGCTCTTACACTCCACTATTGTCCTTTGTGCCAGGGCTGAATATTCTTCCACTGCAAGCAGTACTTCTTTGAAAGACACGGTGTGCTGAAAACATTAGTGGTCTGTTCTTTGATTGTATTTCCCTAAGAACTGCCTCCCAAAGCTGATCAGAAAATGGCACATCTCAGCACTGTGTTAAATCTACATTTGGTCATGTCAGGATTTAGACAGGAGTTGAAGGTAACTAGGGTCACTTATGTATGAGAGAGAACTTTGTGTTAGCCCATTGAGATAAAAGAACAGAAGATCTAAACATCCAGCTGGAAGTTAAGAATCTCCTTCAGTGATAATGAAAACTGCCCTTCTATATGTAGTGTATTAAATATTCCTGATATTTTTCTTCTTGAGCCTCCCATATTTCTTCATATGGTTGTATTTCTTCTGTGTCTTCACAATCTAACATTGTAATAATTGTACCAGTGACTGATTCCCCTTGGGAAGAAGGCAGGTCTCAGCGAGGCTGATGTCAAAAGTCAACGTTTATTCCCCACTTATTGGTGTGAATGCTTTTAGAACCAACTCTTTCATCTGCAGAGGAAAGTTTCCAGTGAGTTATGAGGCAGCAACAGATCGTTATCTCTAATGAGACAGAGGGAAGCCTTGGTTTCTAGCAAATGTATTGAAAGAAAAAAAAGGGGGGAAGGAAGGCAGTGCAAAATGTTCTGGCTCTATAAAGTTTAGCGCAAGCAAGCAACAATGAGTGCTAGAAATAGAGAAATTCATTAAATTCTCTAACCATCTGTCTACCCTGCCTATCTATTTCCATGTCTCTGATGTATGAGTTTAAATGCTGTATGCAAAATCTCATTTACACCCAAATGTTTCTGACACAAAGGCTTATGTTGGCGGCATTACTCATTACTACAAATATAGGCTGAAATCCACGGGAGTTTTGCCATTGACTTCTGTGGGGCCAGGTTTTCACCCACAAAGCCAGGGCTGTTCGTTTGAATGAATGAACTCGGTGCTCTTTCTGTGAGTGAATAAATTCAGCTGACAACTGGTTCAATTTGCTTATGTCACAAGTGAATAGGCACAACTGACTAATGCAATTACATGATTGTGGAGACCTAATAATCTAAATGTCCTTGAGCATCTCCTGATTTCCTCCTTCCTCTCACAGTTCACAGAGCACCTGGGCTGAGTTCTCTTACTCGTGGCCCCTTGCTGAGGCCTCCAGAAGAAGGGTGTGTTTGTGGTGAATATCATTGTTACATGAGTGTTCAGTGCCTGGCACAATGGGGCCCTGATCTCTGATTGCAGCCTCTGGGCGATAAAGAAATTGAAATGATAGATGATGATGATAATTTGACCAGCCCGAGTTCTGTGCAAATGATGTCTTCTGAGGATCCCTGTGGTGTCGGGGAATTCTTATATGGAAGAGGGATGGCACAACTGGTTTTCCCCCATGCCTTCCAGACCCCTAGTGTAGAAGCCACGATGGGGCCATGGACAGGGAAAGCACTGTGGGTGATCCCTGGCTGCCAAAAGAGCACCTTAGGACTGTTGCAGCCAGCCACAAATTAATGCAGCCCTAGGGCTGCTCTAACTTGTACTGGGGCCCTTGCATTGGACTTACGGGTTTTTCTTTGATGTGTAGACATATCCTATGGCACCAAGTCTCAGAGTTGGGGTAAATTGACTCAGAATAGCTCAAACCACTGAGTGATCCCTCCTCTGAGGTTTGAGTATTGGCCTGCTAAACCTAGGGCTGTGAGTTCAATTCTTGAGGGGGCCATTTAGGGATCTGGGGCAAAAATCTGTCTGGAGATTGGTCCTCCTATGAGCAGGGGGTTGGACTAGATGACCTCCCGAGGTCCCTTCCAACTCTGATATTCTATTGGCTTGTGGGGCTAAAAATAGCCATGCAGATGCCCCAACTCAGGCTGGAGCACAATCTTAGAGACCTTCTCCACTCACTGGGTTTCAAGGTCTGTGCTCCACTCCAAAGAGGAATATTTACACTATTTTTAGCCTCAAAAGCCTTGGACTCTGAGACTCGGCACTGTAAGCTCCTCTTTGCAGTGTTGGCAAACGCATGGGTACATTTATAGCCCAACCCTTTGATACTAGGCTGAACAGAGCTCAGTTTAGACCTCAGGAAACAATTTCATATGGCTCTAAGTTTAGCTTTAGGTGTGTGGGGGGGGTGCGGGGGGATGACCAGAAAATCATACCAAATGAAACAGAGAAGAGAAAAAGCAAAAGATTGTGTCTAATGTATGGATCTCTCTCTATATAAGTCACTTGTGGTGAAACTGTGCAGTGAGGATAGTATTTGGAAATGGTTCAAATGCCCTGAAGAGTCTAATCTAATAAAGATATGCATTAGAACTCAGTGTTGCTACAGTGTGAAAAAGATGTCCAGAAAACTAATCACGCATCACTGGGTATTATAAATATTTTAAACAGAACGGGCAGAAGGTGGGACAGTTCAAGGAACCAATCTTGTATTGCTTTTGTCTTTTAATAAATCCATAACAACTATCTTTTGTCATTGGTAAAAGGTGCTCTCTTTGAATATAAGCGCTGGGAGTTGCATAATGTGAAACTCATCAATGCATGTAAATGTTGGCAGTGGGTGCTCTGAGCACAACTTACATTTTAAAAATCTTTGCACAGATCAGCAAAAACGTGCTCTCCCATGTTGACAAGAGCAAGTTACTTATTTAGGAGTAGCCAGCTTTCAAAACCTGACAGATGGTGTTTGCAGCCTTGTCTTTCAGTTTTTAACTCTCTATAGCCTGTCATTCTTAAGTGTGCAAAGGAGCAGAATTTTTTTTTCTGTGGAATGCACATAAAAAAGGTAAGTGCAGTGTGTATCCAATCTGTACTCTGGGAAGTGTTAAATCAGAAGCCATGCAGCAGGCAGAGTCTAGATGGGTGCACCATGGACGCAGTTAGCGGGTGGTATCTCTTATTGCTTAGAAACCATCACAATGCTGGGGTCAGGATAGCCATTATGGGAAGAATCAGAGGGTAGTTGCTGGTTACCAGCAGGAGATGAAGCACTGCCATTTGGAAAGTGTCAGGAGGGTATTAATTTAGCCAATTCAGCATTGCAAGGAGAGGTGCATCACAGCAAGTATTGAAGAAATCCAGGCTAAAGAGAATGAACCTCACCAATAGAGCTGTTCAAAAAAGAAATTTATTTTCTACAGCAAGTTTTGATTTTTTTCAGAAGAAATTTGAACACTGAAATATTTTGGCCAAAAGCTAAAATTTTGGGCTCTGAGCATTCATTTTTTGACAAAAAAGGGATTGTTTGGGGTGGGGGTTGGGTGGGAAGCAGACACACATGAAAATGTTGGCTTTGCCAACACCCCAGTGTCCTAAATGGAAAACAGGCTCAGTGTAAATTTTCCAACCTGCCCTACTCACTAACTTGCAGATGACCAGCAGTATCAAATAAGAGACTAGTATTTTGTGTATCAGACATCAACACAGTATCTGCACGCAGCTTTCTGAGGATGACTGCAGAGTTATCTGTATGGGGAGCTGTGCAGGTCATTTGTATGTCCTGGTCCTTTACAGCCTGGTATGCTCATATGATCACTTGATATGACCTGGTCTGCTGGCTTTTATTCAGTGTAGTTCTTGGCCGTTGCTCCATGGGGACAGTTTTAGATCCATCTGATTTCTTCAAAGGAATTGGACCAGGGGGGAGAGAAGTTTTCACTTAATTGCATCGTCAACTGAGACCTGGAGAAATGGTGCTGCTGTGAAAGCATGGCCGGGAGCGGAAGTGTGAAGTCAGTACACTTCAATAAATACTATGAAACTGGTCAGATTAACTCATCAAGCTCCTACTTCTGCTTGAATGAAAAGAACCAGCTTCTAGACAGTAGCTTGGTGATGAGCTCTTGGACTCAGCTCAGCTATTGGAAATCATCTGACAGGAGTAAATGTTGAATTCACTGTAGTTCTGAGCACAGGTTATCCAGTGTTGCTCTTCAACAGAGAAATCTGGCATTGAATGATCAACACAAAATAGGGCCATTGAGAAATTCAGGGAAAGAGATAAACAGTAACTGCTTCCTACTTTGAAACTCCGGGCCAGAAGGTTTTGCATCCCAGTTCAAAGGTGATGGGAGGAAAAGTGTTTACTTCTGTGTAAAGGGATATTGGTGTCTTCAACCAGTTGGGGTTTCAATTAAAGAATGAGGATGTAAGTATTCACATACCAGACAAAATGATCTTGAGATGCTATAGATAAAGACTTCATCTTAATATGTGGTTCCCCCTTCAAGGAACTCTTAGCTCCATTAGGCATATCTCAGGGTGACAGGAGGTAATTTTAAGTATGTATCAATTGAGTTCAATATTTATACTCAAAAGCTGACATCTGATGTCTTCACAAGAGGGCTTAGAAGCTGGCAGAACAGATCTATTAGGGCAAGGATTTGGGACATCCCAGTGGTTTGAATTTGCTACCCACTTGCAGGGAGATTTAGGACAACCTCCACTAAATAATCTTGCAACCTTGCAATTCCCATCAGGCTTTACCATTGGTGAAGGTAATCCACACACCCCTCTCTCCTCCCCTTCACCCCCCGAAAGGCAGTAGCTAGGTTGATGGAAGAATTCTTGCAGTCTGTTGTCTACACCGGGAATTGTCATCTTCATTATGTCACTCAATTGGATTTTTCACACCCCTGAGTGAGGTAACTGAGTGGATCTAATTTTCTACTATAGACAGCCCTTAGAGTGTCACTCCTAAATACAAGGTGGAACAGATTGTTTAGCATGCATAGTTAGAATATGGGATAAGAGACCATTCAAGGTGAACTGGCCAGTTAACACCTTTTCAGTGACAGGATGAAAAACGGGGGTTAGTGAGTAACAGATTGTTGAAATAAGCCATAAATCCAATGCCTTTATTAATGGCTTATCTACCATAATAGAAATCTATTCAAATCTGAAAGCATTTACAAGTAACCAAACTCCTGGTTCCACTTTAGCCGTAACAGCAGACATGTCTTTGATACCCAAACAAGCGAAATACAGCCTAGATGGAGCTACTATTAGGTTGGTGCATAACTGGTTGGAAAACTGTTCCTAGAGAGTAGTCATCAGTGGTTCACACTAAAGCTGGAAGGCATATTTAGTGAGGTCCCATAAGGATTGGTCCTTGGTAAGGTTCTGTTCAATATCTTCATCAGTGATTTAGATAATGGCATACACTTATAAAGTTTGTGGATGATACCAAGCTGGGAGGGGTTGCAAGTGCTATGGAGGACAGGATTAAAATTCAAAATGTTGTGGACAAACTGGAGAAATGGACTGAAGTAAATAGAATTAAATTCAATAAGAACAAATGCAAAATATTCCATTTAGGAAGGAAGAATCAGTTGCACACATACACAATGGGAAATGACTGCCTAGGAAGAAGTACCGTGAAAGGGATTTGGGAGTGTAGAGCCAATTAAAGAAGGGCTTATTGAGAGCCAATCAGGGCCCAGTTTGGAGACAGCCAATCAGGGCCAGGCTCAGCCATATATAAAGGCTGCCCAGGAAGAGAGCAGTCAGTCTGTCCCAGGCCTTTGAGAGGGGAAGGTCAGTCTCCAAGTGTGTAGACTAGCATTGCGGACAGTGCAGTGCTGGCCAGGCTCAAGGAGCAGAAGGGAGCTCTAGCCCATAGCCTGCCAGGCTGCCTGCCCTAAAAGGAAGGGCCTAGCGGGTGCAAGGGGTCGTAGGGGAAGCGGCCCAGGGAAGCAGACAGATGAGGGGAGAGAAAGAGGAGAGCGAGGCTGCCACCAGAGGGTCCCTGGGCCGGGACCCAGAGTAGAGGGAGGGCCTGGGTCCCCCATACCTCCCTTGCAGTACACCCAGCCATCAGCCGTGGGGAGCGGCCGTTGTACTACCCCAGATCCCTGACAAGAGGGATTGGACTCAGAGGGCAGTTGGACATGGTGGCTGGGGCATAGGACTGCTGATCACCGACCCCCCAGAAGGGGGAGCAGATCGACTAAGGGGCACTGCTGGAGGGCAGTGGCCTCGAAGAGGACGCTGCCGAGCAAGGAGCAACGCGGGTCCAGAGATGCCAACCAAGGGCGGGAAGATGGACGGGACACCACCAGGAGGGGGCGCTCTGCCGGACAGAACTAATTCCCAGAGTCACCAGCGGGAGGCGCCAGGTGGTGAGTTCCACCCCGTTACAGGGAGTCATAGTGGATCACAAGCTTAAATGAGTCAACAGTGTAACAGTTGCAAAAACAAGTGAACATCATTCCGGGATGTATCAGCTGGAGTCTTGTAAGGAAGACACAAAAGGTAATTATTCCACTCTACTCTGCACTGATTAGGCCTCAACTGGAGTATTGTGTCCAGTTCTGGGTGCCACATTTCAGGAAAGATGTGGACAAACTGGAGAAAATCCAGAGAAGAGCAACAAAAATGATTAAAGGTCTAGAAAACATGACCTATGAGGAAAGATTGTAAAAATTGGGTGTGTTTAGTTTAGAGAAGAGAAGACTGAGAGAGGACAGGGTACATAAAAGGTTGTTATGAGGCGGGTGAACAATTGTTAACCTCGGATGATAGGACAAGAAGCAATGGGCTTAAATTGTAACAAGGCAGATTTATGTTGGACCTTAGGAAAAACTTCCTAACTGTCAAGGTAGTTATGCATTGGAACTAATTGCCTAGGGTGGTTATGGAATCTGTCTAACCGGTTCTTAAAAACCTCCAATGACAAACACCCGTAAGGAATGGTCTAGTTATTGCTTAGTCTTGCCTTGAGTGCAGGGGACTAGACTAGATGGCCTACTGAGGTCCCTTCCAGTCCTACACTTCTATGATTCTATGCTATGTGCCTGCAAGGGGCTAGATAAAGTGGCAGAGGAGCAGCTGTGCTTCAAGAACTTACTGATAAGCTCTTCTTAAAGACTTCTCTCTCGCAAGCAACATTTGGTCCTTCTATTAAGCCTTTCTTAATAGACTACACTTATCTGCCATCAGTATTGGAGGGGTAGTGTGGTCCAGTAAGCTACATTAAGAACTACGTTATGCTACTGTAGCACTTCAGTGTAGATGTTACCTATGCTGATTGGAGGGATTCTGCCATCAGTGTGGTTAATCCACCTCACTGAGAGGCAGTAGCTGGGTCAACAAAATAATTCTTCCATCAACTTAGCACTGTCTATGTTGGGAGGTAGGTTAGTATAGATGTGTGGATTTTTCATGGCCTGAGATGTGCCTATACCAATGTAAAATTCTAAGGCAGATCAGACCTAAGACTGATTTTTAGTTTCTAGCAAAATTATGAATATTTAAAAAAAAACAAGTTTTGTTTTTGTATAAAACGTAAACGTATATTGAAAAGAAACATATATAAATACATGCACAAGATGGAAGTTGAATTTTGCTATTTATATTCTATATTAATGATTTCTAAAACCTGGATAAAAACAAAACCAACCAACCAAACTCTGAGCCCACAGAGGTCATGCAGGGCATCAATTATTACTAAATAGATAAATGAGAACATAACATATGAGTGCTGGGAACTAATATATAATAAACTGCAAAAGTATGCAGTAATTTAATGTGTGATTGGACATTCTCATTTTTTTTTCAAGTGTTTCTATTAGTTGTTTTTTCCCCCATTAATGCTGTATTAGCGAGCACACCAAGGCAGTCTGTGTATGAGAGAGGAATTGCAGATTCCCATTTTTTCAAAATAAATCTTTTGGCCACTAACATAGTTACAGCTATCCATTTCTTACTGTTAACTGGTAATACCAACTCCTCCAGTATCCCTACAAGACATGAGCTTGGAGGAGGAAAGATAACAACACTTGAAGTTTTTGAGAGAGCACGGAATATGGTATTCCAGAACCAGGCATTTTTAACAGGTATAGAGGATGTGCGAAAGGTTGGCATGTGGCTGTTTGTATCTCCAACATTCACCGTGTTTTGACAATGTAGCCTTAAGCATTCTGGAGGCCAGTAGTACCTGTTTAATACCTTGTTCTTGAAGAATGGCAAGAGTAAAGAACTTGAAATATCCTTCACATTAAGCCAGATTCCACCCAGCCTTTTGTTGCGATAGTAAAGCTAAGTTATTTCCCCCATTTTTCTCTGAGACTGAGAGGGTAATGCAAAGCATTAAGCCACTATAAGTAATTCCTACAAAGTGACTTTTGTTTCCATATATCTTAACATGTTCTAGAGGTGAGAGAGTTGAGACAGACCAACTGTCCCCTATCCTTGAATGAATCCTTGAGCATAGCTGCTAAAAGAAGGAACTGAAGCAGCAGTAGCTAATATTAGGTACACGTGTCATCAAAATGTGGCCAGTCTATCATCTTGTATTATATCTTTCATTTTTGTTAATCCTTTTTCTATTGAAATTGTCTCAAGCATGGAGTTGGCCTTGATCCTGAGGCACGGGTTATCCCATAGTGGTATGAAAAGAGAATTAGTAAGATCAGATGCCGTAATCATCTTAATGCATTGCATCCACATGGGGCATCCTGCAAAGACTGGATTTTAACTTAAGGATATTGGAAGCCTCTTAAGATATATAAAAGGAGAGGGAACCAAATTGCATAGCTAAGCTTTTTTATTTCAAACCAGGCTGGTGTTTACAGAGTTACTGGAGCAGAATCAACGTATAGGACACATTCGGAATGCTGGATAATATAGATACAAATCTAGCAGTTGCCCAGGATAAAGTTATGACTTTAAACTCCCATGCTCCTCTTCTGAAGGGGCTGTGCAGGATTCCTTTGAGGACGCAGACCGAGAGGGCAGCTATAGAGTGACTGTTTTTTGAAAAGTGTTCAGCCACAGGTGATATGCGGCTTTTGTCTTTTATCATTTTTGTGTGTTCATATTTAGTGGTTTCAAACTACAACTCCACTCCCTCTTGGAATCTAGTTTCCCACTTGCTGTGAGATCTCTGTCCGTTCTGTATCCCAGCATGTGATACACAGTGGTTTGTGATGACTTGGTTGGAGGGATGCTATATGCAAATTGTAACATTTTGTTCCCTTTCAATATCTGCCAACAAATCAAACCTGCTCCCAGTCTGCAATTTCACTGTGAAATTTTAAAAGAAAAATTCCTCTTTGAATTATGTATGGACATAACAATGTTTTATTGTGGCCTGTTTGTAGCTTTCTTTATAGCTATGGGCTGGTTTTTCAAAAGGGACTTGAGAGTTAGACACCCAGTACCACTGAGTGGGTCTTTCCATGGGTTTTGAGCACCAAAGAGTTAAAGTTTTCAAAAGTGCCTAAATTCCACGGACTTTCATTGTGACATAAGTTCCTAAGTTACTTAGCAGCTTTTGAAATTTTTCCGTAACTCCATTAAGCTGCTTTGAAATTCCCAGCCATGAGCTATTAAAGTGAACTGTGTTATGAAAAATAAAATAGAAGGCAGTGAAAGCAATGAGTTTTGCTCTGTACTAAAGGGGATTTATAATCCAGAATAAGTTGTCATTATAAAATACATTTATAAGCAATTGACAAATAAACCTGACTTCTGAACCAAGCTGACAGGACATTTTTTTTTCCAGAGGTGATGGTTGGTTTCAAATATGAATCCAAACTACCTCATACCTATACCATAATTCTTCCTGCAACTAGCTTGTTGTAAGGCTATGCCATATTTCACTTGTCACACTAAAGGCTTTATTCTAATGAGATGCAAAGCAATGAAAGAGCTGATTACCTGGAAAACTGTCCAATACCACCAAGCAGAATTCTATTATGTAAATTCATTCTGCATTTTGGGGGGCAAATGATAGGCAGGATATAAAATAGAAAAAACACAAATTATACTTGGCCAAGCAAAAGATCAGTCAAGCAAGCTAGTGAAATATTAGTGTGGAGTCACTATTACCACAGTAAAAATAATGTATAATGCTTCAGATCAGGTATGATGGTTGACTTCTTTGCTGATGAATATTTATACAGTTTCTTTTGTTTTTTGTGTGTTTCACAATTCCTATGAGAAGTTCAATAGACAAATTGCACCTGCATTAACTGGAACCGGCTTGTATTTCTTTCTTTCTTTCCCCCTAGCAAGCTAAAGAAAGATTCCAGTTGATTGGGTGAAATAAGGAGAAGTTAAAAAACCCCTGTGATGGTGCACTCCATATGATATGAAAATATGCTAATGAGAGTGAATATAATGTAACTGGAATATGCTTCATGCAAAAGGTCTCTTGTAAGGTATCATCACAAAGCCCACAAAAGCTTATGCTCAAATAAATCTGTTAATCTCTAAGGTGCCACAAGGACACCTCATTCTTTTTGCTGATACAGACTAACATGGCTACCACTCTGAAACCTTATAATCTGAGTGTGTTCCTCCTATTTGTATAAATGTATCATTCTTATATCTGAAACTAGAAATATGAAATATAACTGAGGTCCTATTGTAATTATGCAAAGTGTGGGCCATTAATGGTGAACAATTTGAGTTTACTCTTTATAAGCTTTATACAGGGTAAAACAGATTTATTTGGGATTTGGATCCCATTGGGAACTGGGTATCTGGGTGTTGGAGACAGGAGCACTTACGCTGTTTTCAGTTAAGCCTGCAGCTTGCTGGGGATGTGGTTCAGACTTGGGTCTGTGTTTGCAGCAGGCAAGCGTGACTGGCTTAAAAAAGGCAAGGTATGAAGTCCCAAGGTGGCAGGGAAAACTGGCTCAGAGGTAGTCTCAGCATATCAGGTGGCAGTACCAAGGGGGTTTCTGTGACCCAACCTGTCACAACCCCAATGTCTCTGTAGCATTCCATCAGCTGATAAATAATCCTTGAAAGAGTTGGGTTCAGATCAAAGGTTGGGTGAAAGTGTAGGATCCTTCTGACAGGAAGTGAACCAGTATGCTATTTATATGTATACGGCTAAGCACTGCTTTTAAGTTCAGAGAAATAGATTCCAAGGCCAGGATGGATCATTGTGAATATCTAATCTGACCTCAAGGATAACACAGGTCTCAGAACTTCCCCAAAATAATTCCTAGAACAGATCTTTAAGAAAAAAACATTCAATTTTAAAATTACCAGTGATGCACAGTCTTTAATGACCCTCGTAAAGTGTTCCAATGGTTAATTACACTCACTGTTAAAAATTTGCATCTTATGTCCAGTCTGAATTTGTCTAACTTCAATTTCCAGCCACTGGATCATGCTATACCTTTCTCTGCCAGATTAAAGAGTCCACTATCAAATATTGGTTCCCCATGTAGGAATATATAGACTGTAATCAAGTTATTCCTTACCCTTCTCTTTGGTAAGATAAATAGATTGAGCTCCTTCAGTCTATCCTATAAGGCATTTTTTTTCTAATCCTTTAATCATTCTTGTGGTTCTTCTCTGAACTCTCTCCAATTTTTCAACATTGTTCTTGAATTGTGGATACAGTATTCCAGCAATGGCCGCACCTGTGTTAAATGCAGAAGTAAAATATCCTCTCTACTCCTACTTGAGATTCTCCTGTTTATGCATCCCAGGATTGCATTAGCCCTTTTGCCCGCAACATCACAATGGGCGCGCATGGTCAGCAGAATATCCACCACGACCTCCAAATGTTTTTCAGAATCCCTGCATCCCAAGGTAGAGTCCTGTAAGGATGGCCTATGTTCTCTGTTCTTAGTTGGACACATTTACATTTAACCATCTTAAAACTTAAGTTTGCTTGCACCCAGCTCACTAAGAAATCTGGATCATATTGTATAAGTCACCTCTCCTATACTTAAAGCTTTCTATTTACATATGTATCTGAGGCCAGATCTGGTCCTTAATTCTTTCAAGTTGAATGCCTTATACCTCAAAATTCACTCAAAATAATTAACACCATTATTAGATATGGTTTAGGGCCAGATTTAATTGGGGGCAGGCTGTCAAAAGAGCTCAGCTCCTTGCCATGGCCTCAAGGGCCTTTCCAGAACTGTGGCCTAGGGATGCTTTGACTGTGTCCTAGATGGATTAAAAGGTGCCGGTTTTGCCCAAAGCTTTCCCCACTGGATGGAATCCTCCTGGGCCCAGATTCTGCTGGCTTTCTAACTCTTTGAAATTAATTAAACTGAGCGGGAGTTGGACACTGAGATCTTTTAGAGTTTGAAAATCACAGCCTTGATGTTTAGGGGAGAGATTCTCAAAAACACCTGAGATTTAGGAGCTCGAGTCTCCCTGAAAGTCCATGGGACTTACGCTTCTAAATTCCTTGGGTGAGATCCTGGGCTGATCCTCTCGGAGGCACAGCAGAGAACTCACAGCCCTCGGGGAGAGGGTGCTAATGGTAGCTTTAAGCCACCTTTTTGCCCTGCCAATTCTTGTCTGCTTTAGGGGCCAAAGTAGCTCCTGATGTAACTGAAACAGCTCTTGGATACAGCCTCCCCGCTCTGCCTATGAGCAGCCGTGTCAGCAAAAATCTCTGCAGTGATACGTGCTGCAACCCTGCCCCTACGTGATCCCACCTGGGCTTGCTGAAGAGGTTCTTGGAAGGCAGCCTGTGGCTGCGTCTCCAACTTCCTGTATCAAGGGAATGATCATATGATCACATCCAGGTCTTTTAGGTCCCTTTTATGCTCTTCAGACCTTTCGCTGAGTGTGAAGAAGCCAAGGCAGAGATGAAAAATTCATCTCCTCTGTTGTGCTTGTCTGGTGCTTAATCAAACTAAGCTGACCTGAGGCATTGTCTACACTACAAACACTTATGCTGGTACAACTATGCCAACAGTGCCTCCTAGGGTAGATGCAGATTATGCCAACAGAAGGAGTTTTTCATAGTAATACCATCCCCACGAATGTCCGCTGCATCTCCAGTGGGATTTTTGCTGGCACAGTTATTTTGACTAGGATGTGGGTGGTTTTTTTGACACCTCTGACTGATGCAACTATGCCAGCAAAACTTGGTAGTATAGCTCCAGCTTGAGTCTGTAAAGCTGGTCTGGAAATCTCCCAGGAATAGCAAATCTACTGAGTGTCACTACCGGTGTTACTTTGGTGCTTGTGTTTCTGGTGGTGAAGTGATGGGTTGCAGGGAGATAAAGATTTGCAAACTTTTCAGAGGCTCAGAAAAGATTCAGCATGAGTTTGGCTCTGCACACTGGGAAACTTTTCCAGGGAGGTGATGAGTTCTCACTTCTTTTCCAAGCCGAATCCATCAACCATCCCTGATTAAAACTGGTGTCACCACCATCACGTTCAGTTCTCTGTCTTGTCTTCTGTGCACATTTTCATTTTGTTTCTATGCTATGTTTGCTACTGACATGTTGCTGTAGTGAAACTGAAAAAAACCCAACCCTTACCCCAAAGCGATCATAGCAATCTAAACATGACAATCACTCCCTCTCTCTCATCTCGAGGACTGGAAATAACTGACTATCTGTGACTTGAGTTGAAATACTTACTGAGCCCCTGCTAGTCCTTCCTTATAGTGCCTAGAAAAAAAATCAACCCAAAGTAATTGTAACTTGGGAAGTCATGGTAAATATAATAGTAGAATAAACATTTCAAAGGACTTAGCCAAGAAGGGAAAACTGGATAAAAAACAAACTTCTTGATTTAAAAACCACTGTGAAAGGTAGGTAAAAAACATACAGATTTCAATGCCCCCACAAAA
Organism: Mauremys reevesii; assembly: GCF_016161935.1. Classification (NCBI taxonomy): domain Eukaryota; kingdom Metazoa; phylum Chordata; order Testudines; family Geoemydidae; genus Mauremys; species Mauremys reevesii. The sequence continues at coordinate 7,234,841 of NC_052627.1, forward strand.
TGGAAATGAAAACACTTTGTCAGCAATTTTGGGAAATCCAACTGGTCAGCTTTGTGCTGAAGTGGGATTGACACACACTAGTATTTTTGAGTGACTTGTAAGCCATGCGCATTTTCCCTTTTTTCTCTTGAGGATTGTGGGAGTGTTTCGGAGTGAGGCTGAGAGTGGCTCTGCTTTGCTGGTCTGTTTCTTTCAGTTGGGGAAATAGTTCTTTTGTCTCTGTTTAGTTCTGTGGTAACTGTGGGTTTAATTTCATGTTTTTACCAGCCTTTTGTCTGCCCTGTGGGCAGGCGTGGCCAGCCACAGTGACAAAGCCCTCAGTTTGTTGTGGATTCTGGCCGTGGGTTGCGTATTTTGCCTCCGGACTTTGCCTCTGTGAAGGAGTGTGTTCTAGCTGTGGGGAAGTGACTGGGTTTCAAAATGTACGGCATGCCTCCCGCACAAGCAGGGCTGTTGTGTTTGTTACCTTGCTTAGCCAGGTTGAGCAGGTGATTGTGAAGAGGATTGTTGTGTGGAGTGTTTTTGTCCCTATTGTGCCCCTCTCAACACCTGCTGTTAAAGTCACTACCTCTAATATTCTGCCTTTTAGGAAATGTGCAGCTGGCCAGAGGCCTGGCTAGTGAATTTACCATAACTAGCTCTGTTAGGAGGTTTCCTTTTAGCTGTAAAGCCCCAGGGGTTTGGCTTGGCTTGTCCTTCCATTGGCAGGAGTGTCTGGCACTAAACAATGCTTCCAAAGGTTTAAGAGTTTCCCTGAAGTGTATGGCTGGGGAGTGTGACTCTGTTGCCACTGAAGACATAGCTGGTTTTTGTTGGTGGGAGTCGGACACATTTGGTCAATCAGGCTGGGTTGACCAAGCTGTCCCACTGGGTTGTTCCTAGTTGGCCAAGCTGGAATTCAACCACAGCTGGAATTCTAGGTGTTCAGAACAAAATCTTGCCTGTGCATTTTTTGGATAAGGTCCTCACTTGAATTCCAGGTGGCACTCCCTCAGCAAGATACTCAATAGTTGCAGAGTTTTTTTCTTCCGTTTTTGGAGAGATTGTTTTTCCAGGCAGGAATCTTGTTCCCCTCACTAGCTGTCTCCCCTTCTGTGGATGAGAGCCTTGTGCAACCAGGCAGCTTGCTCTCCTGGAAAGGTTTGGCGAGTGTTCCTTTTACAGCCAGCACCAAAAAGCAGCTCTATGGCATGTGTGTCAAGGTGTGGCATCATGTCACACTCTCTGATCTCCCTAGTGGATGCCCCATTCCTGGAGTGACTGTACAAATCACCTCTTCCTAAGTGCTCCGACTTGCAGTGGAGGGTTCATGCACAGCATAGTAGCAATACATCGTTTTGTACTCCGTATTATTCCCGAGGTTCTGCGCAGTCCCCTTCCTGTTCTGCTTCAGACATAGCGTTTCATTTGTTCCTACATTGCCTCCATCCGATTCCTCTTGGCAGCAGCTTTTCAGTGGTTTGGGACAGGGGTTTCTCCAAGCCCCTGTTTGTTCTCAGAGTGAGACATGGTGCTTGCATTGGCCGGTTTCATGCCTGGCTAACTTTTTTCTGGGTCAGGCAAAACTAGGTATTTTGAAATCTCACCAGGACAGAATGGCTGGGGTAGCGGAGCATGATGTGCTAGGGATGCTCCATGCACTGACTGCGGACCAATTGCAGACCGATGATGCCTTTCATAAATTGACTTGTAACCAGGACACTTTTGGGGGTGTGTTAACAATATTTTGAGTGAACTTGTTAGTGATCCATGTTTAATGTTCGCTTAAGACGAGCCTTGTCTATTATTGATATCTTTTTGTGTATATATTGTAACATAACATTTTAAAATAGTTTTTAATGCAACTTTATGTGAGTCAAGGTGTCTTTCATGCCATGTCTCTCTGTGTCTCATATTAGGGTTTCTAGGAAATCCATAAAATCTTTGGTGTACTCTACTGACTTATCTTGGCCTCTTAAGGCATATATTCACTGCATGACTGGGGAACTGCTGCTGATCTTTGACCCTGTATTTTTATTGTTAGTTATTGATCAGCTCTTTTGTGAAACCTCAGTCACTTAGACAAGAGAAAGTCAGCAGTCCAAACTTCTGAGAAGGACGCGTAGAGAAATGGAACGCTCGCAGTATATTGGTCTGGTTTAGAAACTGCCTGGGTGCTTAGACAGGCACTTGGATACCTGCGTTTAATCAAACACCTGCCACGCGCTGCTTTGAACGCTTGCCCTGATGTGTCCAGCTGAGTCCTGTTTGTCTTATCTCCTTCCTTGTTCTTGGAATAACAGATCAGCAGTAGAGACAAAAAGCATAGGACTGATGTCTGAAAGACAGACACGTAATGAACCCCCGTCTTCCTAAACTGATTCTGTTGGAGCATCAAGGCTGTAGATATAATCCGTGTGCCATAGAAGACAATTCTACATGCAGGGAGAAAAGGAATGAGACAATGCGGCTGGTACTTGGACTAGGGGGAGAGTCACTGAAGCCTCTACAAAGTCCTGTTTAGTATTGTCAGTGTTCAGATCAAATACCTTCTGTTGCTTACCACTGAACTGGAGATGCCACAGGAAATCAGGGTGTCTCTGTGCTAGGCTATGTACACACACAAGTATAGGACAACTCTGGCCTAGAAGAGCTTAAAACATAAAACAGGCAAAGATTAGGAGAGGAACCAAAGATCCCAAGAAGTGAAGTGACTTGCTCACAGTGGGTCAGTGACAGAATAGGAGCAAAGTCTCCTAGCCCAGTGCTCAGGCGACTGGATTTTTCAGTTCAGTGGCCACACTGAGAAAATTAATGTTTTCCAAAATGATTTTTTGTTTTGCTTTTGGGATGTGTTTAACACTTAAAAAAAATCCCCTGAAATTTTTGGGGTGTGTTTAACACTTAAAAAAAATCCCCTGAAATTTCAAAACAAAATGTTAATTTAAAATGTAAAGTTGAAATTACCATTTCAAAAATGTATAAGTGAAGCATTTCAACTCTTTCAAAAGATGCTTTTCATGTCTATTTTTGACTTAAATTATTTGCCAATTTCAACCCAAATTCATGGTTAGTTTTGGTTACCCCCAACTGTCACTTTTCAGCAAATCAACTTTGAAAAATGAGTCCAAGCTCTAAGGCAAAGTACCGTATCCCAGTGTACTGTGGCATGTAGAAACCTGGCGTGTAGATGCTGGAATGGAGGTAGGATGGAAAAAGACATAAGATACTTTTGTGTGTGCTACAGTCTACCTTGACTCCTCTACCTTTACCATGAAACTGGATGCATCTGCTAGTTCTTTTTGGAGAGCTACTGAGCTGAGATCACCAGCTCACGCTGGACTCTCAACAGGGGTCAGGCAGCAGTGGCTGCCAGTCACTACCAACCTGGGTTAGATTCAGAACACTAACCAGGAGTTGAAAGGTTCTGTAACCAATATGTACTCTTGAGTCGTTCACTCCATCACCCAGACTGGAATAAGGGGATGATGAACTAGAGTGGCAGGTACTATAATACGGAGAAACACTGGGGGAAACCACACTGGATATTGATTTATAGCCATGTGTCAGTACGAGAGAGGGCAGTGGAACAAGATAAATGTACCAGATGCCAGTCAAAGGATTTATAGCTGAAAATGTTTAGGGAAGCAGTGTGTGCCAGTGGGATACAGCACCAGTCTGGCCCATGGGAGATCAGGGTTCTACTTCCAGCTCTGCCATTGGCTCACTGGATGAGCTTGGGCAAGTCACTTTGCATCTCTGTGCCTCAGTTCCCCAATCTGTAAAATGGGGGTAATGATATGGATGTCCTGTTAGAGCTAAAGCTGAAAACTGCTATCTAAGAACTAGATGTTATTGTTATGTCCCTTTATTTGGTCCGATGCTGTGCAAGGACCTCATTGAGCCTTCTACAGGGCACCCACAGTTCCTACTGACTTTAGTGTCTCTCGGGAGACGTCAGGATCTATCTAGTTTAGGATTTTCTTTTTGTCTCCATTACACCTCACAACCTTTAACACATTTATCCTCACCTCAACCTGTGAGGTAGGGCAATGCTGTCTTTTCTGGGATGTTGAGTCCCGAAGCACTGAAGGACTGGCTCCAGCTCACACAGGGAATCTGGATTAGAACCACAAATGGAATGTGGGTCTCCCCAATTTTAGGTTAGCAGCTTCATCACTGGCCCAGCCTGACTCTCACACAATGTACCTAGGTTTTACAAGGTTACTATGATATTGGAGCAATTTGTAATCTTGCCCCATTTGAGCAGCCTGTTGATAAGAGTGGACCCTAAACCACTCTGGTTATGGATCGGAAAGTCTTTGCTTTTGCTCTTTTCCTTGTTTTGTTTTCCCTGACTGTTAAATAATAATCCCTGGCTCTTATGCAGCAGTTCTCATCAGTGGGTATCCAAACACTTTAAAATGAGGTCAGCATCATTATCCTCATTTTGCATATGGAGAAACTGAGGCACGAAGCAGGGAAGTGACTTGTCCAAGGTGACCCAGCAGGCCAGTAGCAGGACAAGGAATAGCACCCAGGTCTCCTAAAGGCCATTCACACCAAAAGTAGATGGTTCTTTGTGTATCGAAAAACAAACATTCACACTAAATGTCCAGAATTTCAGAAGTGCTAAGTGCATTGTTCTCAGTGGGAACTGGATTTGAAAATCTGATCTCTACATCTTGGGGCCTAAATAGGTACTGAGTTCTTTTAACAATTTGCTCCTAAGTACTTTTGCTTCCCGCGCTGTTAAAGACCTCAGACAAGCTCTGACATCTGTGTGCACTCAAGAGAATTAATTATAGAAACCTTTCTTACACAGCTGATCTGTGATTGGGTTAGGCTCTGACAATTATTTAATTGGTATCTTTCATAGGGAGGGCAGAAGAATTGCTTATTTTACATATTCAGTGGATGTGGGCCAGCAGTCATGTTAGATGTCATGGTTATCACCCACATTGTTCATTCAATTGTTTTGTCCTCATTCAAGGTATATAGCCCATTGAAACCGATAATGCTGCAAGTGAAAGTAACTGAGAGGACAGGCAGAACGATAGGGACATACCACACCGAGCGCTTGCTTCAGAGGGAATTGAGAAACAAGCGTGCAGTGACTGGCTCAAGCACAATTAGTTTGCACAAAGTCCCTCCCGCCTTGTAGTCCAGAGAATGGGTGACAAGAACGGAATGGGATTTTGCTCTATAGGGGGGCTGCTCCCTGTACTAGGTTATTAGGCATACATTTCAATCGTAAACAAAACAAAGAACAAAACATGGGATTATCGTATCATCCAGTTTGTGTTTACACACCAGAATAACCATCAGTGGAATAGCTGTGAAGTGTGGCGGATGACAATCATAAAGCCGACCTATGTGGCTGTTACTCTTAGGAAAAGCAGAGCAGCTGTCAGTACGCAAAGCTAACATTCTTTGCCGCTGTTCCTGCCGCACAGCCGTGCAGCGGTGTCAATGGAGATGCACCTGTGAATTAATTAAAGGGTGACTAAAAATACCGTGGGAGGTTTTTGTTGACTCCTCTGCTTGAACATTTAGCATGACATCATTAAAGATAGGAGCTCTGTGTTGCAAGAACCGAGACCCTGTCATAACCATAGTGCTGCCTCCGTGGGTGCTCTGGAGCTCAGGCACCTACTGAAAAAACATAGTGGCTGGATTAATCTTTTGTGGGCCCTGGTGCCTGGATTGTGGCTCCACCCATGCTCTGCCCCAAAGCCACACCCTTGCTTGGCCTCTTCCCCCTCCGAGGACCCACTGGCCACTTGCATGGGAGGGGGAGGGTGGAGAAGAGTGAGCACCCACCTGCGAAAACAAAAGTCGGTGCCTGTGGTTATTACTGAAGCGTAGTTCCAGCTGCATTTATCTACCCACAAAGGGCTGAACGCTTAGGCTCCTAACTTCTATTGATTTCAGGGGAAGTTGGACTCCTAACGCCTTTTGAGTATTCAGCCCAAAGTATTCCCTGAATAGGAAGGTGTTGCCGCTGATAAAACAGAATATGATTGCAAAGCGTCATGAGCCCAGAGCTAACTTGAAGCTAGCTCCAGACAGAGTCTGAGCCTACAAGCACTTAAGAACACGAGTACACCTCTACCTTGATATAACGCTGTCCTTGGGAGCCAAAAAATCTTACTGCGTTATAGGTGAAACCGTCTTATATCGAACTTGCTTTGATCCGCCGGAGTGCGCAGCCCCGCCCACCCGGAGCACTGCTTTACTACGTTATATCTGAATTTGTGTTATATTGGGTCACGTTATATGGGGGTAGAGGTGTAGCTTTATTCAGGTGAGAAGTTTCACTAATGCCAGTTGGACTCCTCATGGAATTCATGTGCATAAGTGGCTGAAAGAAAGGGCCTAACTGGTGTTAAAATGATAGGGTATACCGAATAGTCCTAAAGAAACATTAACCTGGCAACTATTTAGACAGTTCCATTAGTTATTACCACCATTACAGTGGCCCCAATCATCATGTACAGAGGCCTGTTGCACTAAGCACTGTGCAAACATGGATTTCCAAAAGTGCTTAGCATCCAGCAGTTCCCATTTGGAGGGATTTAGAAAATCGGCCCCCTTTGAGGTGTCTAAAGGGAAGTTGGGCCCTGTTGAAAATCTAGCCATAGTAAAAAGCATTCACTATCCCACTTCTCGATTCTCCCTCAATCCCCCCATCTTTAAAATTCTCCTTTGCTGTGACACGTACAAAAAACAAAACAGGCCACAGGTGTTCTGAGACCACTGCCTATCATGCTGACCTGTATTGTCTGATTGCACTCCCCAAGTGTGTCTCCATCTGTTGTGGGATGGTCTTTTGTTTTGCATTTGTACAGCACCTAGCACAATGGGATCCTGGTCCCTGGCTGGGGGTCCTAGATGCTGTGATAATGCAAATTAATAATAAAGTAACACACATGATCCAAGAAAATATGGAACTCTGTTCTTCTCTCCAGCATGGCTGCTGGAGACTAAAATCCAGAGGCCAGTCATCTTTACACAAAGACTGGGACAAGAGCTCTGATACAAGACAAATCTATATATTTTCACAATGTTAATCTTAACTCTGTGTGCAGTAGAATTTCCTTCTTAAAATGTGAAGGAAACTGAGCAGATATTTTCCCAGTGGCAGAGATTTTAACGGACTAATTTTGGATATTTTTGTAATGAAAAATCACTTGTGAAATAGTTTCCATCATACCTTTATGTATAGATAAGTACTAAAAACAACAACAAAAAAAGCGAGCAAGTAAATGATTAGCATCGTTGTTTTATTTCCAGCTGATGCAGGAGATGCCGTGAGTGAAGTGGCTAGAAGAAAGGAAAAAAAAACGCCTCTGGATAAAATGTCACATGGCAACCACTTCCCCTCTTACATGGAAGAGAACAGGCTGAAGGTGAGGTGTATAAGTTGGTCCTGAAGGAGGGAACTTAGCTGAGAAGGAAGATGTTAGAGGGCTTTCCCTTCACCCTCTCCCCTGGTTCTTGTCACACAGACAGAAAGTAGAAGACCAGAAGTCTGAAGTGCAGACAATGTGATGTTTACAAATACAAATAAGGGAAGGGAAAAATCTCCTACTGAATATTCATCGAACATAATGGTGTCAGAGTAATATATTATAAAAGTGGCATCCCAGCCTAGGGGCAGTAGGCGAGAGGGATGTATCCCAGAATGATGGCCACTGGTGATGATGGGGAAGGTGATAGCCATCATCTTCCTCAGCACTAACATTTCCGATTGTTCTACAAGAGATAGTGAGTATATGGGTGTGTAGATGTACATTCTGTAGTATCCCTGTCTATCTTACTAAGTTGTGGTGTTTGTGACTGTGCTAAATGTATTAATAAACTATCTTTGTAAATATAAATGCATTCCTATATTGTGAGTGTTACAACTGTACACATCCGGGTTCCCAACTATATAATAATTTAAATAATACTGGGCATGATCTTGAGGTAAGAACCTGTCAACCCTCAAAGTGATACCTGGGGATTCTTAAGTAATCAATATAATTAATACATAACCTAAGATCCGGCTACACCACCTTCCCAGCTCTGACGCCACAGAGCATCGCCTGTGTCCCTATTCCCACCTCCTCTTCCTTAGTAAGCCCAAAGATTCCTGCAGTGTATGCCCCTAGTCACACCCCTTACAACTTATGTGTGTATGTATGTTCCGTTTTGGAGGGTTGTGAGTTGGGGTCTTTGTCCCACCTCTTTTGTACCCCATACCAGGGGTAAGGAGTGAGGTTGTGTACTGGTCAAGGCCAGGCTTTTCTTCGGCTTTTAGTGTGCCTTATGCCTTCATCCCCGACCCCCTTTGTCCCTCCTAACTGGTTGCTTGACCTTGGCTTGAGAGAGGAACCAGGCAGCCTTCCAGTGTATGCTCATATATTACGCCCCCACCACACCCTGTAACATTCTAACTGCTCTATCCCTTATCTCTTCCCATTGTACTAAAAGCCCCATCTGGTTGTGGGAAATGCAACATGGTGTCTTTGTTCATTGTTCTTCATACATGTTAGTATAAGATACGAGCTTCAAAGTCAAACCCCAAATTCTGTCTCAGGCTGACAAACAAGCCTATATGCTAACAATAGAGCACTTGCTTTTTACGGGAGAGGTAGCAAGATGGATATCTGCATTCTCTGAGTGCTCTGGTGCTGGCTCTCGCCTGTCCTGTCAGAGGCGGCCTTATTTTTTTACTACCTGGCAAAAGAGGGGGAAGACCCTGAACTGGAGCATGGCACCTAACAGGAAATCAGGGTGGAGATTGACCTCCTGGCATTATTAACACCACACTATAAACAACTGGGCTGGCCAGACCACAGAAGAATAGTGTCTCTGGCCATTTTGAAAAAATGAGCAACTGTTAGTCAAGGCTTTGTGGCTTTGGACATTACCCTGTAGCAGCTCAGAGCCATTCTCCAGGCTGGGGAATTGGACTGAATGGATGAATGCTTGTTTAGCATGGGAGAAGTAGTGGAACAGATGCCTTCGGTCTCCAGCACTGGGTACCCTGAGTCAGCCCTGGCCTGGTTTTAGAGCCCATGGCCATGACCCTCCAGCCCTTGTCCCCATGCACCTCCTCTCGGCAAAGGAACAACCCCGAACTGGGGTGAAGCAAGAGTGGCACCGCCTCAGCCCGTGTCAACCTCTGAGCTGCCGGCATGATGCTCTCCTCCCGGCAGCTTGCGGCACTAGCTCACGCACCAGGCAGCTCACTTTTCATGTGGGAGGCAGCAGGGCCGACACTGTGTTCTTCAGAGGGTTGGGTAGTTGCTCTGGGTTGTGTCTCAGGGCTGGTCTGTGCTTGAAAACTGACATCGGCAGGGGAAAATCCACACCTGTGAGCGATGTAGCTGTGCCGACCTCACCCCCGGCGTAGACAGTGCTATTCCAATGGGGAGGTGGATTAATTACAGCAATGGGAGAACCCCTCCTGTCACTGCAGTGAGTGTCTACACTGTTTAAATATAGAGAAAGCCTCAGGAGGCTGCTGTAACAGGGTGGCATGGCCCTTTAAGGCCAGAGGCCTGGGGCCAGCCAGCCTCCTTCACTAATCCAGCTGAAAGTGGGAGGAAGGGCAGGTTTTCTCCCTAAAAGCTTCAGGAAAGGGTGAGGAGAGAAGCTGCAGGAAGGGATGGGCTCCATCAGGAGTCCCTGTTGTATGGAAAAGACTCCAAGAAGGAAGATGAGTAGAGTGGCCCTGTGGCTAGTGTAGAGCCGAGGGTCTGCAGAGTGGCAAAGGGGATATGTCTTGCCAATCTCTGAGTGCTGGACTGAAAGAAGACCCAGGGAGTGTTTGGAGAGACCCTGAAAGGGGTGGAAAGGAAGGGTGGATCCTGGGGGGACACTGTAGAAGGTCCTGATACGTAACAGCTGCCTATCTAAAAAGCCAAAGTTTGGGAAAAGTGCACCCTGGGCTTAATGTAGGGGGCTCTGGTAGAGAACCCAAAAGTCAAAGAGGGAATGAGAGCTAAAAGACTCTTAGATACCAAGGACTCTGGCCCAACTGCCTGGGTTTCTCACACAGAGAATAAGAATCTTGTGCAGAACAGGGTTGCCTAGCAATGGTAGAGTGAATTCTTTATGACTGAACTTGACTCTGGTACTAGATTGATAGTGTGGTGGAGCAGACTAGACCCTCTCCCCTTGCGGGGTCCCAGCCTGAGCCCAAATGTCTACACTGCCATTTTACACCTCCAAGCCCTGTAAGCCCAAGTCAGCTGACACGGGTGGGCTGTGACTGTTCAATTGCAGTGTAAACATACAGGATGTAGCCAAACTAGTGGTAGCAAAGCAGAGTAGAATGGGATCTGATGTTGTTGGCCCTGCTGGAAAGAAGCAGGGAGGGAGTGCTGGTTCCCAGCCCCCACTGGATCTAAGTGATTTGGGAATAAGATTTAAGTGGGTGGGGGTTGAGTTCAGGGGAAAGCTAAGACAGGGGTTAGCTATACCTCTCTGAGACTAGGCTGTTGAAATTGTATTTTATGTAAACATATGGCTGTGTTTACTCAATAAAAGGATTTTGGTGGCTTGATATGATAGACGGCTCCTGAGCGCTGGGAGTGGGGAAGTACCCCTGTACGGTGACTGGGGGAGGCTGGTTTCCTAGACGCGGGAGTGTGAATACAGCTTCATGGGGAGGAGCCTCAGACTCTGCATGTCACTTGCTGAACCCAGCCCTTGTTACTTCCATCTATAACTGTTAGAAAGTTATGGCTGGTTCTAGTGAAGGTAACTCTTCCTTAGGCAAAAACGCCACTATCTGGGCTGCTTTGCTGTTGCCACGGTAGCTGCTCCTTGTTCTCTGCCTGAGATGCTATTGACACAGCCCTTCTTGGGGCTGGGTTTGCTGTTTGTTTTCTTCTCTCCAGCAGCCTTTGGCTGGATGCACTGATTTGTGTGTTACTAGCTGCTGTCTCAGCTGGTGGGACTCGGGCACCATGGCCAGTGGTAAGGCACAAGATAGGATCCAGCTCTAATAAACCCAAAGGGCTTTACTGAAGCTGCTGGGCGTACCCAGAAATTGGAGCTCACTCTGGTTCTCCAGCTTGCAGACAGAAACACACTCCCCATGGGGCATCCTCTTGCTGCACGGGGTCTGTGTAAATCCTGGCTTCTGCCATTGCGGAGTGGGTTGCTGATTGCACCAAATCACAGTTGCAGGCTTAGAAACTGGAGTCCAGGGTTTTAAGAGATGAGCTCCTGTTAGGACAGAGAAATGAAGAGGCCAGAATTTTAAAAATTGCCAAGTACCCAGCAGCTCCCATCATTCTTCATGGAAAATGCTGGACGCTGAGAACATCCAGTCATGTATTTTGTTTCCTGAAGAAAGTTTCAAACTTGCATTTTATCAATATTTTTTCATGAATTTTTCAGGTTTTTTTGGTCAAACCCCAGAACTGATTCTGCCCATGAAACGCACACATTTTAATCAATTTCTGTTGACTCAAAGACACTTTTTTGGTTTTAAAGGTGAAAAATATCAAGCAAATGTAAGGTCAAATTTTCAGAAGTGGTTAGGCACTTAGGAGCCTAAGGCCCATATTTTAAATGTATTTAGATACCTAAAGATTTAGATACAGGCCCAGTGGGTTATTCATAAGTGTCTAGATGGTAAGCGCTATTTACTTCATGGGGAGTTAGGTACTTTGGAACTTTTGAAAATCTCACTAGGCACTTATCTGCATTGTTAGATACATATAAACCTCTAAAAATTTGGCCTGAAGCTTCTGAAAGTAGGACTTGGGCTCCTTCGGCAATTTGGAAAACTACCCCTAGTGCTAAGCTCTCTTGAAAATCTGTCCCTGTATCTTCAGAGGATAAATCTCTAGATATCCATATGTTAGACTATGATCCTGGTTTCACTAGTACAAATCAAGAGAAATTCCCTTGATTTCAGTGAGTTTACTGTAGAGATACAGTGTAAAAGATCAGCATCTGGCCATTACACTCCTGTGGTTCCACCCTGTTTTCACCACTACTCAAAGCACTTGTCCCAATCTCAGTTGTTCAGTTCCAACTGGGAACCGGTTGGGAAGTTGTTTCTAGTTCGAAAACGGTTGCTTGTGCCAATTGCAAACCACTTAGGCCTCTCCCTTGAAAAAGTGTTGAGTGACAAAAGTCTTCTGTCATATATCACACAGCAAAATCATGAAAGTGTTTTAAAGTAGCCTGCAAAAAAACCTAAAGCTAATTGATAAAACTAACACATTTTGCCTTCATATGAGGCAGCAAACTGTTCACGTCTTTGTAAGCACAAGGAATAACAGAGATAAATATAGATCCTAACTTGGATTCTTCAAAAGGGATAAAAATGAATGGATGTTTTTAAAAAAAATTAAAGGATAAATGGCGTTCAAATTTCCTATTCAATATTATCTACCTTCATTTCTAACTAACAGACACCTGTGATATCTGTCTTTGGAGAAAATCATCACAGAAGTGGAGAATAACAGCCTGATGCTTCTGAAGTCCCAGTATTCAGTAAAAATAGAAATCCAGCAATTATTTTAATTGTTTCGTCACCTCTATAGCCTGAAATGGATGGCTTCATTATTTCACTATCATTTTGTAACAGGCTGGCTAATTCACCACACTGCTTTATCTAAAGAAATACCTTAATCTGAGCAATACCACATTGTCCTAGACTAAGATACGATGGAAGAGTTTCTCTCATTATCCATCTTTCTCTTCTATGTATGTTCGCTACTATAATGGTAGGCTACACAAGTGTGTTTTGAATACTGCACCTTGTTAGACTTTACTGCTGTGCATAAAATAAGACCTATCTCATTATGAGATGGATCCTGCAAAGTATTGAGTGTTCTGGCTTTCCCCAGCAAAGCATTGAAGCATGGAGATATACTAGTAGTCCCACTGACTTAAATTGGGCTACTCACATGCTCAGCTTTAAGTATGTGCTTAGATGCTTTGTTGGAGGAGGGCAGAGTGCTCAGCACCTTGCAGGTTTTAGCCCAAAGAACAGAGACATCAAGGTTGGCTGGTGCATTCTGCTCATGTCACTGACTGGACCTGTGTGTTCTCTACACCCTACCAGAAGTGTAGACATAGCCACGCCCCAAGCACCTTTTTGTAGCCCTGATTTAGTATTAACTACCAAATACAATTCATCTCATATAAAGTGGACTTTTTAACAAGTGTATTAGTATGTGTTGAGTTGGGACAGCTTTTGGTTTGTGGAAATGCTGCAATTAGTATTTTTTGGGTGTGAGGGGCAAGCAGCCGCCAATCGGCTGACACCGCCTATGAAATCAGATCAGCTTTCTGACACCAGCTACTCCTTGGATGGACTAACCTATTACCTGTGCCCCAGCTACAACTCCCAGTTTCTTACTGTGCCATGCTACTGCTATGTCCCATGTCTTCCCACCAACCCCAGCTGTGCCCTTTTGGGTCTGACTGTCCCAGGAACTGAAGTCATCACTGGCCACCACTGGCTGGTCCTCTATGGTCATGCTGCCGAACTCTGAGATAAAATCCCTGCACAGCATGATCTGAAGATTGGACTTGAAGTCAGGAGGGGACACTGCTCAGTCATGGACTGGTAGCTGCCATGTGGTTGCCCATTATTAACCTAGCTGTACCAGATCAGTAATTAACCTGTGGAGCTCTGGGCACTTGGTGCTACAGATCTCCACTGTCTAAATGTGGTGGTGGTGACCTCAGTGTCCTGCCCCCAGAAGTTTTGAGGCTGGGGGGGGAGGATTTAATTGAAAAAAATCATTTTGGAAAATTTCAGATTTTCAAAACAAACAGAAAAAAAAACCCACCAAAACAAAACAAAAACCTGCAATAAATCCACAAAAAAACAACAAATAGGACAGATTGGACTGAAAGCCACTTTTGAAGTGGCTGAAATTTCAGCGAAAACTTTTTTTTGTTTCCCCCTCTATTTGTTCATAATCTAATCTAGGTTCTTACATGACTCTCAGCAGCAGAGGTATCTGAGTAACTCGCAATCATTCTTAAATGATAAGTTCTTTGGGCATGGACTGTCTTTTTTCCCCTTTGTTCTGGGTTTGTGCAGCACCTAGCAGAATGAGGCCCTGGACCATGACTAGGACTCTTAGAGACAATGGTAATACCGCCATTACATTGATCCTCACACTCCCATTTGCTACAATTGAATAACAGGAAAATCAAAAGAATTCCTTAGTAGAAACTCTGGCAGATTAGGGAACTGAACGCAGGTCTTCGGAGGCCAAGTCAATTGGCTTAACCATTACACCACCCTTGCCATGAGGGTGTAAATGGAAGTAGAGAAATATAAGTGCATGGAATCTACTACGCTCCCTCCAGTTCATGAGGCCATACCACTACACTAGACAATTTTAATGTGTTTGGACACAATGGGGAGCATTTGTGTTAGATGCCAAAATGCTGACTGGCTTTGCAGTCATTCTAGACTAGGGAAGCCACGTCCCATGTCATGTCAGCTTGTGAGGGTAAAACCCTTGTCCTGGGGGTGTATAACCAGGTGTGACGTTCCCCTGGTGTTATGTAGACCGGTGATCTACTAGGTCACTCCTATCCTTGACCCTGGGAGCCAGCCTTACGCTGCTCTGCTGTGAGAACCCCCACTCCTGGTCTGTTCACGCACAGCCTCTGGCATGTAAGCTGCTCCCAGCTACATGAGTGAGCACTTTTGGCCAGCCGCCACTTGGATTGTGCAACTGAATGACACTAGCCAAAATCTCTGGTCCCAGACACAACCCCAGGAACCTCCTTCTTGCAGTGTCCAGTTATACCCTCTGGACGCTGCAAGCTTATATGAGTTTGTCAATTTAACAAAGAAATTGATATGTACCAGGCTTGTTATCCCAAGGGATGTCTCTGACATACTACAAATCAAATGCACTGCTTCAGGTAGAATAAACAAACAAATGTATTAACTACAAAATATAGATTTTAAGTGATTATAAGTTAAAACACAAGTCAGATTTGGTCAAATGAAATAAAAAAGCTGATCTTAAGGCTTTCAGTGCCCTTACAAACTCAGATGCTTCTCACCACAGGCTGGCTGGATGCCCTTCAGCCAGGCTCTCCCCTTTGGTCAGTGGTTCAGTCACTTGGTGGTAGTGTCTGTAGATGGAGGTGGAAGAGAGGGGACGAGCATGGCAAACCTCTCTCCCTTTTATCATATTCTTTCTTCCCTCTTGGCTTTGCACCCAACCCTTTCAGAGTCAGTTGAGCATTACCTCATTGCAGTCCCAAACTGACTAAGGGAAAGGGGGGGTGACTCACTCGAAAGTCCAGCAGATCCTTTGTTGATGCCTAAGCCAGAATCCTTTGTTCCTGTGAGATTGGGCTGGGTTTGTCCCATACATGCCCTGATGAGGTGTGAACTGCCCCTCTGCTCCTGGAGAGTTTTGCTTAGGCTTGTTTTAAGCCACATTTTCAGCCTCATAACTATATATGTGAAATTACAACCTATAACATTACTATAACAACAATGTGCAGTGCATCATGAGCCTTCCAAAGACACCCAACATGACAAACTTTGCATTGGATACCATACCATCATATTATAAGGATGAACATGGGAGTGCAGGGTGTTCCCCTGAGGTACAGAGTGTCACACCAGGACTTGCTGATACTTGCTGAGCATGATTTGTCCTGGTCTCCACCAATGGGACACTCATTGTCAGCATTGTCATCTACCTTGATAGCTCACTATCCTACTAAAACACAGTAGGATTTTCTAAAGTAGGCAATTTCTGTGGGCTTGGCTTTACTCATTCTATTGAAATCAATGGTAATGCTCCACAATGGGAGCAAAGTTAGACCAGGGTCAAGCGCTTCTGACAATCCCACCCAAAGGGGATAGAAGATGGGCACATAATAGAAATTTTGGGTCACTTCTGAAAGCTTAAAATCCTTCAGTTTCCTTTTTCAGGAATCCATCCCATTCAAAGAGGGAGAAATGGAGGAGCGTTCTATGCCCACACATATACTTCCTTAGGTTATGTCTTTGCATTTCTTACATACTTAATAGTTTAAGCTGCCGTTCAAAGAAGACTAAATAGAAACTTAAAATTATTATTTCTGTTTGGTCTGCTTGAAACATTAATCCTAAAACGTTGGCAGGATGGTAGTTTTAAGCAGTAGATAATGATACTGTATGGGGAACTTGCTTTTCTCACAACGCATTGCATAGATTCTTAGCACAGCCAGTCAGGTGTTTTTACAATCCGCTTTTCTATGGTGAATCTCTGTGTTCCTAAAAGCAAATCTCCTCTTAACATCAGGGATCAGAAACCCTGCTTTGACAACAGTCTTCACATTCAGTTAAATCTTATTATGTGAGGAGTTGAGACTTGTAGGGGTTTCAAGGCTGCATGTAGAAGTCTATACTTTATAACCCATCACTGAGTTGTCAAACAGGTATGTTGGACTCTGAAATTAACCAGTAGGGGAAGGGCTAGAGTACATTCTATGTGAGACGGATACCCTTCTGCTTACGCTAAACTATTCATTTTCAAGAATCCCATTTGGAGAGAAGATGGATACATACATCTTAAAGATTAGACTGTTTTTAATTTCCTATTTGATAGGGAATATTTACACACTGTAGACAGAGACTGTGGCTTTTGGAGTTTCAGAAAGAACAGATATTTTCAAAAGTGAGGTATTTTTTATTTTTTAAATCACCGGATAGTTCAAACATGAATTCATTTTAAATGACACATGCACAAACTGTTTGACAGCAAAGAAAATTTTTGCACCTATTCCTACTTCGACTTAAATCCCTGTACCATTCATATGATTTTAGTGGCTTCCATTGTCAATTCTGCTAAATATCAGAGATTTTTTAACTTCAAGGTGACATTCAATGGAAAAACAATGGGATTGCAGTCCTTTCTTGCTTGTACATGATGTATGAAGGCAAACGGAAAGACGTTTGTTAATCTGAAGCCCCCCTTCCCCCTGCATGCTAGTTTTATTTATATATATATATAAAAATAATGAAATTCAAGACCTGGCTGTCCTGAAAGACTTCATGATAAAGGTAGAAAGAGTGATGTTATGAAATCACGAGAGACTTACCAGTGAGTCATTAAGAACAGAGGGGATTTTTAATCCCATTGTTAAGGTTTTATCTGTTTTGTTGCTATTTAATTCCAATGTCCAGAGAACAGTTGGGAGAAAAGTCTTTACAAAAAAGGCCTAACACCTCTTCTCTTTCCCTTCAGCTCTGAGACCCCACAATGCACATCTCTGACTGCTGGAGGTCCCCTTGGAGCTAAACCAAGGAAGATCATGTCTGACAGTTCTGATATCTATAAGGTTAAAAAAAGGCAGAAAAATAATCTTTTCAAGCCTTTGTTATACACCTTATATATAAAGAAGCAAAAAACTAAGGTACAAATACACTTTCAAAAATACTTCGCAGGTGACCCCTAATAGAAGCTGCCTCTGGGATTGAAGTGGGAAGGAGAATTGCTCTGCATGTCCTTAGCTGAAGACTGGTCTCACTAAGGCTCTGTTTTAAGAGGGAGGGCACTGCTGGGAGAGCCTAGTTTTGTATATGGCACCAATCCTGCAAGTTGACCTACACACAAATCCTCGGGATGCACCTTTAGGCAGTAACGCGTCTGAAGAATGATTCCCTTCTGTTGTATTGTTGACAACCTGTGCAGGCTCTTTAATCAAATCCAAATAAACCCATTTTGCACAGGCATCTGCTAGGGATTACTTGCAGTGACTGCAGCCTGTAACAAGGTGGCTTGCCCCATAGGCTGCAGAGCCTGGTGCTAAGCCAACTCTGATTACAGGCCGATTCCCACCTGAGAGGAAACAGGTGCTTCCAGTATAAAAGAGAAGGACATTGCAGGGAAGGGTGCAGCTTAGGAGATTGAATAGGAGTACTTGTGGCACCTTAGAGACTAACAAATTTATAGTAGCATAAGCTTTCATGGGCTACAGCTCACTTCAGCGGATGCATGTAGTGGAAAATACAGAAGGAAGATATAGATATATATATATACACACAGGGAACATGAAACAATGCAGATACAGACTAACATGGCTACTACTCTGAAACCTGTCATTATGCTTAGGAAATTGTAACTATAGCAATAGCTGGTGCCGTCAGAAGACTCTTGAGTCAGAGGAGGGGGAGGCATCAGCTGAGAGAGCTGGGGAGAAAGACAAGCTCCAGGCAGGAGGTTCTGGGGAGCGGACAGATAGACCACCAGACCTACCCTCAGTGAGGAGGGGCTGTGCCCACCTGGACCTGGGATGAGGACAGAGTTTGTGTTCTGTTTTCAAAGAGTTGGTCCAAAATAACCTCAGTGGGGAGAGACTGAACTAGGCTTGGGGTTTGGGCAGCCAGTGTGTACTCAGTGGACTAAATAAATGGGACTTCTTGAGGGGATTGTGTGAATCATCGGAGAGTTGTGCTGGTCTTCAGGGGCCCTGAAGAGGGCTGGATGCTGCAGAGTGCCCTCAGGCCACAACATTGAGGGGTGCTCTAAAGGCAGTTGGCCCTGTTACTCTTGCCCTTGAGTGGATTTGAACCAGGGACCTATCATTGTTGTAGCCTCAACTGGGCATATACAAACTCTGTAAAGAGCCTGCAATCTAAATGCAGATGCCAAAGGGCCAGTGGAGAAAGACACAGTGTTATAAGATCACGCAGAAGGATAGTGGCCAAGCCAGGAATAGGACCCTGTTCACTACCCTATTTATTATAACAGGGCTTCTCGAGCAAAGGGACACTGCCATCTTATTCTTTCCAGGATGCTAAATGGAAGGGGGTGGGTAGAGACTCGAAGAGAGGTGCCTGATGTGGTCCTGCTCTGGGGAAAAAGTTGAGACCCACTGCAGTACATACTATGAAACCTTTTGCATCCCTTAATCAGTTCCCAGCTTCTGACCTAACTACCCTATGAACAGAATATTTTTATTTCACATCTGCAAAAAATGTAATATTAAACCTTCAGTGGACAACCAATAATTTACACTGCTTTTTTTTTCCCTCCAGGATTTTAAATTTGTATCAAATAAAAGCCTTGTTTATATTTTCTGATTATTCATTTCTACTATATATATATGATTAAAATAATGAATGGTTATTAATTTTTATCACTAAGACTATCATTACACCCACTCATATATTTTGATATTATTGCTAAAATTATCGCTAATGGTTTTAATAGGAGCTATTCTCCTGTGCTAATGAGACTACAAATCAAAGTATTAAACCAGATAGAAAGTCCAATTTTGGATTCCATTCTGAAACTTACCAGTAATTCCTCCTGCAAAGTCACTACCAATGAAAATTACTCTGGAGAATGATGAAGCAGGTCTGCTCCATGACATTTAACAACGTTCATGCAGCAAGGCAGTTGTGGGGCTGGACAGGCAAAGTCCAAAGAGGGAGTAAAGGGAAGCAGAGATGAAGGGAGGGCGTTTCCAAAGCTCTCAGTGTTGGCCTAACTCTGTTCTCCTAGGAATGTCTACGTTGCAGCTGGAGGTGAGTCTCCCAGCCCGGAGAGACAGACTCGCACTAGCTGGGCTCAACGTAACACAGCAAGGATGGCAACATGGATGTGGCGGCATGGGCAGCAGCTCAGACTTTCAAGCCTACCAAGTTGGGTGGGCTTGACACCCTAAGCTGCAATGTGCATGCTGCTATTTTTAGCGTGCTGGCTCAAGCCCCATTAGTGTGAGTCTGTCTACTAGGGCTGGGAAGCTGGCTCCCAGCTGCAGGATAGACGTGCCCCTTGAGCTCAAGGCAAGTTTTGCTGTTTACTTCTGCAGGAGCAAATTTAAGCCTGTGCTGAGCACTTTCAATCCCACACCCCCCCAGAACGTCTGTATAAAGTATGTTACATAGCACATCCATTCTATAAGTGACATACATCCATTGAAGTCAATGGAGTTCTGCTGCTTCCACCAGGTGAGGCTTTTGCTCTGTTGCTGAACATGATTATGTCCCTTTTTTCACTATAGGGAGGCCGATGTCCTCTGAATCCCTTATGGAACACTTCTACAGGATGTCATAGGGACAGCGGGAACCAGGTTCTACAGAAATTACACCAGAAGAATAAACAATGTAATAGGGAGTCCTTTCTCTATGTTTGCTGAACCATACTATAGTATCTACAGCAGAGATGTAATTCTATATTACAATCTACAGCATAGTAGTATCTCTATAACATTTTCACTTAAATTTCACAGCACATTTCTACAGCTGGCTATAAGAAATCCCTTTCACATAGTGCATAGAACACTGCCCTGTAAATCAGGAGAACAGAGTTCTAGTCCCAGCTCTGTGAATGGCCTTGTGGGTAAATACCTTTGTTCCCTCTGCCTCAGTATCCCCTTCTGTAAAATGGGGGCATACACTAACCTCTTTATTAAAGTGCTTTGAGATCTTCTGATGCAAAGTGCTATATGAGAAGTAGCAATAATCCCAATTATGAGCCAGAGCCTCACCTGAAGTAAATAATCATGGCTCTCTTGAAGCTATGTGATTTACATGAGCTGAGGACTTGACCCGCTAAGTACAGGAATGCCTGTTCAAAGAAATGCTGATCCATCAGAACCTATAAGTGCTGCACCTTGACCGGAAGGGTCCCTGCTAAAGGAAACAAAGAACTCAGTGTATTCACTTTGCAGCACCCCCTAACCCTGAAGAGTGAGAGATGGAGTCACAAATAGAGCCCACATCCTTACCCAGGAATACCCATGGGAGGAAATTCACCCCTGTGAAAAGGCTAGTGCAAAACTGATGCCCCGTTTAAGTTCCACTTAACTCCTCAAAATAGGGGTGGAGTGGGACATAAGCGATGCACAGACCTTGCAGCAGGCTCTCTTCATAGGGGTGAATTTATTTTACAGCAATTATGCTACTGGCATGGCTTGAGGTCAGACAAGCTGACACTTCCTGAGCTAAAGGAATGGTGAGTTTCTGGCACCAATTTCATTCATACCTTTGCAATGCTATTCATTTAAAGGTACTCTACGAAAACGATAGCCAATGAGTTTCATGGATGAGGGGGCTAAAGTTAGTCTTCTGTGTCCATATTTAGGCATCTAAATACATTTGCCCAGAATTTCGAAAGTGCTGACCACTTCTGCAGGTATCCTCGGCTAGTAAGTTCTCGGCACAATTGAAAATGAAACCAGACTATTAAATATCGATTTAGAAGCCTAACTTCAAGCTCTTATTTTTGACAGTCTTCACCTAGATGCGTGTTTTGTTGTTGTTTTTTTCCCCATAGCTCCTGTGCTTTTTAATAGCACCAAGGTTTTCATCTTTTTTAATCTGATCACATTATTAAAGAGCTCTACTCAAATAGGAGAGTTAGGTAGTAGCCATATTAGGCTTTAGTGATTTCTGATTAAATGGCTGGATTTAGCTAGAGTGAGTAAAATATCATGTTTTCATTGTATTTATGAAGAACAAAACATTTGGGATACTCACCTAGTCTTTCCTGGATTTCTACTCTGTCAAATGTCAAAATATAGGTGACTGAAATGGACTTGAAACAAACAATGGCTTACCTTTAAAAATGTATGCTCAGGATAACCTTTCTTAAGAGTCAGAATCTGGAATAACCTTAGAAGCTGCACATTATTCTAGATAAAAGGCAAAGTTTTTTTAACTGTATAAACTTGTTTTTTTCCAAACGCTTTACTTGTTTTCCAGCATGGAAACGGGAGAATGTCTATTGACCAAAATGGGCTCAGGTTTTTCAAATTGTTTTTCAGAGTCAAAAATGACTCCAGAAAACATTTGCAACATGCAAAAAATTCAAGATTCTTGAAAATTAAAGAGTTTTGCAAAATTATGGAGAATTTCACACACATAATGGGAAATTTGCTATGCAAAACTGTATGGGCTTGCTTCACTGAGATTTATTCAGACAACGAATTGCTTTCCAATCGAATAAGGCTTAGGGTTTCCAGTTTTCACTTTGGGTTTGATATTCAAACGAAAGCAAAAACTGAAAGGAAAACTGAAGTGAAATTGTTGAGTTTAGTCTGGTGTCAAGTTGAAAGCATGAGCAATGATGAATTTACCATGGTTCTGATACAAAATCAGGTTGGTTTGAAAGTAGGACCATGATAATGTGAAAGATTAATGGCCTGAGTTCTCTTTTTCTGTGTGGCTCTTTTACATCACCATAACCATGCAAAGGGAGAGGAAATAACACCTAGGGAATACCCCATCCATAACAGTGTTTCCAGCTGCTGGAGTGGCTCCCTGCCAATGGGTTTTTCACCCCTGGAGCAGGGCTGAGCCATCATTGGAGAGGGCACAGTTGGAGGACACTGCACTGCAGGTAGTTTCACTGTTGGGGATGGCCCCAAAGAGACCATTGCTGCCAGGCTGCTCTAATCTAGCCTAGGAGCTGGAGAGGAATATTTGGGACAGCTTAAAGTCATAATTGCTTCCCCATCTGCCTTCCATTCCTTCATCAATTGTATCAGAGAATCATAGTCAATGAGTTTTGCAAGACTTTAAGAAACCTTTTTGATTTACTTGGGGTTAATAGAATTATAGAATCATGGAATATCAAAGTTGGAAGGGACCTCAGGAGGTCATCTAGTCCAACCCCCTGCTCAAAGCAGGACCAATCCCCCAGGTTTGGTCCTGCTTTGAGCAAGGGGTTGGATTAGATGACCTCCTGAGGTCTCTTCCAACCCTAATCTTCTATGATTATATGATTCTAAACCTACTATGTGGACATAACTTGTAATGGGACCTAAAGCCAGGCCAGGTTCACTTTCTTTCTTTCTTTTCTTAATTGGGAACATTTCATCCAGCTCTAGTTAAAATGCCATTGATTTTTGCAAAGCTGTCAGTTGTCACAGTGGATACTGCGGGAATGAGCATTGTTAGTTTTGCACAAAGCTCTCGTGATTAGGGGTGTAAGCAACCCAGCTGGGAAATTCTTTAGCACAGCCTTCTTTTTCCTAGGATTCCTTCCAAGAGTTGAAATCCCTGCTTTAACATTTAAGAGTATTGCAAACTGTGCTTTGCTCCCACTGACAAAGGGAGTTCAGATACCCAATTTAAACTCTTTGCTGCCCATGCTCTCCTTGCTCTTATAAGACCCAGGACAGCTGGGCAGGGTCTGGGGGAGTCAGTTCATAATTGGATGAAGCACTCCTTGTATATCTGGCCAAATAACATGTCCTAGGAATTGCAGGACAACACTGGAGTTTGTGTTTTAATTGGAGCCTTTTGGCTGCAATATTCACTAATGTGTGTGTGTGTGGGGGGGAACCACAACCTACTGTCTGAGGAGAAGGGTGCTTGTGCTCTGGTGGTTAGCGTACTGACTGGGAATAAAGAAATGTGGCTTCTGTTCTTGTGTCTGCCACTGACTCACTATTGTAACTCGAGGTAATATCACATTAGCTGAGCTGTGCAAACATGGTCGCTTAAAGGTAGGCACCTAAATCCACACTTAGGCCTCTGAATAACTGTCCTTCTTTTGAAAAAAAGATGCTGTGAGACCACCCATAATCCCCGTAGACTGTGCGGTGGCTTCTTAGTCACGCCTGTAAGCTGCTGGACTGACTCAACACAGATGCTCATCAACGGTTTACTACACCTTATAACCTGAAACTCAGAGAAGTCAACAGCGTAAGCCAAAAGAATAGCCCTTCAGCCTGAGGTTCAACTCAGTCCTATGACCCTTGGCATGACACCTTTCTTTTCAAAGAGAAGAGATCCCTTTTTTTTCTCGCCCAAGTATCCAATGTGGTGTTCTTCCCTTGAGTCTGTGGCACTGAACTGCTACCTGCAGGTGGGGGAACTCATCAGTGTTACAATCTATATTACTACAGCAATGGGGACCTTGCAATCATTAATACAAATTAGCCTTGCAATGCCCCTGTGAGGCAGAGAGTTATTCTCTACCATGCCAAATGAAGACACAGGGCCCCAAATCGCCCAGGAAGTCCATGGCTCAGTCAGGAACTTCAGCCACATCTGCTGAGTTCCAGCCTAGCACGGTAGCTACAGCCCCACATTAGGTAAGTCCTTTTTAGAACCTCCCAGCACTAGATTCATGGATGCATATTTTCAGATTCACATGACTCTGTGAGAAATGCTAATTGAGACAGACTCTTAAACCATGTTGCCTTTTATATTACATTATGTAACTCTTTTGCATTACCATTAGAAAAGAGCTATTGAAAGCTATATGAGCCAGCGGGGGGAGAAAAATTACACATGCATTTTCTCTTTGACCTCGGTAAATGAAGTATTCTTCAATTTTGGTTACATGAACATCTTTAAAACTGTTTTACGTAAGGCCACAAGTCTTCTTTCCAATAGAGTATTTCCTGTTTGAATACCAACAGCTCCCTCTCTCTGTTTTGCCGTGAGTTAGCAGCAGACGGTATCTGTTACATGTAGCAGATTGAGTTATTCTTCTGTTTCCTCTTCAGCAAAATCTGTGCCCAGCAGCTATTTATGTTGTTGCTTCTGATATGGATTAACTACTTGATTAGTTTTAGTAATTCCTTTTCTGGGGGGAGGAAGGTGCTAAAAGGTATGATTTGATTATTATTACAAATTCCAGATTATGAATGGAACCACTATTTAAAAAGGGAAAAGGGAACAGAATCATTGCATTAGCTAAAGAGACTATGGTATTTCTGTTGAAAGGCAGCTTTGAACACCCTGTGAATTACTGTCACACTGAACATGTCTCTGGGGATTTGAAAGATTTATATCCTTTTGCAAAGTGCCACTATTGTCTGCGTAACAAATGTGAACTGAACTGTTCTGTTAAAAGTAAGTCATGCACACTTAAGAACATAATAGTAGCTTAGCATTAACAATGCTTCTGTATTCAATTCAGCAAACTGTTATTGTAGTGGAACTGAAGCTAGAGCAAACTGTTTGCTTTGTGATGAACAGCCAGCCTCCTTCCCCCTCCCCCCACCAAAAAGCTCATGATATTAAAGGCACACTATTAAGATTTCCTAGATACTGACTGACCTTGACACTTGTCCCATGATAGAGGTCTTGATAATAATGCCAGCAATAGCATCACTGCATATAGTGCTTTAGTATTTTTCAAAGGTCTTATTTTAATGATGCATTATTTTTCATCTGATCTGTGCTTCGGTGAAAAATATGAAAGGCCCCTGGCCTAACTCGTACGTATTTTACTCTGCTCAAAACACTGAATGTATTTTCAGTCAGGGCCAGCTCCAGGGTTTTTGCTGCCCCAAGCAGCCAAAAAAAAAAAGCCGCGATCGTGATCTGCAGCTCTACCGCCGTCGCTTCAGTCTTCGGCGGCAATTCAGCGGCTGGTCCTTCGCTCCAAGAGGGACCGAGGGACCCGCTGCCGAATTGCTGCCAAAGAGCCGGACGTGCTGCCCCTCACCGTTGGCCGCCCCAAGCACCTGCTTGCTGGGCTGGTGCCTAGAGCCAGCCCTGTTTTCAGTTAAGCCTACGCTGGCATTTTCTCAGGGCAATCTGAGGTTCAAGTAGTCCAGATTCCTTCGTATGAAATATCTGCCTGTGTAGGACAGCTTTCTAAAATACTGTTCCTAAACACTATGGCTTACCACAGTGTTACTGAAGTATTTGAGTCCATTACTGTACACTGGGGTAGGCAACCTATGGCACGCATGTCGAAGGCGGCACGCAAGCTGATTTTCAGTGGCACTCACACTGCCCGGGTCCTGGCCACCAGTCCGGGGGGCTCTGCATTTTAATTTAGTTTTAAATGAATCTTCTTAAACATTTTAAAAATCTTATTTACTTTACATACAACACTAGTTTAGTTATATATTATAGACTTATAGAAAGAGACCTTCTAAAAATGTTAAAATGTATGACTGGCATGTGAAACCTTAAATCAGAGTGAATAAATGAAGACTGCACACCACTTCTGAAAGGTTGCCTACCCCTGCTGTAGACCATTGTATTACTTATTAATGAGTACAATTTAAACATTTTGTAACTGTAATTTTCATTATAGTTTATCTTCAATAATTGCATATGCTATAATGACTTTGATAACTTCCTGGACAATACAGCAGCCAGAATTAGTTTCTCTAGAACTAATGGATAACTATAGGACCGGATTCTGATATCCTTACTTACATACAATAGCGCTGGGTTGGAAATGGTTTTATCATCCTGCAAACTTTTGAGATTTTGAAAAATGTCTCCAAATTGTCTCAAAAAAATTAATTTCCAAAATTTTCATTAACTGCAAAGCTGAAAAAAATTGGTCAATCATTTCAAAAGTTTTTGTTGACTCTTTTTGGGATTTGTTTTTTGTTTGTTTGTTTTGTTTTGTTTTTTTACTATAATAAGCTGAGTTTAGAAAAAAAAAGTCATCATTTCAAACTACTAATTTTCATTTCAAAACTGTCAAAACAAAATGTTGGGACAATTTTGATCTTCTTTTCCCAAAAGTTTTTTGAGTTGAAAAAATTGTTTGAGCTGATCTTTCCCTGAAAATAGTTTTGGTTTTGATAAATTTGAAATTTTCCAATGAAAAAATGTTTTGTCAAAATATCCCCAACCAGCTCTAGTGATAATTGTGTCTTACTCCATGAGTGCTCCCATTGATTTCACTGATGAGGTCAGGTGTTCACCTTGAGCACCGAATCTGGCTTTTGGTGTTCTTTTGACCTATTATAGGGTTTGCAAATCACATGCGTGTATGTTCTTTTTTAAAAACATATGTGCTAGCTCCAGTAGCAAGAAACAAAAGAGATGATAATGCTACAGAGCACAGTAGCAAGAAATAGTGATCTTATTATGCTAGTCAACATACTGTAGCAGGGGTGGACTGTGTCTCCACTAAGGCTCCACCCGTTCCCACAGGAAGGGACACTGTAGAGCATCACGGAATTGTGGCGTAGATGTTCAAAGCTATTCGGGTGCCTAAATATGAAGGGAAGCACCCAGTCTTGTGGTGTACCATCCGTCCCCCACCTCCTGAAAAAAAATCACCTAGGCACTTAATTCTCATTGAAATCTATGGAAGGTAGGAGTCTAGGCAGTTTTGAAAATCTCATTAGGTACCTGTCTGTATCCCTAGGTGCCTAAATACCTTATAAATCTAGCCCTAGGTCTCACAGAGTCAGTGAGACTTAGGCTCCTGAATGCCTAAGGCCCTTTCAAAATTAGGACTTAATTGTCTAAGTCACTTACGCATCACAATGCTGGGTGAAGCAATACTTAAATACTTTTAAAAATCCTGGCCTACAGGCCAAAGTCAGTGACTTACACCTAGTGCAGCCCATTTACTTCTATGGGATTAATGGAATATAAGTCAATGGATAATTTGTGTGGGATTTTCAAAAGACCCAACAGTGTCTTCATTAGGTACCTACTAATCTTTTAAAATCTGGCCCTACATGACTGAGGAACACAAGAACCATTGACTTTCAAAGGGACTTGTACTCCTTAGGTGCATTTGCAATTCCCATTCTTTAACCCTATGAGTCCAAAATTTTGACCCAAATTCATCAAAACAGATTTTTATTTTATTTTATTGAGTATGGGGATTTGTTTTTTAGCTAAGCACACTTGCCTTTTTCAGGGTGCAGGTGCCAACCAGACTGGTTTAAACAATAGGAAGCCAGACAAACAGTACTTTATTAACCACTTTGTGAGGCTAGCTGAACCATTACTTTTCTACCTGGTTGTAAAAAAAAAATGTTGCTTTTATGGCTAAATTAGTGGTGAACACTTGTATTGCTTTTCTTTGCAAAATAAAATGTAGATTTATTTCCTTTCTGCTTCAGTATAAAATAGCGTTGGTAGCTAAAGCGGTTGCATGAGGCTGAATGTATTTTTCAGAGTAAAATGCACAGAGTCCAATTCCAACATGTACTATGGGAGGCGGATACTATGATGATGCAGATTAGATAAATACCTCACCAGTCAGACAGGGTAGATAGACAGAAGTTGGGTTATGTTCCCTGGATTGTATTGCCAAGCCCACTCAGTCTACAGTAAATAAGGATTCCCATTGTCCTCAACATGTGCCTTAGCGTTCCATTCAGGAAGTGCTGCTACTTGTGGTGTTCCTGGTGTATGTAGGCGAGCCAGGAACGGAGGCTAGGGGTAGGATGACCAGACAGCAAATGTGAAAAATCGGGATGGGGTGGGGGATAATAGGACCCTATATAAGAAACAGACCCAAAAATCGGGACTGTCCCTATAAAATCGGGACATCTGGTCACCCTAGCTAGGGGGCATTCGCATTCCTGCTTCAGCGCCAGAGAATGGACTAGATGACCTCTTGAGATCCCTTCCAGTCCTACATGTCTGTGATGCACCTGTGATATGTTTCTATCTGTTGAATGAATGCTAACTAGGGCCAAATTCTCATCTTGGCTGTGGTTTTGTAACTGAGCGAATGACGGAAAAGAAAGGAGATAAGGCCACTCCTCAAGGTGTTCCCAGACATCTGTGGTGAAAGATGGTACAGTGAGTTGCACCCAGTTGAGGTGAAATGGAACAAATGGTATGAGTGTAAGAGCAACGCACATGGGAGTGAGGATGTGCCCAAGGACTGTTGTAAGAGAACCTCCCAACCAGCACTGCTATAACCATCAGCATTCTGTTTATACACACGTAGTTGTGGGTTACTGCAGGTGTTAAACGGTGTAAAGAAATCCCTGTTCTGAATTAAACAGAATAGCTGCTGGATCTCGTCAGCACTGAAAAGTTTAGGAAAGTCACAAGTGAAACACTTGTTTAGACATTTTCCTGTGATTCATTCCCCATGGGGAATGGGAGTGTCTCTGTCACCAGTAACTTCTTCTCCTAGATCCCATCTGTGTCCTCCTTTTCCAGAGAACTTCATAATCAAATAGAAAGTCAGCAATACCTCTCCATCTCTGAGCACCAGATGGTTGAGGGGTATGATGCTCACCTGAGGTGTGTGAAAGGTATCTAGATAGATAGATGCAATTGGTGACTCTACAATAAAGTTTTCTCATCTTAAAGCAGAGTCTTGAATAATTTCCTGAATTTTATCCCCCGCGGGTGCAGCATTAGACCAAGGTCAATGAGGGAAGCCTTAGGGGACAACAGCTGGCAGCCACCATCACCATCACTCAGTGGCAGAGCCATCACTAGTTACCAATGTCAGGCCCTCTCCACTCACCAGCAGGGTCTAGTGTACAGACAGCATATGTGACACCAGCAGCCACTGTCCTCAGCCACTGCTCAGCCAGGATCACTGTAAAAGACACCACCATGACAGTTGGGGGGACCAAGGCAAGAGCAGCAAGTGCTGGCCCCTTCCACGAGATCTTGCAGCCAATTCTCTCCATCCAGAATCATGGACTGTGAGAGAAGTCAGAGAGGGGCTTTGATCACCTCCCTTCCTCACTCATCCAGGAGTGCCTTCATTGGCTGAGCACTGAACTACAGCCAGCAGGGGGAAGCAGAGGACACCATGGCTAATACAGTCACCAGCCTCCCCAGTGAGGCCTGGCCTCATGGACACCATATGGAGGCAGCTGCTGGTTGTTACCCCTGATCAAAGGTGCCACTAACAGTCGTGGCCAGATGCTGGGTTTATGTTGGCGGGGGAAGTACGTGATGGATTATGGTCATCTCACATCCAGTTCTGAGGAATGCGTCTAATTCTGAGCTCTTTCCATGGCTACGTGTATGTGGCATCTATGAAGGGAGAAGGATGTTCTCAGGAGCTGGGGATGGGCAACCTCCAGTTGTGATGATCAGATAAATGTGTTACATGCTGAATTGGGCACTAATGATACTGCAAAGTCTGACCCTCAGCAGATCAGAAGTGACTACAGGGCTCTGGGAGTAAGGGTGAAGGAGTTGGGAGCACAGGTGATATTCTCCTCGATCCTTCCGGTCAAGGGTGGGGGCCCAGGCAGAGACATCCTGGAGGTGAATATCTGGCTGTGAAGATGGTGTCACCAAGACGGCTTTGGCTTCCTTGACCACGGGACTCTGTTCCAGGAAGAAGGATGCTAAGTAGAGATGGGGTCCACCTATCGAGGAAGAGGAAGAGCATATTTGGATACAGACTGGCTAACCTAGTGAGGAGGGCTTTAAACTAGGTTTGAAGTGGGCAGGTGACCAAAGCCCACAGGTAAGTCAAAAACATGGAGATCTGAGAGAAGAGTCAGAATCTGAGGGGAGCATGGGCTATAATAGTGGGGATAAAAGAGGAACAAGACAGAACTAGGGATGGGGAATCAAATCAGTATCTTAGATGTCTGTATACTAATGTGAGAAGTATGGAGAATAAGCAGGTAGAATTTGAAATGCTAGTAAATAAACACAATTATGATGTAGTTACCATCATAGAGGGTAAAGCTTTCTCAGGAAGGACAGGCAGGGAAAAAAAGGAGGAGGTGTTGCCTTAAATTTAAAAAATGTATACACTTGGACTAAGGTTGAGATGGAAATAGGAGACAGATTTCTTTAAAGTCTCTGGGTAAGGATAAAAGGGGTAAAAAGCAAGGGTGATGTCATGGTAGGGGTCTACAACAGACCACATAACCAGAAAGAAGAGGTGGATGAGGCTTTTTTTAAACAACTAACAAAATCATCCAAAGCACAGGAGCTGGTGGTGATGGGGGACTTCAACTATTCAGACATGTGTTGGGAAAATAACACAGCAGGGCACAGATTATCCAACAAGTTCTTGGAATGTATTGGAGACTTTTTTTATTTCAGAAGGTGGAGAAAGCTACTAGGGGAGAGGCTGTTCTAGATTTGATTTTGACAAATAGGGAGGAACTGGTTGAGAATTTGAAAGTGGAAGGCAGCTTGGGTGAAAGTGATCATGAAATGGTAGAGTGCATGATTCTAAGGAATGGTAGGAGGGAGAACAGCACAATAAAGACAATGAATTTCAGGAAGACAGACTTTAGCAAACTCATGGAGTTGGTAGGTAAGATCCCATGGGAAGCAAGTCTAAGGGGAAAAACAATTGATGACAGTTGGCAGTTTTTCAAAGAGACATTATTAAGGGCATAAGTGCAAACTATCCCACAGCATAGGAAAGATAGGAAGTAAGGCAAGAGACCACCCTGGATTAACCAGGAGATCTTCAATGATCTAAAAAAAAAAAAGAGTCCTACAAAAAGTGGAAACTAGGTCAAATTACAAAGGATGAATATAAACAAATAACACAAGTATGTAAGGACAAAATTAGAAAGTCCAAGGCACAAAATGAGATCAAACTAGCTAGAGACATAAAGGGTAACAAGAAAACATTCTACAAATACATTGGAAGCAACAGGAAGACCAACAAGAGCGTAGGCCCGTTACTCAGTGAAGCGGGGGAAATAACAACATAAAATGTGGAAATGGCAAAGGTGCTTAATGACTTCTTTGTTTTGGTTTTCATCAAGAAGGTTGGTGATGATTGCACATCTAACATAGTGAATGCCAGTGAAATTGAGGTAGGATCTGAGGCTAAGATAGGAAAAGCACAAGTTAAAAATTGCTTAGACAAGTTAGATATCTTCAAGTCACCAGGGCCTAATGAAATGCATCCTAGAGTACTCAAGTAGCTGACTGAGGAGATCATAGACTCATAGAATCATAGAATTCGAGATCAGAAGGGACCACTATGATCATCTAGTCTGACCTCCTGCAAGATGCAGGCCACATAAGCCGATCCACCCACTCCTTAAGCAAGCGACTCCTGTCCCATGCTTCGGAGGAAGGCGAAAAACCTCCAGGGCCACTGCCAATCTACCCTGGAGAAAAATTCCTTCCCGACCCCAAATATGGAGGTCAGCTGAACCCCAAGCATGCGGGAAAGACTCTCCAGCCATACCCTCTGGAAAAAGGCTAACAATATCCTATCATTGACCCATTGTACTAATTACCAGTGTGGCACTTAATTGACCTATTGACTAAGCCGGTTATCCTATCATACCATCTCCTCCATAAACTTATCTAGCATAATCTTAAAGTCATGGAGGTCCTTCGCCCCCACTGTTTCCTTCGGTAGGCTGTTCCAGAATTGCACTCCTCTGATGGTTAGAAACCTTCGTCTAATTTCAAGCCTAAATTTCCTGACTGACAATTTATATCCGTTTGTCCTCGTGTCCACATTAGCACTGAGCTGAAATAATTCCTCTCCTTCCCTGGTGTTTATCCCTCTGATATATTTAAAGAGTGCAATCATATCTCCTCTTATCGTTCTTTTGGTTAAGGAAAACAAACCGAGCTCCTCAAGTCTCCTTTCATACGACAGGCTTTCCATTCCTCGGATCATTCTAGTAGCCCTTCTTTGTACCCGTTCCAGTTTGAATTCATCCTTCTTAAACATGGGAGACCAAAACTGCACACAATACTCCAAATGAGGTCTCACCAACGCCTTATATAACGGGACTAGCACCTCCTTATCCCTGCTAGAAATACCTCGCCTAATGCATCCCAAGACCGCATTAGCTTTTTTAACGGCCACATCACATTGCCTGCTCATGGTCATCCTACGATCAACCAGGACTCCTAGGTCCTTCTCCTCCTCCGTTACTTGCAACTGGTGCGTCCCTAGCTTATAACTAAAATTCTTGTTAGTCATCCCTAAATGCATAACCTTACACTTCTCACTATTGAATTTCATCCTGTTACTAATACTCCAGTTTACAAGGTCATCCAAATCTCCCTGGAGGATATCCCTATCCTTTTCCGAATTTGCAATACCTCCCAACCTGGTGTCATCCGCAAACTTTATCAGCCCACTCCTACTCTTGGTTCCCAGGTCAGCGATAAATAGATTGAATAAAATCGGACCCAAAACCGAACCTTGAGGAACTCCACTGGTAACCCCCCTCCAACCCGACAGTTCCCCCTTCAATACGACCCTCTGCAGTCTCCCCTTTAACCAGCTCCTTATCCACCTCTGGATTTTCATTTCGATTCCCATCTTTTCCAATTTAACCAGTAATTCCTCATGCGGTACCGTATCAAACGCCTTACTGAAATCAAGATATATTAGATCCACCGCATTTCCCTTGTCTAAAAAATCTGTTACTTTCTCAAAGAAGGAGATCAGGTTGGTTTGGCACGATCTACCTTTTGTAAATCCATGCTGTAGTTTGTCCCAGTTGCCATCAGCCTCATGCTCCGTAACCACTCTCTCCTTTAAAAATTTTTCCATGATTTTGCATACTACAGATGTTAAACTAACAGGCCTGTAGTTACCTGGGTCACTTTTTTTCCCCTTCTTGAATATAGGAACTACATTAGCTAATCTCCAGTCAAACGGTACAATCTCCGAGTTTAGAGATTTATTAAAAATCATCGCTAACGGGCTTGCAATTTCACTCGCCAATTCCCTTAATATTCTAGGATGAAGATTATCCGGGCCCCCCGATTTACTTCCGTTTAGCTGTTCAAGTTTGGCTTCTACCTCAGATAACGTAATGTCTACCTCCATATCTTCATTCCCATCAGTCCCTCTACCACTATTCCTTAGCCCTTCATTAGCCTCATGAAAGACCAAGGCAAAATATTCATTCAGATATTGTGCCATTACAAGATTATCCCTAATCTCCACTCCGTTTAAAGTTTTAAGCGGTCCCACTTCTTCTTTCTTGGTTTTCTTCCTATTTATATGGCTAAAAAACCTTTTGCTATTGGTTTTAATCCCCTTCGCTAGGTCCATCTCCACCCGGCTCTTTGCCTTTCTCACTGCTTCCCTACACCCTCTGACCTCAATAAGGTAGGTTTCTTTGCTAATCTCTCCCATTTTCCACTCCTTGTACGCTTTCTGTTTTTTCTTAATGACCCCTCTAAGACGCTTGCTCATCCAGCTCGGTCTAAAACTGCTACCTACGAGCCGTTTTCCCTTTCTCAGGATACATGCCTCTGACAACTCCTGCAATTTACGTCTGAAGTAACCCCAGGTGTCATCTGCCTTTAGATCCCTAAATATGTTAGTCCAGTCCACTTCCCTAACTAGTCACCTTAATTTAGTAAAGTTAGCCATTTTGAAATCGTATACCTTAGTCTCAGATGCAATATTGATTATCCTCCAATTTATTTTGAAACGAATTAGCCCATGATCACTCGAGCCAAGGTTGTCCCCTACAACTATTTCCTCAACAAGGTCCTCGTTACTCACCAAAACCAGATCTAAAATGGCATCCCCCCTCGTCGGTTCAGCAACTACTTGATGAAGGAATTCATCAGCTATCACGTCTAGGAAAAGCTGAGCCCTATTATTATTACTAGCATTTGTTTCCCAATCTATATCCGGGAAGTTAAAGTCCCCCATGATCAAACAGTTCCTATTAGTATTTACCTCCTTAAAAACATTAAAGAGCTCTCTATCCATATCCAGGCTAGATCCCGGCGGTCTATAGCACACCCCAATCACTATCCCGGGGGAGGCTCTAGTAGTTTTCTTCCCCAATGTGACCATTGCCCAAACAGACTCCGTATTATCCATTGCATTGCTAGTTATTTCGTTACATTTCACCTCACTATTGATATACAATGCTACTCCCCCACCTTTACCTTTGCATCGGTCTTTCCTAAACAGCACATACCCTTCCATACCTGTACTCCAGTCATGGCTACCATTCCACCATGTTTCGGTTATTCCTACGATATCCGGTTTCAATTCTCGGACCAGGAGCTCCAGTTCCTCCATTTTGTTACCTAAGCTTCTCGCATTGGTGAACAAACATCCTAATTTTTGCTGTTTGGCTCCTCTCACCCAACTTGGTAGGGACACAGTACTACCAGTATGACCTGTCGATCTAGTATCCGTCCCCCCCTTCTTCCTTACACCTAACCGTCCTCCTCTGGCTATATCTGTTGTTATCCTGTTGATATCTGAGCCATTAGCGATTATCTTTTAAAAATCATGGAAGACTGGAGAGATTCCAGAAGACTGGAAAAGGGAAAATATACTGCCAATCTATAAAAAGGGAAATGAGGACAACCTTGGGAATTACAGACCAGTCAGCTTAACTTCTGTACCTGGAAAGATAATGAAGCAAATAATTAAGAAATCAATTTGCAAACATCTAGAAGATAATAAGGTGATAAGTGATAGTCAGCACGGATTTGTCAACAAGAAATCCTGTCAAACCAACCTGATAGTTTTCTTTGACAGGGTAACAAGCCTTGTGGATAGGGGAGAAGTGGTAGACATGGTATTTCTTGACTTTAGTAAGGCTTTTGATACTGTCTCACATGACCTTCTCATAAACAAGTTAGGGAAATACAACCTAGATGGAGCTACTATAAGGTGGGTGCAAAACTGGTTGGAATGCCCAGAGAGTAGTTATCAGTGGTTCACAGTCATGCTGGAAAGGCATAATGAGTGGGGTCCCTCAGGGATCAGTTCTGTGTCTGGTTCTGTTCAATATCTTCATCAATGATTTAGATAATGGCATAGAGAGTACACTTATAAAGTGTGCAGATGATACCAAGGAGGGGTTGCAAGTGCTTTGGAGGATAGGATTAAAATTTAAAATGATCTGGACAAACTGGAGAAATGGTCTGAAGTAAATAGGATGAAATTCAATAACGACAAATGCAAAGTACTCCACTTCATAAGGAACAATCATTTGTACACATGCAAAATGGGAAATGACTGCCTAGAATGATTATTGTGGAAATGGATCAGGGGGTCATAGTGGACCACAAGCTAAATATGAGTCAACAGGGTAACACTTGCAAAAAAAAGTGATCATTCTGGGATGTACTAGCAGGAGTGTTGTAAGCAAGATAGAAGAAGTAATTCTTCCACCCTACTTCATGCTGATAATACTCCAGTTGAGGCCTAGTGTCCAGTTCTGGGTGCTACATTTCAGGAGAGATGTGGACAAATTGAAGAAAGTCCAGAGAAGAGCAACAAAAATGATTAAAGATCTAGAAAACATGACCTGCAAAGGAGGATTGAAAAACTTGGGTTTGTTTAGTCTGGAAAAGAGAAGACTGAGAGGGGAAATAACAGTTGTCAATTACCTAAAAGGTTGTTACAAGGAGGAGAGAGAAGAATTGTTCTCATTAACCTCTGAGGATAGGACAAGAAGCAATGGTCTTAAATTGCAGCAAGGGAGGTTTAGGTTGGATTTAGGAAAAACTTCCTAACTGTCAGGGTGGTTAAGCACGGGAATAAATTGCGTAGGGAGGTTGTGGAATCTCCATCATTGGAGAATTTTAAGAGCAGGCTAGATAAGCATCTGTCAGGGATGGTCTAGATAATACTTAGTCCTGCCATGAGTGCAGGGGAGGGACTAGATGACCCCTCGAGGTCCCTTCCAAGCTTATGATTCTCTGACAATTGCATGGGTCCTGCTGTTGTGAAATCTGCATAGGTGCACCTGTACAGCTGCCAGATCATGCATCAGTATCAGGTCTACAGTATGCAGCTCTTAGGTGGATCAGACCCCCATTTAAAATGTCTCCCGATTTTTGCATATATGTGTATATAATGCATGGATTCAAACTACATAGTATAAACCGTTGTTCCCAGTTCCCTTCTCACTTGTTTCTCCCCTGGCTTGGAATCAGACTGATTTCCAGCTGGCTCAGTAGTGGTTTGATGGGGGCGGGTACTGTTTGTCATTGGTGGAATTTGATAACACACAGATTTGATGTCACTCTAGTGAGTTATTGTTGGTGTGGGGAGTGGAGTGTTGGCTTGCAATGCAATGTGTTTTTTATTGGGTCACAGAAATCACCTAGGGAACTGCCACCTGATGTGCTGAGACTACCTTTAAGTCCCTTTTCCCTGCCAGCTTGGGACTTCAGTGCCCTGCCTGGTTGTGCCAGACATTCTAGCCTGCTAAAACACAGACCCAGGTCTGAACCACGTCCCCCAAACGCTGCAGGCTTAACTGAAAACATCTTAAGAAATGCTCCTGTCTCCAACACCCAGATACCCAGTTCCCAATGGAATCCAAACCCCAAATAAATCCATTTTACTCTGTATAAAGCTTACACGGGGTAAACTCATAAAACTGATAGCGAGTGTTAGCGCCCTCTATAACACTGATAGCGAGATATGCACAGCTGTTTGCTCCCCCAGGTATTAATACTTGCTCTGGGTTAATTAATAAATAAAAAGTAATTTTATTAAATATAAAAAGTAGGATTTAAGTGGTTCCAAGTAATAACAGACAGAACGAAGTAAGATACCAAGCAAAATAAAATAAAACACACACATCTAAGCCTAATACACTAGGAAACTAAATGCAGGTAAATCTCACCCTCAGAGATGTTCCAATAAGCTTCTTTTACAGACTAGACTTCCTCCTAGTCTGGATCCAGCAATCACTTACACCCCCCGTAGTTACTGTCTTTTGTTCCAGTTTCTTTCAGGCAACTCTTTGGGGTGGAGAGGTTATCACTTGAGCCAGCTGAAGACTAAAATGGAGGGGCTACCGGGGCCTTATATAGTCTTTCTCTTGTGTGACATCACAGCCACAAGATGGGGTCTCTAGCCACCTGGGCAAGTAACATGTCTATGAATGATTCAGCTTTTTGCAGGCCAATGCCATTGTTTACATGTTAGTTTGAATGTTCCCAGGCAAGCTCAGATGTGGATTGGTGTCTCTCAAACAGGGGCAGCTCTAGACATTTCGCCGCCCCAAGCACGGTAGCATGCCGCGGGGGGCGCTCTGCCGGTCACCGGTCCCGTGGCTCCGGTGGACCTCCCGCAGGCGTGCCTGCAGAGGGTCCTCTGGTCCCGTGGCTCCGGTGGACCTCCCGCAGGTGTGCCTGCGGAGGGTCCTCTGGTCCCATGGCTTCGGTGGAGCCGCGGGACCAGAGGACCCTCCGCAGGCATGCCGCCGAAGGCAGCCTGCCTGCCGCCCTCCCAGCAACCGGCAGAGCGCCCCCCGTGGCATGCCGGCCCAAGCACGCACTTGGCGTGCTGGTGCCTGGAGCCGCCCCAGCTCTCAAAGTCCATTGTTAGCTAACTACTCCCAATTACTTGAATAACCCCTTCACACTATGTTGACCAAATCTGCCTTATGTGCTTCCTACAACAAACACTTTAAATACAAGCATAGAGCCAATGCTCATAACTTCAGATATAAAAATGATCCATGCATACGAATAGGATGAATACATTCAGTAGATCATAACCTTTGCAGAGATATGTTACATGGCATATCTAGCATAAAACATTCCAGTTATGTCATATTTACTCTCATAAGCATATTTCTATAAAGTGTTATGGGGTGCAACGTCACAAATGGAATCGATGGGGTTTTCAGAAGTGCTGAGCTTTGGTCTAACTCTTCTCCCACTGTCATCCATATGACTTTCACCATTGATGTAAATGGCAGCAGAGTTATGCCAATGCTGAAAACATTGGACTAAGACAGTATTTGGTCCTGCCATGAGGGCAGGGGACTGGGCTCGATGACCTCTCGAGGTCCCTTCCAGTCTTAGAATCTATGATTCTATGAATCCCAGCCTCGGTGTATGAAAGACACAAAACTTGCAAAATTAAACACACAGCATCCTTTATATTTGAACAATTTATGCCTCAATTTTGCTCATGAATCCTTGAGAGGCCGTAGTTAAGAAATATTGTTATTTGCTCTTAGCATCTTTTAACTCAGACAACAGAAAAATGGTTAAGCACAAAAGGTTGGCTCTAAAGAATCTGTTATGGTGACTTATGACTTCAGTTTACTCCTACACTTTATCTCTCAGATCGACATGATACACCACTAAGTCTCCATCTGTTATGTCAGTAACAAGCACTAAAAAACTCTCAGGACATTTCTGATGTCAAGAACGATAGTTATGGAACAAGTGCAGCAGCCTCTTTTCTCACCTGAAATAGCTCATTGGATTTTTGTTATTTCTCCAAAATACACAGGATTATTAGGGCATGTTATGTATTAATAACTTTCTGAATTCCATTTTTGAAAGAAACCAATAGTTAATGAAGAGAAGGGGTATGAACTGAAACTCAGTAATATAGTTCCTCTGCCCCATTAACTAGGTAAAAATTGCTAAATTATAATAAAAGTTTGTGATCATATTAACGGCTACATATAGAAATTATTTCATTTTTTGTTACTTCTCACATATCTTTTGTCTTTCTGCCAACCAACATGCTTTAAATAGGGTAGATGCAATGGATTTGCACCTACCTATATTAAGAAAGAGGCCTCATTCTGTAACTACTTAAGTCTGCAAACCAACTTCAAAGAAAGCCCAAGGAGAAATGACTTCGGATAATCTCACTGGGAAGTGATGCAGTCTTGCACATCATGGTTATACCAAGTTCGGTGTTTGTGAGGAACAGCCGAGAAAGTTGGAGTTCTCTGGTTAATTCCACAGCTCTGCCCACACAACTCCCTGGCAGGAGAGTGATTGATAACCATGCTCAATCAATGAAAAACAAGATGGAAGCATTATTTAAGCAGACTAATTCTCATTGGCTGATCAATGATTCTGAGGGCAAGATGTGGTTGCCTAGCATCTTCTGAATGCCGATTAACCTTACAATGTTTGTACCATGTCTCCTTCTGGTTACATTCTTACAAGAGGTATCACATCCAGCACTTCCCCTGTTGGGTTCTAGCCAGCTGCTGTGTTCAAATCTTTCATGCTCTCCAAATTCATTGACCCTGCTCAGTTTAGGGTTGCTAATGATGAAGACATCAATCAGCCCAGCACAGATTATTAGTTTGGCTTGGAGTCCAAGATGGATTTCCCAAAAGATGGAATGGCTTTCAGGGAGGGGCATTCAGGAGATGGAATGGAGGGAGAGATACTAATAGTCTATACCTATCATCATCTTCATTTAGGCTGGGAGTTTCATAGAGACCTAAGGGAGTTAGGTACCTACCCAACTCATTGAAAGTCCAACAATCTTAGGTCTATTTTTGAAAATTCCATCTTTAGTTAGAATTGAGGGATTTTTTATGTTTTTAAATTAACTTTATTATTAGAAAGAGAAAAAAACCAAGAAATTCAAATATCAACAGAAACCTACAGTTCCTATTTTTTTCACAACAGGTGCGCTTATTCTGAGACCCTCCCAGAAACAGAATAAAGAAAATAAACATTTGTAAATCAAAGGGCTCTCCTAGAAGTTGGCTGCTGACCTTTTTCAGCCAGCCAATTCAGAGTTAAAACAGACTGCAGCAAACATTAGTTATAGTCTGCATGAGGCTGTCATGCAAATGGCTGATCTAATATCTTTTCCTGGTATAATCACTACTTAATGATTCTAGAATCATATCAATTGAAGCTGCAACAGCCTGATCACTAGGTCATTAGGGCCTGTTCTCAGCCAGTGCTGAGTCCATTATCTGAGTCCAGTGGATTATCCATTAATTCAACAATTGGTTTATATCACTTCATACAAAACCAGTTTTTGTGTGTGTGTTTGTGTGTGTGTGTGTGTGTGTTTTGAGGGCGGGGATCAGAGAGGGGTTTGCTTTGAAATCCCAGTTGAAACAGCTGACCTCTCATTTTCTTCTAGAATGCAAAGTAAACATCATGGAGCTGTAGATGGCTATATGTAAAATGACCTTCAAAGGACAGCTGAAGCCCTCAGAAATGGAAATCTTGACAAAAGGCAATGATTTCACTTTGAGGGGAGTGATCCAGTTCATTCATCCAGAGAAAAGCCTGTATTGCCTTTAGGATTAACTGTAATCAAGATAGTCACTTACTGTGTATTGACAATTCAGCTTCTGCCCCTCTGCGAAAGGTGATTCACTAACCATCTGATAGTACTCAATTTTCTCAGGAGCTGTTGCCCTTTTGGTTACAAGTATTTCTCTTGGGCTTTTACCTTCATTTTTTGCATAGTTTAATTTTGCACGGAATCACCCGCAGAAAGTGGAGTTCTCACCCAGCTCAGAGGTAGGGAGGTAGCGTTGGCATACGAGGTAAAATCAAGAGTCCTTTCGAATACAATATTCTACTTCAGACAAATATCAGAGAGGGAGCCGTGTTAGTCTGGATTTGTAAAAAGCAACAATGAGTCCTGTGGACTCATTGTTGCTGCTTACTTCAGACAGTGGCTAGTACCTGTGATATAATCTGGCTCCAGGGAAAGTTTTCAGCTAACCCTCTATAAGTAGAAATCGGCTTATGCTCCAGAAGTTGAGAATTAATACCCTTCCCAAAGTTGCTTTCTTAGCATCTATTATAACAACTGTGGATATTCTTATCCATATAAATGTCCAATCCTTTTTGAACCCTGCCAGTCCCCTAGCCTCCACAGTCCAATTGTGCAGAATATAGATACAAATTGACATTTTTTTTTTTACTTTGCCTTTATTGGTAACTCAAATACCAACAGCAGACCATGCCCCAGAGCTGTCCAGAGGTCAATCTGACCACAATGTACGGCCAAAACTTAGGCTCAAAACTGTTCTAACTTGTGCCAGTGGCAACAGGCCTTTAGAGAATGCTCTGGTTGTCTAGAATTCCTAGAGCCCAGTGCTTCTGGTCACAATTCCTCTTTATTACCAGGGCCCCATTGTGTTCAATGCTGTGCAAACACAAAGTGGGGCAGTCCCATCTCTGAAGCACATCCAGTCTAAACAGACTAGTCAAAGTGTTTGCAGAGAGGGGGGAACTAAGGTGACCAGACAGCAAGTGTGAAAAATCAGGACAGGGAATGGGGGGTAATAGGAGCCTATATAAGAAAAAGACACAAAAATCGGGACTGCTCCTATAAAATCGGGACATCTGGTCACCCTAGGGTAACAGAGGCACTGAGAGGGGTGGCAACTTCCCTAATGTCACACAGCAGTTTGTTGGCAGAGTCAGAAATAGAACCCAGAAATCCCGAGTCCCAGTTCAGTGCTCTAGCCACTGGGACTTACCACCACAGCACTGGAAAAGGGCAGCAGTTTAGAGGCTTGGAGCTACCTATATCAGGTTTACATCATGTGGGAATTTGCCTATGCTAGGAGAATGGGGAGAGGATCTGGCTAAGGTATTTTTTTATCCAGAGATATAAGCTCCTCAGAGTTGTGTCAAAGAACGTATTCGTTTTGGACTAAGACATGAGGTTGTTGAATGTAGGATATTATTATTACTACTAATAATGTATCCTCCTCCTTGGTTTCTCTATGTATATTGATTTATTAGAATGTTATATTGCTCCTCCGACCCCCCCACCCACCCCCAAAAAAACTGTGGCCATTTTGATGAGAACAGATGCTTCCCATACCCACGCACAAAGGGATAGAGCAGGAGGAGGGGTGGGCAGTAGCCACTTGTGCCACCTAGCCCCTTCAGGAAGCTGAATATAGAACAGGTCAGGAATTTTTTGACAAATTGTGTTTAATGAAAAATGCAGCAAATTGTTCACTAAACATGTTGATAAATCTCGCAAATCAAAAGAAGTTGGAAAAAAGTTACAAAATTGTCTAAATATTTTGTTTTGATGTTTTTTATTTGAAGAATTCTATTTCTCTGGTTCAAATGACTTTTTGTTATGAAATTTAAGCGAACTAGACTGAAAAAAGGGAAACAAGATCAAAATCAAACTGAAATGTTTTGAAATGATCAAAACAAAACATTTGCATTGACTAGAACTGAAATGATTTTCAGTTTTCTGATCCATGAACATGTTGGGGATTTTGACTTTTTGTCCTGATATGGGATGGTAAAAATATTTGAACTCTTGAAAATATTCATGGGCCAGTGTGGTGGGGTCTATAAACCCTACTC
Source organism: Mauremys reevesii (assembly GCF_016161935.1). Lineage (NCBI taxonomy): Eukaryota > Metazoa > Chordata > Testudines > Geoemydidae > Mauremys > Mauremys reevesii. The sequence continues at coordinate 7,277,496 of NC_052627.1, forward strand.
TGGGACAGACGGAGTTAAGGAGCAGTTCTGAGCCCAGGTGCCTCTGCCCTGGCGCGGCTGTTAAGGAGAAGCTTAAGGGTATGTCTACACTACAAGAGTAGTTCGATTTAACTTAGGTCGAATTTGTGGATTCGACCTTATGAAGTCGAATTTGTGTATCCACACTAAGGACACTAATTCGACTTTGTGAGTCCACACTAACGGGGCAAGCGTCGACATTGGAAGCGGTGCATTCTGGGCAGCTATCCCACAGTTCCCACAGTCCACGCTTCCCATTGGAATGCTGGGTAGAGCCCCCAATGCCTGCTGGGGGAAAAATGTGTCGAGGGTGGTTTTGGGTAACTGTCGTCATTCAACCGTCACTCCCGCCCTCCGTCCCTGAAAGCGCCGGCGGGAAATCTGTTAGCGCACTTTTCTGGTCAGTGACAGCGCGGACGCCACAGCACTGCGAGCATGGAGCCCGCTGCGATCATCGCTGCACTTATGGCTGTTGTCAACTCCTCGCACCTTATCGTCCACCTCTTCCACAGTCAGCTGCTGAAAAGTCGGGCGAGGAGGCTCCGGCAGCGTGGTGAGGACATGAAGTGTGAGAGTGCCACAGACCTCTCACAAAGCACGGGATCCCACGCCGCGGAGATCATGGTGGCAATGGGTCACGTTCATGCTATGGGACGGCGATTCTGGGCCCGGGAAACAAGCACGGACTGGTGGGACCGCATAGTGCTGCAGGTCTGGGATGAATCACAGTGGCTGCGAAACTTCAGGATGCGTAAGGGCACTTTCCTTGAACTGTGTGACTTGCTGGCCCCTGCCCTGAAGCGCCAGGACACCCAGATGCGAGCAGCCCTGAGTGTGCAGAAGCGAGTGGCCATAGCCCTCTGGAAACTTGCAAAGCCAGACAGCTACCAGTCAGTAGCGAACCACTTTGGCGTGGGCAAATCTACCGTGGGGGTTGCTGTGATGCAAGTAGCCCACGCAATCGTTGACCTACTGCTCTCAAAGGTAGTGACCCTGGGAAATGTCCAGGTCGTCATAGATGGCTTCGCCGCGATGGGATTCCCAAACTGCGGTGGGGCTACCGGCTGAGCAAGTGCAGAATGGTGGTGCAGAATGGTGGTGGAGTGTGCTTTCGGACGTCTCAAGGGGAGATGGAGGAGCTTACTCACTCGCTCGGATCTCAGCGAAACCAATAACCCCATTGTTATTGCAGCTTGCTGTGTGCTCCACAATCTCTGTGAGAGCAAGGGGGAGACCTTTATGGCGGGATGGGAGGTTGAGGCAAATCACCTGGCTGCTGATTACGCTCAGCCAGACAGCCGTGCGATTAGAAGAGCCCAGCGGGAAGCGCTGTGCATCCGGGAGGCTTTGAAAGCTAGGTTCCTCAGAGAGCAGGGTAACCTATGACTGTCCAGTCTCTTTACAGAGAAGCTGAACCTGCCCCTGTTTCAGTTACTATTGACTTTTTTCAGCGGTTACATGCCCCGTTCACTAGGTTTCCCCCCTTCCAACAGACGTTTAAAAATAAAGTTATTGGAACATTTTTAATTAACAAAGTTTTCTTTACTAACGAATTCACGTTAAAGGGTTCAAACAGGGACGCAGACTGTGGTGGGTACAGTGTGCAGTGATGTACAGACCGCTTCTACACTCAAGGACTGACAGGCTCCTGCTCCTACAGCGGTCTCTGGCGGGAGGACGGTTACAGGAGGGTGTGCAGGAAGGGGTGGGTTTGCAGGAAGGGGTGAGGGGTGTGTGGGAAGGGTGAGTAGGTGTAGGGGGATGATGGCTCTGGCTGGGGCTCAGGGCATCAGAGAGGTTCATGGCTAGGGTGGAAGGGCATGGTAAGGGCAGCCTGCCTTGCCATTTGTGGATGCCAGGCGCTCAGACCCTGGGGCAGCATACACCTCCCAGACTGACCTGGGGCAGCATACACCTCCCAGAGTGACCCGGGTGCCTAGTGACTGCACTCTGTGTGTGACCTGCTGTTGATCCTGCCCCCATGTCTGTACCCTGGTAATGGTGGTTGTCCTATGCAATTAACAAACCCCTATCTCCCCTTCACACAAAGTCTTCTGCAAAGAAACATGATGGAAACAGTAATGAACAGCAAACTATTTTTAATACTCAACTACACAGTTGGGGGATGAAACTGGGATTTTGGATTGGGTGAGCCAGGAAGGGAAGCAATTCTCATACTTTAGGGAATGAGAGCTGTTTGTTACATGAGCACTCTGCTGGGGTGGAGTGACAGTTTTCACGGCCCCTAGCTCCCCTCCTTCTTGTGATTTTGGGTGAGGGGGGGACAGGACTTTGTGGCAGGGGAGGGCGGTTGCAGATACAGTTCAGGGGGGCTCTCTGCTCCTGCCTGCGGTCCTGCAGAACATCCACAAGGCGCCGGAGCGTGTCCGTTTGCTCCCTCATTAGTCCAAGCAGCGTTTGAGTCGCCTGCTGGTCTTCCTGCCGCCACCTGTCCTCCCGTTCGCTGTGTGAGCACTGCTGCTGAGAGAGGTCTCCCTCCACTGGCTCTGCTGGGCCGCCTCGGCTCTGGAGCAGGCCATCAGTTCAGCGAACATCTCGTCCAGCGACCACAGCATCTGTGGGGTAAGTGACTGTCTGTAGTGTGTGTTTGTTTGTGTTTGGGGTTACTTGCTGTGTGCTGAGCTTGTGTTTGTCAGTCTGTTTGTTTGTTTGGTTGTTTGAGGACCGTGTGCTCTGGCTGGCAGTTGAGTTCTCCAGGTGAAGGAGGAGCTAATACAGCATCTGTGGGGTAAGTGACTGTCTGTAGTGTGTGTTTGTTTGTGTTTGGGGGTTACTTGCTGTGTGCTGAGCTTGTGTTTGTCAGTCTGTTTGTTTGTTTGGTTGTTTGAAGCATCTGTGGGGTAAGTGACTGTCTGTAGTGTGTGTTTGTTTGTGTTTGCATCTGTGGGGTAAGTGACTGTCTGTAGTGTGTGTGTTGTTGTGTGTGGGGGTTACTTGCTGTGTGCTGAGCTTGTGTTTGTCAGTCTGTTTTGTTTGTTTGTTTGTTTGAGAGCTAATACAGCATCTGTGGGGTAAGTGACTGTCTGTAGTTGTGTGTTTGTTTGTGTTTGGGGTTACTTTGCTGTGTGCTGGCTTGTGTTTGTCAGTCTTGTTTGTTTGTTTGTTTGAGGACCGTGTGCTCTGGCTGGCATGGAGGAAACCTATAAACCAAACTACATTCAAAACCTCTTCCTTTAAACCACCCGTTCACTAACTAGGAGACAATGCAGGCCAGTTTATTGCACTGACTGTCGATGTATGATTACCCTGCCTGTGGGCCAGGGTGGCGGAACTGGAGGGAGCTGAGAGAGGCAGAGGTATGTTGATGAGGCCCCTCCGGGACACTGTAGAATTGTCCCACCTCCGACAGCTCAGCTCTTGTGTGAGGAAGAAGGAAAGGAAGGGGAGAGCAGAGTAGAGCAGAGGAGGGGAGGAAAGGGAATAGTTGGGACCCTCCTTCCAGATGGTTCTGGGGTTGCCTCTCGCTGAGAGGTTGCCTCCGGGGAGGGAAACTCCAGTTTCTAAAAAGGCAGGTGTTAATGGGAGGAGAGGAGATTATTAGAAATGTAGATAGCTGGGTCTGTGATGACCGGGAGAACCGTATGGTGACTTGCCTGCCTGGCATCTAGATAGACTTATGTGTAGTGCCGGGGAGGAGGGTGTGTGGGTACATGTAGGTACCAATGACATAGGGAAGGGTAGGAGAGATGTCCTAGGCAGGCAGAGCTGCAGAGTCTCAATGCGTGGATGAGACGATGGTGTAGAGAGGAGGGGTTCGTTTCATTAGGAACTGGGAAACTTCTGGGATGGGAGGAGCCTATACAGGAGAGATGGGCTCCACCTAAACCAAAGTGGAACCAGACTGCTGGCACTAAACATTAAAAAGGTTGTAGAGCAGTTTTTAAACTAGGAGATGGGGAAAGCCGACTGCTGCAGAGGAGCTGTGGATCGGACACACACACTTCTAGGGAGAGTCTGATGATAGAGAATCTCCAGGTTATAGTCAGGAGCAGAGGAATGAGAAGTATAATGTAAGGGGGGATCAGATGATAAACAATCACATAAAAAGAATCTGGCACATCAGAAAAGGCAGGCTAATAAACAAAGTCTAAATAATAAGATGGGTGAACTAGAGTGCCTTGTGATAAAGGAGGATATAGATATAATAGGCATCACAGAAACCTGGTGGACTGAGACCAATCAATGGGACACAATCAAAATATATCGGAAGGACAGAACAGGCCGTGCAGGGGAGGAGTGGCACTATATGTTAAAGAAAGTGTAGATTCAAATGAAGTAAAAATTTTAGGCGAATCCACAGGTTCCATAGAGTCTCTATGGATAGAAATTTCATGCTCTAGTAAAAATATAACAGTAGGGATCTATTATCGACCACCTGACCAGGACAGTAATAGTGATGATGAAATGCTAAGGGAAATTAGAGAGGCTATCAAAATTAAGAACCCAATAATAGTGGGGATTTCAATTATCCCCATATTGACTGGGAACATTTCACTTCAGGACGAAATGCAGAGATAAAATTTCTCGATACTTTAATGACTGCTTCATGGAGCAGCTAAATAGTGACCATAATACAATAGCATTCAACATCCCTGTGGTGGGAAGAACATCTCAACTGCCCAACACTGTGGCCTTTAATTTCCAGTGACTAAAGTGAAATCCCTGCAAGTTGCATGGCCCCTTTTAAAGACACCATTATAGAGGCACATCTTCAATTTATACCCAAAATTAAGAAAAACAGTAAAAGAACTAAAAAGAGCCACCGTGGCTTAACAACCATGTCACAAACACTGCCAACTTAAGTGCAAGAGTGTAATAAGAAAAGCCAAAGAGGAGTTTGAAGAAAAATACAAAAGGAGCGCTTAAGATGATAAAGTCAGAAACTAAATGGATTCTTTGCTTCAGTCTTCACGGCTGAGGATGTTAGGAGATTCCCAAACCTGAGCTGGCTTTTGTAGGTGACAAATCTGAGGAACTGTCACAGATTGAAGTGTCTCTAGAGGAGGTTTTGGAATTAATTGATAAACTCAACATTAACAAGTCACCAGGACCAGATGGCATTCACCCAAGAGTTCTGAAAGAACTCAAATGTGGAACTATTAACCAAGGTTTGTAACCTGTCCTTTAAATCCAAATTAGTTGAAACAATAGTAAAGAATAAAATTGTCAGACACATAGAAAAACATAAACTCTTGAGCAATAGTCAACATGGTTTCTGTAAAGGGAAATCGTGTCTTACTAATCTATTAGAGTTCTTTGAAGAGGTCAACCAACATGCGGACAAGGGGATCCGGTAGACATAGTGTACTTAGATTTCCAGAAAGCCTTTGACAAGGTCCCTCACCAAAGGCTCTTACGTAAATTAAGCTGTCATGGGATAAAAGGAAGGTCCTTTCATGGATTGAGAACTGGTTAAAGGACAGGGAACAAAGGGTAGGAATTAATGGTAAATTCTCAGAATGGAGAGGGGTAACTAGTGGTGTTCCCAAGGGTCAGTCCTAGGACCAATCCTATTCAATTTATTCATAAATGATCTGGAGAAAAACAGTGAGGTGGCAAAGTTTGCAGATGACACTAAACTACTCAAGATAGTTAAGACTAAAGCAGATTGTGAAGAACTTCAAAAGATCTCACTAAACTATGTGATTGGGCAACATAATTGCAATTTAAATTTAATGTGGATAAATGTAAAGTAATTCAAATTGGAAAAAATAACCACAACTATACATACAACATGATGGGGGCTATTTTAGCTACAAACGAGTCAGAAAAGATCTTAAAGCAAACAGGATGTTAGGAATCATTAAAAGGGGATAGAGAATAAGACTGAGAATATATTATTGCCCTTATATAAATCCATGCATCTCGAATACTGTGTACAGATGTGGTCTCCTCACCTCAAAAAGATATTCTAGCACTAGAAAAGGTTCAGAAAAGAGCAACTAAAATGATTAGGGGTTTAGAGAGGGTCCCATATGAGGAAAGATTAAAGAGGCTAGGACTCTTCAGTTTGGAAAAGAGGAGACTAAGGGGGGACATGATAGAGGTATATAAAATCATGAGTGATGTTGAGAAAGTGGATAAGGAAAAGTTATTTACTTATTCCCATAATACAAGAACTAGGGGTCACCAAATGAAATTAATAGGCAGCAGGTTTAAAACAAATAAAAGGAAGTTCTTCTTCAACAGTCAACTTGTGGAACTCCTTACCTGAGGAGGTTGTGAAGGCTAGGACTATAACAATGTTTAAAAGGGGACTGGATAAATTCATGGTGGCTAAGTCCATAAATGGCTATTAGCCAGGATGGGTAAGCATGGTGTCCCTAGCCTCTGTTCGTCAGAGGATGGAGATGGATGGCAGGAGAGAGATCACTTGATCATTGCCTGTTAGGTTCACTCCCTCAGGGGCACCTGGCATTGGCCACTGTCGGTAGACAGATACTGGGCTAGATGGACCTTTGGTCTTACCCGGTACGGCCTTTCTTATGTTCTTATGTTCTTATGTCCCGAGTCTTTTTCTTTCGCCGCCTAATCTGTGCCAGCCTCTGTGAGGGGGATGCCGGGGCAGTTCGGGAAAGAGCCGCAGCTGTGTGATGGGAAAAAGGAAGTGATTTCCTTGCAAAGATACATGTTTGCGAACACTGAACACAGTCTACTCAGTTTCTGTGAACAACACCATACAGGGCACCTATCTCATGTGCTCTCAGGACAAGTTCGAATTTTCGGCATTCGCTTTCATTGCCTGGGTCTTGCACTGGAGATCGGACAAGCGGGGCAGGACAGCAGAATTCGTGTAGCAGCCAGGCCTGGTAAGCTGTAAACTTTAGGCTGCTTAACAGTTAATGGATAGCAGTGCCCTCCTGCTGCAGGCAATCTGGAAAGCATAAAGTCTGACCCTGTTCCAGCCCCTCGTGGCTGTCCCCGGGAAAGATCCCTGTATGCTTTCCCTCTGCAGCCTCCACCACGTGGCTGTTAAACGACGGTCATTGTTATGCAAAGGAAAAGTCAAGCATTCACAATAGTAACATTACAGTAATTCCCCTAATTAGATGCAGCAGTCGCCGAGCGAGATCACCCTGAGGCGGGTCACTAGGAGAGACAGAGAGCGCATGCTGCGTGAATCCCTGCGCAGACCAGGGCCCTATGCTGCCATGCTGGTCGAGGCAATGCTCCCACTGTACCTCAGGATGGCCTGGCGCGGAAGAGTGTGCTTCCACGGAGCACCCAATAAGGCACCTCTCCCCAGGAACCTCCTGCGGAGGCTTTTCAAGTACCTCTACGAGAGCTTCGTGGAACTGTCCCAAGAGGATTTCTGTTCGATCCCTATATGTATTGACCTTCTTTTCATATAGTTTTTATTCCTGTTTTTAAAAAAATAAATGTTTACATGTTTATAGCACTTACCGACTGATCCTTCCCCTGATTCAGAGTCCGGGTTAACGGCCGGGGAGGTTTGGTAGGGGATCTCTGTGAGGCTGATGAAGAGATCCTGGCTGTCGGGGAAAGCAGTATTGTAAGCGCTGTCGCCTGCCTCGTCCTCCACAAACCCTTCCTCATCTTCCCCATCCGCGAACATCGCCGAGAAACTGCCCGTCGACACTATCCCATCCTCAGAGTCCACGGTCACTGGTGGGGCAGTGGTGGCAGACCCACCGAGAATGGCATGCAGTGCCTCGTAGAAGCGGCATGTCTGGGGCTGGGCTCCGGAGCGTCCGTTTGCCGCTTTGATTTTTTGGTAGCCTTGTCTCAGGTCCTTGATTTTCACGCGGCACTGCGTTGCATCCCGGCTGTATCCTCTGAGTGCCATGGCTTTGGAGACCTTCTCATAGGTCTTTGCATTCCGTTTTTTGGAGCACAGCTCCGAAAGCACAGACTCATCGCCCCACACAGCGATCAGATCCAAGACTTCCCAGTCAGTCCATGCTGGGGCCCTCTTTCTACTCTGAGATTGCATGGACTCCTCTGCTGGAGAGCTCTGCATCGCTGCCGGTGCTGCTGAGCTCGCCACGATGTCCAACCAGGAACTGAGATTCAAAATGGCCAGACAGGAAAAGGAATTCAAATTTTCCCGGGGCTTTTCCTGTATGGCTGATCAGAACATCTGAGCTCGGACTGCTGTCCAGAGCGTCAACACAGTGGTGCACTGTGGGATAGCTCCCTGAGCTACTAAGGTCGATTTCCGTCCACACATAGGCTAACTCGACATAGCCATGTCGAATTTAGCGCTACTCCCCTCGTCGGGGTGGAGTACCGAATTCGAACTAAAGAGCCCTCTAGGTCGAACTAATTAGCTTCCTGGTGTGGACGGTTGCACGGTTAAATCAAATTAACGCTGCTAAATTCGACATAAACTCCTAGTGTAGACCAGGCCTAAGAGAGCCAGACAGCTCAGAAGAGGTTCAGACAGGAGAGGAGGAGACAGCGATCTTGGGAGCTCCTGAGTAAGGGTGCTGCAGGAGAGCATTCTTCAAGCAGCAGCTAGCTATCCCAGACCCCAGTGGAGAGATCAGCCTTTCCCTAGGTTGAGGGAACCCTTCACTCTAATTTATGGCGGATCATTTGTGAGTCTCTTGAGCATGCCCTGGACTGGAAAGGTAGGTGGAAGAAGTGGCCCACAGAGGCAGCCCTGAAGTACTCTGAGGGGTTTGCTATCATTGCCTCTTGTAGAGCTCTAGGCCGGAGTCTGGTGGGGAAGGAGGGCCCAGACTCCCCTACCATCTACCCTCTCACAAAGGGGGCACAAACACCTTCTTGCATACCCCGTGGAGATAAGGGAGGATAGTGACATTGTAAGCCCTGAGGCAAGGACAGGCAACCCATAGGGGTGTGGAGATGGATAGAAAACCCTTTCTTTTGTGGGGACATTGGACTGCATATATTTTGTTGGACTCTGTTAGCCCATAAGAAGGCTCACTTGATTGATCAGGCTGGAGGGTCGAGTTGCTGCCAACTGACAAGGGGTCAGAGTGGTTGCTGGATAGGGACAGAGGAGACGGGAGGGAGCTGGGACCCAGTTGCCTGCCACTAAGTGGCACCAGCCTCATCACAAGCAGGAAAACAAACTCCCAGACAGCTCTAGCTGGAGCAGTCTGGGAGTAGCGTGAAAAACACTCTCCCGCCATTTGGAATGGGGCAGATTGCCGCAACTGGAAGGTCTGGAAAGGGACTCTTGAAACACCTGCCCAAACAAAAATCCCACCCATCCACTGTTTTGTATGGTGAGTGGAACTGGACAAAGAGGGCCAGGTTTCAAGAGGCATCTCAGTAAGTGTGACAGCAGCTGTACAAGCTGAAGGCCTGCCTGCTTCTGAGCAAGCCCTGGCCCCTCAGCATGCTCAGCAAAGATCTCTTTCCTATAACCTGGCCTGCCGGATCACTTACTGCTGTCAAAACTTCCAGTAGAACAACAGAGGGTGGGTGAAAACCCTGCGCCTCTTGCTGTTGCCTGCAGCGTCAGCCACACCTTGCCTACACTCCTCTCTTTGCAATCCTTGATCTGTCGCTGGGAGGGAAAGATGAGGAGTTGGAGCCTTTGACTGTGCAGCCCTCACACCCAGGATCTCTCTCTTCTGGCCAGGGTGGCTGAATTATTTCCCAAGAAAGCAGCCATATGGTCAGGTCCACGGTCCTTAAGTCCTGAAAAAGGTAAAATTTGTCACAAAAGTGTAAATCGCTCCCACGTGCTCTGCCTTGAGTTTTCCAGACCCTGATAATGTCATTGTTCCAGCTGAACAGGAATTTTACCTTATTAAAGGCAGGCGCGCCGGTCTGATACCAGCAGTCTTTTTATCCTGCCCTTGCATTTTCTGCCAGACCCATAATGAACGATAAATCTCAGAGTGTTGCAAATGGTGCAGCTGTCTCTTTTGCCTTTATTAAAAAAAAAGTGGTGTTTGATCTCATTTTTGTAGCATCTGTGTTTGTGATTTTTAAAATCCACTGTGATGTGTTTCATAGTGTGAGCTCACTTAGAGAGCTACAGAGCTCTAAAAAAATGCAATTTTCCCATTTTGTCCCTCTCTCTACTGCTTATATTCAGTGAACAGTTTCATCCAGACCTCATGCAGATAGGTTTGTCATTTACCCCCGTCCATTCTTAGGAACATTTGTTTATTTGTTGCAATATTCCACTTGTTGTCATGCTCCAAATTAATGTTAAAGATGTGAGCAAAGCTCTTTGCGGAGGCATGCTCTCAAAACACCCCCATTGAGTGGACAAGGCAGATCTACAAAGTGGGGACCCACAGAAGCAAAACCTTAGCAGGTGTAAATTATCGGAGCTCCATACATTACACCAGCTGCGGATTTGCACCGCCAGTGTTTTGACGCATTTATATATTGCAGTCATACGCACGGAATGATTCTCAAATAATTCATAGGTCAGAAACTCAGGAGGACCATCAGGTCATGAATAACAGACGAACCCCCATCTTTTTAGCTTCCTAATACTTATTTTTCCTTTCATTGTTTTTACATTAAATGCTCTTGTGAAAGATAGCTCCAAGGAGGAAAATGAATCAAACTGTCAATATTACATCTGATAGGCGGCTTAATTAGCATTGTGTTATTAGGAGAGATGTTAAATAATTAATGCTTCATCCTTTTCAAAAAGAACTGTCACCAGACTGGGTATGCTCTCTTGCTTTTATTTAATATTTTACAAAATCTTATAAGAGGATGATTCTTATGATCAGACTTTTCTTGATGGTTTCTGACTAGGAACAGTGTGTGTGTGTGGGGGGGATTAGGTAGATTTCCAGCTGATTCCAAACTTAATAAACACATTAGCAATTTACCTACGTGTCACTAATTTACTCTGACTGCTGATTACCTGTTCAAATTACCAGAGGAATCATAGAATCATAGAATCTCAGGGTTGGAAGGGACCTCAGGAGGTCATCTAGTCCAACCCCCTGCTCAAAGCAGGAAAATCACCTTAAGTGGTCTTGAGGCCCAAACTTTGTCAGTATCTTGAATGGTTCCCCTCTTCAGAGCCAGATTCTCATCCCCAGATTGCTGATGATTTCTAATGCTCAGCCACCTGCTTTCCAGACAAACACACACCATGTTTAGTCCTGCTCTCCTATTTCCTAAATCCCTGCCCATTTCATTAGTGAGGCTTTTCGAAATCTGAAGTAGGTGAAGTTAACTCTCCCACAATTTGCATTCAAATGGTAAAAATGACCGCAAAGGGTCACAGTTATTTTGTGGTTATTCCACCTTTGAAATCATTACTGCTTATTTTTTCCATTGCTGCCTGCGCTCAACAGTAACATTAGTTACTGATGAACATGAATTACTAATGTGGTACTTAGAGGTGAAAAGTAAAGACCTCATCAAATTCTGGATATTTGCATATACATTGAAGATAATTAAGTATCTGAGAGGCAATGTTTTTCCCCTCCGCTATTGGGGCATTCAGTACAGAGAGAGTTTTTACTATCTTATGCTACTATGGATTAATCTTTGTTTAAAACCGCCCAGTCATATACAGTATATCATTGGGTTTCATTAACCCTCATTTGCAAAGCTACTTGGGTTCCTCTATGTTTGCACTGGCAAGCACCATGAAAGTAATTACAGCACTCTTTGTCAGAAATTAACACCCAGAGATGGAGTCCATTAAAATAAATCAGAATTTCCCCTGTAGAATTCACTTTAAAGACTTGGGAAGGCCACGCTTTTTGTGTCACTTTGGAGTTCTCTGTTGAATCAGTATGAATCCACGAAGGGTCAAATCCAGCAAAGCATGTAAGCATATGCTTAACTTTAAGCCTGTGAATAGTTCAATTGACTTCAATGGAACTACTCATGAGCTTAAATGCTTCGCTGAACAGGGATGGATGTAAGCATATGCTTAAAGTTAAGCAAAGGCTCAGGTGCTTGTTGAATTAGGGTTTAAGAGAGACAAAAGAGGCAAGGCAGAGATAGAAAAAAGTTTTTTTAAAGAAGCACCTCTTTTTCTTATATATATGATGTGCTTAAAGCAGGAAATATGCTTTTCAACTGCCTTTTTATTTGGTGGAAGATAAAACCACAAAAGAAAACTGATTGTTCCAGATTAATTCAAAGACCTAAATAGATGTCCAGCCCAATTCCATTTGAAAACAGAGTTCAGGCGTACAGTATCCTTGAAATAAATAGTTCTGCAAGTAGCTATGTTTACCAAGAACCTGATTTTAGTGTCACCTGCATAACCAATGCACAAATGCTTCAATCAAGGCAGATTTTCTGAAGAGTTTAAAATTGCCTATTCTACAATTTCACACATTTGCCTGCAATTTAATGTTTTAGTTACTGGAGTGTCATCAGAATTAACATGCTCATGTGGAATAAGGGAAAAAATATAATTCAAGAATAAAAATCCTTTGATTTTTTTTTCCACAGGCTTTTAGGACAAAAGCATCTCTGAAATATACATGTATAGATTTATCTCTGAATCACACTCTGCTAAAGGTATTTAATTCAGTCTTGGTACAGTCAAAGTAAATGTGTCATCACAGTCTTTAAAATAGAATGATCAATTAATCCATGGGTTTTAGTTACAAAAAATGTCAAAGTACTTTTTTTAAACATTTCATTATTATACAGATTATTTTTTGTACTCATTACAGGTAATTAAAAGGTGATGGGTACAGCTGGTTGAAAAATCCAATTTTATTGCCACAAAAAAGTTTGAACAAAACAATATTAAACAATTATTTTGGAAAAATTTTATTTGTGTTAAAGAGAACATTAGAAGGAAAATTAATTTTTCATTTTGTTTTTTTTCCATTAAAATCAAGTTATTTCTAAAGAGCATTGTTTTTACAAAACATTTCAATGAAGCTGCATTTTACAAGAACAATAAAAATGTGGTAAAAATATTTCAATCAGCTTTATCGATGGAGTTCAATATCTTATGGACTGTTTGTTTGATTTTTGCATGCTTTGCCCATGGCAGAGCAGAAGTACAGAATTTTATATTCTCTTCACAATTAATGACACAAATGGCAAAGAAAGCAATGGAGAATGGGTCTCTTTGCTTTCAAAATCTGACTAATAAATCAGCATTTGCACCTGTACTGTGAATGAAAACAATATTCACTGAAGTTAAGAAAGTAAAATCATAACTACACTTGCATGTTTTACAGAAAGAAAACAAGTACAACAGCAATGAGAATGTGGGATGTAGTGTCTTCTTTCCCTAGAAATCCTACTGACTCCAATTCATGGTACTTTAGTATGTGATTAGATCCATTGACTTCAATGGTAGTATTCACATACTTAAGTGTCTTGTTGAAATAGGACCTCAAAACTGGTTTTCCTGACAAAACAACAATTGAAGAACTCAATTGACCTTTTTTTGCTGTCAAAACATTAATCAGATCAGACTCATAGTTTCTTTCACACTTCAGGTGCCAAAGACTGGGAGCATTTTTAAAAAAGATATTTTCCTTCCTTTTTCTTGATCACACTGCCCAGTTGCAAAGTCATGACCATTTGTTCTTAATGAGAAGTAGACTTACTTTTAAATCACAGGGAGCAACAGGGGTTTAGCAATTCTCTGCTGTTGTTAATCACAGGCACAATGTTTGCCCGTGCCTGAGATCTGCCTTATAGATGAGTCACTCATGAGTCTCCCCAGAACATAAAACTAAAACGACAAGCAAAGAACCCAGAAGGTTAAGTGCATGCAGACCCTTTCCTTGATAGGGCTGTGATATAACGCAGATGAAAATTGTGGGTCAGAGTTTCATAAGCACCTAACAGAATATGGCGTCCAACTCTGGTCTGGTGGATTTCCCGGAGGCTGTAAGTAAGGGCCTATACATTTTCTTCCTAACCCCATGCAGTTAGTGGTTGGCTTACGTGCTTATACCCCTTATTCATTTTTTATTGAGTTTGTGTTTTAAAATATCTTATCCCACCTTTATAGCTGAAGCACAAGCTCCTGGGGTTGTAGAGAGAGGAGAATTAACCCAGCAATTACAGCATCTGGAGGAATAAAGGTGTCAAGTATCTGAACAGGTGGTTTCTCACTGGCCATAGGCGCCAGTTACGTAAACTGCCATTTATGGGGTATAGGTGAACAGTGCATTACTTTATGAATCCAAAACTAGATGTCATTCCCAGAGGCAGTCAAGAAACCAGTGAAGACTGGTCTCATTGGTCACAGACTAGCAGAAGCAGAGAAAGTGCAGTGGGCTATTTCTATAAGTATTATTACCCCAGCTGCAATATTTGTATGGGCCAATATTAGTCAGAGGCAGGCTTTGGTTACAGGAAACCAGGTCTTGATTAATGCTAGTGATGGAAAACGCCACTGTCAAAACATCCATCCTGGCATGTCTTCATCTGTTTCTTGCTCAAGAAACTCCAGAGGAGAGAATTCCCAGTTAACGGTACAATAGATCTGTCTGTCCTTGTTGGTAAGTGAAACGAGTGATGTACCACTGTGATCCCTGATATGAGCCACAGCTGTGCACTGGGAGGAGAATTTCTAGTCCAGAATCAGCTGGCGATTGGTTAGGGGGAATTGTAAAAGCAGCAAAGAATCCGGTGGCACCTTATAGACTAACTGACGTTTTGCAGCATGAGCTTTCATGGGTGAATACCCACTTCTTCGGATGCAAGTCCGAAGGGGGAATTGATCACTGATGTGAGATGATTATCATGCCTCATTAGAAAGTGACTTAGTGCATCCCTTCTCCCTGCTGTGACTGAGAGTGTGGGTGAGAGCTATGGAGGGCCGGAATGTGCTTTTATCTGGTTAAAAGGCTAGCCGACTGATAAAGCCCACTGCACACCTGTGATAGACTCAGACAGCAGAACAAATGCAATGATACTGAGGATGCATATCCCATCAAACCCAGAACACCTCCCTTTCCTGTACACCTGCATCAAACAGTACAAGAATATAGTCATAGAATCATAGAATATCAGTGTTGGAAGGGACCTCTGGAGGTCATCTAGTCCAACCCCCTGCTCAGAGCAGGACCATTTCCCAACTAAATCATCCCATCCAGGGCTTTGTCAAGCTTGACCTTAAAAACCTCTAAGGAAGGAGATTCCACCACCTCCCTAGGTAACCCATTCCAGTGCTTCACCACCCTCCTAGTGAAAAAGTGTTTCCTAATATCCAACCTAAACCTCCCCCACTGCAACTTGAGACCGTTACTCCTTGTTCTGTCATCTGCTACCACTGAGAACAGTCTAGATCCATCCTCTTTGGAACTCCCTTTCAGGTAGTTGAAAGCAGCTATCAAATCCCCCCTCATTCTTCTCTTCTGCAGACTAAACAATCCCAGTTCCCTCAGCCTCTCCTCATAAGTCATGTGCTCCAGCCCCCTAATCATTTTTGTTGCCCTCCGCTGGACTCTTTCCAATTTTTCCACATCCTTCTTGTAGTGTGGGGCCCAAAACTGGACACAGTACTCCAGATGAGGCCTCACCAATGTCGAATAGAGGGAATGATCACATCCCTTGATCTGCTGGCAATGCCCCTACTTATACAGCCCAAAATGCCATTAGCCTTCTTGGCAACAAGGCCACACTGCTGACTCATATCCAGCTTCTTGTCCACAGTCAGGGCATGGCAAGCTGGTCCTTCCAGAATCTGTGGGCATCCTCAGTTATTTTAGTCCTAAAGAAATACGAAAGTTGTAAGTTGTGTGTGGATTTTAGAGAGCTAACAGTTGTTGCTAACAGAGACGTGCAGCAAATTCTATGCATATTTGATATTTTGGACTGGTGAGTACTTTGAACTTCCTTACCTTTTATATAGATACCAGGTATTGGAGGGTATAGCTGCGGGAAGAAAGCTGCCTTTTCCATTGTGCTACATTGTTGTGAATTCATAATTATGCTTTTGGGGATCCCTGGTACTCCTGCTACCAGTTTGATATTAATGACAAAGGGTGGGATTTTCAAAATGAGTGAAATGTGCTCCCGAGTGATTTAGGAGCACATGGGAAATCAGAAGCAGATGTTAACCTAACTTCCTTAGGCATTTGTGTAAATTGAACCCTAAAGTGACATCTCACTCATAGGCTCTGGATGCTTTATGCGTACATAGAAGTGGCCATCCTGCTACATGGCTGGCTAAATGGAGTAGTAACTAAGAATTCTCTTCCTCCCAATGACACTTTAAATACCCAGTGTAGTATAAGTCCTTAAAATATCCTTTGGTGTGAGGTATATTTGTGGTATCACATCCATTTTCCTCTTGTATTATTGTAGGAAATTATCACTGCTTTTGGTAATGTATATTAAATTATATAATATAAACAAACAAACAACAAAAGAAAATAACCAAGATGCTTTACAAGATTAGCCACCCCAGAATATTTTACATATTTGAAACACTACCAGGTCTATGACCATTTTGCCTGGGTAGCCCTTTGATGTAGATGCAGAACAGGTCTGTCTATTGTAGGTAGAACTACTCAGAGAAGAGATTTTTCCATCCTGTGGAAAAAAAATTTTGAATTGTTTTTGTACCAAATCAGGGCAAACTTCAAAACTTTGTCATTTTTTCACAAAATGAAAAAAACAATGTTAAAAAAAGCTTCAGGTCAATTGAAACATTCCATTTGGATATCTTAAACGTGTTTTATTTTGGTTCTGACCATTATTTATTTATTTTATATCCAATAAAGTAAATTTTTTAATGAAAAGTCATTTCCAAACAAAAAAACTACAAGTTTTCATTCCAAAATTGTAAAAAAAGACATTTTCAACACCTTTCCCCCCAATTTTTTAAAATGAAATTTCATCCCAAATCAATACAATTTTATGAAAATTTTGTTTTCCTCCAAACAGCATTTTCCAACAGAAAACTGTTTCAGCTAAAATTTTCCAACCAGCTCTAACTGCAGCTTTTTATATGACTCCTCTCCCCATAGTATTTGAGCACCCTGCAATCTTTAACGTATTTGCTCTCTCAGCTCCCTTGTGAGGTAGGGAAATGCTAGCATCCCCATTGTTCATGGGGAAATGAGGCACAGAGGGTACATCTACACTGGAGTGGGAAAAAAAACCATTATCAGCAAGCCCAAGCACAGACTCTGAACAGTGTAGCAGGGTAGATGGATTCAGTCTGGAGCCTGGGCTCTGAGACTCTCCCTCTTCGCCAGATTCAGAACTCAGGTTTCAGCCCAAGCGAGACCGTCTACACTGCTATTTTCAAATCCATAGTGTAAGCACCATGAACCTAAGGCACCAGATCTGGTCTTTCTCACTCATTGCCACAGGGCTTTTTAGGGGGTGGTGTTTGGTATAGGAGAGTATGGGTTTTGGACAGATAGCGACCCTCCCTTGTGTTAAAGTTTAATAAACGTTGTGGCCTGCCGCTTAGTTCCATGCATGTGTCTGTGCTCATTTTGCCATGGTGTCTAGATCAAAAGCATTACCGCCCAAGCGGGACCCGCCACCAAAGTGCTGGGTCTTCGGTGGCAATTTGGTGGCGGGGGGCCCGCGGGTCTTCGGGGCACTTCGGTGGCGGGTCCCGGAGCAGAAGGACCCCCCACCGCCGAATTACTGCCGAAGCGGGGGCCCCCCACCGCTGAAGATCCCAGGCCCCCTGAATCCTCTGGGCGGCCCTGGGCTGTAGCTGTCCCATGTAGCTTTGCTGCTCACTTTCTGGGAATGATCTGGACAGCTTCAAACCAAGTTTGTCATTTCAGAACCTTTACTTTTTTTTCTTTTTATATTTCTACAAACCCTCCACTTATGAATAAATCCCATTTATTTACAATCCCACAAATCAAGATGCACATCTAAGAAGATGCAACTCTGAGAGATGAGAAATGTGCCTCTTTTGTGTTTATCTTAAAGTCTGAGAGTTCAGCTTGTTGTTAACTCTCATGAAGATTTATCAGCAGCAAGTGGCTTTAAGCCCCGGGTTTTCTAACTCCATAGATACAAAGAAGCTTACATTGTTT
The DNA here is from genome assembly GCF_016161935.1 of Mauremys reevesii. Lineage (NCBI taxonomy): Eukaryota > Metazoa > Chordata > Testudines > Geoemydidae > Mauremys > Mauremys reevesii. Next base: position 7,295,459 of record NC_052627.1, read on the forward strand.
CATTTGTTTTCCCCCAATTTGAAAAACTTCTATGTAAAATGGCAATTTCTCATTTTGGAAACTATTTTGTGAGATGAGAGCAATACTAATTATATCAATAGAGTGCACTGCTTTTTCCCCCCATTTGTCCTGTGTGCCAGTAAGCACAACATTTGACATAATTTATTTTGTTCCACTTTTCATCTCTAGTACTATCACCTTTTGATAATAATCAGAATTTCATTGGAAACAGGATCAGAATTTTGTTGCCACAAATATCCCATAATTAAAAAAAAAAAAGACTAATGCACAACGGAGAGGATAAAACGTGTGTGTAATTTCAAGGCCTGTTTATGCCATTGTTAATTGACATGTTATTCTATCTGTCAAAGTCAGACTCAGGACTCTCAATTTGTCAGACCACTCTGTTTTATTAGCAAAGCGCTCTGCCAATACACCCAGATAGTGTGTGAGTCCCATGCGAGGCTTAAGCTACTTTATTTATACAGATAAAAAGGGCGTGAACTTAACAAGATAACAAAGGGAACAGAACTGATAAGTTTACCTGGGGCTAGACACAGCCATCTTATTTCCTTATTAACTCTTACCGATCTCCTGCTAATGTCCCACCATTAGCTTAACTGGACCCATTGTTCCATACCTTAATGTTTCTCTTCCTAACAACTTTATTTCAACAGTCCTCATCCCTGCTTAAAGGAACATACACTATTTCTTTAATCCATTTTACTTTTACAATCTAAGTCATTCTACTTTCACATATCTATAGATGGTACTTACATGGCCATCCCAATACTCCTCTGAGATTGGGCAGGACTATTATCCATGGCTTCCAAAAGCACAAAGAGACTAAGCCACTTGCCCAAGGACACACAGGAAGTCTATGTTGGAGCAGGTTCAAGATCAATTATTGATATAATTTGCTCATCTGGAATCTTTAGGTTATCTTGACATTCTTCCATGGTACTCTAGGGCCAGTTGTACGGCCATTGAAGTCAACGGTAGAAGGATCAGGCCATGAATAGCTGTTCATTTGAAATGTAATGAACTGTGTGTCCGCTGAAGTCAAAGAGTAGTATCATCAGCTGGTGTAATTTAGTGGTGATCCATTGACTTCAAGGGATCTGTGCAATGAACAGCAGCTGAGGATCTGGCATGAGATTTTGAAACTGGAGTGGCTAACATTATTATTCTAAATCAATATTTAGTGTAAGTAAGTGGCCTGTTTTGTCAGAGGTGCTGAACACTAACAGCTCCCCTGGTGGTCAAATCCTGCCGCAGCCTCCAAAAGTATGGAGGGCCCATGTGCAGCAGGACTGGGCTGGATTCTGGGAGCTCACGCAGGAATTGTGTTCCTCCAGCACACAGCAGACCCTAGCTCTGGGCAAAATGGGAATGCAAGGCAGGATGGGAGTGTGGGCAACTGATCAGCCACTACGTGGATCCTCTGACCATTTGCTTCGCTCATGGGTGGGGATGATTGCAAGCAGAAACTAGAGCTGGGTGTATTTTTTTGGCCTAAACTTTTTTCCCAAAAAATGCAGATTTAGTTCAACCACAATCTTTCACAAATTTGTACAGAATTTGTCCAGTTCTCCTGGTTTAAAACAAAATAGAACACCAAAATGTTTAAATTTGACATTTTTGAAAGGAAATGTTGCAAGTTTTTGCTTCCAAATTTACTTCCATTTTATTTAAATACAAATATTTAAAATATAAAGCTCAAAAATGAACCAAAATAGTTCATTTAACCCTGATTTTCTTGGTTTTTGCCTTTTCAGTTCTCTGATTTTTTTCTTTTGCAATAGCGAGTGACCAAAGATTCAGGTATTCGTGCAGCTCTAGGAGCAGCAAGACTGCTCCAAGCAGGGGTGGTATATGAAAGTATTCTGTAGTCACTAAGCCCAGAACAAAGTGCATAGCCTGTGCACCTAGGAAAGGAGTCACACCTTAGGGCTCGTCTACACTTGAAACGCTGCATCTGAGCCACTGTAGCACTTCAGTGTAACCATTACCTAGGCTGATGGGCGGGGTTCTCCCGTTGGCGTAGGCAAATCAGCCTCCCTGAGAGGCAGTAGCTAGCTCAACAGAAGAATTTGTCTGTTGACTTACCGCTGTCTACTTGGGGACTTGGGTCGGCTTAACTATATTGCTCGGGGGTGTGGATTTTTCAAACTCCTGGGCAACATACCTGGGTTGATTTAACTTTTTAGTATAGACCTGGACGTAGTCAGAACTGAGCACTTAATAACTGCATTTTTTTTCCCTTTAATTCACTCCTCTTTACAGCTGAGAAACACCGATGAATTAATTGGCTCCTCACTGAGCAAAGAGACTCATTCAGCTGCTTCAAACAGGAGCATCTGTCTAGTGCGGCTGTTGGAGTTGCTCAAAAGGCTACAAGTGTTCCTAATGGTCATTTAAATAATAAATGCCACCACACTTATAATGGGTATTTCAGTCATTCCTTTCCTGCTCCCTTGCTAGCTGTATTCCATTAATATTTATTGAGGAAAATCATCCCAAGTTAGTGGCCTGCATTTCTTTTCAAGGTCACCAAATATAAATATTTTATTTCTCTAATTTGGAAAAATGGTGGTGTATGCTGTGCTGCAAACATGGCATATTTCTGAATTAGTTTCTGATGCAAAGGTTCCTTTGGTAAATGTCCCTGGGTGCCAATAACTGATAATTACAAGTCCAATATTGTCTATCCAAGCAAGCAATAAGAATAAATACATACTATATAAACCCTTCACCGAAAAGGCAATAATATTTACTATCAGGTGTAGTGAAAACGTCAGAGCTTCCATGTTTGATGCTGTGAGCACAGTTGTGGCCTTTAGCAAGAGCTTCATCTGGAGACGTGTGTGAATATGTGTACCCAGGAGAAGGTATAGGAGATTTTCAAAGCTCCAGTGGAACTTCTGCTTCTAAACCCCTTGAACGCTGTTGAAAATCTCCCCCATGCTGTAGCAAGCATGGTGGCTGGAAGCATGGTGCTTTCAGCGTCCAGAAGCAGATGCAATATCCCCAGGCACACTGGTGGCAGACAACTCTCCAGTGACCTTTGGAACTCCTTTGCAAGTCAGTGTAGATGAGGATGGGAACAGGCCATGCCCCTTTCTCCCCCTTTGGAATTCTGAACAGTGCCAGCCACTGACTGCTCCTCCTTGTTCAGCAAGCAGGTGCAGTCATAGTGTATCTTTCCTCTGCACAGGTGAACTACAACGGGTGGGGCTCCAGGTTACTTCTCCTTCCCTCTCCACCCCCCGCATCCATGATGATCAGGCCAGTAGTGAATACATTGTTGGGATAAAGCATATAATGTTTGCAGTATTCCCCAGTCTAGCAACTGTGGTTTTATTTTATGCCGTAGAGAAAGTTACCTGAGGTCTATGCAACTTCTACACAAGTCTGGGTGCTGCACTGTTTGCTTTTCTGTCACGTTTGAAGATGATGCTTTTTTATGATGCTATTTTTATGGTAATTTTTTTTCAAATAAATACACTTTTCTTCTTTCTGTTTACAAATAAATAAATAAATAAATAAATAAAAGGGACCACATCGTGGAAACGCTGGCTGCAAGAAAGCAATTTTTTGCTTCAGAAAAAAAGCCAATAGCTTGTGTTTACCTAAACAACAGGCCCATTATTTTTGAGTATAGAGTAGCCAAGAACCAAGGAAAACAAATGAGATGGCATTTAAATGAATTGAAAATTGTTCCTGTGGGTTTTTTTGTTTGCTTTTAATGCTGCTGTTGCCATTTGCTGCTACTGAAGGTTAAAATTAAAAATGAAGGCAAGAAACCTAGCGCTGTTGTCTAGAAAAGCCACAGACAAAGTCCATGCTCTATAAAGAAGGCATTGAATAATTGTTGTTGCTGTTGTTATGTTTCAAATAACCCAGACGCATCCTCTAAGGGGAGATATTTGAGGAGAATTGGCTATAGAAGCGGAGAAAACACTTTTCCTTTTATGTTGTGACCCTGAGCCTTGAATTCATTACAGGGGTAACAGAGTAAAATTCTTTGGCCTGTGTTATGCAGGAGGTCAAACGAGATGATCACAATGGTCCCTTCTGGGCTTAGAATCTATGGGACTAATTCATCACTGGAATTAGTGGCATAAAACTGGAGTAATCTAGTGGTGATTCACAGCCATTTCATTACTAACTGGCAAACTCCTTGAAGGTCTCAGTAGAGAGGCCAAGGACAGAGCTGGCCTAGAGAATAAATTACCCTGATGTTGTCCTTAAGTTTAGCTTTCTCTGCAGGGAGAAGCAAGACTACTTTGCTAGCTCATGTTGGAAACCAGATCAGACGAGGTTCATTAGCTCAAATCCAAGCTAGACAAGAATTTTTGTGCCCCTCTGAGGAGAGGGAGGAGGGAACTGGGGGGAGAGAAATAAGGGCCTTGCAGAGTCCTAGGAACAAGCTATGTTTCTGCCGACTCTGAGCCTGAGGTTACCTTTTCTTCTTTTTCTTAACAATAAGGCAAAATCCAGGAAGGAGAGTAAGGAATGACGAATGACGCCAAAGGTTAGAGCATTCTCCAGGCCAGCTCAGTCTTTGTTCTCTGTACTGAGACTGCCACTATGAGTGACAGTTAGTGCCCAATAAGATGGTGGATTTCTGGTTACAGATACCTGTCCAGAAGAAACAACTGATTCCAATAAAACAGGGACTGCAAATTCCCCTACATGGTGCGCATCCATGCCACTACGTAATTAATGACAAAATGTAGACAGTTGTAGCCAACATGTAGTGTGAGAATCACAAATCTAATTGATGAATACATTATTATTTATGCTGTGGCGTTGCCTAGGAATGCCAATGAAAGATCAGACATTACAGACATGTAACAGAGAAGCCAGTCGTTGCCCTGAAGAACTTATAATCTAAATGAGAGAAAGGATGCAACAGGAGGACACAACCAACAAATAGGAGGAGGAAAGAGCGGAAATGGGCAGGATCAAAATGATCAGATTTGAGTAGAAAAAGCAGAAGTTGCAGGCTATAACTTGCCTAAGCAGTGCATTGTGGGTGTGATATGTAGGCATCATGGCAGAAGTAGGTTTGTGCAGGGATTTAAATGCAGCTTTATGAATATTAATGTATTTCCTATGTATGGGAGACCAACTGGGAGAAAGTGAGGAAGAAGGAAACAGACAGGTGATCATGGGTGACACCACAGGCAGAGTACAGGTGGGTGGATAGCTTGATCAACTAGCAGATCTGGCAAAGGGTAAACGGCTATAAAGGCAAACACAAAGAGCATGTGTTGGTATGGAAGAGGATGGAGAGCCAATGGATGGATGTGAAGAACAGGATGATGTGGGTACATCAATGAGCCAAATCAATGGCCCTATGCAGAAGCTTGCTGAGTGGATTTGAGAGGGGTAGTGTGGCTGGAATCAAGTCAAAAGAGGAGTTGATTATAGTAGTCAAGATGTGAGGGGATGAGGATATGAACAAAACCTTAAGCAGTCTGGAGAAAGAGAGGATGCAGAATCTTAGCAGCTGGCTGGCTGACTACATGTTAAAAACCTGAATACATATTTGATAAAAATATAGGAGTTGTGGTGGGTCACAACCTCAACATGTGTCGGCAATTCGATGCTGTTGCAAAAAAAAAAAAAAGCGAATGCAATTTCAATTTGCTTTAAGAGAGGCACAGCATGCAAGTCATAGGGGGTGATAGCACTGTTCCACTCAGCGGTGGTTAGGCCTCAGCTGGAGTAGTGTGTCCAATTTTGGTCACATATAGAGAGGATGTAGAGAAACTGGAAAGGATCCAGAGGCGAGTGGCAAAGATGATCGAAGGGATGGAATGCAGCCATATGAGCAAAGGCTGAAGGAATGGGGTATGTTTAGTTTGGAAAAGAGGAGATTAAGGGGGGATATGATAGCTGTCTTCAAATATTTGAGAGGCTGCCACAAAACAGATGGAAAAAACTTGCTCTCTCCTGCCACAGAGGGCAGGGCAAGTGGCAATAGGTTCAAACTACAGCACAGCAGATTTAGATTAAATCTCAGGAAAAACTTGCTCACTGTAAGAACAGTAGGACAATAGAACAGATGCCTCAGGGGGTTGTGGAAGCTCCTTCACTGGTGGTTTTCAAAAGGAAGCTGGACAGAGCTACCTGTCTGGGATAGTTTAGACTCAACAAATCCTTCATCTTGGCAAAGGTGAGACTATATGAACCTTGTGGTCCCTTCTAACCCTATGATTCTATGATACTCTTAGCAATAAATTATCCTTGTCCCATCTTGAACAATAATGGCAACTGAGTATCTCATTTCCCTAGCCTAGCACTGCACTGAAAATGATATCTGACATATTATCTTCCTGCTCATTCCTGTGCAGTACGTCAGATCCTCGCTTTTCTAAACAAACATGCAACATATTCATGGCAGAAGTATCTTTGGCAACAAGCTAAACAAGCTCTCGCATGACAAGCATCTAAGAAAACACTAAACAGTTGCTAATTAATGGTAAGTACGTAGTCCCTGATTTTCAATTAGTGCATTCGATATGTAGTTCTGGCTTTTAAAAAAAAAATCTAAGTCTAAAAATACGTAGAATAAATCCATGAATCTTGTGCTGAACTCTAAAGGCAGATGATTCTCTCAAATAATATCTGAGGATAGGCTAACCCTACCTGTCCTTTAGATTAAAGGTTACCCCTCATGGAAGTGTAGCAGCAGTCAAAAACTTGAGACCCAGGGACCTAGCCTGTTCCAGATTGGCACCTTCCAAAAGGTGCCTCCTAGAAGCCTAGTGATATTGCATCAGGCTGTTAACCTGGAGACTTGAATCTGAAGCATAGAATCACAAATGCAAAAGATGGGAAAGGCCTTTGATGTCAGCCAAATTTACTCCCTTCACTGCATTTTTAGAGCACTGTCCAGATTAATTTTAAATGCTCAAAGTGATGGTGATTCCACAGCAGGATAGGTCTCAGAGTTAGGAATTTTGTTCTTGATACTCAGACACATTTTTCCCTTCCGTAATTTTAACCCATTGCTTCTAGCCCCTTAAACCATTCCTCGCCTTTTCAGGAGTGCACAGATGTCACACACATGCTGACTCATCATGCGCTTGTCTCAGCCCACAGTCATTGTTCAGCTAAACTCTCCTATCTCCCTCTGGAGCTGGGAGCCATAGTGGAAAATTGTATTCTTTACTCTGGCTAGAAACCATACATGCTCCTGTTCCCATGGCAGCACCTATCATGGCTATTTGTGTGGAAATAGCCCTTCTAATAATATACATCTGACATATGGTAGTGACCCAAAATACTAGAGTAGGAACTTTGGCCTACATCGGTTCCCCTTAAGTTTAGTGGTAAACTCCCTTTGATCTCAATGGGAGGAAAGTTAGACCAATGGTGAGTGCTTTCAGAAAACACTTCGTATACCCTGCAGTAGCAATAATGCTCCATTTGGTGCTATTACTCTAGAATCCCACATTTTGCTTTTAAATAAGAGACAGCTATAAAGCAGGCTTAGTGCATGAATGATGAGAAAGATGGGGACACACTTCCTGGAGGGCTGGCTCCCCTCTCTACTGTTGGGAAACGTGGCTGGCTGTTCAGTTGTGAAATGTAAACCTCAAACCAAAGTAATTGGGTTGTGAATTGCTCTAGCAGTTGGCTGCTAATTCTCAAAATAATCTACCACCTGTTGTTTAGTCTGCAGGATTAAAGCAGGTTTAATGTTTGAGGCTACATAAATTTATTGTTCCAGATGGAACACTATTAAAAAATGCAGTTGAATATCAGTATTCAGAACTGTGGCGTACTGCACTTTAAAGGGCAGCTTGGTAGAACAATCTACATCACCCTTAACTACAAGCGGCAGACAGGGGAATTTTTTCCTCCATCAGGAACTAGATTCTGTCTTAATTATCACTGAAGACTTTATCACATTTCTTGAACTGAGAAGCTATGAAATTGTATTTTTTCCCTGTGTTCATCATCCGATTTAATAAATGGCAATAATGTTGTTGTCCCATTGGGAATATAACCAAAGATGTGTTGATACACAGGAGGAATTGCTCCTGGAATTGGTAGCATGAAAATACGACAAGGGTTATGTTGTTTTTGTGGTTCTTGCCAGCCATCTGGAAGCAGGAAATTCTCAGATTCTTGGCAGAAAGACTTTCAGAAATAGGTAAAATCAAATCAATGGAAAATGGTCTGAAGGAAAATTCTATCCTCTGATAGCAGAATGGACTAGATAATATGAGAACTAGGTCTGGTCAGGATTTTTTCAACGTTTTGTTGTTGGATAATATCAGTTTGTCCAAACTGAAACTTTTTGTGGACATGGATTGGTTTTTTGAGGCAAACTTTGTTGGGAAGTTTTGTCAGGTCCAGGATTAAATTTCTGTCCAAAACCAGAGAGAGGGGCCTACCCCAGCATAGCCAATGTCCCAGTGGTTAGGGTACTCAGCTGGCTCTGATTGATTCAAAAGAGGGATTTGAACCTGGGGCTTCCTCACCCTGGGTGTGGGCTCTGACCACTGGGGTCTTGGCTATTCTGGAGTCTCACTCTTTCTAAAGGTATAATCTTTATCATAATGTGAAACTAAAATATTCAAAATCTCACATTGTTCACAAAACAGCTTGTTTTCCTGCCAGCCCTAATGAGAGTCCTTTTTTAGCATGGCTGATCTATACCATGTTAGTGAAGTCTTTGATTAGGCACTGTTAAGCATAAGAACATAAGAACATAAGAACATAAGAAAGGCCGTACCGGGTAAGACCAAAGGTCCATCTAGCCCAGTATCTGTCTACCGACAGTGGCCAATGCCAGGTGCCCCTGAGGGAGTGAACCTAACAGGCAATGATCAAGTGATCTCTCTCCTGCCATCCATCTCCATCCTCTGACGAACAGAGGCTAGGGACACCATGCTTACCCATCCTGGCTAATAGCCATTTATGGACTTAGCCACCATGAATTTATCCAGTCCCCTTTTAAACATTGTTATAGTCCTAGCCTTCACAACCTCCTCAGGTAAGGAGTTCCACAAGTTGACTGTGCGCTGCGTGAAGAAGAACTTCCTTTTATTTGTTTTAAACCTGCTGCCTATTAATTTCATTTGGTGACCCCTAGTTCTTGTATTATGGGAATAAGTAAATAACTTTTCCTTATCCACTTTCTCAACATCACTCATGATTTTATATACCTCTATCATGTCCCCCCTTAGTCTCCTCTTTTCCAAACTGAAGAGTCCTAGCCTCTTTAATCTTTCCTCATATGGGACCCTCTCTAAACCCCTAATCATTTTAGTTGCTCTTTTCTGAACCTTTTCTAGTGCTAGAATATCTTTTTTGAGGTGAGGAGACCACATCTGTACACAGTATTCGAGATGTGGGCGTACCATGGATTTATATAAGGGCAATAATATATTCTCAGTCTTATTCTCTATCCCCTTGTTAATGATTCCTAACATCCTGTTTGCTTTTTGACCGCCTCTGCACACTGCGTGGACATCTTCAGAGAACTATCCACGATAACTCCAAGATCTTTTCCTGACTCGTTGTAGCTAAATTAGCCCCATCATGTTGTATGTATAGTTGGGGTTATTTTTTCCAATGTGCATTACTTTACATTTATCCACATTAAATTTCATTTGCCATTTTGTTGCCCAATCACTTAGTTTTGTGAGATCTTTTGAAGTTCTTCACAATCTGCTTTGGTCTTAACTATCTTGAGTAGTTTAGTGTCATCTGCAAACTTTGCCACCTCACTGTTTACCCCTTTCTCCAGATCATTTATGAATAAATTGAATAGGATTGGTCCTAGGACTGACCCTTGGGGAACACCACTAGTTACCCCTCTCCATTCTGAGAATTTACCATTAATTCCTACCCTTTGTTCCCTGTCCTTTAACCAGTTCTCAATCCATGAAAGGACCTTCCCTTTTATCCCATGACAGCTTAATTTACGTAAGAGCCTTTGGTGAGGACCTTGTCACAGGCTTTCTGGAAATCTAAGTACACTATGTCTACCGGATCCCCTTGTCCACATGTTTGTTGACCTCTTCAAAGAACTCTAATAGATTAGTAAGACACGATTTCCCTTTACAGAAACCATGTTGACTATTGCTCAAGAGTTTATGTTTTTCTATGTGTCTGACAATTTTATTCTTTACTATTGTTTCAACTAATTTGCCCGGTACCGACGTTAGACTTACCGGTCTGTAATTGCCAGGATCACCCCTAGAGCCCTTTTTAAATATTGGCGTTACATTAGCTAACTTCCAGTCATTGGGTACGAAGCCGATTTAAAGGACAGGTTACAAACCTTGGTTAATAGTTCCAACTTCACATTTGAGTTCTTTCAGAACTCTTGGGTGAATGCCATCTGGTCCCGGTGACTTGTTAATGTTGAGTTTATCAATTAATTCCAAAACCTCCTCTAGTGACACTTCAATCTGTGACAGTTCCTCAGATTTGTCACCTACAAAAGCCAGCTCAGGTTTGGGAATCTCCCTAACATCCTCAGCCGTGAAGACTGAAGCAAAGAATCCATTTAGTTTCTCCGCAATGACTTTATCATCTTTAAGCGCTCCTTTTGTATTTTCATCGTCAAGGGGCCCCACTGGTTGTTTAGCAGGCTTCCTGCTTCTGATGTACTTAAAAAACATTTTGTTATTACCTTTGGAGTTTTTGGCTAGCCGTTCTTCAAACTCCTCTTTGGCTTTTCTTATTACACTCTTGCACTTAAGTTGGCAGTGTTTGTGCTCCTTTCTATTTGCTTCACTGGGATTTGACTTCCACTTTTTAAAGGAAGTCTTTTTATCTCTCACTGCTTCTTTTACATGGTTGTTAAGCCACGGCGGCTCTTTTTTAGTTGGTGCGAGTGGGGCTACACCATTGTCACCCACGAACAATCTTAGTTTTACTGGAAAGAGCAGACTGTAGTAGATTTCCCACATCCCTGTATAGAACGGGTCTTTGCTTGACTACAGGAGCTTCTGCGGGATGTAATTGTTTGAAACTGAACCTGATAAAAATGACAGGCATTTTTCAGTGATCCAAAGGAGACCCTCTGGATTTGCAGTGGTATCAGTGGAACGTAACCTGTTGAAAAGCTTCAAGTACAAGAGTCTGGCATATATTTGTAGTCAAAACCAAACACAAACAAAAAAAGAAAGGTACCTCAGAAAGACTGTTCTGCCTGAATTTGCATTATTAATGATTATTATCATTGCACTGTCGCAGCCCCTGGTTGCCGCAACTGTTTAAAATGATTTAATAGTTGGAGACTATTGTTTCAAGATAAAAATGGTTTTATTGACAGAATGACCAGATTTTCAAGGTGGAAAACCAGGGACCGGAGGGTTCATAGTTGATGGATTTAATAGGGGTTAGGGAGGTATGCACAAGGGGGTTTGCCAGCTGTGGAGGGCCAAGCATAGAGGTAAAAGGCTGTCCATTACTTCCTCCGATGGGGCCTGATTCAAAGTCTTTTGAAGTAAATGGGTGTTATTCCTTTAACTTCAGTGGGCTTTGCGTCTGGCTCATATTCCCAATACTTTTGTCCTCTTTTTTCCTTACGTTCTCCCTCCTCTCCTTTCCCATTGGTCCGATCTTCTCCCCCTTGCTTCTTCCCTCCCTACGCCTCACTTTCTCCATGACACTTATTTATTCTATCACATGTACTCTCAATCCTTGATGTCCTCCTTTTTCCTTTGTGTTTGATGCCGTCCAGCATGCTACCGTAATCCAGTGTTCACTTGTGGTGCAGGGAAGGTGAGCAGAAGCATGGATGTCAGTCCCCAGCCTGGGTCAGCAGTTGCTGGAGATGATGTTGGTAGGTCCACCTGAGCTAACCTGAGGCTTGCCTATATTAGCAAGGCCCCAACTCTGTTTGTGAGGAAGAGCTAGTGTGAGTAGGGCGATGTATTATTACAAGACAGACTTGGGGTGGGCACAATCTGAAATTTGAATGTGTCTGGTTTAGAGGCTCAAATTTGGAGCTATCTCTTCTTTTAGCACTTTGCAAGTCTATAGCACCAAATATTCAGAGATCTCAAAGTATGATTCAAACACAGATGATGTAAGCCTCACACGTCCCAAGAAAGTAGCAAGGTGTTATTTTTAGAGCTGTTGAGAAATGATTTCATTTTCCCATGACAAACGTCTAGAAAAGTGAAGCTTTGGGGGTTTTGTTGAAAATTTTGTACAAAAAAATTATTCCCACCCCCCCATTATTGGGGGAGGGGGTTGTCCTGCTCCAATTATTATTCCCATCTCACGGATGAAGAAACTGAGGCAAAAGTGGGATTAAAGCCAATATCTCCTGACTAGAGAGAGGTTTGGGGGGGGGGTTGGGGGGGAGGTCGGGGATAGTACATTCACCAAAAAATGCATTTTTCAGGGCATCATAACTATTTGGTCAAATTTGGTGAATAGTTTTGGCAAAAAAAATGGGAAAACTTTTTCAGTCATGTTGAAATAGTTTGTTTTGAACATGTCAAAATGAACTGTTTTTAAATTTTGTTTTGAATCAACATTTCATTTAAAAGCCCAAATGAATTTGCTCCAGTTTTCCATGTTGCTGTGGGGAAAAAAAAAAAGGGGGGGGGGAAATCAAACTGAAAATTCAACTATTTGCTCAGCTCTACTCCTGACAACCTTTCCTGTGTTTTATCCTCAAAATCGTATTTCCTCTTACTAATATTTTAAGGAACATGTGTATTGTGGACTCAGAAAACCATTGCTAATTCAGACAGTGACTTGTTATGGCAAAACAGAAGCTTTAACAGAGCAAGGATAATATTTGCAAAACTGTGTTCAGGGGACCTATTTATCCCATCTGTTATTTCAACTAGCTAAACTACCTTTCTGCTGAAAAGTATTTTACAATACACTTGTGGACTAGAAATGTTTGCTATTCTTTGCAGTACTACAACATTCCATGGGCTCTTTAATGGAGTGCCACCATTATTAGAGGTGAAGATGGTTCTGCGCTCTTGTTTCATTCCTGTGAGATGATATTTTGCAGTACAGGATCACATCAAGCTCTGAAACAAAGAGGCAATTTGGTAACAATAATCCAGGAAAATAATATTGCATGGTGCAGTGCAGATGTTCAAGAGGATGGGTGAATAAGTGGAGGAGCCATAATCAGATCAGTTTCTGTTGCCTCATTCTTTAGTTTGTAAAATGAGCTGGTTGAGTGAAGTGCTTTAGACAGTGCAAATATTTACACAAGTATTTGTTAACAGTGCTACTGCTTTTCACAAATACTCTAGTGAATATTCATTAAAGGCATTATCCTTGGAACTTTGCCATTGACTTCAGTGGGTACAAGAGAAGACCCTAAACAGTACTGAATCTGTTAGCAAAGTGATTTGATATTGTTTTACTCTGCAGTACATTAACAAATATTTCTTTGCTGCACCCACCCTCCTCTGTTTGAAAGTAAAATCATAAGAATTAAAGCTACAGTACCAACACTTACAATTTTGTTATAGAAACTCAGTGTTCCTATAGTTTATCTCTGAAATGGCAAATCAAAAAATCAGAATCTCACCCCCACCCCCCACTTCTTGTTTATCTTTCAGTTATTTCCAACACAGTATGGAAGATAATTTTTAAAATGACTATCGGAAATGATATATGTATGATGGAGTGCGTTTCAGCTAAACCGAAGGAAACAAATATATACATGCCTTAGAAAACAGGCAATGTCGAACACATGTGGACTGCCAAATGTTAAGAATTTCCTCACTGACAGTGTCAGATGAAAGATGGAAGACCTGCAGGATCAGAGATTGCAAGAGTACTTGTAAATGCCATGGCACTGAATTTTATCAACTACGTTTTTACTACATGTAGCAGGTGTTCTGTGTTTGTGGCTATATATTCAGCTCCCAACTGATTTCACTTCACAACCCAGAAAGTCTCTTTTAAACCCCTACAAATAAAAAGATGTGAGGTGCAGCTAGTAATACAGCTAGGAGAAAACAGCAATGTATTTTCTGACATTTTACATGAATTTGCTTCAACAGTGTTTGTGGTCTTTGTTGTGGATGAACCCATGAGGTGTAAAGTCCATAGAGAGTACCCTCAGTTCAGAGGAAGGAATGATCTCATGATCAAGGTCCTGCTCTGGGATTCAGAAGACCTGGATTTGGTTCTTGGTTTTGCAGATGACTTCCTGTGTGACTTTGGGAAAATTGCTCAATCTCTTTGGCCTCAGTACCTCATCTGGTAAACTGGGACAACAATACTTCCTTTGTCTGTCTAAGGGTATGTCTACACTACAAAATTAGGTCGATTTAATATGTCAATTTTTTAGAAATCGATTTGATACAGTCAGTTGTGTGTGTCCCCACTTAAGACCATTAAGTTGGCGGAGTGCATCCACAATACCAAGGCTAGTGTCAACTTCTGGAGCATTGCACTGTGGGTTGCTAACCCACAATTCCCGCAGTCTCCGCCCCCCGTTGGAATTCTGGGTTGAGCTCCCAATGCCTGATGGGGCAAAAACATTGTCACGGGTGGTTCTGGGTACATGTTGTCAGCCCCCTCCTGCCCTGTGAAAGCAACAGCAAAAAATTGTTTCTCTCCTTTTTTCCTGGGTTACCTGAGCAGATGCCATACCACGGCAAGCATGGAGCCCACTCAGCTCACTGTCACCATACATCTCCTGGGTGCTGCTGGCAGACGCGGTACTGCAGTGCTACACAACAGCAGTTCCTTGCCATTGTAAATTAGCAAAGATGGTTAGCAGCCGTATTGTACCATCTGCTGCTGTCTCCTGGTCCCTCCTGGCTGGCCTCGGTGAGGTTCGTTGGGGCTCCTGGGCAGACATGGGTGCTCCTGGCAGGCCTCGGTGAGGTCGGTCGGGGGCACCTAGACATAAATGGAAGTGACTCCAGGTCATTCCCTTCTTCAAGTTTTGTCTAATGGAGATTCAGTCCTGCCTGGAATATCAGGCAAGCCTACCAAAGAACCAAAGAGGCAAACGGCTGCTCCGGGTCAGAGCTCCAGACTTCCTGTTTCTATGATGAGCTGCATGCCATTCTAGGGGGTGCCCCTACAACTACCCCACCCCTGTGCTTCCCTCATCTCCCACCCCTCCCAGGCTACCTTGGCAGTTAGCATGCCATTTGTGTAATGAATTAATAAAGAATGCATGGATTTGAAACAATGACTTTATTGCCTCTGCAAGCGGAGATCGAAGGGGGGAGGGGAGGGCGGTTGGCTTACAGGGAAGTAGAGTGAACCAAAGGTGCAGGTTTTCATCAAGGAGAAACAAAGAGAACTTTCACACCGCAACCTGGCCAGTCATGAAACTGGTTTTCAAAGCTTCTCTGATGTGCAGCGCGCCCTGCTGTGCTCTTCTAACCGTTCTGGTGTCTGGCTGTGCTTAATCATTTCGTCTTTTAGAACAGAGTTCTGATAGCATGGATTCGTCTTCCCATACAGCGATCAGATCCAGTACCTCCCTTTCAGTCCATGCTGGAGCTCTTTTGCAATTCTGGGACTCCATGGTCACCTGTGCTGATGAGCTCTGCATGGTCACCTTTGTTGATCAGCTCACCACAGTGGCCAAACAGGAAATGAAATTCAAACGTTTGCAGGGCTTTTCCTGTCTACCTGGCCAGTGCATCTGAGTTGAGAGCGCTGTCCAGAGCGGTCACAATGGTGCACTGTGGGATAGCTCCCGGAGGCTAATACCATCGAATTGCATCCACACTACCCCAAATTCGACCCAGCAGGGTCGATTTCAGTGCTATTCCCGTTGCCGGGGAGGAGTACGGAAATCGATTTTAAGAGCTCTTTAAGTTGACAAAAATGGCTTTGTCGTGTGAACAGGTGCAGGGTTAAATCGATCTAACGCTGCTAAATTCGACTTAAACTCATAGTGTAGACCAGAGCTAAGCTATCTAGACTGGAAGCTCTTTGGAGCAAGGACTCTGTCCTACTATGTGCTTCTACAGTGCCTAGCACAATAGAGAGGAAACAAATGTGACTCCCAGATCATGTGCCTGAGTGACAAGGAGGGTGGCACTGTTGTCAAATGGCAAAAAGCAGCATTTAGGGAGAGTATATAAGCAGTTCAGATGGGGATATGCTAAATTTTCAGGGACAGCATCTCCATTGAAGTGTAGGTGTTAGAGAGACACAGAGAGATGTGGGATTGGATTGATAGAGGCAAGCCAGGTAGGTCTGCGACTCATCAGTGTAGGGATGGTCACTGAAGCCACCTGAGTGAAAGAGCTCACCTAGAAGGAGGGTGTAAAACAGAAAGAGGACAGAGCCTTTTGAAACTCCCATGGTGAGTGTGAGAGAAGATGAGCTACCAACTGAGATGCTGAGGGGATGACTACAGAAGAAGGAGGAGAACCGAGAGAGAACAATCTGGCAAAAGCCAAAGGAGAACAAGACACCAAGGAGGGGAGGATGATTAAGAAAGCAGCAGAATGTTCAAGGGGCATGAGGGCAGAGTACAGATCCTGAGGATTTTCCTGGGGAGGTCATTAGAAACCTTGGCAAAAGCAGCATCAGTGGAAGAAAGCGTGTGGAAGCCAGATGCAAGGAGCTCCTGGAACAGGAGGTGAGATACTCCAGGTCACAGTTGTTAAAGGTTCATTGGATGAGTTTGGGAGGGGTGGGGAGCTGGAGCTGAAGAGGCAGGTAGGTGGAGGGATGGCTTCTTGAAGATGAGGAGATTGAGCGGGGAAGGAGATAGAAGCAGTGAGGAGATAAGGTGAAAGGAAGTGGGGACAGCAAGGGAATAATCTTACAGACACATTGTTTGCTCGTGGTTCCTTCTTTAGAATCACTGAGTCACAGTACTGAGAGGAAAGAAAAAAACACATCAAATGACCTAACCCTTAATCTTGGCAGAACGGGATTGTTCCTTTCAGTTTATTTCTGAGTGTTTTTTCCACTTGGAGGCCTCAAACTGTGGGGCTCCTCCCACTTTCCTGGAAAGATTATTCCATGGAGAAATTGAGCAGAATAGAATGATGCTGATTTCTGTAAATTGCATTCGATTGCTTAGGTACCAGAGTGGATTGCACTGAAAAAAAAATTAAATTGATCTATTAGTGGATGTGCTTTGAACATATAAAGTGCTATAAAATGTGAAGAACCTGAGCAGTCAGGCCCAAGGAATCTCAAATTAGTTGACACTTTTGACCTTAATGTCTCTCTGCCTCAGTTCCCTAAACTAAACAATTTGTGCATATGGGTTGGTACAACTGGGACGATAATGGGGCAGACAGGCCCCACGGTGGCAAGGAGAAGGTTAATGTGAGCATGTGGAGCCAACTGGACCTGCCCTGCTCCACCTACAACAGATGTTAGGCATGGAGAGGGGAGTTAGCCCACCCTGAAGAGAAGGGTGGGGTCCCACTGAAGGATTGTTGATTGACACTGTTCTGAGCTGTGGCTCCTCCTGACATTTTGGGACCAACATCCTGGAAAGGGAGGGACTGAACTGTGTCTTGCCTGGAGGGCTAACGCACCGCAACAGTGGACCCCATGAGAGACAGTGTCCAGCTAGCAGAGATTTTATGCTGGGTGAGTCATAGCCTGGTGGGCAATAGGGGGTGCTGCAGAGGCAAACCTGGTCAGGGACCTATAGAATCAAGGATCTATTTCTCCTGCTTTAACAGGTACTCGGAAAGAGGTGCAAATAAATATCCTGGTATCAAAATAATTTGTATCCAGTAACAAATTACTGTTGTGTGCTCTCTTTGGGCAATACCACCTGGGAGGTAATGCAACATCAGGGGAAAGGAGGATTGTATGATGTAGGAGAGTAACACATCAACAAAAACAATGAGGAGTCTGATGGCACCTTAAAGACTAACAGATTTATTTGGGCATAAGCTTTTGTGGGTAAAAAACATCACTTCTTCAAAGTGAATTGCAGTGAATGCTTAGTCCAAGGATGCCATTGTTCAGGGAAGAAAATATTCAGAAACAACCTTAACATTGTTATGGGTTAAAGTAAAGCCAAGGATGGGGAGATCACAGCTGTTTTCCTGCTGCCAGAGAGGAGGAGAAGGGGAAGGGAAATACGCACTATGTGCATTGTCATTTACTCTGAAGTCCACTTCGAAGCACCTCATTGATCGATTGGCATCCCTGGAGGGAAGAAGATCATCACTGTAACAACAGGGTGTGTCATCTGCTGGAGCCCAGATATCTTACTGAGCTCTGGGCTCCCATAGAGCCGCTCATGCGAAGATTTTAGTAACCTGTTATTATGAATGATGGCATTTTAAATTAGCAAGCGTATGAAGAGAAGTAAAAATAGAGAGATCTTTGCAAGCTTTCCCAGCAGCTGACGTATTTGCACTGTTAATATGTACTTGAGCTGATTTGAAAAGACAGATGAGTCTCAGATAGGGTCAAAGACAATGGCACTTAAAGGAGGGAGATGGAAATGGCCTTTGCTCAATGGTTTATGGCAAAAAGCTGTTTTCCTGAGGTGTTCTCTTTTTAAATTAATTGAATGTAGTGTCTGTTAAAGGTGATGGCCTGCTCATTCAATTCTTCTGTTTCACCACAAAACAGGTGCATTGGCCCTAATTGTGTGCCCTGGCCAGGCTGAGCTCAGCTCAGCCCAGAAGGAAGGACAGGGGAAGACAGAGGTAGCTTTGATACATCTGCATCTCTGGAGAGGATTCAGCATAGGCTACAGCAGCCTGGGGCGGGTCTCACCTTCATTCTGCTGCTACAGCTCCTTATGACCAGCAAACAATATCACCCATCTGCATTTATCCTACAGTGGAATTCCTTAGGGGACCATTGTGGCCCCTTTGTGCTGCAGGGGTGACATGGAGGGGGCTCCTTGGACCTGGGCATGCTGGAGTAAGTAGAGGCCAGTGGCCTGGCACAGCCACAGCTGGTGATTAGGGGATGGGTGGAGTTTTATTTCTGCCCCTTGGTGGACCAGCTAACACAGCTGAGCCATTCAGAGTCATGCTGCTAGTGTAGGCCTTCCAGCTCTGAGTCACCAGGGGGGCTACGGCGGCTTACACGCCATCCCTTGCTCGAGGCTCTGCCCAACGCCACAATCTAACCCAGCATCTGAATTTGCAACTAGGCTTCCTCAGACTTTGGAGATTTGGGATTTAGATTGCTGTTCTGGGCCATCGCTGGACAGAGGTACCTGATTTATATTGGGGTAGAGGAGGGGAAAATCTAGGGCAAACGAAGTAAAAGGAATGTAGATGAGAAAAATGAGAATCTGAGCAAAGCAAGAAATGTGGAAAGAAGGGACTAGTTCAGATGCACTCAGATATCAGCCAAGGCAGATAATAAAGAAAGAGGGCTGAATTGAACAACATGCATTTATGAAACCTTATGAGGTGAGGGACCTACTTACTTTGAGGTCAATTTTCAAAAGAGCTCAGCCTTGATCTCAGCGGGAGTTGCTGGGTATAAGTCTTTTCTTTGAAAACATGGTGTCTTCAGTTAGATGCTGATGGAGAAGCTGAGCGCAGCTGAAAATGTACCCCTTCATTTCTGTGGACCTGCACTCCACAGTGGATACATTATGATTTCTAATTTCTCACGTGTTAACTTGGATTGTTTCTCTGCAGTCTGTACCTCAGATTCCCTTAGTGTTTGTGACTGGCACACTAGGGACTTTTCGAGATAAAAGCATGCACTGTTGTAGCTGGAACTAAAGAATCAAGGCTCTGAAGCTGAAGGGTGGGAGCACTCGCTTTCTCTGTGGATGAGACCAGAGGGGAACCTATAACATTTACTACCAGTGAGTTACCACTACTCCAAAAACCTACATAACAAATGAATATTTATGTTAATAGTTTAAAGCCCGGGTCAGCCATTAATTCTGTCACTAACTCAAACCACTCTGCATAAGCATCAGAACAGAAGGCTTGTACTAAATACCATCCAACAGATACTGATCAACGCTATCCACTAGCAACCAGAGACAAAAGGGATACACAGTTTATACATTGAAAATCAAAATACACAACCGTGATGAGCTATATAATTTAGGTCTGTGATACACTCATCTCAGAGTGAAATTCACCACCATTCCCTTCACAAATGGTGACAAATGCAAGGTAACATTGAAGGGAACAATTGCTCACATATGTTCTTGGGTTCTGTAACTATGCAAGAAAATGGCCCAGGACCCATTGTGGGTAGTTCAGTGTGCAGCAATAGTCAAAAAGGCAAACGATGTAAGATTTACAACTCTCTTCAATACTAGACAGAGCTGATTGCATGATCTACAATTGAGATTGCCCAACCTTTCCCATTAAAAGATCCTGTCTTCAGTTCCTTATAACTTGTCCAGACTTAACTGTTCGGGCTGAAATTTTATATGCTGGGTGTCAGCCACAGAGTGAATTACAGAGGGGAAGTTTCAACCAAAATGGTTCAGCCATTTCTAAGAAAGAGGTTAGTAAAAAAATACACTGGTTTGCCCATGTTTTAATTTAAAAAATCTGCAGCCTTTTTCTTTGAGAAGTTCTAATGCCTCCATACTTTGGAGAGTAGACTTTAAGTATGGCTGGGGAGAGGCGGTGTTACCCTGCTGTCAAAGATGTGTCCTTTCACTGTTTTTGTGGAAAAACCACTCACATTTGGCCAAGTTATAAGGTTTGAAAAATCTCCATTTGCACCTGCTTAGTAGAGACTACAGCTTGCAGATCAATCCTCTGAAGATTCTGTCTGCACTGAGCATGCTCCAGTTGCTCACAGCTCCTACATGCCAACCAGACTGTGCATATGCAACGCCCCCCACAGTGACTGACCATGCTACAGTCAAGGGCAACGCGGGCTGAGCAGCACTTTCCCTGGGATTGCTTTTCCTGGCTGCTATGGGATGTTGTGGAGCCAAGCACAGGAACCAGGAGCAATGCTCTTTTCTGTGCTTTCAGTGATCTTCTTGCTGGCTACCAGACAACATGGAGGAGGAAGGTGCCTGACTCCAATGAAGAAGATACAAGAGCTGGAATTAGTTGATTAGGACAAGGAGTTTGGAGTGGGGGAATAGGTCAGGGAGCTGGTGGTGGGGGCAAATCTAGTACTTCCTGGACAAGGAGACTGGGATGAAGAACTGTGGGAGGATTTTGGGGCTCAGATGGAAGGCCTGGAGGGGAAGACTGGGGGTAGGTAGGCAAAAAGACTGTGGGGAGGAGTTGGAGGGGGAAAGAAAGCAAGATAGGTCAGAGGGGACGGAGCAGAAGGGGTGAAGCTTGTGGGGAACTGTCAGAAGGGCCCAGACCCCTAGAGCACACTCCTCTCCACAGCTTGGAATGGAACCCATGATTCTCGAACCTCACCATTCCTCTGCAGCCCACTGGCCAGGGGTTTGTCCCATCCCCTTCTAGTGCTGGGCCATATCGAATAGGACAATCTACTAATGCTATCAGTTAGACCACTAGCTCAAATGGCAGAGGTCCTTGCAATGGATATAAAGTTTCCACACCAGCTGATGAACCATGTGAGCGTCAATATGATGCTACATGATAGAATTCTGGGTTTTCTTTTTCATTTGTTTGCTTTTTAGAAACCCTAGACAATTACACACAAGCTTTGTTAAAAGAATTTTAAGATTGCTAATTCAAGCACACTAATGTCAAGAAACACCATAATTAAGTTGCTCCTGAAGTGGAATATGTGAAACTGATATTCTTGGCAGTGTTATTTCTGCTAGTCACTGAATGGAACCCTGCCTATGTTTCCCCAATAGTTTTCTCGACTCTGCAGTAGATTTGGCAAAACATTTCACTTCAACTAAGTTTCATCAGAAAATTTCTACTAGTCAAAATTTCTTTGTCAGAAAAATTCTACTAGTCATAATAGCTTTATTTGGAAGGTTTTACCTGTAAATGTGCATCCTCTGGCTTTTTATCTCCTTTCTTTATTTCTCACTCCTTTATGGTTAATTTAATACATTCTTTCCCTATGAGCACTTATTTAGAATAGTTTTTCTTTATAAATTGGTGACAAAATTATCACAGCACAGACAATTACCTCAGTTGCCATCAAGCACAAGGAGCCACAAGGCTAAATCCTGCTTTCATAAATCTGAAGTGAGTGACTTCATTAAAGTTGTTGCATTTACACCAGCTTAACTGAGAACACAAGCTGACCCCAGAGTCCCTGATATTAACTTCAGTGGGAAAGCTGGAATTTTTTGGGGCACTGAATTGAGTGACACCCTGAAGGTTTATCCCTGGGTGAACTGTCAATGTTTGCGGTATCTTAGCATTTCCCTTTCCCTTATATATATGTGTGTGTCAGCCGTGTTTGAACTGGGAATTAAAGTGACTTGCTTTTAGAGTAATGAGTGAACATGCTAAGGTAGGTTCTGAAAATATTTTTTCAGTTAGGGAATTTTTCTTTTTACAGTTGTTGGGGGTTGTGATGGGGTGTCCATCCTACACAGGACTGGAAGGGGCTAATGTTGCCAGGTAGGCATATTAACTCCACAGGCCGCACCTGGAGGAAGAGCCAGGGGGCAGGAACTGATTGCAAGTGGGCTGCTGCTGGGAAAGGGCAGTCACTCCCTGGGAAGGAGAAGTGTTTTAGGAGCTGCAGAAGTGTGTTGGCTGCAGTCACTCCTTGGGAAGAGAGTTGCGGGTTTGGAGCTGGTTCCCACAGAGAGAGAGAGGAGGGGAGCCAGGCGTGGTAATGCAGTCCAGGGAAGGAGCAGTGAGGGCAGAGAGAGGAAAGCCCCCAAATGCTGGGTGCAGGTACCCTGGCCTGGAACCCAGAGTAGTGGGCAGGCCTGAGCTCTCCCCTATCAGCCACCAAGGGCATGGCTTCGACCTGTGGAGCAGGGAACTGGAAGACTAGCTGGGGCCCTCTGGGAGTGACATAGGGTTTGAAGGACTGAACCCCGAAAGAGGAAAACACTGAGTGACCTACCTGGAGGGCTGAGTCACGAAGAGGATGCTGCAGTTCCAGGGCTTATAGAGGGGCTGCAGACCAGAGAGAGAATCAGAGTGCTGGTGTGCAAACCATGGAAGGGGGTGTCTGCCCCAAGAGCTAGTCTCCAGAGTGACCAGGAAGTGGTGCCAGACCAGTGGTGAGTGGTACACACTATGACAGGGGTTTCTGTGGGGTTTTTTGGCCATTCTTTGGGTTTACATTTTTTTAAAATATATATTTCTAGGGTGATTCTGGGTATAATTGATTGATACATATTTTGTCCTCATGATGTAACCAGTTCTGCCCCACCTCTCCTTTGCAGCCCTAGTGTAGAGGAGTGGTAGAGGCATAATCTAGTGAACAGAGCACTTGAATGGGTGTCAGGGCTCAGGTCTTCAAAAGTATGTAGGCACTCAGCTCCCATTGATTTCAAAGGGAGCTAGGCATCTAAATACTTTTGAGGATCTCAGCCCAGAATATTAACCCTGGCTCTGCCACTACCTCACTGGGTGACCTTAATCACATTACTTTCTATCTGTGCCGCTGCTTCCCATTCTACCCTTTGTCATGTATATTTAGACTGTATGCTTTTTGGAGCACTGTCATTGAATATGTGGGTGTGAGTAGCGCCTACTATCTCAGATGGACCCTCTAGGTCCTATCATAATAATGCTGATGATAAAATAGAGCGCAAGAGTGAGAAATGGCCAGAGCGTGTTGTGGCTCTGGCTATCCCTGCTGATTGATGGTGCTTTAGGGACTGCTGCAACTGGCATATTTTATAGCAGCCCTGTCAGGGCTGATTCCCCCACTCTGGCACTTCAGATGCAGAAGGTATGGGCCTGCAAGGATTCTAAAAATTGATACTGGCCACTCCAGGCTGGTATTAAACTCCCAAGGTCACAGCTTCTCTCTGATCTTGGAGGGATAAATGCTGCCACCCCCCCCCCCCATGTGCAAAAAAACCAACCAACCAAACAAACAACCCTTGGGACCCCAGGAAGGCTCATTTGGGAATTCCTTCCTGTGGGGCACCCTTGAGTCCTTTCACCCTCCCTCCCCCCCACCCCAGGACGAGCTGAGAAAGAAAGCAAAGGAAATTAACTGTTGCTCTAGCTAATCAAGCAACATGTGCAGAAACTTCTTAGGACTCAAAAAATCTTTTCTTAAAAAAAATTATTAAAAACAAAAAGAAAGAAATACATCTGGAACTTAGGCTTTTGCTAGATTTAAAAAACTCACTTACAAAATTTAAACATCAAGAATAACCTTCTTGAGGTCCAGCTTAAAGGTTACAAGCAAAACAAAAAGCATCCGAGGTTAGCACAGAGGAGTCCACAAGCCAATAAGAAATAAACAGAAATAAACCTAATCGCATCTTCTTAGACATCCTCTAATTTACTTACATATCTGGGGTTTCAGATAAGCAATCTCTAGGTATGATCTGATGGTTTTTCATATCTGGCTTAAGCTTCTCACAGCATAACTGCTCCCTGTTCCCCTTTCCTGGAGAACCAGAACACACAGACAAAGGGAAGATTTTTTTCCCCAATTTTAAAAAGTTCTAGCCTTCCCATTGGCTCTTTTGGTCAGGTGCCCACTCCCTTCCTTTTACCTGTGGGCTTGTTAACCCTCTACAGGTAAAACAAGTAGGGAACAACCACCAAGAGAGATTCCATAGCTAACTGGCTGGCTGCGTGTCCACAAAAGGGAGCTATCCCCCCTCTCATTTATAACAAGCCCCGAGGCTACTCTAACCTGTTCCAAAGCCTGAGCTGGGATCAAAGCCAGGCTAAGAGTCAGGGAAACCATAACTGGACCCTTGAAGGCCTCTCCTTCTCTGCTGTGCTGAGCACAATTTGGCCACAGCAGAGAATCTGGTCTATTGCTTTATAAAGATTCTTTTATGGACAATAAAACTTTACTCCTATAAAGTAACTGCAGTTATATTTGCATGTGTGTTGATTCAGATTTCTTCTGCATTATGTAAACTCCACTCCAGCTCCCATAGCAACAGCCTCCATGTGGCCAATTCTGCCAGTGCTGAACACCTTGTAGTAATCTGCAAATATTTAAATTATACATGATTGGCTTGTCAGTTTTGTCACATATGTTTATATGCAAACTGATCTTATGCCTAGCGCTTCCAGCAGCCTCTGGGAATGTGGCAGAAATGAACATTCAGTAGCGTTCGTAGGTCTTGTCTGACCTGAATGTTAATTGTGATTTCCCCTATGTGAACATTAAATCTCTTCTACGTCTGAAGACCAAGATCAAAATTTAAATATTTAATTTGCTCATTAACATTAATTAAAACGGCTTTGTGCTGGAATCTGAAGTTAAGTTTGTGGCAGCTAAACTTTGTTAGAGCCTACATGACATTGGAAGTGTACTGAAATCTGATTGAAAAGCATTTAGTATGGACCAAAAAAAGAAGGCCACAAAAGGTCAGTGGCATGAAGTATTGACGTCTTCAAACATCCCAGAGTTCAAATACGTGTTGGATATTGAAATAGCCAAATCACACAAGACAGAAACACAGTTACAATTAGCGATAGACCAATCTCTAAAGGTTAGGAGGGCGTCTCAATCTTTTCCATACTGTGACCTCGTGTCACAACAGAAAAATATTCCAAGCCTCCTCATCTCACGCTGCAGTAAGGGAGGAGGCTTATGGCCCCTCTGGACTTGGTCACATCCCCTTCTTGGGGCTGCAACCCACAGCTTGAGAGTCCCTGGCTTAGTAGTTACAGTTTGGATACAACACAATACAACCGTAGGCCCCCATCCTGCAAAAATATATGCACATGTTTGACTTTACATAGGCAAGTTGACTTCAATGCCACTACTCAAATGGGTATCATTCAGCACATGCCTAGGTTGAATAAGGAACTAGTCCTCTACTGACTTTTCAGTTGCCACCAGTTCTGTGTAGCATAACATAGATATTTTTGTTAATCTGTCTAGCAGAAAGAAATCCACCAGTTTGAATCTCCCCCACTGGTGGTGTGACCTACACCAATTCTGTGGATGAATTTCTTCCCATGGAATTACTAAGACTTTTTAAAAGAATATATTGGAAATAAAATTATTGGGAGTTTCAATCTGAAGGATTCTGGCTTTCAACTGTCTTTCAAACAACCGGAAACAGTGAATGCACATTCCTAAATTTAATTTCTTTGTCTCCTGCTCCAAAACCAAAAGGCCAGATTCTGATAGATGAGGGACTTCTTCTGACAGAGCTAAAAGTATCTGATCATGTCTCATACACTAAGGAAGTTGCTCCAAGAGATGGCAATACTTCTGAGAGAAACAGAAAGGCTCTGTTGATAGGAGATTCAGTAGTGAGAAATATTTTTGAGATGGTTGAAAAATTGAGTTTTCTCCTGTGGAAAATTTCAACAAGAATGCAGGTCAGTGTCGTTTGAAAGCTTCCCTCTCTCACCAACAGAAGCTGGTCCAGTAAAAGATATTCCCTCACATACCTTGTCTCTCTAATATCCTGATACAACAACACTGCAACCAACCCTCCAAATGGCCACCTGCCAAGAATAGAGTTGAAAAGCCCTGTAATACAACTCCCAGCAGCCACTGGAGCTACCATGAGACTTGATAAAAAACACTAGAAAGATGGTAGATGTTTCATGTGAGAGGGAAGAAGAATATGTTAGTGATAAAGAGAGTTGTTTTCAATCTGGAAACAGTTTTTCTCCATCTTTCTGGATTTTATGAAATTTTTGGAAGGGAGAGAAATTCATACCAGATGCAGAATTAGTAAAAAGTTGAGGTAATAAAATTATTTTTTTTCTCTCTCTGACATTATCTTTAAATAAATAAATAAATAAATAAAACAACTTTGTTTCAAAGCTGAATATTTTCACAAAAAGCTTTCAGATTTTCCTAAATTGGCTCACTTTTTGTTAAAACTGAAAATTTTGACGTTTCTCCCCTCCCCACTTTCTCCCCTTATTCCTGTTTGCCACTAAATGCAACAGAATGAATGATGTCTAGAATTTGGGTTTTCTTACCTTTTATTCTTTTTCGTTGAATGCTCTGTACCTTTACAAACTTCCTCATGGAAGTTACAGAATATCAAAATTCAATATCTCTGCCACTTTGTAACTTTTTATAAGTTGGAAAAGTTTTGAAAAGTTAGTGGAAAAGGAAAATGAAACAAAAATAAAAAACTCCCCATAAAACTCATTTTATTGCACTCAGTTAGAAAAAATGGAAAAAAAATATGTGCATCGGGGACAAAAAAATTGAAATTTGAAATGTTAAAATTTTGAATTTTTTTTTTAAATTGAAATTGTTCCACTTTGAACACTATGAAATTGTTTCAATTTCATAATCTACTTTTTGTCTGAAACTGTTTTTTTCATTTTTAACCAACTCTAGTGAAATAGCTAACAAAAGAATCATTTTAGAAATTTGCATATACTTTATTTGCATAAATTCAGACAAACTTACTGAAGCACATGCACTCTCATTTTAAAATTCTACTGTATACAAAATCCCAGTACATGAAAATAATTGCATGTATCTGAGGCTATTTCAGTATAGAGCTTATTCAGAAATATCAATTGTTTTTCCATATGAAATTTAAAAAATATTGTAAAATAATTTTTAAAAATATTTTAATGTTTTTCAAAATTTCCCATGAAAATATTTCAGATGAAAAAACATGAAAATATTTTTATTTTGAAAACATTTCTGGTTTGAACAAAAGACATTTTAGTTCAAGATTTCTTATTGCTCACAAACCTTTCTCTGATTTCATATGAAATGCCCTTGTACTAAACATGCGAGCTTATACCAGGAGAAGTAGTCATTGGATAGGTTTTTCAACAGACCTTCCTGAAGAAAGCATAGAAAATATGTACATTTTGGAGGCTTGAGAACCAGTTTGAATAAACCCCAATTGAGATGGCTTCAAGAGGGATGTTAACCTGGAAATATTTGTTACTGGGCAGCTCTAGATGTATATGGCAGAATTCAGATAAATAAACTAACACAGAGATTTGTGTTTTGGTTCCTCCATGCCTCTGCTATGCAAGAAAATAATAACTTAAACCATCTTTTTGCAAACATTGAAAATATAAGCAACAAAGTGTTCTGTGGCACCTTATAGACTAACAGAAGTATTGGAGCGTGAGCTTTTGTGGGTGAATACCCACTTCATCTGATGCAATGCGATGTGTATTCAACCACAAAAGCTTATGCTCCAATACTTATGTTAGTCTATAAGGTGCCACAGGACTCTTTGTCGCTTTTTACAGATCCAGACTAACATGGCTATCCCTCTGATACTGAAAATATAGAGGCAAATTGCATAGGTTTACACAGATTAGCAATCTTAATTACATATGTTGTTGAAGCACCTGGCTTTTCTCTGGGGGCTTAGAATTCTGCAAAGTTTGGGATCAGAAAGGACTTCTGCAGATAACCCTGGTATGATAAAGATGCCCCGAAGCAATTTTGTGGAATATCATATTGATCCATAGAGTGATTTTTGTTTTTGTCTTTGACTTCAGGAATGCACACATTTAGGAAAGTACACATAAGTTTTAGTGGTTCTTGTAGTACATGTGAAAGACCATTGGGCTATTTGAAAGGCATCTGAGCCTCTCTTTTTAAGAACAAAACAAACAAAAACTAATATTCATGGAAAGTGCCAGTGAATATTTAATTCTTCTGCAGCATACTTAGATGGGATTTGAACCAGCAACCACTTGAATAAAAATCATTAGCTGTTCCACTGCTCTGATACAGTAATTGATAGCCCTGAAGATTCAGTGTTCCTGATTATCTACAAAATAGATACAACCGTTAACAGCTAAGCCAACTTCCATGCATCACTTTGTGAACTGCCTCTCCTGCACTCTGGCAGGACCCCGCACAGGGATAAAGTCAGTCTTCATACCCATTCAATCTTTGAACCCTTTGCCTGGGGCTTCTGAAGTCCATGGCTCTGGGTAGCCCACCATGCAGACTGTCAATGCATCGAAAACCCTGGGGCCTTTCCCTTTCATTGAATTTTTTAAAAAATAGGAATGAAACCAAACTTCAAAATACTGAAATCCTCCAAGACACTGAGTAACCTTTTCCCACACAGCTCTAACTAGAACATCAGAATCTGGGCCCTTCCTAGTTCCAAGCTGCATCTAAAACAAGTATCCATCTATCACATTCATAGCATGCCTATCAGCATGGTGCCAGAGTATTGTACATATTGAAAAGTTACACAAGTGAAGCTTCTTGTCTCTCTCTCTCCATTTTTTGTTGGTATTTTTTAAATGTCTAGAAGGGGGGGAAAAAGGGAAATAGACATTGCTTTGGGAAAACTTTGAAGAGAGTTTTAAATTCTTTCTGAAGGGTGCTGAGGTCCACGGGTCAATCTGAACAACTTCAGCTGTGAGCTCCACAGTCGTGAGCCAGCTGCCAAGAAAACGTTATCTGCTGTGCTCATTCTTGCAGATAAAACAGTGCCATTGTTCCAGAGGAGTGTGCTGTCATTGATCACACCTGGTTTGATGGTCCCCCTGGTGGACTTGACCAATCCCATGGAGGAATTTTAAAGATTAGGGCCCCAACTTTCAACTCCACTCTATATCCAACAGAAAGTTCATGGAACTGAATACTGGGGTGATGTGCTTCTTGCAGCCTGTGTTATTGAGTGTGTGGGGTGTTGCATTTCTGAGCATACAAGGCCTTCTTTTAAAGGTCAATGGCTTAATTTGGGGGTATAAAGTGTTCCAGAATTGGAGCTGCTCTGTAATTTATCAATACCGCATGCTGACCTGGTTAGTGGGATATTTATGGTATGAATATATTAATTTAGTTTAATCATGGGCTAACAGGAAAAACCAGGTGACACAAGGCATTGCAATAATCTGATCTGCAGGTCCCAGAAGACTGTATCACTATGACCAGTGCATATTTGACAGGATGGGGTGCATCCTCCTTGCCAGCTTTAGGTGAGAGCAGGCATTTCACTGCTACAGTTCATTGGGAATCCATTGATGAGGAACCCAGAAGGTAGCTGAGGCTGGAAGCCATCTTGATAATCTGAGGAGAGAAGCCCACTATGGATGGTGATATCATGGCAAAGATGAGCTCTTTAAAATACTTCCAGCTCCCCATCATCATCCCTTTAGTCTTGTTCAGTTTTAGATTCACTTGGTCTTCATCCAGGTACTTATGTCTCCCAAAGGCTGCCACAGCTGGGAGATGGTGCTGTCTGCATTTGATACAACAGAGATATCGAGCTTGGAATCATCCACATATTGCTGGCATCTGAGTCCATGCTCTGTCATTGTCTAACCCAGCAGCTGCACAGAGATGGTAAATCAGACAGGGGGAAGGATGTGCTTATTTTTATGGTAGAGTGTTATTAATGTATCAGCTATATTCAAAAAATCAGTGGAATAGGATACTGTACCGCCCTTTGCAGAAGTAGAGTAAGGTTTGGCATCACCAAACATGTAGTCTTTTACTGTTAATCAACTTCCGAGTGACATGGAGATATCCCCTTTGCTACAAACACATTTTGGACAGAGTTAGAACAAACACTAAGGCAAAATCCGTTTTATGATGTATGCTAAACTCCCATTGGATATGTAAATGGAGCTCTGCGTGTGTATTGAAAACATAGCACTATCTTTATTACAGGCTAGCAAATGGGAAAGCATTGGGGAAGCAAATGGGAAAGCATTACCAAACAGTGGCCTAGAAAGTGCGTGGCGTGATTATTCTGAGAGCAAGTAACAGTTTTTAACCTGTCTCCTGCTCATAAGGATGTGTTTGACTAGCTAATTACAGGGTCTCATCTGGTAGCATTTTTATAATTAAAATAGGTGCTTAATAGAGCTGGTCAAAATAGTCCCATTAAGTTTTCTGTTTGTTTTTAATGAAAAACAGTGTTAAGACTAATAGGAAATTCTTCGTGGAAAAAAATTGTTTTGGTTGAATCCAATAAACTTTTGGCATCACTATTTTACTTTTAATTTAGTTTATTTCTTTTAATAGCTTTGGTTTAATTTTTTATTAATGTCTGTGGGGGGGGTTGTTTGTTGTTTTTTTTTCCTTTTCTTTTGGTTTTAGAAAACTGAAAGTCTGTGGAAAACCAAGTTTGTTTTTGTTTTTTTCCAAAATACACCCCCCATATAACGCTGTCCTCGGGAGCCAAAAAATCTTACCGCATTATAGGTGAAGAGAATGAGAAGTTGTTGACGATCGTTTGTCATTAGCTAATGAGGGCCCTCATTTTGACAGATTTGGGGATTCTAAATTCCAGTGAGAAAAAAATATGTGATTATTGAGTGCCATATCAAGATGTTGGTGATGATAGATAGTTCTGTGTGGATGATTGACATTTAAGGTGGCTAGATCAATTTCTAAACTAAAGAAGTTGAGATAAGTGCAAATAACTCAACCAAACTGCCAAAACTTTGGAGGTTAACCCAAGACTAGTCCCTGTACTGGGCCACATGAAATCTGGATTTTGCCCAGTCTCTTCCATCAATAAACCCAGGCACATAGCCCCAGTGATAGGACATCTACTGGGAGACTAGTCGTAGCAGGGTGATAATTCTACCAGCAGAGCCTCTGTGAAAGTCTTGAATACAAACTGGATCTTCGCCTTCATCTTCTTGTTACAAAAACATGAGGACTGGCACCTTCAGTCCTCCCTCAAAATACCCCTGTGAAATAGTGGAATTAGACACAGGAAAATACAGGGCCAGATTTTCAAAAGTGCTCAGGGCCAGGAGTTCCCATTCATGATCTCTAGCCATTTTGTTTAGGTGCCTACATGGGAGCTCAGGGGTGCTGAGCTTTCTTAAACTCTGCAGCATTTATTGTTGGTCCTAATTGGACAAATCCATTGTATGCATATCTGAAAGTATGTGTGTGAGGGGAAGGGGTGTTTATTTATTCATTGTCTTGTTTCCATTCTTGTATTAGTGGCACACTAGAAATTATTCTATAAATAAATTGTGGTGAAGGAAGGGTGTGTGTGTGTTTGTGTCTGAGGTATTTTACTAGCTGCCCTTTCCCTAATGGGAACCGTGCTGGTACAATGTCACAGTGAGTTTCAGGAAATCTAGTCCATTCTACAAGCTGGTTAGGAAAATAAGTGACATATTTGCATGCCCACCGCTCTGTCAGTATACAGCAATTGAATAGATTTCATGCCCTTAAAGCCACATGCTGCTTTTTTGAAAACTCATCACTGTCTCTTCAAGTCGCTGCAAATGGGCATCAGCATGGATCTGATGGATTGTTTCACCAGGAGCCAGCTGTCCTGTATTGGCATGTCAGAAGGTATTTTGTTCAACTTCCCTAAACCTACATCTTCATCCAACAACAACAACAACAAAAAGTTTTAATGAATAAACTATATTTGATTCCAAAGATCAGAGGGTAAACTTTTCAAAAGTACCTGAGTCACTTAGGACCCAAAAGTGTTTAAGTGAACTAGGTTGTCTATAAAAAGAATGAGGAGTACTTGTGGCACCTTAGAGACTA
Organism: Mauremys reevesii; assembly: GCF_016161935.1. NCBI lineage: Eukaryota > Metazoa > Chordata > Testudines > Geoemydidae > Mauremys > Mauremys reevesii. Next base: position 7,327,886 of record NC_052627.1, read on the forward strand.
ACAAATGTATTTGAGCATAAGCTTTCATGGGCTAAAACCCACTTAATCTGATGCATGCTGTGGAAAATACAGTAGGAAGATATATATACACAGAGGACATGAAAAAAAATGTGTTGCCATACCAACTATAACAGGAGTAATCAGTTAAGATGGGCTATTATCAGCAGGAGAAAAAAACCTTTTGTAGTGATAATCAGGATGGCCCATTTTGAACAGTTGACAAGAAGGTGTGAGTAACAGTGTGAGGGGGGTTAGCATGTTTATGTGCATCTTTAAGTGCCTAAATACCTTTGGAAATCAGGCCCTAAGTCCATTTCCAAAGTCACCTAAATGACTTAGGAGCCAATCTGGGACATTGGTAAAGTAAAAACTTTAACAAATGATAAGTCGCAGTAGGAAGAGAGCCTGAGAGAGAAGCCCTTGTATCAGAGGCCTGGTGTGAGGCCTGAGCTAAAGTAGTGGGCAAGCATTGCTGATATAAAGCGAAGTTGGCAAAAGTCAGGCTGTGCGCAAACGTCAGGCTCTGCCTGCTTGCTAGGCACAGAGTACTCATGCAAACACATTCTAGAAGAGTGGTACCAGACCATCTCAGTATCAAGGATGGTACAAAAACATTCCCCACGGATAACAGGAACACACGGACCCCTCCTAAAAGATAAGGTCAGGATGACAGTGTAATGAATAGAGATGTTGTAATCGAACCAATATGTGCAAGGAGATGGGTGATAATTAGCTATGTCAGAGAACAGAAATTAACTATGTCAGAGGGGCAGTACGTATCTTGTTTGTATCAGGGTATAAAGAGGTATCTCTGAGAGAGTGTCTTGGTCCAGCCAAGGGGGAAATGGAAAGTCCCACCATTCACTGAGCTGCATCCATTGTCACGGACATACATGTCTTAGTATCCTCGTAGAGTCTGGCAGGTGCTATTACCGTGCTTTGTTGACAATAAACCTGGCCCGGTGCCTTCATACCTTAACGGATCTTGCGGTCATTGGGAGGTTCGCTTGAGGTCTGCTGTGCCAGCTGTCTGCGCAGAGCTGGGGCAGCACACAGGGAGAACACGCACACACACAGCTGAACATCTAACAGTAACAAGTATTTTGTGATGGCTGAAGAGAACCACTGCAGTTATGGATGCTGGGAATGTTATTTTAATTGGCCTATGTTCTATTTCACACCTAAATTTCCTGTGGTGATGAATGGAAAGATTTTTATATTTTGTACCAGTTTTTCACAACGTAATTAAAATAAAAGCAAAGTTAAAATTACCAAAGGATGCTTTAAAGTAAGAGCAAGCTTATAATGTGGGATTACACCTTGGTGGGTTCTACCACAGGTGGTAAGCTTTACTTGAAACTTTAATATTAATGGTGGTTCAGATGACTACAACTACTTGTGGTCTTAATCATGTGTTGCTGGGTAATAAACTTGAGAAAGAACAGAGAGACAGGAAAATGATGCAGATGGAATGAATGCTAATATAAAACACAAAAAAAAGAAGCAGGGGAATATAGCTGCAGCCTGCCTGACATGAGTAATTAACACCTGGAAGGAAGCCTCATTTCATGGGAAATAGAAATAGGGAGGAAAACAGTTCATTAGGTTGAAAAAGACTATGTCTGAGCCACCTAAGATAAGAGAGAGAACACTGCAGGAACCACTTACTAGGAATGTAGACATGAGGTAAGGAATAGTTCAAGCATGGGTAGAGCATGCTGCACAGGGATTGGTTCCTGCAAAATGACCGAGTCAACCTAAAAATATGTAATGCATAGTATATGCAATGAGGTGCAAAATTGTATATGAAGGGAGCTGGTTTCTGTGAACTCTGGATGTGTGGCACACCCTATACCCCCCCATGCTTGAGTCTGATCTGCTCCACATAGCTTTGCTGTATGCCAAATAAAGGAACATGAGTGATTGAAATCTGGAGTTGAACTAAGGTTTTTGGATCCCAGAGAGCTGGATGGATCCAGAACTGCGCAAGGTGTTCTGGATAAGCCGAGTGGAAAAGTTCTCAGAGGGAATCCCCAAAAATAGATAGGTCTGTAGGAAAAGAAATATAAAGTCACCAGTTAGAGAGCTGAAGTCTTATTGTTCCTTCTGCTTTCCTTCTTCCTCTCCTCCCTCCCTCTAGGCCTTCCTGCGTGTCTTTGTCACAGAATGAATTGTTGTAATGCAGGTAAGTAGTCCGAATGAGGGAGAGTCACTGAAACTCAACTGTAAAAGGATTACAGATTTGTGTTTTTAATCTCCCTTGCAGAGTAAAGAAAGCGATGTTTTCCATAATGTACTATGTTCAGCATGCACTAAAAACTACTGTAGGGTCTACCATTTTATTTAGCAGAGCAGAGCCAATAAAGACAACACCAACCGCATCATCACCATGGAGCTACATATATTTTGGACTCAAAGGATCCCATTTAGAAAGATGATCAGCACACCGCCATTTCCATTAAGAAAACTAGGAGCTAGAGAGCTGAGTGTATTTAAAAATCTGGTGATTTATTTAGGTGCAGAAATGGGATTGGCTGGATAGTGAGCACTTTGGAAGATACGGGGCAGAAGAAGCTGAGATCATGCTCAAGGCATTGGAATGTCAGCATATTTGCCTTTGGTTACCATATCTAACAGTATTGGGAATGTAGACAGAAGAGGACAAAATGTCCCAGGGGCAAAACTCGCCTGGATACGAGAGTCAGCTAAAATGATTTGGTTTCATTGTTATGGGAGATGGTAAAGGGTGGTGTTGATCTTCAGTCATCTTTCCTGCTGCTGGAAATCTTACTTGATTACAACTACAATCTTTTTTCCCAATTGAGGGTGTCTTGGGGCAGTACTATAGTCTTTATCCTTTAAGTTGGCACTTTTCTCTATTCAATAGAACCGTTAGGTATTTTAGATTCCTGGACATGTTTTCCTCCCAGCATCCAACACTAGTTCTACCACATCACTGTCAACTAACACCTTATATTGTCTGATGTGCAAGCTTGTTCCTGGAAGCAATACTAATGTATGCACTCTGCAATTTCAATATTCAAACACTGCAGACACCTGTTACACGAAAAACTATTGAAGTAGATAATCCTATTTATCTAGCTTTCCTTTTTTTTCTATTTTCTAAGCAGACAATACAGTGAAGTATAAGTCTCACATACCTATAGCTCTCTTTGTTCAAAGAGCTGAGGACTCTCCCACCCCCCAGTCCTTGTATGGAAACCCTACAAGTGGAAGAACAGAGGGTTCTGAAACATATCCTTATAAAAATGCTAAGCATAACAAATAACTTTAAAGTCTGGATTTCAAAGTCCTAACCATAGGTGATGAGCTACTAAATAGAAGCAAGTAAAATACTCCGGGAGGAAAGGCCCTATGCCAGTTATTTCAATAAGGCTAGGATATCACCCTAGACTCATACCTAGCTCTCATATAGCATTCTTCATCTGTAGATCTCAAAGCACTTTCACAAGCGGGGCAACATCTTCATCCCCATTGTACAGATGAGGGAAAATGACCTGCCCAAGGTCACCCAACAGCAGAACTAGGATAAGAATCTAGGTCTCGTGAATCCCAGTTCCACAGTCTCATAGTCTTTACGGTCAGAAGGGACCATCAAGATCATCTCATTTGAGCTGCTGCACACTGCAGGGCACAGAACCTCACCCACCCCCTCCTCTAGGTCACATTACCTTTGTAAGAGATGCAGTGGGATCTAGAGGTTGGCCAGAGTCCTGGGAGCCAGACTCTTTTGTTCTCTAGCTGGTTTAGCAACAGACTCGTTCTGTGCAAAGTTTTGATGCCTGTGTTTTTTTTTGGATCTCAGCTTGAGAGACCTGAGACATCTCAAGCCAGGAACCCCAAAACTGAAGCACACAAAGTCAGTGACGATGTACTGTTGAGTATTTGGTCCTCTGTCTCACTTCCTTAGTTTTCAGTCCATGGCTCCTTATTACCTATTGCTATTCAGCGCAGTACCTGTGCAATCAGTTCAGTTATGCTGAAACCAGAAGGCTTATCCTCAGATCTGCAATATGCACCCCGTAGCTATGAGCTGATTTTTTTTCAGATTCATAACTTCAGTCCTATTTGCAGAAATAAGAGAGATCCATATATTGAATCGAACGGATTCAAGCCATGTTCTCCATCAACCCAAGCTACTGATTTGTTTGAAAGACTCTCTAGTCTCATTTAAAACCTAAACGTTGAACATTTGACCGCCCTGTCTCAACCATTTAATATATTTCTTCTGGGCATCCAGCTAGCCGTTAAAGTAGCATTTCCATTTATTATTGCATTTGATACCCATATGTTTTGAAAGGAGCAAAGATAACATGTTCAATAGCTTCTGAATGCAACAAACTGCTGTCGCTTTGCAGTTTGTTATACTTCAGTCAACTGCAGCTCAATGCAGTATGAGCAAACTAAGAGCCTTATGAGGAATTTTCAGATCCCATCATCTAGCCTATATCTGTCTCCAGTTTCTTAAGCATATGCCTAACTTAAAGGACATGAGTCATCCCATTGACTGGATGCTCTGCTTTGCTGAATGAGAACCTATGGGATGAAAGTGAAAGTGAGAGAATACAGCTGTGTGGTTGGTTGGTTTTTCTGATTTTGGTTTTCTTTGGAAAAGCCATCAAAGATGATTCCTGAAGAGCTTAAACAGGCAAACTCTCCAGGGACATCAATGGGAGTTTTGCCTGGTAGGAGTCTGTGGTTATGCCTGTTAATTAGGAATAGTAAATGGTGTTACAACAGGTTGGGAAAGAGAACTAGTTATTGTTTTAAAATAAAAAAGCTGAAATGTTATCACTACTCACCTTTGTGTAGTAACTATGGAGATTTGAGATACCACAGAATAGGTAAAATCCTGGGCCCATTGAAGTCAATAGAAAAACTCCCATTGACTTTATGGGACCAGGATTTCATCCTGTTTTCCTATACTTAGGTTAGACAAGACCTGTGCTATCCTAGACACTACCATGTGGCGAACAGGGATACATGTTTGCTTTGTAAAGGCAGTGACTCTACCTGTTCTTTTGGTGAGCACACAGCGAAGCAGATCTGCATGTTTAGCTCCCTACATTCCAACCTGGATTTTCGACGCCTGCTGGAGTTGTCTGTACACTGCTTCACTGAACTAGTGACATACTGTCAGTGAACTGGAGGCACCACCCTATGAGCTGGTACAGTCTTCCTGGATGTAAAATATGGTGGTCATTATGTGGGACCACAGGGATGGTAAAATAAAAGGGCAAATACACACAAGGATTAACTGGAGGTGTGGGGTAAAACCAGGGAGTAAAACTGAAATCATAGGGTGTCCACCTTCATTAGGAGTGGCCTCACTCCCACATGCAAAGTGTAGTTGGGAAACCATCTGTCTTCAGTCCCAATGTAAGTAATGAGAGGAGGTAGCCATTGTTAAAAAGCAGGGGGTTGGACTAGATGACCTCCTGAGGTCCCTTCCAACCCTGACATTCTATGATTCTGCCAGGCAGCAGCAGATGAAAAGATGCTTGAGAAACAAACAAACAAAAAAAACCCCCACACATGCACTGTGTGACTCATAATAACAATGAGACACTTGGCAACTCTGCCTAAAACCTGCTTCTCCCTTGCAAATGACTAGCCACTGCCATTCACTCAGCTTGGGAGCAGCACTGAGAAAAAGGAGAGAATGCAGCCAGCTAGGAAAAGATGGAGGAGCTTGCCTCACTGAGGGGAAGCAGCATCACCAGAGCAGGCCACAAAAATTAGGACATTTGGGGATGAGAGAAAAGCCACTGAAGGCTGTTAGCTGAGCCTGGGGAGATTGTCATGAGTGCAACGGGTGTTTGCTCCCCTTCCTGCCCGTGAATTGTGATAGGCATGAATGTGACTGTACAATGGCCCTAGTCCTCAAAACCTCACTTCTAGAGCAGGATGGGAATTTGTCACCAATGTTTTTGTTTGCCTGCTTGTTTTTTATCCAGAAAATGCTGATTTGTCAAAACCAAAACTTCTCAGGAATAGGTTCGTTTTGAATTTCCCATTGTGAAAGAAAAGAGAAAAAAAATGTCTGGTTTCTTTTACAATTTAAATATGGAACATTTTGATATTTTCAAAAATAAAAAGGACCCGTTTTGGGTTAAAACAACTTTTGGTTTTGAATTTTAAGCCAATTTATAGTTTTAAAAAAAATTGTTTTTTTTAAATGCCAAAATCACAACTTCTTGAAATGATCAGAATGAAATATTTATTTTATATTTGGCTTGTGAAAATTCCCAAGATTTTTGTCCCATTTCAGAATGGGATTTTTTTCTGAAATCTCGGGTTCTTGCAGGATGAGAAAACCCTCTCCTGCTCAGCGCTACTCAGCAATTTGGTGGCTCTTCTGAAAAATCCAGCCATAAGTGTCACAGGGCGAGCTGTTAGTTACTGAGTCCTTTTGAGAATCTGGCTCTCATTCAGAGCTGATCTCTTTTCAAAATCCAGACCTAAATGTGGGTGCTGAAAATCCTTCCCAATGTGAATATTAAATGGTATTATCCATGACCGTATCTCTCAAAAAACATTATCAATAATGGATCACTTTAATGAAAAGAGTCTTTGCTTTCCTGGTTTAGGGGTTTTGTAAGTGCACGTGACCGAAATAGCATCTCCTCCAAGTAACGTTAATCACCATCCCTCTAAAATCTCTGGTGTAATTTAATAGACAGCTGCTTTATATGGCAATAAAAGCTTCAGCATTAATTAGAAATTCAGTTCAGTAAATAAAGGTCGGAACTTTTAATGTATTACACGAGGCATAAGGAAAAATTAATATGGGGGTCATAAACATTGTCTGTATTTCACAGACAGGAAGCACTTTCAGTTGGAGTCTGTGAAATGCAAATTAGGTCATTTTATTCATTGAGCCTCACAAATCTCTCACCATGTTGCCACTACAGAAAAGGGGACAATGAATGTGAGTGAATTGTTACCTCCAAAGGGTATGCGCTCATTGAGTTTGTGCTCAGTCGAAGAATCGACCGAGGTGCGGGCAAGACGTTTGGAGCAATTTGTGTCACCCTAAATATCTATTGTAGCAAATTATAATGTATATATCATGAATCAGAACACAAAGGGATGTTAATTGTTATTTTAATTAGGATCAATTTACCAAGTTGCCGCAACACAATCTCTAAATTCACTGCTGCATTTTGCACTGTTGGTGCCCCCTAAATGGCAGAATCTGCTCATTCAAACAGCATTTGGCTGTGCTCATCAGGTAGATATGACAATAACTATTAGGTGATGCTATTGCAAATGTAGGGCCCAGCCCTGCTAGGTGCTGAGTACCCTCAAGTTCATTGAAATCAGTCAGACTTGAGACCTCTTACCTCCTAGCAGCATCATAGTATTGGAGTTTATGGCCACATGTTACTTTCAGTTATACCAGTGTAGACACAACAGCTGGCACTGCTCTAATGTTATAAAATGGTGCAGAATTTGGGCTTTTGTATTAAATGGGGAAGAACAAACACAGAAAACAAAGAAATCTTCTTCCTAAGGTTATTTTTTCTGTATTTTAGATGGCTAAAGAAATATTGTGAAAACGTGGGGTGGAAGAATCGTAGGGAAAGTGCACCGTACGGATGTGACTATGCTTCCTAGGTTGGAATAACAAACCTAGAAGAAAGGGTAGAATAATCACTGATGTTGCTCCTAAGGCACATGCTAGGCTACCGAAGGTCTGTAGTTAGTTGAAACTCAAAGAGGATTAGCAGGGGAAGTCAAGGAACAGCTGTAGACGAAGGCAGCACTAGCACTTCCCTCCTTTCTCCACCAGGGGCATCTCCTGGGGATTGCAGCAACAGGGACTCCTCTATCATGAACCTTTCATCTGATTCACTTCTAACATGGTAGCTAGATCTGGGGCTGAGAGAGAATTTTAACCCCTACCAGCTTCAAGGTTAAAGATGTTTGCTGGATTTTAGAATGGGGGCCAATGGAGGACGCTTGGAAATGGCAACTAAATTGCTACCTTAGCAATGGGGAAACACCCCGCTCCAAAATAGTAAAATGTAGTTTGCGTGATGGGAATATTGATGGTACACTCACAGATGGCCATTTCAACTTACACCTACTGTGCTCAGCATCATAAGGCTGAGGCAATTATTTCCAGTATTGCATGAGGCTCACGGATAGTTCCTGGAACTTCTCGAATAGGATCATGTCATAATAAATGCATTCAGGGCTTGCAGTTGAAAATATGCATTGTAAGCTTCTAACACAGATAAAAACCTCAAAGTCCAAATGCTTCTCCAAACCATCTCCAATGAATCTCAAATGCAAAACCACCATAGAAATGCTGAGAGGCTGAAAAGCATTATTGTAAACACAGGGCTCAGTCTTGCAATGACCCCCCCTCAACCTCCCCCAGTAGAATTTATTGCAGGATTGAGGCCACAGGTTGCAAACTGCTTGTATTGTACAACAACTTGCTCATACATTTCACTTCTCTCAATCTCTGCAGACACCAATAAACAATAATGCCAGTAGTGTTGGAGATGGATCATGTTTTAAACTAATGGCTAAAGGATGTGTGCTATGTGGCTCTCCCTTTAGAAGTTCACTGGGGATGTGTGCCTCCTGAAACCGAGGGTGAAATTCAGGAGAAACACCAATTTAAATGTACCTTTTCTTTGGGGAAAGATACTTGCCACCCAACTGTGCAAATGAGATGTCGCACAAAGGAACCCACTTTCTTCCTACTAATCAATGCTGGGTTTTTGCATTGAAATCTGAACAATGCTTCTTCAGCGCTTCCCTCTGATAATTCAGCAGATGCAACCTAGAATCATGCAGAATTACTCTACCTTAAACTCACTCACAATACCCATTGGCTTCTTGTGGATGGCCCAGCATCATTCTTCCTATTGCATTGGCCCAATTTTAATTAAATTACCATACTGAGCAATACCTTATGTGCTCTTTCCTTGCCAGTAGTTCCATTGAGTTACTGGACTACGTTCATCCGTAAGGTGGGCAGAACTTGACTCACTGTAGAATGCTGATAATGCTCGGGATTGGTAGATCGTTTCAGTGCGTCTGGTATGAACCACCATGAATCCTTCTATGGGACTCTCTATCTTGAACTCAACACAAGGGAAATCACTGTAGTACTGGGACTGCTCTTTCAACACTTTCCTGTGTGCCCTAGATAAAAAGGACACCATTTCCCCCATACTAATGTCTCAATACCCACCAGCTCTCACTTAGGCTCCTAAATAAGGGATCAGAGTTTTGAGAGCTCAACTCCCATTTAGACAGAATGGAAGCTGCTGACTGGACACTGAGCCCTTTTGAAAACCATATTTGACAGGCTGTGGTTAGGAACTATAACGTGAGTCCTTTAGAAGCCAGCACCCAGGGCCCTGGGTGTAGTGAAAGCAGGTTTGACTTAGGTCATTTGGGTTTGGAAGGGTAGAATGCATCACCTGTAGAAAGCTTGATGAGCTCATGAGGTAATTAGCTCTCCAGCTAGCCAGCTCCAGGCGAAGGCAAGCAGTAGAAAAGACTGAGCCAGAAAGCAGGACGTGTGCTCCACATAACTCGCTGTGTTGTGATTTACCTGGAGCATTAATATCAATACAGGTGCTTGATGGAGGTATATGGGTGGACTGTGTATTTTGCTTGAGTCACAAAGAGGGCTTACCAGCTGGGGTTTCCAGCAGCTGAAGGGAAAAGCTGTTCACACCATATAGTGTTCACACCATATCACTTAAGTCTGCTGAGGTGCTGAGAACTCTTCTGAAAATCTGGCCCCACCTATGGGATCTGAGCTCTTTTGAAAATCTGAGCCACACAGCAAAATAATGATTCATGTCCCATGATGCAAGCCAATCAATGGGGCTGAGATGGCATAAAGGAGGGCAGGATCTGACCCAGAGTATTTGTTTTGCAGTATTTACAAAGCTAAAATCTTAGTGGTGAAACAGTAGAGGGCACACTCCAAAGTAGGTAAAAGGCTTTGGCCATTTGGCAGTAGGCTGAGCTACAGTGGAGGATGCTTGGCTGGGTGTACTTCTTAAATGGCAATACACTGTCATTGTCCCAGGCGAGAAACTGAAAAGCAGGGGCTGGATGTTTGTCACACCTGCTTGGGAGAATCCCCATAAAAAGCAGCCTAAAATCCTCTCAGAATGGACTGGGACATGGGTCCCTGTCCAGAAAGAGGTGAAGGCTAGAGGCCTGAGCAGGCAGGCAGGGTTGAAGGTGCAGCTACACTGAAACTCTGCCAGTGAAGTCCTCAGGAATAGAGCTGGGTGGGGAATGGGTTTTCCTGTCCTGTGAAAAATGTCCCATTTTTGCATCAGGGCAGAACCAAGACCTTTCAAAGATTTTAAACAAAAACCAGAGAGTCCCCAGCTACCCCTGACACACTAGTTCCCAAGAGCCTGGTGGTTAGCGCACTCACCTTTGAAGTTGGAGCTGCAGATTCAAGTCTTTGTTCTCCCTGATTCAAACCATGGAATTGAGCCTGGGATTCGCACACCCCACGGGGAGTGTTCTAACTACTGGGCTAGAGTATCTGTCTTTGGTCCAATAATACTTCATTATTTGTGCAAAGTAGAGAGAAACTGGTGCCACAGCCCTGTGGGTAGGGAACTCACCTGTATCTGGGAGACTCAGATTCAATTCCCTGCTCTGCCCGGCTGATGGTTATTGGCAGTTCTGGGGTGTCTCACTTTCTTGTGGTAGTTGATCAGAAATTCCCTCCTGGATCTGAGAAACCTTTCCCAAGAGAAGCTTTGTTGAAACTGGAATGTTCCCACAAAAAAAATTGGTTTTGACAAATTGGCATTCTCTGACAAAACTGTTTTGTCAAAACTTTCCTCCCCAGCTCTCCCTCAGAATAGATAGAATAGTTAGATTTCCTTTTCTCTACCCATTCCAAGATTGTATACTGTTCCCTCCCCTTTTTCAGCAGTGGGCATCCTGGCTTAGGCTCCTGGGCAAACTGTTCTCTCTCTCATCCACCCGCCTTCAGTTTCACTTTTCCTGGGATGTTGTAATTTACTGCATTGCAATAACTATCTAGAACAAAGAAAGTTCAAAGAACTAAACGTATGAATTAAAGGCCACACTCTGCCCAGATAATTGTCTTGTGCAACCCATTAAACCTCAGTTTAGCCCTAATTCTTCCCAGGGCTGGGAAAAGTACCAATAGGTTCGAGTATCTTGCTGCTCTTTTATACCACTTTTGCATCATGAAGGGGTCAACACTTGATCTTCCGAGGTGGGATTCCCCTAGTACAGTGGGAGGTGGCAGATGGGTTCTTCAGGCATAGTAGGGCCAGCACAATGACCCTCTCTTGGCTCACCTCACAACCCCTGGCTTAAGTGCCAGCCTAGAGACTCGCGGGGGGCATGGCCAGAGTTCAGTGGACTTCAGCTCTTCTGGATGATCAAACGTTCTTTGCTCCAAGCATAAGATAGCATAGCTGCTAGGGCTGCTCTAGCTTGTGGTCTGGCATTCGGAAGCAATTTGCCCCTTAGGTGTTAAGGTGACATAGGCACTTCTGCCCTTAGCCCCCGGGCCTTCAGGAGAGCACTGCTCAGGACTGATACATCTGCGGTTTTACTCACTGTGTTCGTTGAATATTTCTCTTCTCCCTATCTAGGGAAACAACCCTTAAAGAGACAGTAGCATTGAGCAGACTCTCTTATTGCCAGTAAACAGACACTTAAGACGCTCAGAATCAACATTCATAATAACTGTAAAACCATAATCCTACTGAATCCCCTTTCAACTAATTTAGAGTGTGAAGAAATCTCCTGTATATATCTAGGGCTCAATCCTAAACCTTTTCTAATCTGAGGCAGCTGTATAATTTGGGACAAACACAGAACATTTTGTGACAAGAGATAAAATTACCTGTAGGGGCTAGATAAAAACCATCAAACTCACTTTGAGTGTGATGCCAGTTAGATTGGAGACACTGAGTTCTCCAGAGGCACGAGGGAGAGTGTTGTTACATTCACCCTACAGATTTATTTTCAGAGATGGAAACAAGAAGATTTTAATCCCTTAAACTTTAATTTTATTTTTAGTGGAAAAGACTTTTTGCCTCTATATCTGCCTTTGCCTTCTAGTGCCTAAAGCTGGTTAGAAGAAAAATCAGTATTTCAATTGGTTGTTTATTCTGAGTCAGCGAGAGCCAACATTTTGAAATTTTTTAGAAAATGAAATTAAAAAAAAAAACAAAAAACCCAACTATTTTCAGGTATGTTACAAAGCAGAACCTTTCCAAATGATTTTAAATTGAGTCAAATATTTTTTCTTGTCCGCCTGCTCTTGAAGAATAGCTTTTTCAACCATGAGTTTTTCATAGCAAAAGAGCATCTAATGTGAATAGAGCATTTGGGCCTAGCAAATGATACAGATCTTTGGAAGCTGTCCCTTCAGGACTTTTTACTTGACTTCTTAGTAGCTGGAACAAACACTTGGGTTTTGGAAGCTGAAGTGGGGAGGTCACCCCACTCCAGAAAGAAAGGGGTTAAAACCCACTCTGGGAAAGGGCTGCCCTGAGGAGCCAATCAGGGGAAGGCAAGTAGCAGCCAATCCGGGCCCGGTAAGGCTGGTATAAAGAGGGCTGTGAGGTAGGAGGCAGGCAATCTCACTCCAGCCTCGGGATGGGAAGGACCTGGTTGCCTGGGAGCACAGGGTACCTTCAAAAGAGCAGTGCTGGGGAAGGGGCAGGCTAAGCTGGGGAACTCAGGCCTGTTGACCTCCCAGGTGGCCTGACCGGAAGGCCTAAGGAGGTACTGGGACTGCAGGGAAAGGCAGCAGGTCCAACCCCCTATCAATGGTGAGTGGCCATTCCAGACTGCAGTTTGCCCCTGAGTAAAGGGGCTAGATGAAGACTGGCAGTGGGTCACTGAAATGAGGTGGGCTTAGGGGAGTGGGGTTCCCTGGGTGAGGGGCAGCACCCCAAGATAAGGGGGGACGTGGGGCCTACACATGGTGGAGATAAAGGGATGGCAGAGTGGCAGAGGGGCAGGTAACAGAGGGTGAGACACCTCCCTATAGAGGGCACTCCAGGGCTGAGAGAGCTAATTCCCAGGATGGCCAGCAGGAGGCGTCACGGTAGTGACTCAGCGCTCTGCTACAGAAGCATAATATCTTGGGCCTGGTCTACACTAAGGGGGGGGGTCGAACTACCCTAGTTCGAACTACTCACCCGTCCAGACGCCGCGGGATCGAAGTCCGCGGCTCCAAGGTCGACTCCGCCACCGCCGTTCATGGTGGTGGAGTCCCGGAGTCGACCGGAGCGCGTGGGGAGTCGAACTATCGCGTCTTGATTAGACGCGATAGTTCGAACTCCGAGAAGTCGAACTCTCCGCGTCGACCCGCGCGGTAAGTATAGACCTACCCTTAGACTTTCAAAGCCATATTGTGAGGCTACCAAATTGATTCCCGATGCCAGTGGTCAGAGTCAGGGCTTCGTTTCTTGCTTTGGTTTGTTTATGTAGCTTTTTATTTGTCTTTTGCATTTCTTTTTTGAACTTTAGGCTTCCGATCTTGCTCTTGTTGGTGCCCCCTTTTTTTGAGCGAGAGCGGGAATCTAAAATGGTTATGAAATGCAAAAAAGGTCTACTGGAAACCCGACTGCCTTTTTAATCAAGCTCAGCAACAGAAGAAATCTGAATTTGATTAGCTTTATTTACATCCGAAGGGATTCTTTGAAGACAGAATGTCCCTGGTCCATCACCCCAGGGGACTATACACACTTGGGGATTCAGCTCCGTCTGTTGGAAGAACACAAAAATGATGAAAAAAAATATTGGTGAGCTGCCTCTTAACTTCAGTCGTGTCACATCTTTTATTAGCCTCAGAAGAGAAAGTAAGCCAGTACGGTCCGGTACGCCATGCCAGACCGGCTTCCCCAGGCTGGTGATTTAAAGCCCTGGGGTAGCAGCGGCAGGGCTCCAGCAGTGATTTAAAGGGCCCAGGGCTCCAGCCGCTGTGGGGAGCCCCGGGCCCTTTAAATCACCACTTCAGCCCCACTGCCAGAGCCTGGGGTAGCAGTGGCAGTGCTCCAGTGGTGATTTAAAGGGCCAGGGGCTCCGCTGCAGTAGCGGTGGCTGGAGTCCTGGAAGTTTAAATCTTGATTTAAAGGGCCCAGGTATTTAAAAGTCCTGCCTCTTCCGGTTGAGGCCCCGCCTCTTCCAGTTGAGGTCACGCCTCCTGCTCAGGACTCTGGCATACCGGTAAATCCTTTAAATTATTTTCACTCCTGATTAGACTCCACCTTCTCCCTTGGAAATGTGGAAGTGGAGTGATACAAACCCTTTGGGGAATTTCACAACTTTCTCACCGTCTTTTTAAGTGGGAGAGAAAAGTTAGCACAAAAATATCATAAATCCAGAAGATCGTCAGCTTCATTTGCAAGGTCAAGAAAAGCAAATCAGGAAAGTTAACTGATATTTCGCTTTCCTGCTCAGCAGCAGCACAGATAAATAGCTCTGTGGCTCACCTGTTCTGTTAGCAAAGTTATTACTCTGTTTCCTGTACTGCACCATCTGCCCGCGCTATTAATGGAGTTTTAGGCAATTATGCGCATGTGAGTGGCCTGCAGGCATTATTACTGCTACCACAGGAAAACCATGGGGTAAAGAGTGAAGATGTGTGTTTGGGGCAAGGGGAATAGTTGTGACTGTCTCTGCTATTTCATTTGAACACTGTGCAGCTTGGCAAATTGATGACAGGGCCTTTTAAATGCACGCTCAATGTATAATCATGTTGTAACTAATGGTGTGTGATGTGCACTTTCTTGCTGGCCAGATATTATTACATAGTCCAGATGTTCCGCAGTGCCTCTGGGAGAACACTAAGGTAAAATATATTATATACATACGGAAAGGTGCTAAAGGCAATGGGTGCCAAGCACTCCCTTTCCAGCCCAACAGAAGGAGAAATCAAACACCTTTATGCTGGAAAAAAAACCAACCAACTGTCGTCAATGGGGGTGACTGCCCAAGGCAGTAGGCTAGAACAAAGCCCAGGTAGATTAATAGGAGTGTTCCTTGTTGCAGAGGCAAGGGCTAGGGTATCTGTGTCAGGCTTTGTGTGGCTCAGAAAGCCAGGAGAAGGAGTTCAGAGAGGAAGCAGAGACACAGGTCGTCTTGGGCACAGAACTTGCTGGAGTGGCAGATTTGGGAATTTCTGAGCAAAGGTACTGCCTGCTGTTGTTCCCACTGCAATCAGGGAACTACTTTGTGTACATTTTTAGGTAAATTACACCATGAAAATCCTTGACTCATAACACTGATTTCTCCATCGTTACGGAAACAACCTGGCGAGGCCCCGAATATTGGCTAACTGCTCAGGCCAAAGGGGCAGCGAAATCAGCACACACATTAATAATGTAATTTTAATTCACCAGTTGTCCACACCACATATATCATGAGTCTGTTGAAAGTTAGGCTGCTCTGCAAAAATAGACTCAAGAATTCTGACAAATGTAAATGGTGAGGTTTTCAAAAGTGGTCCGAGTTCATTCTGCTCCCATAGAAGTCAATGGGAGTTTTACCAGGATACACTTGAGCCACTTCTGAGTGCTTTTGAAAATACCACGAGTAAGTTCTAACATGCAAAATGTTTTTCAAAGATAAATATGAAATGGCAGAAATAAAATAAAGATGGTTCTATAATAGGGCTTACAGCTTTCAAATGAGTGAAGTTAGCATAGGATGTTATAACTGTTTTATCGCAATGTGGCAAATTTATTCTAATTATGTACTACTTTGAGGAGGTGATTTTGGAATCGCTATAAAACTATGGATCCTTAGTTCATGACTTATTCAGTGTGCCAACTAAACTTTATTCCAGTTAAATTTATTGGACTCTCAGGGCATGTCTACACTTACCGGAGGTCGATGCTGCAACAATCGATGCACCGGGGGTCAATTTAGTGGGTCTAGCCCTTGTACTCTAACGGAATGAGAAGCGTAGGTAAGTCGATAGGAGAGTGTCTCCCATTGACCCAGTGTGGTGTAGACACTACAGTAAATTGACCTAGAAGTTATTCACATAGCTGGAGTTGCGTAACTTAGGTCAACTTACCCCCGTAGTGTAGGCAAGATGTCGGTAGCCATTCAGCTAAAAATAATCCCTTTAGAAAATTAAATCAATTTAAAAGTGAGATCTCAATTCAATTGAAAATTATGTCACACTTTATGTTCCATTTTAATCAATTTATGAAGTGTTAACTGGTGATTAATAGATGTTTTAACAATGATGACTTGTTAAAGGTTATCATATAAACCAACAGGTCAATAGGTTGCTTAAACCATGGTTTATATCCATGTCAATTTATTTTTCATGTCTAGAATATCTGTTCTCCATTTATTAACCATTTATAAACCATGTATAAAGTGAGCCTTAACATAAATTGGGACCCAAATGTCCCTTATTTTGTTTTTTCTCACATAGGAGCTAAATGTTCCAAAAATCTGTCCCTTATTGACTTAAACCATATTGATAGGTATCTAAGATTCAACTTGTGAATGAAACACAATTACACTTTATTCATGTAAGTCATTCACAGGTTTTGTAACCCTCCGGGTATGTGTACACTGCACACTAAGCCCAGACTCCAACTCACATTTGAAACCAAGCCCCACTTCTGTCCACACACAAATCAGTCTGAGGCAAGTACCTGGGTCCTAGTGCCCTGCTGTGAGGGGTGGGGGTGGTCAGAGCCTAAGTCTTTCTGTGACTTTGGTCCAAAATCTGTAATTTTTCAGGGTGGCTGCAGTTCTAGCCACAGACCCAAGTCACAAGGTCTGTGTAGTTCAATATAGATGCATTAGCGTGGCTGAGAGATCTAAGTCCTGCAATTGTAAACTCAAATTTAACGTGGGTGCTCAAGCACAGGCTTGGAAACACCGAGTCCAAAAGCCATGGTACTGGAGACCTGACAGACCTAGAAATTTTTCTAAAACTTACAAGTTTGGCAAAGGTATAGGGGAGATTTAAAAAGATATATAGGATCACAATCTCTATTGAAAGTCAATGGTACCTCTGCTCCCAAATCATTTAGGTGCTTTTGAAAATTTTTCCCAGAAGTAACTAAAATGAGGTGCTAAGAATGGAAACATTTAGGCAATCTTGCCTATAATGGATGCTCTGTGAACCACTTACATATACAATTTTCATGTTCACACACTTTTTAATGTTCACAACAAAATTTAGTCCCTGCAACTCACCCATTTAAACCAACCCTAAGGAGGGACAAAATTGGAGACTGTTTCAATAAATATTCCTGGTCTATTATTTCTTGTGTATTCCGCAATCTGAAAGCCTATTGACAAGGGAGGGGGGGGACCTCAAGATGAATTGGCAGTGACAGTTGGATACCTGACACTGAGATAAATTGAAGTGGATGTGACAGCAGCTGACTTTTCCTAAATTTGCTCACACAGCAGCATGTGGACACATCAAATCAGAGAATGTTCACCAAGGTTGAATTGCTTGGCATACTTGGTTTGCTTCCGGTGACCTTACTGTGATAGTTACATGAAAACATTTAAGTGCTAAACTGAAATTCCCATTACAAATCTTTTGCTCACATCACCAGTGCCGATCAGAGAATGTTGGGTTTTTTAAATTTTGCTGCAAATGGTTAAAAATTGGGTAAAGGAAGAGCGTTTCTGATCTGATACAGCAGGAATTTACTTCTTTTTGTGCTAGGTATTCAGAAATACCCAGAATATACCACAGATAGTATAATGACTTGTAATGATAAACATGGTCACACTTTATGGTAATTTTATTAGTACATGGTTTATAAATGGTTAATAATGAAATAATAAATGTTATAATTCTAAGCATATTACTGATGATAGTAAGTAAATCATAAGGTGCTTCCAATTGCTATAAGCCACCATTATAATCAATCGATTGTTGGAGTACAACAAAACAATCTATTGCAATTGATTAACTATTTGTTAAAAGATTTATCAACCCTTTATAAGATATGTATAAATAGAGCCTTAATATGAATTGTGACTATAAACTCTTACAGGCTCCAATTCAGAAAATCCCTAAAATAGGTGCTTCATTCTAAGAATGTACTTAAATCTTGTTGACTTTGGTGAGATTAAGCAGGTGCTTAATATTAAGCATCTGCTTAAATGGCCTTCCTGAATAGAGATGCCTACCTGAACCAGGGTCATAGTTAGAAAATGGCCACTACTTAAGGCCACTAATTAGACCTTGCTATTTGTTAATATAATCAAATTTGGGACCTAAACCTTCACCCAATAGCAAAGCTTCCATTAACCTCACTGGGATCAGGTTTGAGCACATGGCTGCTGGAAAGACAGCAGATAAGATATAATGTTGGAAAACATGCATATTGGAAATGTAATGTAACTACAGCATCAAACTGATATAAATTTTGCTTAGTGTGCATTTTACTAGACAAAATTTATCACTTCTTGGCTGCCTTACAAACACATCTACTGCATCATGTATTCTAATGGATCTTTTTCAAAGTTCTATGTTAGAAGTGGGATTTAAAACAATAGAAACATTTTAATTGATGGCTTTTAAAACAGTTTAACCATTTTAAGATTCAATACAGAAGCATCAGCTGAATGCTGCATAGAAGGAGCTAGAAAAAGATCCTGTATGGGATATTAATTATAATATTTATTAATAATAGAATATCTTATTCCAATAACACCTTTGGCAAACATCTAAGTACTTTAGTAATTACAAATTGTGCAAAATACAGGGGTCACTTCTTGCTGCAGGCAGGCTTTGGGGTGATTTGTAGCAACCAGTACCGACAATAATGTCATACAGCACAGGAGGAAGAATGCCTTATTCATGTACTCACAAGTAGATTTCCGTAGGAAGATAGGGGTAAATTAAATATACTATGCAGCCAATTTTATAATTCATCTAGATATCAGTGCTGTATGGCCCTTTTCTTGTGAAAAGTGCCATTAGATCTTCAATTACTACAAGTGGTTCAGACTTCAGTTTTAAGTTTCATCCGAAAGATGAATTGTTATTCATGCTAACAATACTCTGATTAGTTGTCAGATAGAATGATTGATGATGTTAAAACATCCAAATGATTAGATAGAGCTTTTTATCCAGAGATCTAAAAACACTTTATACTTTTTTCCCAATTTATTTGCCCCCTAGTCATGTCTATGACAAATCAAAGGCAGGTTCCACTCAAAGTTAATCCCAAGTAAGAAAAAAGTAATTGAAGGTTTAAAAAAAATGCACTGGGGATGGGAAGCCAATTTATTCACTAAATTAAAAAAATCAAATAATTGTTGAACACACCTCCCAAAAGTAGGGAAGTCACCAATAAAATACTGAAAAAATAGTATTCCAGTTATTGAATGCCATTCTATTCTGTGCTGTGCTATTATACTAATTGGTACTCCAATATATAGTAAATTGGTAAATTAATATTTCAATTTAATATAGCTAGAAAAGTGTAACAGAAAGAGAAACCAAGCCCACAAAAAAAGAACATACCAATCATTGGTAGACAGAGTATGGCTGCAATGCAATGAACTGAAGCTGAGGCTAATCCACATACGTGGTTTAGCTCAGAACCAGGTGCACATACATGGTAGGTCTTTCAAAAGGGTTGTGTGAAGCATGCAGTACGAAACTTGATTGCATAATATTGGACACTCTTGAAAATTGTTGTAATTTTCAAAGCTGTGTGGTACCAGTGCTTTGAAAATTCAGCCACATTCTGGCTGTTGCTACGGGTTTAGGAACCAGTTCAATGCTCATTAAAGTCAATAGAGGGGTTGCCATTTACTCCAATGGCTGTTGGATCAGGCCCCAATCATCATCTTTCAGAAAAGATGAGACATATAAGACTATAGTATCTAGCATGAGGAGTATAGCATTATTATGGGGAATTGGTCAGCCTTTAGATTGACTGGCTTGGCATCCTCCACCCTAGGCTCTCAAAGGGTCTGGAGCCCATATTGCTTATCAAAAGAAATGTACAACACATAAGTCAACTCACCCTCAAAAACTGACAGTGTCCCGAGTAGGGGCACCAGTCCTGAGAGGAATGTAGGACAGTTTTACAGACCAACACTATATGGGTCACAGAGTTGCCTTGTTTGTTTATTTACCCCAGAGTCTCATCAGGTTTGGAACCCTGAAATCGGGGGAAGACCTTTCAAAACCACAACAGGTTTCAAATAATATATATATTTATTAACTAAACTATGTATGTATGTTCGTCCATCGTTTTCGAAGAAGACCTTGACATCTAGCAGGTTGTGAGCTGTCCACAGTGTGTCCGCAGGTGGCTGATAAGGCCAATACGGGCACGAAATGTTCTGCCACATGTCGGGCAGACATGTGTGGGCACCACTGTTACAACATTTACAGCTCTGGCTTTACGGAGTGCTCGCTTCTCTTGTGCTATAGTTATCCTTCTGGCTTCAGATGTCTGGCAGCCTTGGTGGATCAGCGTACGCCATGTCGATCGGTCTTGTGCCAGAGTTTCCCAGGAGGTGATGTCAATATCCAGGGACTTAAGAGAGGCTTTTAGCGTGTCTTTGTATCGCTTCTTTTGTCCCCCGTGCGATCACTTTCCTTGAGACAGCTCACCATAAAAGAGCTGTTTGGGGATGCGGTGGTCTGGCATCCTTACAACATGGCCTGCCCAGCGTGTCTGGGCGTTCATAAGCAGAGTGTAAACTGACAGCAGGCCTGCTCTGGAGAGGACTTCTGTATCTGGCACCTTATCCTGCCACCGGATCCTCAGAAGTCTGCGGAGGCAAGTCATGTGGAAGTGGTTCAGCTGCCTAGCGTACCTCCTGTATACAGTCCAAGTCTCACTGGCATACATCAGGGTAGTTAGCACTACTGCTCGGTAGACTTTAAGCTTTGTAGCAAGGCTTATTCCACGGCGGTCCCACACGTTGGTCAACAGTCTGCCAAATGCAGAACTTGCCTTAGCGATTCTGCAGTTGACCTCGATGTCAATTGTCACTGCGCGAGAAAGGGTGCTGCCAAGGTATGTAAATTGGTCCAGTGCTTTCAGCTTTTGTCCCTTCACTATGATGGTGGGCTCTTGGTGTTGGGCTTTCGGAGCTGGCTGGTGCATCACTTCAGTTTTCTTTATGTTGATGAGGAGGCCGAAGTTATCGCATGCTGCTGCGAATTTATCCATGCTAGCTTGCATTTCCTGCTCTAATCCAGCATTCAGGGCACAATCGTCAGCAAAAAGAAGGTCTCTTAGCACAGTCTCCTTTATTTTGGTGACAGCCTGGAGTCTTCGCAGGTTGAACAGTTTCCCATCAGTCCTGTATCTCAGGCTGATTCCCAAGGAACTGTTCTGAAAGGCGTCTGACAGCATAGCTGGAAACATTATGCTGAACAGGGTCGGTGCCAAAACACACCCCTGCTTGACGCTGTTTGTGACGGGAAAGGCCTCTGAAGCTTCTCTGTCGTCCAGAACACGAGCCGTCATGCCGTCATGGAACTGACGTACCATCAGGATGAATCTGTCAGGGCACCCAAACTTCGACATGATGCGCCACAGACCTTTGCGACTGACAGTGTCAAAAGCCTTGGTAAGATCCATGAAGATGGTATACAGTTCACGATTCTGCTCTTGACACTTCTCTTGGAGCTGCCGAACTGCGAAGATCATGTCCACAGTGCCACACTCTTTGCGGAAGCCGCACTGTGTCTCGGGTAGTAAACCCTGTTCCAGGTGGTCAATCAGGCGATTCAGCAACACTCGTGCAAGGATCTTACCTGCGCTAGAAAGCAGTGATATTCCTCTATGATTATCACAGACTTTTCGATTTCCTTTCCTCTTGTAGAGGTGTACGATGGACGCATCTTTCAATTCCTGAGGAATGGACTCTTGATTCCAGAAGGACTGGAACAGCTGAATGAGTTTGTCAACTAGCATTGCACCACCATCCTTATAGATTTCCGCTGGAATCGTATCAGATCCTGAGGCCTTGCCACTAGACAGCTGACTGATGGCCTGTAGGGTTTCAGTCTCTGATGGTGGAACGTCCAGGCTGTAATTAATATCCGCCTGGGGCATTCTGTCAATTGCCTCATTATTGATGGAAGATGGGCGGTTCAGTACGGATTGGAAATGCTCAGCCCAACGCTGTAGAATCAGAGTCTTCTCAGTAATGAGAGTTACACCATCTAAGTCCAGTAGAGGGGAACTCCCTGAAGGCCGAGGTCCGTACAAGGATCTAAGGGCTTTGTAGAACCGTTTGCAATCGTTTCTATCAGCAAACTTCTGGATTTCATCTGTTTTGGCACTCAACCAGGAGTCCTGCATCTTACGAAGCTTGCTCTGTACGGTCCTGTAGTGAGTCGGCCTGGCTCCCGGCCGCACCTGAGAGAGAGGAACCAGAACAGCCACCTCAGTGGGCGGAGCCATCACCACCTGTCCCCGCCCCCCGGAAGTCAAGGGGCGGGACAGGAAGTATAAAGGCCCGGCCCCAACGCTCAGTTGAAGCCCGGCGGCCGGAGAGGACAGACGCTCCGGCCCGAGCTCCTGCCAGACCGAGCCTTCCCCGAGCCAGGTATCCAGAGGTGGACGGACCGAGCCTTCCCCGAGCCAGGTACCCGAAGGTGGATGGACCGAGCCTTCCCCGAGCCAGGTACCCGGAGGTGGACGGACCGAGCCTTCCCCGAGCCAGGTATCCGGAAGAGGACTGGCCGAGCCTGCCCCGAGCTCGGTACCCCGAGGAGCTGTTGGAGCATCCCCCCGACCCAAGTCCGGAGGAGCCGCCTGAGCTAGCCGGCTCTCAGCACAGAGAGGAGCCCATGGTGTTGGACCCAGCGCCTGACCCCAGAGACGAGCAGGTACCCGAGGAGGGGGAGATGGAGTGGAGCCCGGGGGTAGCCGACCCCTGTCAGGCTGAGGGCACTGACATGCCCATGTCAGTGTGTTGCGGTCAGGACCCCACTGACCGGCGGCAGTGATAGCCGCTACTAGGGCCCCGGGCTGGGACACAGTGGAGTGGGTGGGCCTGTGTCCCCTCTGCCACCCCACTCACGGGTGGCAGACTCCCCCTCCCACCAGCGTTCAGGCAGAGAAGCCTGCACTTACCGGCTGTGGCTCAGCGCCTGACACAAGGGCCTGAGCCCCTGTATTGTGGTGACTACTCAGCTCCTGCTACAAGGACCTGAGCCCTGAACTATTGCTGTATTGCTCAGCTCCTGCTGCAAGGACCTGAGCCCCTTGAACTATTGTTTGTTGCCCCGCCCTGACTGAGGGCCTGGGCTTTCTGAACTGCTGCCACAGCTCAGCTCCTGCTACAAGGACCTGAGCCTTGAACTATTGTTTGTTGCCCCGCCCTGATTAAGGGCCTGGGCCTCCTGAGACTGATGCCGCTGCTCAGTTCCTGAGGCAAGGACCTGAGCCCTGAACTGGTATTACTGCTCAGCTCCTGCTGCAAGGACCTGAGCCCCTTGAACTATTGTTTGTTGCCCCGCCCTGACTGAGGGCCTGGGCTTTCTGACTGTGTTATTGCTCAGTCCCTGCTGCAAGGACCTGAGCCCCTTGAACTATTGTTTGTTGCCCCGCCCTGACTGAGGGCCTGGGCTTTCTGAACTGCTGCCACAGCTCAGCTCCTGCTACTGAGGACCTGAGCCTAGAACTGTTATTGCTGCCCGCCCTGATTGAGGCCTGGGCCTCCTGAGACTGATGCCTTTTGCTCAGCCTTCCTGAGGCGGACCTGAGCCCTGAACTGGTAACGCTTACTGCTCAGCTCCTGCTGCACCTGAGGACCTGAGCCCTTGAACTATTGTTTGTTGCCCCGCCCTGACTGAGGGCCTGGGCTTTCTGACTGTGTTATTGCTCAGTCCCGCTGCAAGGACTTGATCTCTTGAACCAGTCCTGCTGTTTCCTGTGTGAGGGTCCAAACCTTTTAGTGCAGAAAAGTGCAATATTTTTGCAGCTCTGAGAGTTGGTTGTCGAGATCCTCTACTAGTGAAGCTGCTGTGTTGGGGGGTTCAGTTTTTACTGACGTTTTTTTTTTCATCACAGCTTTTTCCCTGCGGACGTCTCTTTGGCTTGATGAAGGCTAATTTATTTAGAGATGATAAGTCTATGATCCAACAGTCATCCTGTCTGTCTTTCCGGCGGAAGATGGTATTGGTGATGATCAGATCATGAGCATATGTCTTCAATAAATAGTAGGCATTTGCTGCTGTTGCTGCCAATTTCATTTTTTTTTTTCGCATCCCAGGGCAGAATGCGGATGTGGAAGATGCAGTGTCATGAGTCGATCCTTCACGCCCCTTTGGAGACTGGGGCAAGTTTGCGGACAGATGATTCTTAACCACACCAGAAGAATGTGTAACCACCTCCTGTTTCTGTGCTGACCTTCAGAGCTGTTCTTCTTTCTGTCGATCTGCTGAGGGGTTGTCTGAAGCGCGCGTACATTCCATGTACATAAATGAGTGGTGTCACCTTGCGCTTTGTTGTTGTTTTTTTTTTTTGTCGACGATATATAAGATGGGATCCCTCCCAGTGTATCCACACCTGCTGCTTCGCGCTCACCCATTGCCACAGGACTTTAAAGCTCTCTTCCCATTCCATCTTGCTCCAATGGCAGGACAAAAAGTCTAGACGGTTGAGATTGACACCCCATACACCCCATTAACTAAACTACATACATAAAGAAAAGCATAAAATACATATAAACATATCAAATTATCAGAAAGTAGGTTAATAATATCAAATAATCAAATTAGTATAATTATCAGGTTGATCAAACCATATCAAAGAAGGGGAGGGTTGCAAGTGGGCTGGGAGGGGTTGCAAGTGCTTTGGAGGATAGGATTAAAATTCAAAATGATCTGGGCAAACTGGAGAAATGGTCTGAAGTAAATAGGATGAAATTCAATAAGGACAAATGCAAAGTACTCCACTTAGGAAGGAACAATCAGTTGCACACATACAAAATGGGAAATGACTGCCTAGGAAGGAGTACGGCAGAAAGGGATCTGGGGTCATAGTGGATCACAAGCTAAATATGAGTCAACAGGGTAACACTTGCAAAAAAAGCAAACATCATTCTGGGGTGTACTAGCAGGAGTGTTGTAAGGAGGACGAGAAGTAATTCTTCTGCTCTACTCCGTGCTGATTAGGCCTCAGCTGGAGTATTGTGTCTGGTTCTGGGTGCCACATTTCAGGAAAGATGTGGACAAATTGAAGTAAGTAAGTCCAGAGAAAAGCAACAAAAATGATTAAAGGTCTGGAAAACATGACTTATGAGGGAAGACTGAAAAAATTGGGTTTGTTTAGACTGGGGAAGATAAGACTGAGAGGGGACATGATAACAGTTTTCAAGTACTGTACATAAAAGGTTGTTACAAGGTGGAGGGAGAAAAATTGTTCTTCTTAACCTCTGAGGATAGGACAAGAAGCAATGAGCTTAAATTGCAACAAGGGTGGTTTAGGTTGGACATTACGAAAAAACTTCCTAACTGTCAGGGTGGTTAAGCACTGGAATAAATTGCCTAGGGAGGTTGTGGAATCTCCATGATTGGGGATTTTTAAGAGCAGGTTGGACAAACACCTGTCAGGGATGGTCTAGATAATATTTAGTCCTGCCTTGAATGCAGGGGACTGGACTAGATGACCTCTCAAGCTGCCACAACAATGCTCATGTTCGGGGAAGACCTTCTGTCATCATAATTTATTTTTATTATTTAAATAATTAATCCGATAAGCAAACCTACCCAGACAAGTAAAGTGATGTGATACAACAGTGGCAAGGTGGCCTGCACCATTACAAGTACATATTCTATCATTGGGGAGAGCTCTGGAAGTTGAGACTCTGGCATGCTGATGAAGAACTCCCAGCAGCTGTACTGAGACCAGATGTTTTATAGCCCTTGATGGTCCTCATGCATATGTCTGCATATGCTTTCCCTCCTTAACCACAGCTAAACTTTCTCACTCTTATAATATTGGGGTGCCCTTATTCTATAGGTTAGTATATTAATTAAGCAAAGCTCATTAACATAGACATTAATTGAATTATTATGATTACCTGTGGCTAAGCATCTGCATCCACAACAAAAATACTCTCAAACTGGTACAAATGGCCTTCTTGCAACACTTGTGACTGCTACAAAACAATGAACAGAGTCTTATGCCGCCTTGTGACTTAATGCCACTGTTAATTTACTTACTTATGCTAATTTATTGAGTAACTACTTCTACTCAGGCTATAAGGCCTTATGCTTAAACTCTTCTTCTATGACTAGGCCTATAGGTCTCCTGCATTTCTGCTTCCCCTTTATTTTATTATTACTGTTATAATTACTATATGGCTACTCTCCCAACATGAGGACAGACAAAAGAAACTAAGGCAATTGGTGCCATACTCAATTTGTGGAAATCCATTAATTCCTCAGATTAAGAATTCCAGTCCTTTATATTTCAGGTGATCTGTATAAAACCAAACACTCGGACTGGCAGAAAATGGGAACAACTGAATGAATTTGTTGACAACTGTGTTATCCAAAAACCCTTTGAGCTAGACATTTTGGGGGTTGGCTCTAATTGCCTTAGCTTCCTTTGTCTGTCTTCAGATCCCTTCTGCCTCAAATGTTAAAACCCAAAGGGGAAAAATCCCCACTCTTTCTTTGCCCAACTGAAATCTTCATTAAATAGAAAAAATAGAGTTTCTTATACTTTATTGCACATGTTTTGGCTGGAGAGGAGGGTGGTGGTTGATGTTTTAACATAAGTGTACTTAGAGAATGTGGGCTTTGTCTTCCTCTAGAGGGGTTCTTTCCCTTGCCTTGCAGGTGATGGGTGGGGGTTGAGCCCCATCACATCCATACATGGCATCTGAAGCAGACTAGTGA
The DNA here is from genome assembly GCF_016161935.1 of Mauremys reevesii. Lineage (NCBI taxonomy): Eukaryota > Metazoa > Chordata > Testudines > Geoemydidae > Mauremys > Mauremys reevesii. Next base: position 7,354,788 of record NC_052627.1, read on the forward strand.
TTGGTCTGTACAAGAGTTATGAGTCTGCTTCAGATGCCATGTAGGGAAGTGAAGGGGCTTAACCTCCATCATCTACAAGGAAAGGGAAAGAGCCCCAATTAGTCATGCTCTGTACCTGGAAGGTGATTAACTAATTGCCTCCTGGCTAGAGGAGGTGGAGTTACGCTTTATAAATAGACTGTGGGAGACTGCAGAGGAGACAGAGCTGCTCTGACAAAGAGAAGCCCTGGGAATAGGGTTTAACAGACAGGAAATAATGGAGGAAGAGCACTACAGGAACAGATTGAGCAAGCCCTGAGACAGAGCCATCATGAGGACTACACTGAAGTTTGAAAGGGGTTGTTTGGACTCATATTTGGACTTGTTTGTGCTACCGCAGAAGGGGATTAGACGTCTGTGTGACTTGGCTGCAGGGCCAAGACACAGACCACCCAGAGCGGGAGTTGGAAGAAGACACAGGCTGAAAAAGCCATTGCAAGTCCAAGGGAAGGGCCAGTAGGGGGTGCCAGAGACAAGGACCCAGAGCTACGCTGTGGACAGAGACATGGGGGCACCTGCAAGGCGAGAATCCAGGCTTACAAGGGGTCTCTATTCTTTAATTCAGCCAGTAGTAACAAAAGCTCATAGCACTTGGGTGCATACTGTGACCCTGCACCCCATATTCATCATAGTAATATTATTATGATATGATTATGACATAATTATGATGCATTTTGTACAAAAAAGTCATGTGAGGTAAAATTGAAAAAGTTATGATTGCTGAATATGATTATCCTATTTGTGTGCATGTATCGTTTTTGTATCTGAAGTTTTGAATATTTAAGAGGAATCTGTATGTCAAATGGGCTTACTCTGGAAAACACCCACAGCCAGCCTTTCAGGTCCAACAATGAAGAAGCCAGACAGTGCTGATGGCCCATCAGCAAAGACAATGGACTGTGAAAGAACTCAGCCTTCCTGTAAATGCTCCAGCCAGCCTGTAGATATGGCTGCTATGACCCAGCAAGGACCTGTGACCAGACCACATGTCTCTGGACTCCCATCAGTATTTTTCCACAAATGGGTCTGGGAACCAAGTTTTGAAACAAAGGGTTCCCACCATATGCTAAAGCTATATAGGGCAGGGAGTGACTTTATCAGTTGTCACTCCCCACACAAGAAGACTTCTGGAAACACATGAGGATAAAAGACTGAAATGGGTAGAGTGGTGGACCCAGGCTAAAGGGATTTCTAGCCTGTGTATGAAGACCTGAGAAACCCAAGCTGCAAAGCTAATGCAGTTTTTCCCTTGAGAATCTACTAGTTTGCCTGTACCATGAGTTAGATTGGATATGAATAGCAGATTCTCACCCTATCAAGCATATTAAGCTTATGTTGTGTTTTTGTTTATATGCTAGGTAATCTGCTTTGATCTGTTTGTTATCACTTATCACTTAAAATCTATCTTTTGTAGTTAATACATTTATTTTATGTTTTAATCTAAACCAGTGAGTTTGGAGTGAAGTGCATGGAGATCTTAGCTCAGAGAGGCTGTTGCATATTCCTCTCCATATTGAGGGGGAGGCAAACTGGATAATAAATTCATATTGGTTGGGGTATGGACCAGGGCAGGATGGTACCGCTCTGAGGTCCGAGACTGGAAATCTGGGAGTTATTTTGGCTGTATCTTCTCTATTGTTGGTTCACATGCAGTGGCTGGTCAGACAGCCTGCATGTAACTACAGCTGAGTGTGTCCCTACCTGTGTGTAATGCTGGTGGACGTGTAGGACCAGGAGCGGATCTGCAGCTTGTCACAGCAGCATGATGCGAGAGGGAGCCCAGGCTGGTGGATCAGAGGGGAAGGGCTCCCCTTGTTGGCAAGGAGAGCACAGAGTGCACAAGCGAAGGCAGAATGCATCCCAAAGTTTTGGAGAATGTACCCTTTTTAGTATTTGTTATTCAGTATCCTAATTTGGACCACATCAGCTGCTCCAGTGCACCCAAACACCACAGCTATGGGCACAGTATAATAACCTAAGCAGAATAGAATGTTCTTCAGTCCTGGTCACTTTGTGTTGTCCACTAGGCTCTGATGCACCTCAGTATAGTTATAAATGACCTGTTTCCTCAATATTTTTTAGTCCAGTGCTATGGATAGTGTCTCTTATTGGCTCCAAAATTAATTCAAAACTTTATTGGAAGGAAATCCAGTAGATGAAGAAAGAAGGAAATAGGATTGTGACAATTTTGGATTGGTGACTAACTGCTGAAACATTTTGGACCAAGTGACAATTTCTGAAAGTGCTATCTGGGAGAGCTGCCAATATGGAATTATAATAGTCAATCTGTGGACTGACAAGACAGTGTCATGAACTGGTGTTTGCAAGTGAGGGGCAAGATTTTGATGGCAGAGGGAAGCCTTTATCACCTGATTCAGATGGGAGTCAAAAGATAAATTGAAGCCCTTTCATAAAGATTGCTAAGTTGCCTAGCAACTAGAGGAGGCACTATTACCATAAGTTTTACAAAAAGCGATGACACTTTTGAGAATATTTCCGTTTTCTGGAAAGCGAGCAATTACCAGCAGCTTCTTTTGAGAATCGGATTTTGTAAGCATTGAAAATAAAGATGCCATAGATGGAATCCACAACTTTAGTTCTGCAGGGAAAGAAAAAATCTGCCCAGCATCTACATAGAAATGAGCCTTAGGTGACAGAGTCATAGGAGAACATATAATGGCTGGAAGCTTAAATTGAAAACTACAGAAAATTGAAAATTATAGAACCTCGGGGAGCACCACAGTGTCTCAGCAAGTCTGCACTCAAAATAACTGAAGAGAAAATGGATACAGTCTGGTGCGGTACAAGTGGTAAATGAGGAGCAATCAATGGGGAAATACTGAGAATTAGTGGGAGAAAATTCTTGCACCTGTGATGTTGGTGGGAGTCCAGTACTAGGTTCAGAATACCCACTTGGGCTGCTATATGGCAGCATTGCAACTGACAATGAGAGCTCAAACAGCTGCCAAAAAGAGCAGTGCAAGGCTGCAGGCTAAGAATTGATTTTATAGAGTTTGCTGCCCCATTCCATATGTTGTAATAAGTAACAACAAGAAAAGTATTTCAAATTATTTGCAGTTTTAGACCAGGAATTATAATTATCCTCATTCATTTGTTGCCTCTTCCCCGTTGCCTTGCTTGAATTCTGCAAGGGTAGGGGGATGCTATTCTGGTAATCTCTTCAACAGCTAGAGTCACATGAGTTTAACCTCAGTGCAGTGCAGGATTCAGGTGAGATTGCCATAGCCTGCTGGTGTGCAGAGGTCCACAGACAAGAAGATGATCTCCTGGAGTCTCATCTAATGTCCATTTGAGGTCAGCGGGTTTCCCTCGATTGACTTTACTGGGTACTGAATTGGGTTGTTGGAGAGAAATTTCAGTAAAGGGCCTCTGATGTTGCTAGTAGAAAGAGAAACTATGGCAGGTAACATGTAAGAACATAAGAACATAAGAACATAAGAAAAGCCGTACCGGGTCAGACCAAAGGTCCATCTAGCCCAGTATCTGTCTACCGACAGTGGCCAATGCCAGGTGCCCCTGAGGGAGTGAACCTAACAGGCAATGATCAAGTGATCTCTCTCCTGCCATCCATCTCCATCCTCTGACGAACAGAGGCTAGGGACACCATTCTTACCCATCCTGGCTAATAGCCATTTATGGACTTAGCCACCATGAATTTATCCAGTCCCCTTTTAAACATTGTTATAGTCCTAGCCTTCACAACCTCCTCAGATAAGGAGTTCCACAAGTTGACTGTGCGCTGCGTGAAGAAGAACTTCCTTTTATTTGTTTTAAACCTGCTGCCTATTAATTTCATTTGGTGACCCCTAGTTCTTGTATTATGGGAATAAGTAAATAACTTTTCCTTATCCACTTTCTCAACATCACTCATGATTTTATATACCTCTATCATGTCCCCCCTTAGTCTCCTCTTTTCCAAACTGAAGAGTCCTAGCCTCTTTAATCTTTCCTCATATGGGACCCTCTCTAAACCCCTAATCATTTTAGTTGCTCTTTTCTGAACCTTTTCTAGTGCTAGAATATCTTTTTTGAGGTGAGGAGACCACATCTGTACACAGTATTCGAGATGTGGGCGTACCATGGATTTATATAAGGGCAATAATATATTCTCAGTCTTATTCTCTATCCCATTTTTAATGATTCCTAACATCCTGTTTGCTTTTTTGACTATGGAGATTTGGAGGGTTAAGAGGAAATCTGAGTAGAAAAAAATTAAACACATGAGCTGGTCGAAAGATAAGGTTTTCATTCCATGGAAACTTTTGACAAATAGTATTTGTTTCATTCTCGTCAAATTTTCCATGGAAAATTCTGACCTTTTCTAGAAATATTGAAAATTACAGTGTTTCAGTTTTGGGGCATTCTGTTTTTTTAATTAAATATGGAAATTTTGCATAGAAAACAGATACTTTTGTGAAAAAAAATGTGTTTAATTGAAAACTCAATTTTCCATCCAAACAGTTTCAGTGGAAAATTTCCAACCAGCTCTAATAAACATAAATAACAAATTTTAAGTATATTAGAAGTAAGAAGACTGTAAGAAATCCAATGGGTCAGCTAGACTTCAGAGTCATCAATCTTCACAGCGCTTGATGGGGAAATATCTATCTCCAGAACTGCTCTGTGCAGGTAATAAAGTTGAGACACTGTCAGATACTCAGGTGTCAAAAGAGGAAGTGATAGAACGAATTGACAAATATGAAACTCATCCAAAGCCTATTGTAATCAGTGGAAACCTCTGAGGTATTTTCAATAATAAACTTTATCCCTATTTGGCTCCAGAGTTTCACATCTAAAACATCTAAAACAACTGAGTGAAATGCATTTTTGTGTCTGTGCAGGTTAACTAAATTGTTCCATTACCAGGACAAAATTATTCCGCCTGCTTCTCAGTTACAGTCACCGACAGCACTCAGGCTTGTGGGAACGAGAATGCTATTAACCACATAGTGATGTCCTAGTCTGGGGAGAAGTTACTTCTTGGTTCATCCTTGCATGTCAGTCAACCAGGATAGAATTTTAAAGGAGACCCAGGAGAAAGTCATCTTAATGGAGCATCCCTTATTGACTTGTTAGCTAAGGATTAAAAAAGGGCCCTTGCAACAAAGATTCCCAGCCCTTTTCTCCTTCAAAACCAACAGCTCATTGTGTGAGGGCTGGGAGGTTAAGTCAGACTCCAATTAGACTAGTAGGCTGATGAAGTATATCTGTAATGCCTTTGTCTAATGACTCTAGGGGAGGGCGCGCAGGGGAGAGAAACAAGAATAGAGCCACTTGTCTCTTTCCTGCCAGGCTTTGAGGGCCTAGTCCAAAGTCCATTAAAGGCATTGACTTTAATGGGCACTACATGAAGTTATTTTAAGTACCCTCTTTAATTTTTTTTATACATGGATGAAAATGATTGATAAATTTGCATCTTTTGGGTTAAAGTATCTATTTGGAAGGTTATAGTTCAGGGGTGGGCAAACTTTTTGGCCTGAGGGCCACATCTGGGTATAGAAATTGTATGGCAGGCCATGAATGCTCACGAAATTGGGATTGAGGTGTGGGAGGGGATGAGGGCTCCGGCCGGAGGTGCAGGCTCTGGGGTGGTGCTAGGGATGAGGGGTTTGAGATGCAGGAGGAGGCTCTGGGCTGGGACCTAGGGGTTCGGAGGGTGGGAGGGGGAGCAGGGCTTTGGTGCAAGGGGGTGTGGCTCAGGGGTGCAGGCTCCAGGCAGCGCTTACCTGAAGCGGCTCCTGGAAGCAGCAGTATGTCCCCTCTACGCGGAGGCACGGCCAGGCAGCTCTGTGTGCTGCCCCATCCACAGGTGCTGCCCCCTCAGCTCCCATTGGCCATGGTTCCCAGCCAATGGGAGCTGCGGGGGCGGCACTTGGGGCAAGGGCCACATGCAGAGCTGCTTGGCCATGCCTCCGCGTAGGGGGGAGAGCCAGAGGGGGGACATGCCGAGCGCTGGAGCGGGACAACCTCCAAATTCCACTCCCCAGAAGGAACTTGAGGGCGGGATTAAAATGGCTAGTGGGCTGGATCCCCTGTTATAATGTGTACACTGCTTAATATCCCTACAGGAGTTTGAGGGGGACATATCATTTGAGATTTGCTTTGACAAACTTTTCTAGTGTCTGACATTTCCTTTGGACTTCTTTTTCCACAGTAACTACAGCACCTTGAGGGGTGAACTTGATAGGCATACAAACCCAGTGTTGCCAATCCCAATTGTTCACAAATCATGAGTCAGGCTCTCCAAAAATCACAAAATTGGCTTTAAAATTGTGATATTATGTAAAAACAATAGAGGTGGTGGTCTTTTTGTTTGCCCTCTGCTTTGAGAATTTAGGGTGCACCGGGGTCACATTTTGAAGCTTTCTCCACAGCCACAAGGGCTAGAAACTTACTTTTTCATTAAGAATGAAGGCTGAAATCCTCACATCTCCATTAGAGTCCAGGAGTTGGGGCTTTAAGGAAGACAATAATTATCCTGAGACTCATGACAAAATCATGAGTTAGCAACACTGAAAAGCAAAGGTTCGTATAGATTGGATGAATTATCATGGCGTTGAAATGTGTTGTCTGTATTTTTCATAATAAGCATAAGTTTGGTATTTTTGACTGATGAGTGACAGGATCCAGGCCTTATAATAGGTCTCTTTATTAGAGGTGCTTTTCCTGACAATCAGCAACCCCTTTGTGCCTGCTGATTTCAGGCTGTCTGCAGAACTGTGGCTTGCATAAGAACAAGGGGGAGGGGCAGCTCAGTGGTTTGAGCATTGGTCTACTAAACCCAGTGTTGTGAGCTCAATCCTTGAAGGGGCCATTCAGGGATCTGGGGTAAAAATCTGTCTGGAGATTGCTCCTGCTTTGAGCAGGGGGTTGGACTAGATGACCTCCTGAGATCCCTTCCAACCCTGATATTCTATGATAAGAATGGCCATACTGGGTCAGATCAAAGGTCCATCTAGCCCCATATCCTGTCTTCTGACAGTGGCCAATGCCAGGTGCCCCAGAGGGAATGAACAGAACAGGGAATCATCAAGTGATCCATTCTCAGCTTCTGGCAAGCAGAGGCTAGGGAAAGGTAACAGAGGCCACAGTCCTGCTGCACCTGCACAAATGGCTTTTTCTGGATCACCAGCTCAAGCGCAGCCACATTGGATAACACACTTTTTCTTCTGAATGATTTTTTTTAAACTGCTTCTCTAAAGAGGAAGAAGGTGCCTGGCACATAAACTCAGATCACTCCCAAGAAAGTGATGTCAGTTTGCGGCAGGTCAGAGTCATAATGTGACCTCCAAGTGTTTGCACAAATATGTTTTATGAACCATAAAATGTTAATGTCACATGATTTTAGTGGGAGCTGTATCTTGGGAACCTTGTGGTTGAAAGACCTCAAATTTGGACCACTAAACCTATCTTGAATTACAATGAGGCTTGGCAATTTTCAAGAGAATCCAAATAAACATGTGGATTTGAGAACATTTACAGAAATCAGGTAACAGTAACCTAGTATCTGCTTTAATTATCATGGTGCTATCACCCCATTATGATATAGGAATTATTTCAACAGTAGGGGCTATATTCATTTCTGAAGGCTCTGCAGTAAGAGAGGAGGGGTCGGGCAGCTACAGAGCACAGGAAATTTGTTGTGCAAATTTGTGCATATTCATATATGATCTTCTCCCCTCAAACATCTCTGCAGATCCCTGAGTTACAGGGTTCCCTTATGATCTGGGGAGCAGTATCCTGACTTTTAATCTAAATAACTTTGCCTGTTGCACGGCCAACATATGTAGTTCTGCACATTCCAAAAAGCCATGTCTATTTTTTTTTCTGGCTAGAGCCCTTAGTCTTATACATTCAGCTACTGTACATTCTCTGCACTTGCTCTTATAGAGATAGCACCATGGTCCTGCCATTTGTACCAGTATTGATTTCATCTTTAAACTACTATAACACCTTCTGACCTTTTGCAACTTTCAAAGAGATTCAGAAAAACTTTATACTGAATGTATCTTTTCAATGTATGGCAGGTCTCAGCTTCCTTAGTTTGCTAATGTCTGCTAATACTATTTAATATAATCATGCCACAAACACTCAGATAAATTTACATAACAAAAAAACATATTTCCCTTAAACTTACTGGATAAAAATATGTTTTACAAGGTAAGGATGGAGGAAAGGAATTCTTATGGAATTATAGAAAAGTCCAGCTAAAGAAAGATTTTTGCAGACAGGCCATTTACATATTTTTTTTTTAAATCTTATGAAGAATCAATTACAAATTCCATATGTTTTATTCCTCTACAATCCTTTCCAGACAATTTAGTTAGGGTCAGAGTCTGGCTGCTGGTCTGTGACGTAAGGAAAGACGACAGGAGGTCCTTCCCATAATGCACTTGTGAAGGAAGCATTTGGAATTCAGAAGCTAGCTGACCTTAGTGCAAGGTGCAGGGGAGTTGTAGCAGGGCTGGAAGATCTAGGTATGATTAAATGGATATGGCCGGGTGGCGTGGGATTAGCACCAGGGTCCTTTGTCATTTCCCCAACTCTTTCAAACTGGCTGGTAGTCCCAGACTGGGCTGGAGGGAACGCACACTGCACTCTAGTAAAACATGTAGCTGTTGCCCCTCCTAAGTGTTCTCACCCAGCAGCTTTGAATACTCACATCTCGAATACTGCGTACAGATGTGGTCTCCTCACCTCAAAAAAGATATTCTAGCACTAGAAAAGGTTCAGAAAAGAGCAACTAAAACTGATTAGGGGTTTAGAGAGGGTCCCATATGAGGAAAGATTAAAGAGGCTAGGACTCTTCAGTTTGGAAAAGAGGAGACTAAGGGGGGACATGATAGAGGTATATAAAATCCTGAGTGATGTTGAGAAAGTGGATAAGGAAAAGTTATTTACTTATTCCCATAATAGAGAACTAGGGGTCACCAAATGAAATTAATAGGCAGCAGGTTTAAAACAAATAAAAGGAAGTTCTTCTTCACGCAGCGCACAGTCAACTTGTGGAACTCCTTACGTGAGGAGGTTGTGAAGGCTAGGACTATAACAATGTTTAAAAGGGGACTGGATAAATTCATGGTGGCTAAGTCCATAAATGGCTATTAGCTAGGATGGGTAAGAATGGTGTCCCTAGCCTCTGTTCGTCAGAGGATGGAGATGGATGGCAGGAGAGAGATCACTTGATCATTGCCTGTTAGGTTCACTCCCTCAGGGGCACCTGGCATTGGCCACTGTCGGTAGACAGATACTGGGCTAGATGGACCTTTGGTCTGACCCGGTACGGCCTTTCTTATGTTATTATGTTCTTATGTTATGTTCTTATGAATGGTAAAAGGAGAAGTGAACTGTGCTAGCCGGGGTATCTGCAGCCCAAAGAATTCTGGCTGCAGTCTGCAGAAGACAGAAGGGGCCTGATTCTTCTCTCAGTGACTTGAGTATAAATTGAAGTCAAAGGAGTTAAGCCAGTGTAAACGGAAATGAAAATCAAACCCTTTCTGTAAGCAGAATGCCTTTGGCTTCTGATACTGCAACGCTTCAGGACTCCGACCCTTCTAATATGGCAGTGATTTAGCCCTTAGTTTCTCTGTAAGTAATTCTAACCCCCAACGCTGCAGGCGCTACCATTTTCCTAGTACCAGGAAAGTCGTTTGCTTTCATATGCAAGAATTAAAAAATAATGTAAGGAATAGTTAGGTTTCCAGCAAGGGGGCTCCTCTGAGTGGAAATAAAACCTCCTCCCAGCTTTGCAATTGAGACATGCAGGAGCAATATAAACGCTGAACTTTAAATATATTTAAAACATTCAGTAGTTTAGGATTAGCAATTCCAGAGACCGGCAAAGCATGAATGATGCGTTGCCACAGCAACAAGGGCCTAATACTTTTTGGGATTCAGCCAACCATGTTTTGATACTATTTTCTGCTAAGTGCATGTAAACCAACCACAATTTGTAGAAGTTATTATAACCACTTTAAATGCATTTATGCCTGAAGAGAATTAAAAAAACCCTTACATTGAGTTTTGGAGCTAAGAAAATTATTTTAAAATGCTTATTATTAACTTAGCTGTACTACTTCCCTGGTTAAAGTGTATTGAAATCAGTCTTTTAGTTCTGTGCAGTACTTTTTTTTCCCCCCTAAACAAGTACTTAAAAAGTAATTTTCATTCATTTTTAACTACTGATAAAAGAGGGAAAAAAAGCAGCTGAGCATCTCTCATGCTAAGTAATTTATAAAACTCACCTCAGTCATGTGTAAGAGAATAAATTATATATGCGTTATTTGCACAGTATAATTTGGGCACAGAGGACAGAAAACTAGATCAAGAACACCTGATCCTGCATTTCTGATCCAAGCTGTTTATTCAAACACATTAATTCACTGTCGATCTGGTGAGCTCACCTAAGATTTACACAGTTACATTCTGTTTCCAGTGGTGCAAATGCCTTTATAGGGCTAGGTAAAAATGTTTCTTGCTGGGGAGAGAAAATATATAATAATGTGATAGTAAAGAAACTGGGCTTTCTTCTTTGGCTTAAAAGGATTGTTTCATTCCAGATTTGTACTGAACCGAACAAAGGAGGAATTCACCTCTTTGTAAAGGTTAGGCCAAGAACTAGGCACCAGTAATTTAGTGAAATAAAAAAGTATCAAATTTATGAAAATGATGTTGGGTCAGATTATCCCTCCAGTGCCTTACACAAAGGAGATTGAAATGGAAAGGATCTGGGTAGTGAAAGGGGATGGTGCTTCTTCGCTATCTGCGACTCTGCCACTGCCTCTTCTCTGGAGCTCTCTATGGTGGGTGTCCCTGGGCGGCTGGTGAACAAGGGCAGGAAGGGAAGGCCTTGCAGACCATTGCTTCCCTAGATAGTACATATCTGAGCAGATACCTGCTCTATATTTTGAAGTTCCCACAGAGAGAGGAATTTAGCACAGCTATGGAGAGCCTGGTCTGCGGCAGGAGCTATGGTGCCAGAATATCGGGAGAAAAAAGGAGCATTGACCTTCCGTGAATAGCTTCCCATCCCTATTGATCTCAGGTTTGCACCCACCCTTGCTTCCCCAGCAACTTCCAAAATCGCTCCCCTCTGAGAAGACGTGATGGAAATTCCACAAGCTCAGCCTCCATTTCTTGTGTCCCAAGAGTCCCCTCCTCAGACCAGATGATTCGGCTCTTGGTTAACTCTGAAACTGAGGATGGTCCTGTCTGTGGATGCAGAGAATTACTTCTAGCTGACCAGCTATTGCATGCTTAGGGTAGCTCTTACTCTGGCAACATCCCCATTGCAAGGAGCAGTGGATTCACTGGGCAAGAGGACGTGGGTCCCTAGAGAGTGTCCCTTGATCTCAGGACATTGTAGTTTGTGATGGGTTGCCTGTAGTCACTAGGCATCATTCTGACAGTTGGAGGTCAGTCAGAAATGGTGTCATTCCAGCCACTTCCTTTCCTCCCGTCACACCCTATGCTGAGTTTATGGATGGCATATGAGCCACTATTGCAGCCTTACTCTAGAAGTGAAAGATTCCGGCTTGTAGAGGAATCAGCCATTGCCTGGATGTGCCAGGGTAATAGCAGCTTTGGACCAAAAGGGGCTGTATCAGACCCAGGATTTAGCCATAATCTTTTATTGGTTCTGATACAGTCTACGCAAACCCATAGAACTTAATGAATCGATTGGCATTTCTGCGGCATCCAACTCTGTAGCATCAAGGCTTTTAAGTATGCCAGTGTCCCTCTATCTGGGTCAGCTCTCGACAGCAAACAATCTTGTATTTCGGTTTGTAAATTGTTCATAAACAGTCTTTGATTTTTATAATTTATCATTTTTCAGAACAGTTTTATAAATGGCTTATGCAAATGTGTTTCACCGGGGAGTGTTGCTTCAAGTAGTCACAAGGTGTAATTAACTAATAGTGTGAGTAATCATTTAAGTCACATGATATTGTTTCTGCCCTCTGACTGGCTACCTCCCAAGCACGCCAAAGGCATCCACGAACACTTCTGAGAACACCCTTGCAAGAGCATCTGAACCTGCCAGGGTTCTGCGCCTCTTTCCCCATTTCTGATCTCTCTCAGAGAACCCACATCAAGTGCTTGGCTTCTTGCCCATGCCTGTCTTGAATGGCATCTCACAATTCTTCCAGTCTTGGAGCAGGACCTAGGTACACTACCCCATGTGTGCCACCTGCGGCATATCACCCCCCACGCCTGACTAAGATTTAGGTGTCTCCTCTGTTTGGGAACCTGGAGCCACAGATATAGTGACCGACAGCCTCCTTGACACACAGTAATCTTATTTAGTAGGGAACAAAGGGTTAGAGAAAAAAGGGATAGTAAAACAACAGAGTGAATATGCATATTTACTTGTGTTTCACGACAAACTAAGTTAGACAGGCTCTCCTCTTCCTGAACACCAGTGGATCTCAAACTTTTTTTTACTGGTGACCCCTTTCACATAGCAAGCCTCTAGGTGCGCCCCCCCAAATTAAAAACACTTTTTAAAATATATTTAACACCTTTGCAAATGCTGGAGGCAAAGCTGGGTTTGGGGTGGAGGCTGAGAGTTCACGACCCCCTATGTAATAACCTCATGACCTCCTGAGGGGTCCCGACCCCCAGTTTGAGAACCCTTGCTGTACACGAACAGGAATGAACTAGCAAACATTCTGCTATGGAACCAAAGCTGGCTCTCTCCCTTTCTCTCAGGAAAGCTGAATTTAAAAATCCCCCACCTGCCCTGTGGGTGTCTGGGCCCAATTACTATATTGCTGAATAGTTTTCAGGCCCCAGGCATGCAGCCTCCTGGTGCCAGAGACTAGGGCTAGTCTACACTAAATGCGTTACAGTGGCACCAATGCAGCTGCATTCCCATAGGGCAACTGGTGAAGATGCTCTGTGCCAACAGGAGAGCGCTCTCCCATTGACATAATAAAACCGCCTCTGTGGCCTGGTATACACTACGCATTTAAACCGAATTTACTAGCGTTAAACCGAATTAACCCTGCACCCATCCACACAACGAAGACCTTTATATCAATATAAAGGGCTCTTTAAACCGATTTCTGTACTCCTCCCTGACGAGGGGAGTAGCGCTGAAATCGGTATTGCCATGTCGGATTAGGGTTAGTGTGGCCGCAATTCGACGGTATTGGCCTCCGGGCGGTATCCCACAGTGCACCATTGTGACCGCTCTGGAAAGCAATCTGAACTCGGATGCACTGGCCAGGTAGACAGGAAAAGCCCCGCAAACTTTTGAATTTCATTTCCTGTTTGCTCAGCATGGAGCTCTGATCAGCACGGGTGGCGATGCAGTCCCAAATCCAAAAAGAGCTCCAGCATGGACCGTACGGGAGATACTGGATCTGATCGCTGTATGGGGAGACAAATCTGTTCTATCAGAACTCCGTTACAGAAGACGAAATGCCAAAGCATTTGAAAAAATCTCCAGGCTATGATACAGAGTCCACAGCATAGTGCTGTGTGACAAGCGTAACGGAAAGACAAAGAATCAAATGGAAGCTCATGTAGGGAGGGAGGGGGTACTGAGGACTCCAGCTATCCCACAGTCCCCGCAGTCTCCGAAAAGCATTTGCATTCTTGGCTGAGCTCCCAATGCCTGAAGGGTCAAAAACATTTGCCCGGGTGTTTCAGGGTATATGTCGTCAATTTACACCCTCCCCTCCCCGAAAGAAAAGGGAAAAAATAGTTTCTCACCTTTTTTCAATGTCACCCTATGTCTACTGCATGCTGCTGGCAGATGGGGTGCTGCAGCGCTGAACACCAGCATCCCCTTCCTGGTGGCAGATGGTGCAATATGACTGATATCCGTCTTCATCATCAGCCCGTGAGTGCTCCTGGCTGGCCTCGGTGAGGTCGGCTGGGGGCGCCTGGGTAAAAATGGGAATGACTCCCGGTCATTCCCGGCAGATGGTACAAAAGGATTGGTAACCGTCCTCATCATAGCAACTAGAGGCTGAGCTCCATCAGCCCCCCCCCTTTCATGTTTAAAGAAAAGATTCTGTCCTGCTTGGACTATCATAGCAGCTGAAGACTTCCTCCCCGTCATTTTATCTCACTAAAAAGTCAGTGTTTCTTATTCCTGCATTCTTTATTATTTCATCACACAAATTGGGGGACACTGCCATGGTAGCCCAGGAAGGTTGGGGGAGGAGGGAAGCAATGGGTGGGGTTGTTGCAGGGGCACCCCCTAGAATGGCATGCAGCTCATCATTTCTGCGGGATCTCTGGGGCTCTGACCCAGAGCAGCTGTGCTCTCTGGTTCTCTACTACACTTGCCCCATATTCTAGGGAGTACTGACTATTTTTAGACAAAACATAAAGAAGGGAATGACCCGGGGAGTCATTCCCATTTTTGTCCATGCGCCCCCGGCCAACCTCAGCGAGGCCAGCCAGGAGCACCCATGACAGCTGCAGACAGTACAAAACGATTGATAACCGTCATTGCCAATTTCCAATTGCAAACAGTGCAATAGGGATGGTAACCGTCTCTGCTACCTTGCAAAGGCAAATGAACGCTGCTGTGTAGCACTGCAGTACAGCGTCTGTCAGCAGCATCCAGTACACATATGGTGACAGTGACAAAGGGCTAAACGAGCTCCATGGTTGCCATCCTATGGCGTCTGCCAGGGCAATCCAGGGAAAAAAGGCGTGAAATGATTGTCTGCCGTTGCTTTCACGGAGGAAGGATTGAGTGACGACTTTTACCCAGAATCACCCACGACACTGTTTTTGTATTGGGATCTCAACCCAGAATTCCAATGGGCAGGGGAAACTGCAGGAACTATGGGATAGCTACGGGATAGTTACCCACAGTGCAATGCTCCAGAAATCGACACTAGCCTCGGTACATGGACGCACACCGCCGAATTAATGTGCTTAGTGTGGCCGCGTGCACTCGACTTTATACAATCTGTTTTACAAAAACGGTTATGTAAAATCGGAATAATCCCATAGTGTAGACATACCCTGTGAGAGGCAGTAGCTATGTCAGCAGGAGAAGCTCTCCCACCAACATAGAGCTGTCCACACCAGTGCTTAGGGCAATGCAACTTAGGTTACTCGGAGGGGTGACTTATTCACATTCCTGAGCGATATAAGTTATACCGACATAAGTGGTAACATCTTCAGGCCCTAGGTTTATATAGCTGGCCAGAGCATCCAGCAGGGTCTTCACAGGAGAAAGCCTACATGATGGCTGTATCTTCTCTGTGGGCCAAGATGTTAAAACTGCCTGAGTAGGTGAGCCCCTCTAACCCACTTTGTTAGGGCCTGTGTAGCAGGGTGGACCCCTGCTCCTGCCCTGAAGGGGTTAAAAACAGCCCTGGGAGGGGGCTGTGGCTGGAGAAAGCAGCCTTTAGGCTGGGCTGATTGGGGGAAGTGGCTGCAGCTGGGGCCACGCCTCAAACTGAGCAACAGGGCCTTATAAGAAGGCCAGGGAAGCCAGAAGCCCAGACAGTGTTCCTCTGCCTGAAGAGGGAGAAGGGCCTGGCTACAGGGAGCTACAGACAAAGTACCTGAGGGGAGCAGGGCTGGGACAGGCTGAGGAGCTGGGGAGCTCCAGCCTGGAAAGCCCCAGGCTGCGGCCTAGCATTGGGCTAACAGGTACTGGGGGTTGCAGAGGGCAGCCCAGGGGTAGGCCAAGGCAGCAGGTCCAAACCCAGCCTTGCCAGTGATGAGTGGCTGATACTGCAGCCTGCCCCAGGGTGTGGGGCTAGACAATGACTGGCAGTAGCCATATACTGAGGCAAGGTGGGGATAGAGGGTGGGGGTTCCCTGGGGAGGGGAGACCCAGAGAGAAAGGGGTTACTGCTGGGGGGGCAGCACCCCATGTAAAAGGGCACCGGGTCCAGGGAGGGACACGGGGGCCAGAGGACAGGCGGATCACCAGCCTGCAGAGGGCGCTCCAGAGCTGGAACGGAGCTAATTCCCAAGAGTCACCAGCAGGAGGCGCCGCAGGGGTGAGTCGGCCCGTTACAGCCTGTCTACACGTGAAAGTTAATCTGAAATACAGTAGGGTGTGAACTATTCCCAATTAGCTCCGTGTATGCATACTGTTACTCCAGAATAAGTGCCTTACTCTAGCTAAACTAATTTGGAGTGAGGCACTTTTATTCTGGATTAATAGTGTGCACACATGAAGCTAATCAGGAATAACTCCCTATGTAGACAAGCCCTCAGTTTAACTGTCTTAGAAGTCAAGCAGATAGCTCACAATTTGGGATACAGATTGAAATGTATAATTGATACAGGTACTTATGGTCATATTTCATCACATCACTTTCTCTTCCTGTGGAAGATTTTGCAAGCAAAATGTTACTGCCATGAATATCTATGGAAAGGGAATACAAAGTGGTGTGGATTCTGTCAAAGGGAATTCATGGTTTTCTTTTCTTTGGAATGGGTGGTTTTGAATATTTCTTTTGCAGTATTTTCCCAGTTCTAAAGCACGTTGCCTGCTGTGTGTCATGTCAGGATGTTGTTGTGTCTTCAGTGACGACAATGCTTGAGTTGCTCATGCAGTGCAATGTCTAAACAAATGGATCTCCTTCGTTCAGTGTGACAAATCTAAGGCTATGTCTATATTTAAAACACTACAATGGCAGAGCTGTAGCGCTTCAGTCTATACACTCACTACAGCGGCAGTAGGGGTTTTCCCCTCATTATAGTTACTCCACCTCGCTGAGGGGCAGTAACTAGGTTGATGTGTACATGGGGGGTTAGATTGGCATAGCTATGTCTCTTGGTGTTTTGTATTTTTCACACCCCGAGAGTTGTAGCTATACCGATATAAGTTTTCACTATAGACCAGCCCTAAGAGATTAATTATAAAGCATAATGCACTAACGATTCTAAACTGCTGTGGGGGCAATTCACCCCTGTGCAGCGGGCCAACTCAAAGACCCATGCATTATTTATGCCCCACTTAAATCTGTCATGGACAAGGTCCCACTTTATGTTGTGCATAGTGTTCATGGTGGTGCTGTGAATTTTACCCTGTTTGAATACCAAGAGATTCAGTCTCCATTGCATTGCTCCAGTTTTAGACAGGTGTAGCTCTGCTGACAGCTATGGACTGACACTGGCATCAAACTGGAGTGATACAGAGGTGAACCAGGTCCTTACAAGTATTTATTTATGCCAGTATTAAATGCATACTCATCCCATGGCATCATTTATCACACCACATAATCTGCGTTATCCTTTGGCTCTATAGTCTAGTGACTTTAACATATATATTTTTTAAAAAATTAAAATAAAACAAAAAAAATAGCAAAACAAATCTTGAAGAAAGTTACTCTTCAAAAGGATGAAAACATTTTCTTCTATTTTTTAGCATGGAAATGCCCAGTTGAAACATCAAAGGGATAATTCCACAGAATAGATCATGTTCTAATGCCTGCAAATACATCAAAGACTTTGAATTTAAAATCTTCATATTTTATTTATGAGCTCCTTAGAAGGAGATGCCTCATTAGCGGTAAATTTACAAACAAAGGAAGTGCTCTTTGGAAGGAACACATGTGAAGGGCCCATATTTCTAACAAGGATTGGGGAAATCTGCCGTAAGACAACACAATGACAAGTATTAGGGGACCGTAGAATAGTGGATTTCCAATTAATTTAGCCTTTAAACCACTGAATCATAGAAACACAGGGATGGAGGAGAGGTTGGGAGGCCATCTGGTCTAGTCCCCTGCACTGAG
Source organism: Mauremys reevesii (assembly GCF_016161935.1). Lineage (NCBI taxonomy): Eukaryota > Metazoa > Chordata > Testudines > Geoemydidae > Mauremys > Mauremys reevesii. Next base: position 7,372,577 of record NC_052627.1, read on the forward strand.
GGGGGAAGTAAACCTAAACCACCCATGACAGGTGCTTATCTAACCTGTTCTTTAAAACCTAATCTGACAGGGATTCCACAACACCCCTTGGAAGCTTACTGCAAAACTTAACTGTCCTTATAGTTAGAAAGATTTTCCTAATAGCTAACCTAAAATTTCCCTTGCTGCAGATTAACCCCATTACTTCTTTTCCTAACTTTGGTGCACATAGAGAAGAATTTATCACCCCGCTCCTGCCTTGAAGGGCATAAAACAGCCCTGGGAGAGGGCTGCAATGGGGAAAATTCAGGCTTATTGGGGGAAGCAGCCACAGGTGGGCCATGCCCTAATCAAGCCACAGCTGGCCCTATAAGAGGGCTGAGGGCCAGAGACTGAAACAGAGTCTCTCTCTAGCTGTGGAGAGAGATGGGCCTAGCTGCTAGGGAACTCAGCAGGGTACCTAGAGTGGAGCAAGGCTGGGGAAAGGCCAGAGGAGCTGGGGAGCTCCAGGCTGGAAAACCCCCAGACTGCAGGCCTTGGTAAAGGCCTGGAAGGGTAGTGGGGTTGCAGAGGTGCAGCCCAGGTTTAGGAAAGGCAGCAGGTCCAACCCCCCCTTGCCAGTGATGAGTGGCCTTTACAGACTGCAGTCTGCCCCAGTGAGCGGGGGTGAGTTGATGACTGGCAGTAGCCACTGAGGCAAGGTGGGATAGAAAGTTGGGGGTTCCCCTGGGAGGGGAGACCCAGAGACAGTGGGTTGCTGCTGGGGGCAGAACCCTGAAGTAAGGGGCACCAGGGTCTGGGAGGGACACGAAGGCCAGTGGCAGGCGAGGCATCAGCTGGCAGAGGGTTCTCTGGGCTGGCAAAGAGCTAATTCCCTGAACAACCAGCAGGAGGTGCTGCACTAGTGAGTCATCGCCCTGCCACACAGCCCTTAGCATATTTGAAGATGGATATCAGGTTCTCCCGGCCCCTGCAGTTTTCCTTTCTTGAGGCTAAACATTCCCAGTTTTTTTTTAACTTCTCATAGGTCAGGTTTTCTAAATCTTTTATCATTTTTGTTGCTCTCCTCTGGATTCTATCCAATTTGTCCACAGCTTTCGTGAAGAGTGGTGCCCAGAACTGGACACAGTCGTTCAGCTGAGGCTTTCTCAGTGCTGAGTACAGAGAGATACGGGAGGGAATTGTCCTACATTCGACACTCCTGTTAATACACACCAGAATTATATTAGTCTTTTTCACAGCTTCATCACATTGTTAACTCACATTAGTTTGTGATCCACTATAAACCCCAGGTCCTTTTTGGCTGTACTACCACTTAGCCACTTATTTCCTATTTTGTAATTGTGCATTTGATGCTACCTTCCTAGGTGAAGTACTTTGTACCTGTCTTTATTTAATTTCATTTTGTTAATTTCAGACCAATTCTCCAATTTGTGAAGGTCAATTTGAATTCTAATCTTGACCTCCAAAATGCCTGTAACCCTCCCAACCCCAGCTTGGTGTCATCTTCAAAATGTATGAGCATATTCTTGACTCCATTTTACAAGTCACTAATGAAAATATTGATTAGTAATGGATCTAGGACTGAGGCCTGTGGGACCCCATTAGATATTCCCTCCAAATTTCACAGAGAATCTCTGAAAACTACTCTGAGTACAGTTTTCAAAAAGGTTTGCACCCAATTTACGTAACTTCATCTAGGCCTTGTTTCCCTAACTTGCTTATGAGTGATGTGGGACTATGTCAAAAGCCTTATTAAAATCAAGATATATCATATGTACGGCATCCCCCCATCCATTAGGCCAGTAATGCTGTCAAAGAAGAAAATTTGGTTGATTTGACGTGATTTGTTCTTGACAAATCCATATTGGCTATTCCTTATAACCCTATTATCTTCTAGGTGCTTACAAACTGATTGTCTAATAATTTGTTCCAGTATCTTTCCAGGCATTAAAGTTAATTCTCTGGGTCGTCTTTGTTCCCCTTTTTAAAGATATGTACGTTTACCCTTGTCCAGTCCTCTGGGATCTCACCTGTCCTTCATGTGTTCTCGAAGATAATCGCTAACTGTTATGAGACTCTTCAGCTAGTTCCTTAAATATCCTAGGATGAATTTAATGAGTCATTATTTGATGAGCAGTAATCATGTGTCCATTTGATGGTTGGATGAAGGGCATAGATTGAAGCTATTTGTCATTGAAGGATCTCAAAAACGCAGTATTGTAGCTAATACTGACTAGCACTGTTACCTGAAGCCCTAGTGGCACTCAAGTCCTGAATGAGCATAGCAGCTGAATTACTCTCTCAACCATCAAAGATAGTCTTTCAACCAGTTCTCTGGCCAAACTTTGCACATCTTTCTGGTTTTTGAAAGGAAAATTCATCTCATCCGACTGGCTAAGTGGCACTTCTGCAGAAAAGGACCTGGGGATTACAGTGGGCGAGAAGCTGGATATAAGTCAACAGTGTGCCCCTGTTGCCAAGAAGGCTAACAGCATTTTGGCCTGTATAAGTAGGGGCATTGCCAGCAGATCGAGGGATGTGATCATTCCCCTCTATTTGGCACTGGTGAGGCCACATATGGAGTACTGTGTCCAGTTTTGGGCTCTCCACTACAGAAGAGATGTGGACAAATTGGAGGGAGTCCAGCAAAGGGCAACAGAACTGATTATTGGGCTGGGGCACATGATTTATGAGGAGAGGCTGAAGGAACTGGGCTTATTTAGTCTGCAGAAAAGTGAGGGGGGATTTGATAGCAGCCTTCAAGTACCTGAAAGGGGGTTCCAAAGAGGATGGATCTAGACTGTTCTCAGTGGTGGCAGATGGCAAAACAAGGACAAAACAATGGTCTCAAGTTGCAGAGGGGGAGGTTTAGGTTGGATATTAGGAAACACTATTTCACTAGGAGGGTGGTGAAGAACTGGAATGGGTTACCTAGGGAGGTGGTGGAATCTCCATCCTTAGAGGTTTTTAAGGCCTGGCTTGACAAACATATTTGTTAACATCTGCCTTCTTGGATCTTGAGTATAATGCTTGCAACACTGAGGGAGTCAACATTTGAGTCTTTAAAGGCCAACATTGTAATGTTTATAACATCAGTCAGTACCAATGGCTGGAAAAAAGATGAAAAAAATTCTCTTTAATTCCCTTTCTTCCCAAATTTTGACAACTAAAAATTTCATCAAAATTGGGGCTGGGTTCCCAGGTAGCAGAGACTGCTGAGTGCTTTTTATCTCCTGTGTTTAGCAAGATATGTGTGCGCTCTTCTTTAAGACATGACTCTTGCTGGTGTAATCATGCCTTTCTCTGAAGGTTCATGAGTACAATGAGCCCACAACTTCACACCATTTGATATTGCGCCTAGTGCAGAATAGAGCTGTGCTTTGTTAAGTGATGATGTGACAATAAGCGCAATAAATCATGTACTTTGTCTAAAATACGTATTTCTTTTGATCTGTTTTATGCACGCTGGTGACTGGGCTGAAAAACCTTTGCAAAGAAATAGCTCTTTGCCTCATGAGGACATTCACATCATGCCTTCTTGGATGAATAGCTTACAATGTGTCTCCTGTTAACTCTTCCTTCCAACAGTCCTCATTTAAACTAACCAGTTGTAACTAATAGCTCTCACTATAGGATAATATCCAATTTTAAAACATTTGATACATTATTTTGCTGTCTGAGCTGTGCAAACTGCTCACAGGTGCAGGCAGCTAGTGCTAATTTGATAGTTCACTGGCATGCACCTAGAAGCTGTTCAGTTTAAAGCTTATAAACAGCATGATTGGGCAGATTTGAGACTGTAGGCCTATTTTTAGATGCATAAACTTGGAATAGCGAACTAAGAGTCAGAGTTTTGAAAGGGCTCATCTGCCCCACAGAGCCCCCTTTGCTACCCCAATGAAGTGGACAAGCTTTCACAAGAGCCAAATGCCCAGGAACCCTCATTGTTCTCAACAGACTCTCAGCTGAGAATCTAGCAGCTTCCTTTAGATGTCTAAGTCAATGCTGAAGTATTTTGAAAATTCAGCCCTAAAATACTAGCAGTTCATTTGTAAGAAGAGCCAAGTGCCAAAACATTAAGATTAAAATTGTAATATAATTAAAGAATATTTCCAGTGATAAAAATTAGTGGACTGAACAAACTTGAAATGTTTTGAGAATATAATGTCACATCATGGCAGAAATTATCCTGCCATGGCTTAGTGAATATCACAGATATGGGGGTGGAGGGAGAGGAAGTTAGTTTTTAATTAATAATGGATTTAATCTGCACTTATTTAAGTCACCTAAAGTTGTTATAGGTAGGGTAGTAGCAACATCTATAATTCACGTTGCCTGACACCTTTAGAAGAAACTGTTTTTTTCAGTTACTTATAACAAGAACTGGCTGAAACATGACTTTTTGGTTCCCATGAAATTTCACTCTTTCAAAATTAGGTTTTGCTCCAAATCAGAACAAAACCTTTTTTAAAAAAAAAATTCCCACAAGCTGAAAATCCTGAAAATGTCTGTTTTGGAACATTATAGGCTTCACGGGATGCACAACTCCCAGACTGCCCCCGGAGCAGGTGGTTGGGCTGCCCGGCTCCCACCTCAGACAACTATTCAGGCTACACTTGAAAAGACAGCAAATTTCAAATCTCTAATCTCACGAAAGTGTTATAGATGTGTTCCCACTGCAGGTGGTCTTATGCTTCCCTGCATGTCTACAAGCAAGAAGAAAATGTGATGTGAAAAGTTGGATGAAGACTTTTCTCTCAATTTTTCCTAGCAGTACATGATTCAATTCAATAGAGAATTTGGGCCTATGTGCTAGAGACTAGAAAAATCTAGGCTGAACTTTAACGTGTGAAGAAGGCAGAGAGCATTTTCCAGGGGGAGCACAGCTCAGTAGCAGAGCATTTGTTTCCAGATTGAGAGGTCCCCCAGGTCAAATTTGAGTATGCCCTCCTTACCTTTCTATAAAGCATATCACTTCCATATTTGTTAACTTGGGATGGCCTCCATCCTCTGTGTGTACCCTTTCATGATCTTGGCTCTTGATTCCTCATACAGTGCAAACTTCCAGCATTAGACAGTCCATTGGTGATATCTACTGGATGGAATATCGAGGTGGAAGTTTCTGCTTCTCTTCCCCACAAGACTTGGTCAATGAGAGTTATTAAGCTTTGCTCTCACAACAATGGATTCAGGCAATGTGATACAGTTTGGACGAGGTCAAAGAATCATAAGAGATTATCAATGACTTCTTCTCTTGTCCTCATTTACTTTGTCAGTCCAGGCCATGTTTTGGGCTCGCCCATTCGGAATGTGCTTACACGTGGTTGATGGGGGAAGCTCATGAGATTTGTGGTTTTAAAAATCCATCCTGAAATTGTTCCAGATGTATTCCACCTACAGGTGGGCTTAATTTCCTGTGCAAGGAAGGCAAAGCGCCCTTGCCACGGAGGTATAACATACAGGTAGAACATTTGTAAATCAAGCAGTATCCAGTTCAAAGCTGTGTATTTCCTTCTTTTCCGGCAAAACCTTTCACATTTGTTGGGTTGAGATAACTTCCATCCTCTAAATGGCCTTTTTTTTGTAGTCCTGGCTCTTGATTCTTCTGACAGTGTAAATTTCTATCACCAGACAGTCCATCGGTGATATCTGCTGGAGGGAATGTCCCGGCAGAAGTGCTTGTGTGATGATTAATGGAATGTGTCTATTTATAGCTAATGAAATCTGGTTGATACTGGGGATTGTGTGTGTGTCTTTGTCTGACTGCAAACTTCATTTTGAATGTGGAGTTTTTTTGCCTTCTATGCTGTGTTCTTCCTCAATACTGAATTAAAATGCAGAGGACAAATTATCATAGAATCATAGAAGATTAGGGTTGAAAGAGACCTCAATAGGCCTTCTAGTCCAACCTTCTGCTCAAAGCAGGACCAACCCCAACTAAATCATACCAGCCAGGGTTTTGTCAAGCCAGGCCTTAAAAACCTCTAAGGAAGGAGATTCCACCACCTCCATAGGTAACCCATTCCAGTGCTTCACCACCCTCCTAGTGAAAAAGGTTTTCCTAATATCCAACCTAAACCTCCTCCACTGCAACTTGAGACCACTACTCCTTGTTCAGTCGTCTGCTACCAATGAGAATAGCCTAGCTCCATCCTCTTTGGAACCCCCCTTCAGGTAGTTAAAGGCTGCTATCAAATCCCCCCCCACACACTCTTCTCTTCTGCAGACTAAATAAGCCCAGTTCCCTCAGCCTCTCCTCATAAGTCAAGTGCCCCAGCCCCGTAATCATTTTCATAGCCTTCCACTGGTCTCTCTCCAATTTGTCCACATCCTTTCTGTAATGTGTGTGGGGGAGAAACAGGATGCAATACTCCAGATGTGGCCTCTCCAGTGCTGAATAGAGGGGAATAATTACTTCCCTCAATCTCCTGCAAAGTTCCTAATAATGCAGCCCAATATGTCGTTAGCCTTCTTGGCAACAGGGCACACTGTTGACTCATATCCAGCTTTTTGTGCACTGTAATCCCCAGGTCCTTTTCTGCAGAACTGTCACTTAGCCAGACAGTCCCTAGCCTGTAGCAGTGCATGGGATTCTTCCTTCCTAAGTGCAGGATTCTGCACTTGTCCTTGTTGAACTTCATCAGATTTCTTTTGGTCCAATCCTCCAATTTGTCTAGGTCACTGTGGATCCTGTCCTTACCCTCCAGCTTAGTGTCATCTGCAAACTTGCTGATGGTACAATCTATCCCTTCATCCAGATCATTCATGAAGATGTTGAACAAAACCAGCCCCAGGACCAACCCCTGGGGCACTCCACTTGAACACTGGCTGCCAACTAGACATTGAGCCATTGATAATTTACCTGTTGAGCCTGATGATCTGTTCAGCTTTCTATCCACCTTATAGTCCATTCATCCAATCCAGACTTCTTTAACTTGCCGGCAAGAATACTATGGGAGACTGTATCCAAAGCTTTGCTAAAGTCAAGGTATACCATATCCACCACTTTCCACAGAGCCAGTTATCACATCATAGAAGGCAATCAGGGTGGTCAGGCATGACTTGCCCTTGGTGAATCCATGTTGACTGTTCCTGAGCACCTTCCTTTCCTCCAAGTGCTTCTTGCACATTGCACAAGGATAACCATACAGGACATTAAACTACAAGGATTATCCATTCAAATGCAGCACTCTTAGACAAAAAGATGGCTGCTGCCCAGGGATGTGAACTTCATGGGTGAGATAAATAAATAATGGATCACCTGATGAGAGGTTTTGATCACTGGTTGGGGTTTATTGGGGGTGGAGGTCACCTGTCAAGGGAAGTAGAAGGTTTTAAAAGAGAGGATCTTTGTGTGTGTATGTGTACACATGTACTTTATGCAGCAGTCAGTGAGATTTCAGGATTTGGAGAAGAAGCCTGGAGCTCGGGAATCAAGACACCTCAGAGCAGTGTTTCTCAACCTTTTTGATACCAGGGACTGGCTTGCTGCCTTCCTAAACTGTGTCAGGGAGATCTCAGGGACCAGTGGTTGAGAAACAGTAACCCAAAGGACCCTGCCCGAGCCCAAAGAATGCTCTGGAGTGGTGAGGAAATTGAGGCAGGGAAATACATATAGTTTAATTATTTTTGCCTAGATCTGTATATCTTTTGTGCTATTCAAAGTAAAGAGAAATTTGGTTCAGAAACCTTTGCAAAGTCTATATCTGTGTTATGTGCTACACCTCTCCTGTGTCCCTGAAGAGATGAACTATAAACCCAGAGTGCCCCCAAGATGTAGTTATGGAAGAGGGTGTGCTTACGTTCCAGGAAGTCTAGGGGACAGCACTAGCCCTTGGGACGAAGGCAGCTGGGTCGCATGACCAGAGATGCAAAAGAAAAAGACAGGACTGGACCCAACGCAGACCCAGGTAAGCTTTGCAGAAGGCTACTTTAGAGTTGCGGGACACAGACATAGCAACTGGATGAGTGCCCAGCCAGGGAAACTCTACCAAGGTTGTAAATGGAAGCCTTCTTCTGTTCCTCTGACCTGAGGTCTCTGAGCATTGTCAGGCTTTGGTCTCACAACAATGGACCTGGTCTAATTGTAGAGGCATTAGGGTAGTTTGGATGATGTCAAAGAGTTGTAACACAGGAAGGCAAGGCAGTGATAATCCATTGTCCCTCTCTCACATGTTGGCAATCCAGTACAAGTTCTAGTCTCGTCCATTTTGAATGTGCAGATGTGTTACTGATAATGGAGGCTTTTGAGATGTGTGTGTTTTGGAAATTCATCCTGAACTTGCTTTGCTTTTTCTTCCTTTGAAAATTAATGTCTGACATAGCAGTGATCCTCTACAGAGGGGGCGTGGTAGAGCATTGGGCCATAGATCAAGAGGTCCTCAGTTCAAGTCTGGGCATCCAAGTTTGTAATTCCTACTGGCTTTGAGTGCAGTGTCGTTGTTCATCTCTCCTCCTGTGTGTTGTTTTGCTGCTCCAAGTTGCTAAAGCTGACTCTGGCTTGTGTTTCTGTCCTGCAGAGAGCTGATAACTGATATGTGCCATATATCCTGAGCAGGCTTTCTTGATATTCCCTTTTAGTATTTCAAAGATGAGACATTTCAAATATTAGTGTCTTTCACATTTCTTCAATCTAATCTGTTAGGAACAAGTGGTTGACCTGGACAATGCCATACAGCATCAAGAAAACAGGAAGCCCATCAACTGATTTGCATTTCCATTGCATTTGAGCTCTTAACCCAATATGTATGATGAAATTCAGCAGTTGAACAGAATTTGAAGGATTCCAAATGTGACTAGAGTTTGACATTAACCATTAAATAGTCTGAGTCACTGAATTAGTATATGCCTGAACTTCCAAGAGGTCGTAATTGCCCTAATGTATAGTGAGGCCTCAAATCTTGCTGGAAGAAGATTGGGGGAATTGTTGGTTGCCTGGTGATTTACCTAGTAAAAGACACACATGCTGTTTTTTCCAATTTTTCTAGTAAAACTGCCTAATTCCATGGATCCATCTTTTATTCCATCTGCAAACAAGCCAGTGTGACTATTCATCATGAAATGTTTGTTGTGGGCTTAAGATCTTAGTTTCTTTAGGTCACTTTTTTTCTTTCCCTCATCAGTATTTGGATTCCTTTCTTTAGCTAACATCTCCATGCACTAAATTCAACATCCCACTAACTACAATGAGGTGATGCCAGAGATGAATTTGACCCAATGTGACTACCACATTTTGAGGCTCGTAATAAGTTACTTTAAAATATAATCATGAAGTTTCAAGAAAACACAGGCTCCAGTTACCACCTGCTGCGATAGAATGTGAAGGTGGGGGGCAAAAGGAAGGTGAAAATCCATTGAGATCCCCACAGAGACTGTTTGCCCTAATTAATCCTCCAGGGACAAGGTTTTTCTCTAGCCCACAAGCCCCATGAATCCCAGGGGATTGGCATTGCTCCCAGAAAGCAGCAGGAGATCAGGACCATGTGCAGAGATGCCCTGTGCTTCTATGATACCTCTTTGTCCCAGTGGCAAGCTACCCCAACCCTTTCTCCCAAGGGGTAGGTCCACGGTGACTGTTGTAACCAAATATTTTCTTCTCCTGTGTTTGTCTTTGTGCCTTCATCCATTCTGTTCCCGTGCTTGGAACACCCTTCCTATCAGGACACAGCTGCTATTCAACCCTCTCCCATCAACGCACAATCCTTATAGTTTATAGGGGGAATTGACCCCAAGCAAATGTTCGGTGGTTGGAGACATTTTTAAATGAATGGAACACATGCTAGTTGGAATTTGTGCCTATATGAACATCAGAAAAGCCCAGGCCAGGGAAATGGGCTATCCCCATCTAGCACCTTGGGGCGGGGGGAGGGGGCACTTCTCCTGTCTGAGAGCCCAGGGCAGCAGCTGTCCAGCTATATGTCCAAGGCATTGCATTGCATTGACCCCCTTTGTGGAGGAAAGTTAAAGTAGTCCAAACAAAAAGTCAGGATGATGCTTCTGCAGCCCACAGAGCAGAGTCCTAGGCCTTTGGGAAGCCAAAGAGGAAAAGAAAAGAAGAGAAATGGACTCGGCATTCTCCCTGCTGAGAATATTGATTGGCTCTAACTGACAGTCTGCACGTAATAATAACAGCTTCACTTATCGCTCAAACTCAGGGACAGAGCTAGTCCAAAACTCTCACAGATCTGGATTATAAATTCTTTTCCTTTAATTTGATTTCAAATTTTCAGTGCCATACTGGCAAGACGCAGTGCCTCAGAATGCCACTATTTTGTAGGCTTTTGCATGAGAAATACTGACTTTAATCATGGAAATGTAGTATTTTGCCAAAAAGGCTCTAGGAACCTTTAAAATATTTGTCAAAATTGTCTGGTGGAATCACTTTGCGTGAAGCTCCAGTGGAATGTTTTGCTTTCAGTCTCTTTGTAACGGGATTTTCTTTCCACCAAAGCAGTTTCTCGCCTTCTTTATCTTTCATAACAGTTGCAGCTGGTCCCGGGTAATGGAATAAACGTGATAGTTTTTCACTTAAGTAGACTCTGGATCTACTTCCGCTGATTAAGTTAAGATAGGATATGGAGTTAGAGTCTCAGGAATATTCTCTGCCTTGGATTGTTTCCCTTTTAATTACATGTGCAAAGTTCCCTTCAAATATGAAATCCTTTGTAAAAGCGTTAGAATTTCAGATTAGTACAAAGAGTGGATTCCTTGATGCAGTCGGCTTTTTAAAGAAATACCTTTAAAGCAGCCAGCTGACTAGGTTAGTATGTAGCATATGGCACTGATAGATTCTTAATGCCTCATTGTACAGAACTTCTCAATGTCTGCTTAACTGTGGGTAATAAATCTGTATATGATGCTAATATTTATAGACAAAACGATAAAAAAAAATCTTGAAGACTGATTGTTAAAAAACTGGGGCGACTAAATTGACTGCATATGAGTGCAGGCTATGACTGGCATTGTTGCCTGTGTAAATTTCATGTAGATATAAAAGACTTAATGATACTATATGAAAACAAAAAGTCAGTGTTTGCCTTCAGTTGTTTTTGTTTGTTTATGAAAACTATCACCAGTTCAGCAGCATCAAAGCATCCAAAGCAAACAGGCCTGCATTATCACAGCAGTAACTGTTTGCAGCACCAGACTGTAAAATAGGTGGAGAAATCACAGCTACATTTTAAGCACTGTGTCAGAACAGAGAGCTAAAAGATGCGTACTTTTACAGTTGGCGCAGTAACTCATTCCCTAACCATACCCCTGAGGTAGGGTTTCATATGTGCCCCTGGGTATTGCAGTATTGTACTGTGTGTGTGTGTGTGTTTTTAACGCAGGTAATTCTTCAATGAAAATAATACCCCTCTACCCCCTGATCAAGGTTCCTTTGTGAAAAATATCAGACAGAGACAACAATTTTATTTAGAGTGCCTAACTTGAGACATCTAAAAAGGCTCTGATTTTCAGAAGGTGCTGAATACCCACACTCTGAAAATTAAGCCTCTTTAGGATGGCTCGATGTAAACAACCAACAATGGAGACACTCAAGATCAGCACTCATGTTTGGAAATTTTACCCATGGGTGTAGATTCTCTTTCTCATACACAGATAAGACAGAATCAATCTATCTAGTCTCTTGGGAGTAAACATACGGTAGGAAGTGTATTGCTTCAACTTCCCTTGTCTCCATTTTCATCCTTGACATATGTCCACTCCTAAAAGAATAACTATTGTCAAAACTCTGCCGAAGTGAATAAGAGTGATCTTTTCCCATCACATGAATTCAGTCAACTGGTACTTCACAGATGCTTGCTTTATTATTGTTGTACTTACAAGGGGGGGGGAAAAACTCTTCTGAACTTGAATTTCTACTTTTTGTTAGTCATTATTGTCAGATTAAGATGTGTGGAACTCAGCCTACAGAAAGCGACTAGGTTTACTGAGGAATGAATGAAATGAAGTATTAAGCAATTTATAGCACAGCAATGGTTTTAATTACTGCACACAGTACAAAGTGATTGAAAATTATTGGCGCAGTCCATACTGTAACAAGGTCGTGAATTTTTATGGGATCAGGTTCTAGGCATGTGTGAAGCGATTTAGAATTGCTGAGGCATTTCAGATTGAAATATCGTAGGCGTTACTCAATGTGATATTGATCAGATTTGGAGTTTGTTTAAAAACCCTTCATCTTCCAAATTAAAGTATATTTGAACTGGATGCATCAGTGACCATTGAGGGGTGTAGCAGGGTGGATCCCTGCTCCAGCCCTGAAGAGGTTAAAAACAGCCCTGGGAAGGGGCTGATGCTTGAGAAAGCAGCTTTTAAGCTGGGCTGATTGGGAAGTGGCTGCAGCTGGGCCACGCCCCAATCAGGCCCAGCTGGCCCCTATAAGAAGGCCCGGGAAGCCAGTCTCCCTTTGGCTGTAGAGGAAGAAGGGCCTGGCTGCAGGGAGCTATAGACAAAGTACCTGAGGGGAGCAGGGCTGAGGACAGGCTGAGGAGCTGGGGAGCTCCAGTCTGGAAAGCCCCAGGCTGTGGCCTAGCAGAGGGCTAACAGGTACTTGGGGTTGCAGAGGGCAGCCCAGGGGTAGGCAAAGGCAGCAGGTCCAAACCCTCCTTGCCAGTGATGAGTAGGCTGATACTGCAGTCTGCCCCAGGGCGTGGGGCTAGACAATGACTGGCAGTAGCCATATACTGAGGCAAGGTGGGGATAGAGGGCGGGGGTTCCCCGAGGAGGGGAGACCCAGAGAGAAAGGGGTTACTGCCAGGGGGCAGCCACCCCCATGTAAAAGGGCACTGGGTCCAGGGAGGGACACGGGGGCCAGAGGACAGGCAGATCACCGGCCTGCAGAGGGCGCTCCAGGGCTGGAATGAGCTAATTCCCAGAGTCACCAGCAGGAGGCGCTGCAGGGGTGAGTCCGACCCGTCTACAAGGGGATATGCAGATAAGCTCCCTTGGGAAATTGATACCAATGCCACCTAAGCTGATAGTGGCTGAAAAATCAGTGCAAACTGATGGCTGTTTGGCCTTTTGTGAAATGACCCAGGGTTCTGTGTCCAATCCCTAGAGGTTATGTACCCCTCACCTGGTACTCTGGCATTCTTTCATACAGTTGTGCCCCTTTGCAAGCCACCATGCCAATATCCTACACAAAAGAAGGAAAAGATCTTGTGGGAATGGGACTTGGGAGATGAGAGTTCCTATCTGACCTAGGACAAGTTGCTTAGGCCCAGATCCTCAAAAGTATTTTGGTGCAAAACTCTTTCATGCCAACGGGAGTTAGGTGTCCTTTTGAGGATCTGGGCCTTAATCTTTGTTTCAGGCTTGCCACCTGCAAAATGGGGATAGGACAGCTACTTTTGTCTGGTTTAGATTGTAAAGACTTTGAGCCAAGGACTGTGTATGTACAGCAGCCAACACAACACAATGAGGCCCTGAACTTGGCTTGGTCCTCTAAGATCTACTGACATGGAAATGATGAATAATATTAAAAGAATTGAATGACACAGATATGCCCTAGGAATCTAGAAGAGTAGAGGTGCAATCATGTCAGAGGATATGGAACCCAATTACTTCCCAAATCACAACCAGTTCGGGCACAAGGAGATATAGTCCATTGAGATATTCTGAAGAGTCCTAGCAAGTACCTTTAAGTGTAATCAACACTGACGGTGCTCATGAAATTATAGAATCTCCCAGCATGGTGTCTCCACTAGTTTGTTCACCTATGAGTGAGTATTTATGCTGTTTTGGGGCATTACAAATAATGAGCAGGTGTCAGATAAGGAGAATTGCAGAGCGTTTTTTCTGACTCAGGCTGGCAGCCAGAGAAGGTGAGTCCTTTTAGGTCTGACTCAGGGATATAATAGGTGGAATGGCTCTTTGCTGAGTGATGCTAGAGGAAAGTCGAGACATCTGCCTCAGAAAATCACTTTTGTAAGTACCTGTTTATAGATTACAATGAAACTCTGAGTAGGCAATGGTTGTGCCTAAAACCAGTATCAGCATTACAGTACAGTTCATGGCATGGCCATGTTACAAAGAGAACAAAAACCTATTGAGAAAACAAAGAAATGACAAATCCATGTAAAGAAGAAAAACCTGCTCTGCAAATATACAAAAAGAGAGGACTCTGTTGCTTTCCATATTTTACATCCAATAATCAAATAGCAAACTAAAATCCTTTGAAACTAAGCAAAGATCTCCCCAGAGCCCTTCATTACTAGCTCAGCAGGGCACCTTTTCATGTTGTCCTAGTGGGGCACTGCCTTAATCAGACACACTGTTGCATATACTATCTGAATGACTGGGAGAGAATGAAGATTTTACTATAACAGCAATGGGAGACTCTTAGAGGTTTCAGGTTTGGGGTTTGTTTTGTTTGGGTTTTAACCTGTCTTTACTAATTTTTGCACTTCCTTCTAAAACACGGGTGGGCAAATTTAATGGCCTAAGGGCCACATCTGGGAATAGAAATTGTTTGGTGAGCCATGAATGCTCACAAAATTGGGGTTGGGGTTTGTGGGGGGGTGAGGGCTGTGGTTGGGGGGTGCGGGCTCCGGGGGAGGCAGAAATTAGGAGTTCTGGGTGCGGGAGGGGACTCTGACCAGGGGCAGGAAAGTGGGATTGTGGGGGAGGGCTCCGGCTGGGGGTGCAGGTTCTGGGGTGGGGCTGGGGATGAGAGGTTTGGGGTGCAGGAGGTTGTCCAGGCTGGGCCAAGAGGGTTCAGAGGGTGGGAGGGGAGTATTGCAAATGACATTACAGAAGCGAAGAAGGTGCCAATATTCTTAACTGTTGTAGGGGCTAAAACCTACTCTCTGCTACGCAGCTTACTACACCCTGTTAAGCCTGAGACTAAATCTTACAGTGACATTGTGGAAATCCTGGGGTCTCATTTCTCCCCAAAACCACTGGTAATTGCTGAAAGATATAGGTTCCACAAAAGAGACCAAAAGGAAGATGAAACAGTTGTACAATTTGTAGCAATTTTAAAAAAGCTAGCAGAACACTGTGAATTTAAAGAGATGTTAAATGATGCCCTGCGTGACAGGTTAGTGTGTGGCCTCTACAGTGAAGCTATATGGAAGCGCCTACTGACAGAGGCTCAGCTTACCTTACAGAAGGCTGTTGATATTGCTGCCTCCATGGAACTGGCTACAAGGGAGGCGCAATACATCGGTGCTTCCCCTAGGGTGCAAAAAGTGTCACAAGGACCAACCCACAAAACGGTGCAGAGTCAAGAATGTTACCGCTGTGGTAAGTTGGGTCACCAGGCATCAGAATGCTGGTGTAAGGACCTGGTGTGTCGACAGTGTGGCAAAAAGGGACACATTGAGTGTGCCTGTAAACAAAAGAAAAAGAGGCCTGTGGTCTGGCCGACAAAAAGAGGAACCTTTCATACCCTAGAGCAGACCCAGGATGATCAAGGTGACACCTCATCGCAAGAGGAAGTGCCACTGCATGTTTTGTCTTTGGCAGTGGGCTCACATGAATACTGGGTAACCCCGTTATTGGATGGCAAACCTATACGCATGGAACTGGACACCGGTGCAGCCGTCTCACTGGTCTCTGAGACTGTGTATAAAGAAAAGCTACAGCATCTTCCGCTTAAGGCAACAAAAACTGTTCTGAAGACGTATACGGGAGAAGCTGTGCCCATGTTGGGCACTATTGATGTTAAGGTGGAGCTCAATGGACAGGCGGCTAAATTGCCACTGTTTGTGGTGAGAGGTAACTACCCAGCCTTAATGGGTAGGTCTTGGCTTGGGAAGATTCAACTGAACTGGGCAGAAGTGCACCGGATGACTAAAGAAGAAACCAGTCTAACCCCTATACTAAGGAAACAGGCTGCTGTTTTTGGAGATGATTTGCGAAGTATGAAGGGAATCACTGTGACACTGAACATTAAACCTGACAGTCCACCAAAATATCTAAAAGCCCGAACTGTGCCATATGCCATCAGGCCAAAAGTTGAAGCAGACCTGAAGCACCTGGTCACCAATGGAGTCCTAATACCAGTTACCCATAGCTCATGGGCCACTCCTATTGTTCCAATAGTGAAGAAAGATGGCTCTCTCCGGATTTGCGGTGATTTTAAAGTCACTGTCAACCCAGTGCTGTGTGCAGAGCAATACCCGCTTCCCCGCATCGATGACCTCTTCGCAGGTCTGGCTGGGGGACAAAAGTTCAGTAAGATTGATCTGAGTCAAGCATATTTACAGATGCACGTCGATGAAAAGTCCCAAGAGCTGTTGACTATTGTGACTCATAAGGGGCTTTATCGATACTGTCGCCTACCCTTCGGAATCACATCGGCTCCCGCCCTGTTCCAGAGGGCTATGGACCAGATCTTGTGTGGCTTGTCAGGAGTTCAGTGCTATCTGGATGATATCCTGGTCACTGGAAGAAATGAAGAGGATCACTTAAAGAATTTAGAGGCTACCCTACAAAGACTGGAAGAGTATGGCCTACGAGTTCGCAAAGACAAGTGTGAATTCTTCAAGCCCTCTGTTGAATATTTGGGACACATAATTGATTCTGCAGGTCTTCATAAGGCCCCTGCAAAAATTAAAGCTATTGTGGAGGCTCCCCCACCTCGAAATGTAAGCCAGCTGCGCTCGTTTCTAGGACTACTGAACTATTATAGAAAGTTCATCTCACAGTTAGCCACACTGCTAAAACCACTTCATGAGCTCCTTGGGCAGAACAAGGCCTGGAAGTGGACTGAAGCCTGTGATGTTGCATTTAACAAAGCTAAGGATGCATTGCTAAATTCTGAAGTTCTAATGCACTTTGATCCATCCTTACCCCTACAATTGGCCTGCGATGCCTCCCCTTATGGAGTGGGAGAAGTCATGTCACACATTATGCCTTCGGGAGAAGAGAGACCTATTGCTTTTGCTTCACGCACTCTAAGCAAAGCAGAAACTAACTACGCCCAAATCGAACATGAGGCATTAGGAATTGTTTTTGGAATTCGGAAGTTTCATCAGTACCTGTTTGGGCGAAAGTTTACTCTTCTCACAGACCATCGACCTCTGACATCAATTTTTGGACCCTACACAGGCATTCCCCCATTAGCTGCTAGTCATATGCAACATTGGGCATTGTTACTTTCAGCACACACATGAAATCAAATATCGGAAATCCACTCTGCACGGCAATGCAGATGGCCTCTCAAGGTTGCCTTTGCCGGTCAAACATCAAGATAGTGCCCAAAAGGAAATCTACTTTGAACAGGTAGAGAATACACCCATCACTGCTGCTCAGATAAAGAAGGCAACTCGCGTTGACCCAGTATTGTCCCAAGTTATGGACCTGGTGATGCATGGAAAATCTCGACAAACCTCTCCGGTCTCATCCGACCTTGTTCCCTACATGTCCAGGAGGACGGAGTTATCGGTCCAATCTGGTTGTTTGTTGTGGGGGAGACGTGTCATTATTCCACCACCACTGAGATCACAGATGTTAGAACAGCTACATTCCGGTCACTGTGGAATAGTGTGCATGAAGGAAATTGCACAAAGCTATTTTTGGTGGCCTGGATTGGACAGTGCTATTGAAGAGAAGGCAAAAGCTTGTATGTCATGTCAGGGTGTGAGGAATGCACCCCAGTGGGCACCCCTACACCCATGGGACTGGCCTGAAAACCCGTGGCAATGTATTCACGTTGACTTTGCTGGCCCCCTTGAAGGAAGCATGTTCTTGGTGGCAGTAGATGCCCATTCTAAATGGCCAGAAGTCTCTATAATGCAGTCCACTACTGCAGAGAGTACTATCCAAAAACTACGAGGACTCTTTAGTCGTTTTGGTCTGCCAGAACAACTTGTGAGCGACAACGGACCGCAGTTCGTCTCTCAGGAGTTTCAAAATTTTATGAAGGCAAATGGGATACACCACATCACGTCAGCACCATATCATCCGTCCACCAACGGATTAGCTGAAAGATTTGTGCAGACAATGAAAAACACTTTGAAATCAGCAAGGGGACAACACTCCATTCAAAAGCGTCTGGATACCTTCTTACTTTCCTACAGAAACACACCTCATGCTACGACCCAGGCATCCCCGTCCTTTCTAATGATGGGACGACAGCTGCGCACTTGCTTTGATCTGCTGAAACCTTCTGAACCCGACAAATTGTGCAACATCAGCAGCAATATCAAATCATCAGACGGGCACCCTGAGCAAAAAACCGAACCTTTAGCCAGTTTTGGCTCGGAATTATACTTCCAGAGCTAAATGGGTCCCGGCCACAGTCATCACTCAAACAGGACCTGTTTCCTACACAGTCCGGACTGCAGAGAATCTTACCTGGCGGCGACATGTAGATCAGCTGTTGCCAGGTCATGCCAGTCCTCAGGACACATCTGCAGTTGACGGGTCTGACTTCACCTCTTCTGGTGAGACACCGAATCATGAATCACCTGTTCCTGACTGTTCTCCTCCATTACTGCCGGCAGCTGAGATGCCCCTTTGCCCAGCACGAGCTGATACCACCTCCTCACCAGTTCGTGCTGCGGACCCTGAGCCCATGGTACTTTCGGGTGCAACAACACCAGAAGTTCACCGTAATCCACCTAGAGACAGAAGGCCTCCTCATCGGTTGGATCTTTAGCTAGGGCGAACCTACGGTTATGGGGCAAAATAATCCCCAGGGTTTAGCCGGGAATGGAGGCAGTCTACCCTCCTTCTCTAGTCTAGTGTCTGTTTTATTTAGGGGATGTTCTTATTAGGGGGGGAGGAATATGTTGTGTATTTGGTTGTCATGGTTTTTGTTCCTATGGCAACTGAGTTAGATTATTAGGGCCGGCTGAGTGAGCTCTCTGTGTGTGTAAATAAAATGGTAGTTTTGTTAGCTATCTGCTCTCTGGCCTCAAGTGATTTCTTCCTAAACCGGCTGCCCCCAAGGATATAACAAAGTGAACCTAACAGGTAATGATCAAGTGATCTCTCTCCTGCCATCCATCTCCACCCTCTGACAAACAAACAGAGGAACAGTGTGGCCCCATTGATAAGAGCAATCAGCTGGGATGCAGTCAACCTAACTTCTTCTCTTGAGTCTTACCTGCTATGCATTGGGTGAATCACTTTAATTACTCTGGACCTCGGTTTCGTTTCCCTCCATTTATAAGTAAGCCCCTTCATTTTCAGTTTTTACTGATTTTTACTGAAATTCCTGGGTTGCATAAGCTATTATTCATTGTTTACTGATTTTTTTTACTTGACTTTTAGAGCACTCAAGTACATGAAAATACAATGTTAAGAAAATACAATGTATGATATTAGGTAGAAGTGTTTGCTAATAAATTAGTTTAAGCATAAACGTGAAGCTGTCTGTTAAAGTAAGGCATTGTAATGGAAGATAAACACAGACATATTACAGTTCATGAAATAAACCACAGCATTAATCTGCTTTTACTTCAATACTTTCTTTCTCTAGTTGGTGCTTTTTTTTTCTGTTCTCCTCACCCCTATGATTAACCCCAATATTTACTCAGAAAACAAAGTTAATTTTTGCACTGATTTTTCACCCATGTTTTTTACAATTTTTCAATACACTGTTCAATTCCCAGGACATTTTAAACAAAATAAAAACTGCAAATGAACAACCTTAATTATAAGATTTTAAAACCAGAAGAGACCACGTTGCTCATCCGGTCTATGGTCTATTTAGACCATAAGCTCTTTGAGTTAGGGACCACCTCTCCCTACGCGTTCGTACAGCACCTAACTCAATGGGCGCTGATCTCAGGTAGAGCTTCTCGGTGATAACCGACTAAAACTCCTCCTTATGCTTTACATTCTGTAAAGTGCAAGCAACACACGACAGGTGGGATTTTATGCGACTGAGGTCAATGGGGAAACCTCCACTGACTTCAAAGGGAGCAGACTTGGGCCAGCTCTCAAAGCTTTGGAAAATCCCACCTACATCATTTTGTCTCTCCAAAGGAACATGACTGCTGTGGGAGGGGAGAGAAACTATGGCCATCACATGGCTGAAAACAGTATGGCCACCAAAGGAATACTGGTAACATTGGGCAAGTTTCTGCCATTGAAGTCCATGGGGCTACTATCAAAGTAAGGCACTGCATTCATGAGGGTGGAATGGAGGACATAGAGAGTCCCCAGCATGGGGGCAGAATGGGGAACCCTGATACAGAAGGCAAGAATGGGGACACAGGGAACCCTTCGTTTAAGAAACGAGGTAGAGGTTGGCAGGGACACCCTCCAATAGAGGGGGATGAGTGGTGGTACACAAGGAGCTTGTGGAAGGGAATGGAGGGCTGTAATGGACCTCTCGTGTGTGCAGGGAGCTCAGTCGACAGAAGCTATGGAGTGTGTGACCCAATAATAGTGTTGCACTTGTAACGCCTGTCATTGGAAATGCCAAAGTGCCTCACTCACTTTTAGGGCCAGGTTTTGCTTTTGTGTGCAGCTCTGTGCAGGGGCCGTGTGTAGATGCCCTTCCCACGCCAAGGGAGGGATTCATATATTAGCTAGGCAATCTAGCTCCTGATGGGTACTCCTGTACAGCTCCAGTGCAGGAGCGGGGCCTTTATTATAAAACCCCAAACCATATAAAATCCCCCTACTTTTTGGTTCAGCTCAGGATTAATCAAGACAGGAAGAATTTTTGAATAAATCTAGCTTGAATTATGCATCTCATTGAAATCAACTGAAACATGGTGATTTGGGAATGATTTTGGTCTGATTTTTGGGGTTGTCTGAAAGGAAGACTCAGAGGATGGAAACCTCCTGGCATAGAGACCCAGATTTCCACTGTTCCCTCTCTCTCTCCTGCAGGTATTTACCTGTCCCCCTATCACCATGAGCACCTCAGGTCTTTAATATATTTATCCTCACAATATGCCTGTGAGGTCAGGCAGTTCTCTTATCCCCATTGTACAGATGTGGAACTGAGGCACAACATAATGCTGAGCATTGCCACACCTAACTTTTAGATGCTTAGAAAATCCATGGAAATCACAAGACCTGTGTTTGGGCCTGTACAATGAATGGGGAGAGATGGGTGCCTCAGAATGGGATTCACAAAAGCCAGCATGCTAGGCCGCACCTCACGCAAGCTAGGCAATGGGAGATGCAACCTGGGGAGTGTGTGCTAAGCCCTGCTCCCTCTCAGAGATAGCACCCAAGTTCTTGCTGCGGGGAGATGCCTCCTTCTGCTTGGGAGTCTCAGCTGCAAACCATTTCTTGGTCTTAGGTGACTTGAAGAAGAGCTCTGTTTGGTTCAAAAGCATATCTGTCTCACCAGCAGAAGTTGGTCTAATAAAAATTATTGCATCACCCATATTGTCTCCCTACTGTGCAGAAACATGGGTGTCTAGGGAACTTTTACTGCAAAACTTTAGATGCTTACAGGGTTCAGGGGTAGCTGAGGAGGGGTTTGTGAATCCCAGTGGGGCCTGATTCTCGGATTTAGACCCCCTAAATCCTTTTGTGAATCTAGCCCTAAGCAATTTGCCCAAAGTCACACAAAAGTTTATGGTGAAGCAGCAAATTGAGCCCAATTATCCAGAATCCCAGGTTAGTAGCCTAATCACTGGAACATCCTGGGTCTCCTCACCTGTGTTTTTCAGCGTATTCCCCCCCCCCCCCACTAAGCTTTCCTCCCCAGCAGCAAGCAGTGGAACACCACAGTCTTCCTTGCTTCCGCTGCTGGTGGTGGTATACGATGGGGACTGAGTTAAATTGCAGCCCACTGGATGGATGGGTGGGTGAGGGCAGGGAGACACATACAGTACCCCCCCCACCAATGGGGGCTGACCAATCAGTGGCCCAGGAGTCCTTGCCCTCTCACCCCTGCTGTGTGCCAGATGGAGGGAACAGTTGGGGCTAGCTGAAGAGGAGGGGGAAAGATGTGTGCTGTAGGCTTCTGCAGAGGCACTTACCACTGGGGACTCTTGATATAGACTTCTTATTTGCCCTGCCCAGGGGGTCAGAGCCCCCAAACAGCTATTGTTTGCCCCAGCTAGGGGGCTGATAGACTGCTTGTTCACTCTGCCCCACCCAGGGGTCCAGAGTTCCTGATTATGATAGCTGGACTCAGCAGGGATTCTCGGTGATGGGGCGTATTCCCCACTGGACATACTGAGCTGTGGTGACAGAACTACAAAAAACCCAAGGGCTTTAATCAGCCTGAAATGCAGACCCTGGTTCTCCTCACATTTGTGCTGACTCTCCAGTGGTGCAGTCCCACCAGCTTCAGGGGAGTCACTCCTGCTGTCCTGGGAGAGAGAAGCATTAAACACACCACAGCTGGGTTGCTTCCTCCTCCTTCAGTACAAACCCAGAGACCACTCACTTCCCTTGCCCACCACTAGGTTTGTAAAGCCCCATGTGTGCTGTGCTATTCACATAACCCCACCTGTGGGTGGGGCTGCATCTATAAATAGCCTGTTTGCCTTCTTTCTACAAACAGATCCAGCCTTCTGGGTTGGGGAGCAAAAGGAATCTTTTAAATATATAAACCAGCTAAAGAACCCAGGCCAAAGAAAAGCATAGCAATAGCAAGTGGATAACACTGTCTCTGTTCTGCTGTCAGAGGGGAAGGGAAAGGAAAAGTCAGGGGATGCACAGACCCTTCCTTTTTTAATCTGGAGTGGCTTGTTTAAGGATCTCTGCCCCAGGCTCTTGAGAGAAGGAGCTGGGGGGCATCTTGTTACCCATATACCGTCTCAGACACCAGCTATCAGCTTTGCACTCTCCATGGGTCACTGCTCCTTCTCTTGCCTCCCTGAATTGGGTTGAATCCCCCAGGGAAGGTCCTAGGCTGCAATGCTGCCTCCTACCACAGGTGTTATGTGAGCAGCCAGTCAAGGCTCTGCCCCAAATGTGGGTGAGGGGGCAGGTGTAGCAGTATGATGATGACCCCAGGGTGAGGTATCAGCAGAGAGGCAGTGGTGAAGCCATGAAGTGGGAGACAGTAGTGGAGTGATGGGCAGGGCCCCAGCACCATCAGGTGAGGCTCAGAGCTGAGAGCAGAACTCATCCTGCAGGGCATCAGGGTTCACTTGCAGTGGATGGCTAAACTGACATGGAGCAATTACTGCTTCAGGTGGGGGTGGGAGATCACACCATAGAGGGGAGCAGGGGAATGCTTGCCAGAAAGATGCTTTGGTGTGCGAGTCACAGCTTTTTTTCCCCTGCCCATGGGTGGCAGGTTTGTAGAAATTTTGGTGGTGCCCAAACTCCACCCCCCACCTGCCCAAGGCTTTGGGAGGGAGTTTGGGTGGGGGAGGAGGTCTGGGGTGCAGGAGGGGTGCAGGCTCTGGATGGGAGTTTGGGGATGGGAGGGGGTGCAGGCTATGAGAGGGAGTTGGGGGGAGGGATAGGGTGCAGGGGTAGGGCTGGGGATGAGAGGACTGGGGTGTGGGAGGGGGCTCAGGGCTATGGCAGAGGGTTGAGGTGTGGGGGGGGCTGGGGATGAGGGGTTTATGATACAGGAGGGGGCTCAGGGTTGGGGCAGATGGTTAGGGTGCAGGGGGATGAGGGCTCTGGCTGGGACAGGGATAAGGGGTTTGGGGTGGGGGGGGCTCAGGGGTAAGGCAGAGGGTTGGGGTGCAGGGGAGTGTAAGGGCTCTGTCTGGGGCTGGAGATGAGGGGTTGGTGGTGTTAGAAGGGACTCAGGGATGGGATGAGTTTGGGGTGCAGGCAGGCTGCTCCGGGACAGGGGCCAGAGAGGAGGACTCCCCCCAGCGCTTTCCTTGCCGGCAGCAGCGAGCTCTGGGTAGGGTGGCTAGATAGTAAGTGTGAAAAATTGGGACGGGGGTGGTGGGTAATTGGCACCTATATAAGAAAAAGCCCCAAATATCGGAACTGTGCCTATAAAATCAGGACATCTGGTCACCCTAGCTCTGGGGAGGAGCCCCCCTTTCCCGCTCCCCACCCTCAGCAGCACACTCACCCCCACCAGTGTCACTGCATGTGCTCCTAAGGCCCCTCTCAGGTCCAGGAATCTCCCTCGCCTCCCCCGTGGTGAGTGCCAGGGGTGCTGCGTGCGACAACTCCCCTGCTGTTGCCCCTGACTATAGCCTCACTCGGGGTGGAATGGGGCTGCCTCCTTGCCCAGCATGGGGCAGGAGCGGTGACTGTGGGTGTGGGGGGGGGGCAGGCTGTGCTGTTGAAGGGTCCCACCGGAAAAGGGAAGGGTTTGAGGGGGAAGGTTCAGAGTCAGTCTGCCCTGGCAGTTGAGTTAGGAGGCACTAGGACCCTACAGCAGCAGTTGCTGCAGGGAGGCAGTATGGAGCTGCACGGAAGAAGCAGGGACGCTCTGCTCTCTCTGGGGCCCGGGGACATGTACGGGGCCAGCAAGGGGGGGGGCTGGGGGACACTCGAGGGAGGCGCTGGGGGAGAGCAGGTGGGGCCGGGGGGGAGACCCGGCCCCAAACATTGGTGGAGCTGGGCCCCTGGGCTCTGAATATTGCTGGTGCCCAGGCACCACATGGGTATATAACTTGCTGCCCATGCCCCTGCCTGTGATCTTTGGAAGAGCCAAAGGGAGGTCTGTATGGACAG
Organism: Mauremys reevesii; assembly: GCF_016161935.1. Lineage (NCBI taxonomy): Eukaryota > Metazoa > Chordata > Testudines > Geoemydidae > Mauremys > Mauremys reevesii. The sequence goes on from NC_052627.1 coordinate 7,397,096, forward strand.
AAGATGGGAAAGATAATGGAAGGGCTGTTTGCTTTGTGGCATGTGGGTGAGGCTCTGGGGAGGCTGAACTTATGGTCCTGCTGAGGTAGAGGGAGGCCTGGAGCAAGGTCTGGGTGAGCACATCTAGGACACAAGGGAGGGAGCGGGTAGCAGCACAGCTGCTTGTCGTGTAACGCGATCACAGTGCTTTGCTGCTGGCTTAGGAGGGACCTGTTACCCCTGTGTCTCTGGGTCAAGTAAGCTGGGTGTGGTGGGAGACCTGTGGGGAGAGGAATTGGTCATTATGCTGATCTGGGAGCCAGAGTTAAATCCTCTCTATTTTTAGGACATGAGCCTTTCCACTTCAAGAGGAACTGGATCATTATCTGAGGAAAACAGAGTGGAGATAAATGAGCTGAACAAGACCTTGAAACCAGTAGGAGGGTGAGTTTTGGGGCTAGTGAGCCTGGCCAACTGTTCCTTTAAGGGAGATTGGGGAAGAGGGAAGTGCAGAGTGGGGTCCCGGTGGTTGCTACATGCCTTGGTGGGAGCCAGAGCAGACAGATAGGAGTTCTGGGTGCAGCAAAGAGGCTGTTGAGAGGAGCATATCAAGCAGCTAGGATGGTTTTACAAAGAGCCCTGGTAAATTCTGGCATTGGGAGGGTAGAGAGGCTGAGACTTCTAACGTCTGGATTCCAAATCTGCTCTCTAAAGGGGGTCAGTTCCTTAGTGTCAGTGCAGTGCTTGGTGAGTGCAATATTTATACTGCCCTGTTGCGGCTGGCTCTGCCTTTTGGCATGTAACTGGGTGGGTGGATCGTCACCCAACCAGCAGGTACGGAGTAGGAATGTGTTGCTTCAGCGGTGATTCCCAAGGATCTCACTGCAGCAAAATAGGCTCTGCTGACTGAGACACAGGGAGCTCTTCAAGTTCACTTTGCAGGAACCTTTGTTCCCCCGGGGAAGGTTTCATTCCTTCTTGTCCCACAGAGGTCTTGAGATTTCTGGGTCAGCCTTGGCTCAGGGCTTCTTTGTGATTTATGGCTTGCTAGGAATGAGTGCCTGAAGTACTGAGTCCTGCCTGTGTGAGAGGGATATGCGCTCCTCACCTCTGACTGTAAAGGAGATAGAGGGACAGAGTGATAATCTAACCTTTGCCTTTGAGAGGTAGGGGGTATTGCTGAATAGCAGGCCTTAATGGTTCAAGCAAAAGCTAAAGAGAACCAAAAGTGTCCAGCTTTCAAATACAGGAGGTGCCACTTGGCTATTTAATTTTGGACCATTCCTTGGACCTTTGAGAGTTCCTTCCAGCTGGCTGAGTGCTAGCTAACCTAGCTAGAAACATGGCTTCAGTGCAGGACATCAGTGCAAGCTAGATCATTTGTATGGCTTAGCTTTGCATGGGGTAAAATTACAAACAACAATAAATCTGAGCTGAATAGAGCAGCATCTCTCCAGGTGCCCTAAGATCTACTGCTGTTTTGTGTGAAAGTGCATAACTCTTCTAGCTAGGAGTGTATCTATCCAGAGAGAAACCTAAATCTTGGTTCTGCCTCATGTACCAGGGCCAGCTGCTCAGAGTAAGTTATAATCAAGATTGGATTTAAAACAGCTGGTCACTTCACTCCTTTCATTTTCTGGTCTTGGACAGTGAACTACCAGAAAAGCTCGAGGACTCAGCTCCTCTAGTCTAGGGCCTGCATTATCATCCAGCCATATGTCAGGAATGCATGTGAAATCTATTTCATTGTCAGAGACCTCATGCTGAACTGCAACCGGCCTATTAACCATAGGTCTGGCATTTAACAGCAGTGCCTCTTAATTGTTCCTTAGTTCATCCTAAGACCGTGTGTGTAATGGCCCAGACTGTTCTCTTCTGCAGGTTGTCCCCACTGAAGGGCGACACGGGTTCCATATAACATAACCTTTCATGGCAGATATAGGCTACTTTCTGGCTGCTCCGACACAGCTTTACGATAGCTTTCTGGAGACCACTGCAGCCCAGTGATCAGTGTGTGGTATATATCCTTCTCTGGGCCTTTTCCACAGACTCTGTTATAGCCCTATTGCCTGGCCCTCTTGCTCAAGCCGTAACCACTGGTGTTTCAGCACCGAAGGTTCCCACTTCTATCTGTGGTGTCAGCCAGCTTTTGGAACCAAACTGGAGAATGTTGGCATTGGGTAGGTCTGACTCCCAAAGGGTTAAAAGCCCATTAGTCACATCTGTGACAACTGCTCTGTAATGAATTAGCTGCTTCTCAGAAAGAGAGGCTGGGACTAAGGTGTCAGGTGATAACTTAATGGACACCTGGCATTTGTAAAAAGGAGCTAGTTCTCTCTGTGGGTCCTCCATGCAGAATGAAGAGGGATTCCTGTGAAGGGATATGAGCCAGAGTCTGCAGGAGGGCAGACACCTCAGGGGCCAGTGCCCAGTACTGGAGCTGGAGAGAAGACCCCAGAGCTGTCAAAAGGGCATGAAGAGAGCCCAGCGGGAGGGCTCATTTAGCCATCAGGGCGAACATTTGACCCTGAAAGGGATCTGAACTAGATGCTACTCACCCAGAGGGCACAGGGGCTGCCTGGGCAAGAATCCCTGCAATCCCCTATCTTTGAAGACCATTGTATTAAATCTGTGAATGATTTATGTATAACTGTACTCTGCTCTATGGGGGTGTGGAAGAGATTACCACAGTTCCACAAAGAACTAAAATCAGGTGGCAGGTGATTAAGGTGAGGCACTGACACTGAACAACTGTAGAGAGGTATTGCCCCCTGGTGAGGCTTGCATAGACTGCTTCCAGATGATTTTTCAAGAGACTCAAACAAAACCAGGTCTTTTGGCATAAAAAGGCTAAGTTTATACAGACACTAGACCTTCTTTTGATTCAGTAAATGGATGTGAGCTTTTGTCCGAGAAGCCCTGCTCCTACTGAAGGTTTGCATGGAATTTGACCTAGCAAGGTCCCATAAGACTGGTGTGAGACTCCTGGTATATTTAGTGCGTGTTTTAAATCTGTTTGCTGTTTTTATTACATTTTCTCTGTAATGCTTTTACCTTGTGAATAAATGTGTTTGCTTAGAAAGAGCTGGGTGATAACATGTCACTGCTGGCAATACACTGTTCTTAGCCCTCACAGAAACCAAAGTACAGGTGCTGGATATGAGGCAAACTAGCTAACAGTGTGTAAGGTTGCACAGCTCTGTGTCTTAAAACCCTAGTCAGAAGGGAGTGGGGCAAGTGTCCTCGCAGTTACCCTGAAACAATGGGGTTGCTCAAGCAGTGAGTGCAGCTGCTCATACTGATGCTTTCTGAACATTGCTTTTATCATATTAAAAATAACCTGGCCATGTGTCTGGTTTGAGTGTGCTTGGCCAAGCAGCCGTGATTGCTAGTCCCCAAAAACATACACAGGAATGTGAGAAAGTGAGCATGTGCAGTGTGTACACTCTACTCAGTATGGCAGGAGTTGGGGCTATTCTGGGCCTGAGTAAACAGTGACTGCTTTCTGCCAGTGCTCTCCTACCATACCCTATCCTAGTAAGTAAAAGGGTTTGCATGCCACCTCATCATTGCATTTTTCAGATCATCTATGGAATTTATAAATTCTGTGTCTTGATACCACTGAACAGGCAAATCATACCACTCTGGTTGTAGTGCAACAAACAAGAATAGCAGTTCTCCAGATCTGGTTTGTGGGCCACTGGTGGTCTGCAGAGAGGTGGTTGGTGAGACGGAGGCTGCTTTTTATGAGGTGAAGAGCCCCTATAGCTACAATTAACTTCGACTGGGATTGTGGATTCTGCTCCTTCTCTTATTTCCCGCTGCTACATTACATTAAACAGCCAACTCATTAAAAAGGTTTTTCAAACAACAAAAAAGCCTGTTTAAAAAAAACAAAGTTCTCGCATTCAAACTTTTCTAAGTTTTTCTACCAAAAGGCTTGAAACAAGTTCCTTTTGAATTTATTTTCAATGAAAAGTTTCATTTCTCCCCACTTTTCCCCCTCTCCTCTTCTAAATTGGAATACTCTATGAAAAATGTCAAGTGAAATGAAAATTTTCCATTTTGTTGGGGAATCTTTCACTGAAAATAACCAGCCTTAAAAATACATTACTTTTTGCTTTGTTTAAACTCACTGTTGTTGCTACAGAGACACGATGATTTGTGAACAGGAGTGGGGTTGGCCTCCGTAATTGGGAATGACCCACATGCTCACCAAAAGGGTCCATGAGATAATCTATCTCTCTTCCAAAGTTGGGGCATCCCTGGCTTTGCTTAGAAAATTATTTCAAATAGAAGCTTTAAATGGCTGCCTGCAGGTATTGTACGTTAACAATTTACATCAACCCAATCTTTTGTGCCATGATTGTTGGTAATGGTAGCAACAGAATAAAAACATGATTACAGTACTTTAATATACTCATCTGTATCAATTCCACCTGCCATCCATTTCTTAGAAGTTAAACAAATATTTCCCTGTAGGAATCTCTAAATTGGATATGTAACTGCACACACATGCAGGCATTACTCCTATGAATTAATGTAAGTACCTTATTTTTAATGTATATAAAAAAATCCAAGCTTTATCACAAAAGATCTATCTATCATCATGCTGTTCTATAAGATACTCTTTTCTCATGTGTAATTTTAATTAAGAAATGCACGCAACTTAAGCTCCAAATTTTGACATTATGCAGTGATAGTTCTTACTTAAATTGCATTTAAGTGAAGTTTGTTTTGGTACTTGTAGAAGTCATAATGGCATAAATGTTCTCACAAAAATAATGTCTCTGGGTTAGTAAACATCATTTATTCCCTCAAAAGAGACACTGGTTTTCATTAGTGAAACAACATCTGTTCTTTCACAATTAAATGAGTTCCCTAAAGGACAATTAATAAAAATATTGCCACTAAATACAGCTGGCATATTGTTTATAACAATAACAATCCCTTTACAATTGATGGAAACAACAAAAATGCAGCTAGCATGGTCTTTAAATATAACAATGACTTGGTAACTGTACATCAGCAAACAGCTTTAACAAAGAGTCAAATTGCTGTTTTGAATGCTTCCACATAGTTATATAGCTCATTTTGCTTTAGCTGCAATTCAGTACTTTAGCCCAGGAAATGTCAACATCCGCTTTGTAATAGTAATTTTACATGGGATTCCAGTTTTCATGATATACTACATTGCTGACTTTATCATTCAACACCATCACGGTAAGACTCTCAAACTATACAACATAATCATACTGAATTTGATTATGTATTTTCCCCAATAGATAACACTAATCTGGAGAGGTGGTCATTTGACCATGCACTTTTTAGCAGATAGCTACTTCTCCCTTTATGGATTTTGATGATTGTTCACATAATGTAATTCCTGGAAGATAACATAACAATCCACCACTTTCACAGAAAGAGAATGGTAAGTGTATTCACTTAGTTTTAATGAGGAATCCTTGTGGCACCTTAGAGACTAACAAATGTATTTGGGCATAAGCTTTCATGGGCTATAACTCATTTAATCAGAAACATGGAGTGAAAAATACAGTAGGCAGGTATATATATTACAGCATATGAAAAGACGGGAGTTGCCTTACCAAGTCGGGGGTCAGTGCTAACAAGGCCAATTCAATCAAGGTGGAAGTGGCCTATTCCCAACAGTTGACAAGAAGGGGTGAATATCAACAGAGGAAAAATTACTTTTTGTAGGGCTAACAAGGCTAATTCAATTAGGGCGGATGTGGCCCATTCCCAGCAGTTCACAAGAAGGTCTGAGTATCAACCGAGGGAAAATTACTTTTTGTAGTGACCCAGCCACTCCCAGTCTTTATTCAGAGCTAATTTTATGGTGTCAAGTTTGCAAATTAATTCCAGTTCTGCAGTTTCTCATTGGAGTCTGTTTTTGAAGTTTCTTTGTTGAAGAATTGCCACTTTTAAGTCTGTTATTGAGTGACCAGGGAGATTGAAGTGTTCTCCTACTGGTTTTTGAATGTTACAATTCTTGATGTCTGATTTGTGTCCATTTATTCTTTTGCATAGAGACAGTCCAGTTTGGCCAATGTACATGGAAATTGAACCAGAGTCTCTTAGACCAGCTACCAAACTACTGAGCCGTCCTTCCAAACTGATGACTTCATATTTATTGCCCAGTATTTTAATTATTCCCTTACCTTGGGCCAACTTGTGCACATCAGTGAATTGCTATTGAAGTGACTACTTTCCTGGAGCCAAATCCTGATCCTGTATTCACACTGAAGAGTCCACTACCTCGTTCCTTGAATAACCTCATTGACTTCAGCACGATAGTGCTGTACACTGCAAACAATCGGGCTATGCCTACACAGTGTTTTGGAGGAGAGCTGGGGCTCTGAAGCCTTGGGAGGGGTGGACTTCAAACCCTGAGCTGCAGCCTGAGCTTTGCCTCCAAAGCACTGTCTACACAGCTGTTTTTGGAGTGCTAGCCCAAGCCTCTCAACCTGGACTGAAAGGCTCCCTCCCAAGGGCCCCAAAACACTATATCTCAAAATTGTGGGGTACTGGAAGCTTTCTCTTGGCAGATATTTTAATATATAGCTCACTGAATAACATTTGTTTATAACAAATAACATAGGATTCCCTGAATAACTGAGCGAACATAAAACCAGCCATATTGTGTCAGACCAATGGTCCATCTAGCTCAGTATCCAGTGTTCTGACAGTGGCCAATGCCAGGTGCCCCAGAGGGAATGAACAGAACAGGTGACAATCAAGTGATCCATCGCCTGTCTCCCATTCCCAGCTTCTGGCAAACAGAGGCTAGGGACACCATCCCTGCCCATCCTGGCTAATAGCCATTGATGGACCTATCCTCCATGACCTTATCTAGTTCTTTTTTTTGAACCTTGTTATAGTTTTGGCCTTCAAAACATCCTCTGGCAAAGAGTTTCACAAGTTGGCTATGCGTTGTGTGAAGAAATACTTCCTTTTGTTCATTTTAAACCTGAGGCCTATTAAGAGCTACCTAATCCAAGTGCATCCTAGTGCTTCTCACTTTAAAACTCCTAGGAAATGGTGTGGCTTCATATTTTCATACTGCAGAAAAAGAATTGTAATTCCAAGTATCCTGTAATGTTTGCTGTTTAAAAATGGTAATCAATACCTCCTTAACCCATTGTTTGTCTCGAGGCCTATACCTAATAGATAGATCTGAGCAATGGTATTGGTTTATTGTACTTTAATGGTTCTACATCAGAAATCATAGCTCTAAGGGCCTGTGGTCTAGAAGCTAAAAGTAGTAGTTGGAATTCAATTCACCAACAGCAGGGGACTGAATTCATGCCAGTAATTACTCTAGAAAAATATCAGAGGGGTAGCCGTGTTAGTCTGGTTCTGTAGAAGCAGCAAAGAATCCTGTGGCACCTTATAGACTAACAGATGTTTTGCAGCATGAGCTTTCATGGGTGAATACCCACTTCTTCGGATGCAAGCCACTGCTTGCATCCGAAGAAGTGGGTATTCACCCACGAAAGCTCATGCTGCAAAACATCTGTTAGTCTATAAGGTGCCACAGGATTCTTTGCTGCTTCTAGAAAAATAGTGTCTTCCCTAAAGGACGAATGCATAGCTTTCTGCTTTTGATTGGGAAATTTCAGCGGCAGATTGCTGAGGGGGATATTTTTGCAAAATTTTTTTGATCAAAGTCAGTTCCTTACTCTTTTAAAAAAGTGTCTGTCACCTTGTCTATGTTCTATTTATCACAAGAGAGTAGAAGAGACATCTCTTAAAGTGGCGGCCTTGTCAGCTTTTGAACTTAGAAACAAGCTGAAATAGAAGTGTGTTACCATTGTTTTACACACTGATGACTTTTCCAGAGAGGGTCTTCATCACTGGTTTTGTCTCATTACAGAAACAGAACTTCCTTGATAGGAAATGGTCGCAAGTTCTAGCTGGGGTGAATGTCTTTGTGTGAGTTCTTATTGTATGGCTGTTGATACACAATCTGTATGTGCTTTGCCCTCTGCCTCACTTAACTTCCTGACCTACTGCTATGACTGCAAAGTGGAACCATCTTGGTACCAGAGTTGAGAAAGATGGGTTCTTCTTGACCCCTTCCGATGGTTCCCAACTTTCAGCTGCACTATGACTTTTCATCTACCCTACAGGTATATATTTATTATTCTCTTGAAGACCTGAATCCTGCAAAGCATTACGCCCAGTTAAGATTTCCGAAATATCTCAGTTCCCACTTATGCACCCAAATAAGGATTAGATTTTCAGAAGAGGTCAGCAGTACAAAAACAGATGCAAGATATGACCGTTGCATGGACACATCCCACCAACCAAGAGGCTGCAGTCCAGAAAGAGGTTTGCCTTTGAAAATCCCTTACCCCAAAATACCACCGTGGAAGGTAACAAAACATGGAAAATGCCTTATAATTAACTTGGAGAGCCTGGTTCCTTCAAAATAACTCCATCCGGGCACTGACCTCAAACCCAGTGAGAGGATTGGTGACAGTATGACTAAGTACAAGCTGATGAATGACCCAAATGTGAATGTGCAGAACCTATGCAAACACTCACTGAGGCAGTGCCCTCCCCCACCCCATCAGTTTCCATACTCCCCAGAAAGAATGCAATGTAAGTGGTAACAGCAAACCGTGGCTGCAGTTTTGGCGCAACAAACTATGATGATATGCCTCACACCCCAACAGTAGCTCCTTGTTCTCCATGGGAGCTGCTGGGTGCTGAGCACTTCTGAAAATCCGTCCCTTAGCTTGGTGCTTATGTAGAAGAGTTAATCAAACATGGAATCTGTGTCTTGCAGGAAATTGGAATATTTTGATCCCAAATGGAACTGAAAAGTTGAAATGTTTCATGGACCAAAAAGGTTAGGGAAAAATTCAGGTCACCAATGCAGAAACCTTTCTGTAACTGGGAGAGCTGTCGGTCAAAGCAAAAGCACTTTGATCACACTTCTGTACTTCAGCTGCCACCCCTTTGAGTGGGCATGGAGCAGAGAATCATGAGACTATCTATGCCACACTAGGACTCTGCTTTACAGGGGGAATATCCTGGTGGCTGTATATGCTGGACTTACAGCCCATTGTAGCATATATAATAGGACCATAGTGCTACAATCAATCCGGTCTGTTGCTTACGCAGGAAAGGATGGTAGTAACAAAAAGCGGTTACATTTGGATAGTGTGCTTTGTTTCTTGTCACTGACATTTGTCTCTCCAACGTGAATCTCACTCTGGAAAAAAGCATTATCGCTTTATCCTGCATTTCGTTTTCATAATACAGAAACCAAATACAATAACACTGCTGTGTGTCATTGGGTATCTCAGCTGCAACAAATGTGTTTAGATTGCATTTTTCTTCTTGCTTATTAAAAATACAGTGCAGCTGTTTCCTTTTTAGTGGTTTTTCACATTAATGGATTGATTGCTTTGCTTTCATGAGGCTCTCTTTGTGTTTCTTTGGGCATTAATAAAAAGTTGATTGTTTAAGCACTAAACTAATTATCTGTGAGGACAATCCAATAAGAAGGGAATAGAGCCATGGCAAACCATATCAAAATAGGAGTCATATATTTTGAAATGGTTTTGAGAGTGGCAAATTATATGTTTTGTTCCCTCATAGTAGGACAAAATATTATTCTAAACTATATTAATAATAGTACAGGCAAGGGTCCCCAACCAGCACTGGAACCCTACTGTGCTAGGTGCTGTACAATCACATAGGAAGAAACAATCCCTGTCTAAGGGTGTGTCTACACTACAAAATTAGGTCAATTTTATAGAAGTTGATCTTTAGCAACCGATTTTATACAGTTGATCATGCATGTTCCCACTAAGTGCATTAGGTCGGCAGAGTGCATCCTCAATATCATGGTTAGAATTGACTCATGGAGTGGTGCACTGTGGGTAGCTATCCCACAGTCCCCGCTACCCATTGGAATTCTGGGTTAAGCTCCCAATGCCTGATGGGGCACAAACGTTGTCGTGGGTGGTTTGGGGTACATGTCGTCAGTCTCTCCTCCCTCCCTCCCTGAAAGCAATGGCAAACAATCATTTTGCACATTTTTTCCTGGGTTATCCATGCAGATGCCATAGCACGGCAAGCATGGAGCCTGCTAGCTGCGCACTGCTTTTGTGAGCATTGTAAACACCTTGTGCATTATCCTGCAGTGTATGCAGAGCCTGGCTAAGTGCTGCCAGTATAAGGACGATTGTTAGGAGGACATGCACACAGATGTTTCTGAAAGTATGGCATGTGGCAATTGGGACAGCATGGTGGCATTGGGGCATGTTGATACAGTGGAACGCCGATTCTGGGCCTGGCAAACAAGCACAGACTTGTGGGGCTGCATAGTGTTGCAGTTTCCCAGTGGCTGTTTCCCAGAGGGGAGGGACAGCTCAGTGGTTTGAGCATTGACCTGCTAAATGCACGGTTGTGAGTTCAAGCCTTGAGGAGGCCACTTAGGGATCTGGGGCAGAAATCAGTACTTGGTCCTGCTAGTGAAGGCAGGGGGCTGGACTCAATGACTTTTCAAGGTCCCTTCCAGTTCTAGGAGATTGGTATATCTCCAGTTATTATTATTGCATGCAGAAGGCCACTTTCATGGAACTTTGAGTGTTGCTTTCCCCCACCCTGAAGCGCAGGAATACCAAGATGAGACCTGCTCTGACAGTTGAGAAGCGAGTGGTGATAGCCGTGTGGAAGCTTGCAACACCTGACTTCTATCAGTCAATCTGGAATCAATTTGGAGTGGGCAAATCTACCGTGGGGGCTGCTGTGATCCAAGTAGCCAAGGCAATCAATAACCTTCTGCTAACAAGGGTAGTGACTCTGGGAAATATGCAGGCCATAGTGGATGGCTTTGCTGCAGTGGGTTTCCTTAACTGTGGTGGGGCGATGGATGTAATGCATATCTCTATCTTGGCACCGGACCACGTTGCCAACCAGTACATAAACCACAAGGGGTACTTCTCAATGGTGCTGCAAGCTCTGGTGGATTACAAGGGCCGTTTCACTGACATCAACGTGGGATGGTCAGGAAAGGTGTATGATGTTTGCATCTTTCAGAACTCTGGGCTGTTTGAAAAGCTGCAAGAAGGGACTTTCTTCCCAGACCAGAAAATGACCATTGGAGATGTTGAAATGGCAATGGTTATCCTTGGGGACCCAGCCTACCCCTTGCTCCCATGGCTTATGAAGCCGTACACAGGCAGCCTGGGCAGCAGTAACGAGCAGTTCAACTATATGCTGAGCAAGTGCAGAATGGTGGTAGAATGTGCCTTTGGACGTTTATAAGTGCGCTGGCACTGTTTGCTGAGTAGGTTAGAGCTCAGCACAACCAACATTCCCATTGTTATTGCTGCTTGCTCTGTGCTCCATAATATCTGTGAGAGTGAGGGGAAAACGTTTATGGCGGGGTGGGAGGTTGAGGCAAATTGCCTGGCAGCCAATTTTGAACAGCCAGACACCAGGGCGATTAGAAAAGGACACCGAGGCGCGTTGCGCATCAGAGAGGCTTTAAAAAACCAGTTTCATGACAGACCAGGCTATGGTGTGACAGTTGTGTGTGTTTGTCCTTGATGCAAACCCGCCTCCTTTGGTGAATGTACTTCCCTGTAAGCCAATACCCCACCCCCTTTCAACCACAGCTGGCAAAGGAAATAAAGTCCCTATTGTTTTGAATCTATTCATTCTTTATTTATTTTTAAAAAAATTGAGCTCACTGACAACGCTGACTAGTAAAAGGTAGCCCAGGTGCGGTTGGGGAGGAGAGAAGGACACGGCCACATTGCTTATTGTAGCCACACTACAAATCAAAGCTGTTTGAATGACAGCCTTCTGTTGCTTGGGCCATCCCCTGGAGTTGAGTGACTGGGTGCCTGGAGCCTCCCGCCCTTGTTCTTTGGTGTCTGGGTGAGGAGGATATGGAACTTGGAGAGGAGGGCAGGTGGTTACACAATGGATGCAGCAGGGGTCTGTGCTCTTGCTGGCTTTCCTGCAGCTCCACTAGATGCCTCATCATATCCGTTTGCTCCCCCATTAGCCTTAGCATTGCATCATGCCTCTGCTTTGCACACTCACTTAATGCTTTCCTGGCCTCTGCCACTGAATGCCTCCATGCATTATGCTGTGCTCTATCAGTACGGAAGGACTGCATGAGCTTGGAAAACATGTCAGCGCGAGTGTGGGGTTTTTTGCCTTCTAGTCTGCAATAACGTCAGGGACAGAGATGATGGGGGAGCATAGAAACATTTGCATCTGTGGGGGGAAAAAAGGGAGAGTGAAATTTAAGATGATACATTTCTGAGAACAAAAGGGGGACTCTTTCATAGTGAATCAAACAGTTCATAGCAGACAGCACATGTGCTTTAGGTACAGGGTTACATTTTGCCTTTTATGTTGAGCGCCTGCCGGTATGGTGACACATCACACACAGCTGGGCAACAGAATTCGGTTTCCAGGCAGCCATGGTAAGCCAAAGGGTAAGCGGGGTTGGCTTCTTCCATGTCCATAACACATGGGAATGGTTTCAAACCACAGTGCCCTCCTTTCCCATAGCAACCAATGCCGGTTGGTTTTGCCATTTAAAAGGAGGGCCTGCGCTTGCCGTTTAAAAGCAGAGGCTGCGGGTTTTGGAGTGGATGTGCAGCACACCCCTCCCACGCCCCACGTGGCTGTTCTCTGGGATGATCCCTTTTAGCCAAGCACAAACAGCCCAGCATGACTGGGGTCTAATGTGCCAGGGATCACCAAACAGAGGGGATTACTGTTCCTTTACAAAAATTCCCCTATTTCAACCAGGTGACCCTGAATGATATCACTCTCCCGAGGCTGACACAGAAAGATAAAGACTGAATGTTGCATGAATGCGACCAAAACCCAGGACCATTCGCTGCCATGCTTTGTGCTGCAATGATTCCAGATTACCACACCAAGCCAGTAGCAAGTCAAGTGTCCTACCGTGGAGGATGAGATAAGGCAGCCCTGCCCAGAAACCTTCTGCACAGGCTTTCAGAGTACCTCCAGGAGAGCTTCGTGGAGATGTCCCTGGAGGATTCCCACTCCATCCCCAGACACGTTAACAGACTTTTCCAGTAGCTGTCCTGGATATGGATGCATCCCAATTGTTCAGGGCAAATCAAACATTAAAGACAATTGCTTTTAACCCCTGTAGTGTAGTTACAAATGTGCACTCACCACAGGTGCCTTCTCCAGCTTCAGGGTCCAGGAACAATTCACCCTGGGAGGGTATTGGCTCAAAAGGTCCTGGCTGCCAGGGAGAACTGATTCTCCGCTTGCCTGCTGCTCATTCTCCTCCTCCTCTTCCTCATCTACAAAATCCTGATCCGTGTGGCTCCTTCCTTGCAGGTGTCCATGGACAGTGGTAGGGTAGTGGTAGGGTCCCCCCCTAGAATGGCATGCAGCTGATCATAGAAGCGGCATGTCTGGGGCTTTGACCTGGAACGATTGTTTGCCTCCTTTTGGTAGGCTTGCCTAAGCTCCTTAATTTTCATGTGGCACTGCTGTGTGTCCCTGGTGTAGCCTCTGTCCACCATGCCCTGTGCAATTTGGGCATATATATCAGCATTTCTTCTGCTGGATCGGAGTTCGGCCTGCACAGATTCTTCTCCTCATACAGCAATCAGATCCAGTGTCTCCCGTTTGCTCCATGCTGGAGCTCGTTTGCAATTCTGGGACTGCATGGTCACCTGTTCTGCTGAGCTCACCACGCTGACCATACAGGAAATGAAATTGAACGGTTTTGAGGGCTTTTCCTGTGTACCTGGCTAGTGCATCACATTGGAGCACTCTGGGATAGCTCCTGGAGGCCAATACCATCTAATTGCACAGCACTGCGTCTGCAGTACCTCAAATTCGACCCAGGAAGGTCGATTTTAGCACTACTTCCCTCATCAGGGAGGAGTACAGCAGTTGATTTAAAGAGCGCTTTAGGTCGGTGGAATGGGGTTGGTTGTGTAGCTCATTGCTTATAAAATTGACCTAATGCGGCTAAATTCAACCTAACCTCGTAGTGTAGAGCAGACCTAAGAGCTTACAGTCTAAATAGGCCAGCTGGGGCAAACGGTTGAAGGTGAAATGAGACATGAAGGGACTTGCCCAAGGTCACACAGCAGATCAGTGGCAAAGGCAGGAACAGAACGCTGGTTTTGTGGTTCCCTGTACATTGTCCCTACCACTGCAGGACAATGTCTCTTATTTAATAATCACTAGCAATAGCTACAATAGATGAGTGGCAAAGCCGACAAATACAAAGGCAGAGAGTGCATGTTTGATTTAGATGGTTTCTATTGAGGGGCTCAAGTGCATTTTATTTGGCTCTAACAAACTCTTCTTTGCATTGTCTAAGTGTTGTAGTCCAGTTGTTTCAGAGTTTGAATGAATGTGCAAAATCAGTTAAAGCTAGCAGGAAAGAGTGCTTTGGTTTGTCTTGTCTGCTGATGTAACTGGGTTATTTTCCTAATAGGCATTCTTGCTAATGATTGTTTAATGGTTGTTTAATGGCACTTACTTTCTTCTCCATGGGGACCCTAGAAAATGTGTTACCAGAGTAAATAAATAAACTCAGAGAAAAGATTATTGAACTGGGCAGCAAAATATTCAGCCTTTAACAGCATGGATCATAATGGTTACAATTCTGTGTCAACCATTATGTTAGTGGAGTTGAAGAGCCTCCATATTGTCCCCTGTAGAGAGAAGGCAGACTTGTGCTGCTCTATGCAAATACAGCTGGCCCTGTGGTAAGCATCCATGTAAAGTATGACAGCAATAGATATATTCTAGAGCCTTTCCACCATCTAATATCAGGGTTGGAAGGGACCTCAGGAAGTCACCTAGTCCAACCCACTGCTCAAAGCAGGACCAATCCCCAGACAGATTTTTGCCCCAGATGGTCCCCTCAAGGATTGAACTCACAATGCTGGGTTTAGCAGGCTAATGCTCAAACCACTGATCTATCTATCTGTCCCTCCTAATCCCATTGATCTTCAAAAAATACCACATGGAGGTAAATGATGGTAGACTTTGGCCCAGTGTAAGGTTATGAGAATGAAGGGGGGAAAGAACTAGAAATTCCTTGGGATTTCAAACCTTCATAGATTCTACTCTTTTTGGCCTCCATTCAGAGAGTTTCTCAAACATGTGTCTGACTTTAAGCACACGAGTAGTCTCTTTCAAGTCAAGGGAGTTACTCCTTGTTTAGAGGGCCTTATCCAGAGTCCACTGAAGTTGATAGGAATCTTCCTATAGACTTCAATGGATGCTGGATAATACCTAAGGTTAGACATGCGCTTAAATACCACCGTGTGTCAGGGCCTTTGTGTGGAAAAGGAAAAAACTTAAGATTTAGATGACAGTGACAGGCCATTGGCTATTTGTGAGACCATTGGAGGCACATTTAATAGAACAGCATTTGTTGTGAATTATGCTGTGTTGCAGAGTACTTTCATAGGCCCAGATTTTCAGAAAAGTTCTTCATTCAGCAGATCCCATTGACAGACTAAAACGAAGGGGCCAGATTTTCAAACGTGTCCAATGTCTCCCACCACTTCTATATCTTGGCTTTTGTCTGATCCCGTATACACTGGGGAGCTGAAAAAGATGGTGAAAACTGATAACTAAAGCATAGATGTATGCAGAAAAATCAGGAGGAAGTAGGCCAAAGGAGATGCTGGTCTAAAAGAAAGATCAGTGGGCAGTACTAGTTGGAGTCAGACGGTATGTGGAAAACAAGATGATCGATGAGATTTGGAAGTTCTCTAAGGCCTGGTCTACACTAGGACTTTAATTCGAATTTAGCAGCATTAATTCGAATTAACCGTGCACCCGTCCACCCCACGAAGCTATTTAATTCGACATAGAGGGCTCTTTAGTTCGACTTCTGTACTCCTCCCCGACGAGGGGAGTAGCGCTAAATTCGACATGGCTATGTCGAATTAGGCTAGGTGTGGATGCAAATCGACATTAGTAGCTCCGGGAGCTATCCCACAGTGCACCACTCTGTTGACGCTCTGGACAGCAGTCCGAGCTTGGATGCTCTGACCAGCCACACAGGAAATGCCCCGGGAAAATTTGAATTCCTTTTCCTGTCTGGCCAGTTTGAATCTCATTTCCTGTGTGGACATTGTGGCGAGCTCAGCAGCACTGGCAACGATGCAGAGCTCTCCAGCAGAGGTGTCCATGCAATCTCAGAGTAGAAAGAGGGCCTCAGCATGGACTGACCAGAAAGTCTTGGATCTCATTGCTGTGTGGGGCAATGAGTCTGTGCTTTCGGAGCTGCGCTCCAACAAACGGAATGCAAAGACCTACGAGAAGGTCTCCAAAGCCATGAGAGACAGAGGATACAGCCGGGATGCAATGCAGTGCCGCGTGAAAATCAAGGACCTGAGACAAAGCTACCAAAAAATCAAAGCAGCCAACGGACGCTCCGGAGCCCAGCCCCAGACATGACGCTTCTACGAGGCACTGCATGCCATTCTTGGTGGGTCTGCCACAACTGCCCCACCAGTGACCGTGGACTCCGACGATGGGATAGTGTCGACGGCCAGTTCCTCGGCGATGTTTGCGGACGGGGAAGATGAGGAAGGAGATGCGGGGTGGGGGCAGTCGACAGCGCTTACAACGCTGATTTTCCAGACAGCCAGGATCTCTTCATCACCCTCACTGAGATCCCCTACCAACCCTCCCCAGCCGTTACCCCAGACCCTGAATCAGGGGAAGGATCAGGCTGTAAGTGCTTTAAACATGTTAACATTTATTTTTCATGGAGCAGGAATAGTTACTAGTTGAAAAGAAGGTCAATATATATGGGGATAGAACAGAAATCCTCTTGGGAGATCTCCGAGAAGCTCTCCTGGAGGTAATTGAAAAGCCTCTGCATGAGGTTCCTGGGGAGAGCTGCCTTATTGGGTGCTCCGAAGTAGCACACTTTTCCGCGCCAGGCTTTCATCTGGTACTCCGGGACCATTGCCTCAACAAGCATGGCAGGATAGGCCCCTGGTTTGTGCTCGCTTTCACGCAGCATGCGCTCTCTATCTCTTTCTGTGACCCTCCTCAGGGTGATCTGGCTGGGAGACTCCTGCATTTAATTAGAGTAATTTGTTTACTATTAGTATTGGGAGTGCTTCACTGTTCCTTTGCATAACAAGAAGCGTCACTTTACAGCCACGTGGTGGAGGCTGCAGAGTAGCAGCATACAGGGATCTTTCCCATGGAACAGACGCGAGGGGGTGGAACATGGGCAGAGTTTATGCTTTCAGGATTGCCTGCAGCAAGAGGACAGTGGTATACATTCACTTTTAAGCAGCCAAAAGTCTTTGGCTTACCATGCTTGGCTGCTCCACGGATTCTGCTGTCCTGCCCCGCTTGTCTGATCTGCAGTGCAATCCCCCAGGCAATGAAAGCAAATTCCGAAAATTCAAACTTTCCCTGAGTGAGTGCGCATGAGATAGGTGCTGTGCATGGTCTTGTTCACAGAGACTGACTAGACTATGTTCATTGTTCGCAAAAATGTATCTTTGTAAAGAATTCACTCCCTTTTTCCCATCACACAGCTGCAACTGTATCCCGACCTGCTCCAGCATGCCCCTCACAGAAGCTGGCGCAGATTAGGCGGCACAAGAAAAAGACACGGGACGAGATGTTCGCAGAATTTATGGGCTGCTCCCGAGCCGAAGTGGCCCGGCAGAGCCAGTGGAGGGAGAACCTCTCTCAGCAGCAGCGCTCACACAGCGAACGGGAGGACAGATGGCGTCTGGAGGACCAGCAGGCGACTCAAACGCTGCTTGGGCTAATGAGGGAGCAAACAGACATGCTCAGGCACCTTGTGGATGTTCTGCAGGACCGCAGGCAGGAGGACAGAGCCCCCCTGCACTGTATCTGCAACCGCCCTCCCCCGCCACAAAGTCCAATATCCCCCTCACCCAAAATAAAAAGAAGGAGGTGTGCCAAGGGCCGTGAACACTGTCATTCCACCCCAGCAGAGTGCTCAAGTACCAAAAAGCTCTCATTCGCTAAATTTTGAGAAGTCCTTCCCTTTCTGGGTCATGCAAGGCCAAATCCCAGTTTCATCCACTAACTGTGTAGTTGATTATTAAAAATAGTTTGCTATTCATTACTGTTTCCGTCATTGTTCTTTACAGAAGACTTTGTGTGGGGGGGGAGGGGTTTGGTAATTGCATAGGACAGTCACCATTACCAGGGTACAGACATGGGGGCAGGATCTACAGCAGGTCACACACACAGTGCAGTCACTAGGCACCCTGGTCAGTCTCGGAGGTGTTTTTCATGTTCTGTGCATAGGCGGCAGGTGCCATGCTCCAGCTATATTTGGAGCTGGGTCTCTCCCCCGGCCCTGCCTGGATCGGGCCTTGGCCCCCACGGGTCTCTCCCCGCCCCGCCGCGCTGCGTCCCTGCCTGACAGTAGAGCGGCTCCCCTCAGAAATGCTGTCTGCTGCCCCAGGGTCCTAGTGCCTGCCATCCACAAATGGCAAGGCAGGCTGCCCTTACCCTGCCCTTCCACCATAGCCCTGAGCCTCTCCAATGCCCCAAACCCTCAGCCCCAGCCAGAGCCCTCATCCCCCTACACCTCCTCCCCCTTCCCACACACCCCTCACCCCTTCCTACGCCCCCACCCCCAGCCCAGAGCCTGCACCCCTCACCCCTTCCTGCACACCCACCTGTAACCGTCCTTCCCCCAGTCCTCCCCCGCCACAAGGCCACATAGCCCCCGCACACAGAGTCCCAAAAAGGAGGGATGGCAGGCTCCGTTGAAACAACCAGTCCGGCACTGCAGACCGCTCTAGGAGCAGGGGCCTGTCATTCCTCAAGTGTAGAAGCGGTCTGTACATCACTGCACATCCTACCCACCACAGTCTGTGTCCCTGTTTCAACCCTTTAATGCGAATTCATTAGTAAAGAAAACGTTGTTAATTAACAACATTCCATTAGCTTTATTTTTAAACATGTGTTGGAAGGGGGGATACGTGGTGAACGGGGTATGTAACCGCAAAAGAAAGTCAACAGTAACTGAAACAGGGGCAGGTTCAGCTTCTCTGCAACCTGAGGAATCTATCTTTCAAAGCCTCTCGGATGCACAGCGCTTCCCGCTGGGCTCTTCTAATTGCACGGGTTTCTGGCTGAGCGTAATCAGCAGCCAGGCGATTTGCCTCAACCTCCCATCCCGCCATAAAGGTCTCCCCCTTGCTCTCACAGAGATTGTGGAGCACACAGCAAGCAGCAATAACAATGGGGATATTGGTTTCGCTGAGATCCGAGCGAGTCAGTAAGCTCCTCCATGTGCCCTTGAGACGTCCGAAAGCACACTCCACCACCATTCTGCACTTGCTCAGCCGGTAGTTGAAGAGTTCCTTGTCACTGTCCAAGGTGCCTGTATATGGCTTCATGAGCCAGGGCATTAGCGGGTAGGCTGGGTCCCTGAGGATCACTGTAGGCATCTGCACATCCCCAACAGTTATTTTGTGGTCCGGGAAGAAACTACCTTCCTGCAGGCGTCTAAACAGACCAGAGTTCCTGAACACACGCGCGTCATGAACCTTGCCCAGCCACCCGACATTGATGTTGGTAAAGCGTCCCCTATGGTCCACCAGTGCTTGCAGCACCATTGAAAAGTAGCCCTTTCTGTTAATATACTGGCTGGCCTGGTGGGCCGGTCCCAGGATAGGGATGTGAGTCCCATCTATAGCCCCACTGCAGTTTGGGAATCCCATCGCGGCGAAGCCATCTATGACAACCTGGACGTTTCCCAGGGTCACTACCTTTGAGAGCAGGAGCTCAACGATTGTGTGGGCTACTTGCATCACAGCAAGCCCCACAGTAGATTTGCCCATGCCAAGTGGTTTGCTACTGACCGGTAGCAGTCTGGCGTGGCAAGTTTCCAGAGGGCTATGGCCACTCGCTTCTGCACACTCAGGGCTGCTTGCATCCGGGTGTCCTTGCGCTTCAGGGCAGGGGACAGCAAGTCACACAGTTCAAGGAAAGTACCCTTACGCATGCAGAAGTTTCGCAGCCACTGTGATTCATCCCAGACCTGCAGCACTATGCGGTCCCACCAGTCCGTGCTTGTTTCCCGGGCCCAGAATTGCCGTTCCATAGCATGAACGTGACCCATTGCCACCATGATCTCCACAGCGCGGCGTACCCTGCTTTGTGAGAGGTCTGCGCCACTCTGTGACTTCATGTCCTCACCGCGCTGCCAGAGCCTCCTTGACCGATTTCTCAGCATCTGACTGTTGAAGAGGTGTACAATAAGGTGCGAGGAGTTGACAACGGCCATAAGTGCAGCGATGATCGCAGTGGGCTCCATGATCGCAATGGAGTGCTGTGGCATCCGCGCTGTCACTAACAGGAAAAGTGCGCCGGCGGGAGTGACGGTTCAATGATGACAGTTACCCAAAAGCACCCTCGACACATTTTTTCCCCCAGCAGGCATTGGGGGCTCTACCCAGCATTCCAATGGGCAGCGGGGACTGCGGGAACTGTGGGATAGCTGCCCACAGTGCACCGCTTCCAAAGTCGACGCTTGCCCCGTTAGTGTGGACTCACAAAGTCGAATTAGTGTCCTTAGTGTGGACACACAAATTCGACTTTGTAAGGTCGATTCCACAAATTCGATTTAAGTTGAATCGAACTACTCTTGTAGTGTAGACATACCCTAAGAGTTTCAATCAATTAAGGTAACTCAGACTGAGCATATTCTTGCTATGGGAAAGCTTACAGAAAAAATATGTGATGGATAAAAAGAGAATATTTAAAGTAATATTTTATTTGAAACAATTAAAAGAATTCACCGTGGAACAGCCCAGACAAGGGAGCAATTTTAAAATGTTAAAAGATAGAGTGGAGCAGGATATAGATTAAAAAAGGAGGCGAGGGAACTGAATTGCTGTATTACAAGTGTAAAGGAATTTTGTCGAGATGCAGTGCAGTCTGATTTAGTTTGAGGGACGGATAAGAACAATAGAATTTAATGTTATAATAGGCTGGTGAAGACTTTACATCCCTACCAAGGCAGGAGACAATTTCTGTGGCTCTGGTAATGATACATGGTGTCAATCAGTTACTACACAAGTTCATGCACTTTGGCTAGATGAGAATTTTAATACCCATTTCAAATTACCTGCAGAGTCCTACGCTTTTCAGAGTACAGCGCAAGACAGCTTGGGGGAGAGAGGGGCAGGAGGGGTGGACAGTTGAGATTTCAGAATCTCTAGCACATGCAAATGAAGAATGCTGTCCAGTATCAATCATCTTTATATTTAATGAACCCCTCCCTATTTGCAGCTCAGATGCTCAGTGCAACAAAGTAAAACTCAATTAAATCTCAGGTGGTTTATTTCTAGGCTTTTTATTGTATTTTATTTTATCTTGATCCTGAAACTTTTGTAACCAGCCTCCAGTGCTTGGAAAATGAATCAAAGGCAGAACCAAGCCACCCCAAAGACTGAGACATTTCTCAATAGCTCCCTAATTCGTGCTTTTCAGTTTCTCAGACAGTTGTTGTTGTTTCTGTTTTTTCTTCAACATAAGGCTGAGTGCCTGGAGGTTGAGTGGAATGTGGAGTCCAATAAAATGACTTTTGAAAAATTAAAATCCATTGTACCTTTTCAGGTCCAAATAAACTTTTTCTATCCACATTCTGACTGCATATACTGTATGTGACTATTGGTCATAAAGCAAAAGTGGATTGTTGCTGTGCAGAAGGTTTCCCACTAGCCTCTGAATGCTACTGAAAATGTGAACAGGGAACATGAGAGCTTGCTCAGGCTAAGTGGCAAACAGCAGTTACTGGGACTCTGCAGGATAGCAGCAAAAGTTACTGACACTCTGCAGGATAGCAGTGTCTGGAACCTGGAACAACAAAGCGACAAACAGGAGCAGAAATGAACAAAGATGCTACATGCAGAGTTAGTAGGCAGCTCTAAGGGGATCACCTAGACCTGAACTAGGGACTTCTTAAGTTGCAGGCAAATGCTCTACCACGGAGCTATGCCCCGGCAAAGGCTTGTTGCCTTTTGCACACATCATAGTTCAACCCAGGAAAAAAACTAGACATTTCTAGTCTCCTTTCCGGATCATATCGGGTCACATCTTCTATTGTATTGACACGTGTACTGCATAAAGCACTACAGGTCCTAAATGATATTGGATTGGTAGGAAAAAATTTCTTCTTTCATATAGACATTAGGCAGGCATAAGACCACCAGTCAGTGGGAGTATATTGAGAACAATTTCACAAGCGTAAAGGACTGCAACCCTAGTGTGTGCAACATAGCCAGGGTAAGGGGTGGGCAAACATTACATAAAGGCAAGGGACTCGCTACATGGCACTAGCATGGAGAAAACGGAAATGGAGCATTGACTTCTTTCCTTAAGAAGCAGCTGTCGCTTCCAGGTGAAGGGAAGCGTTCAGGAGGGCACCTAGAATTAACAGTCAGATGTGCCACCACTGAGCTATGCCTCCCTCCTTCTCCCTTCCTCAAGCCTCTGATTCGCTGATTCTTGCTTAGTTGTCCAGTGCTAACACGCACATTGGACTGAGACCTCAAACGCAAGGGAAATTGACATCAGCTTTCTGTCCTCTTGAGGTACATTAGCATCCTTCCGGCTACACTCTCGTGTCTGGCAGATAATGTCTTTCACGTTGGCTAGATTCCCAACATTTGCAATGTCCCATCTTTGAAATACTAAAGAGAACAGCAAAATAAATAAATTAATAGTGAGTACTGCACTAGAGGCCGGGAGTTAAATGGAACTCAGCCAGGGCGGTGACTTCTCAGTTTCCACCTGATGGCACAAGAAATCCAAGTTTCAGCCCCAGTCCTGCCATTCACTCCATGTGGCATCAGGAACTGGCTCACCTAGACTCAGTTGCAGACTCAAGGTCATAGGAGCTAAGCATCGTCTCATCAGCACTATGTGGAATACGTTCTCGAGTCTGGAGTTCAGCTAACTGTGTAGGAATCTCTCTTTTCATCTGATTAGCCAAGAATAGAAATGGACAGGGCTAAAAGACCAGCTGGATCTGATTTCCCTAAGGTAATATGTTAACCTGAACTGAATGGCACTCATAAAAGTTGGATCCTGGTGTGATTCCCAAGCCTAAATACTGCAAATTATATGAAAAGTTAATTGATTTTCCCATGCTTACAATGCAACTGGCATAAAAATAAATGAAGAAGGGGGAGGAAAAAAATTAGGCAATAAAAAGAGTAATTTTGGGCCTCATAAACTTGTGTTTAAAAATCAATTGGTTGTGTGCTTTGCCTTGTAAATATTCCATCACTCTGCCCCTGAATGCCATCTTCCTTTTCATCTAGCTTGCTTTTTTATTTTATTTTATTTTATTTTTGTTGGGGGAAGGAGAGGAAATACTTAAAAGTTCTTTGAGGAATTAATCGTAGTGTAGTCTTTCTTCTGGGTTTCTCAGTTTCTTGTAAATTTGCCTTGGTAGGAATAGATCATTTCAGAGTTTCAGCTCCTGCTCCATCTCACTCTTATCTGGAACAGGCAGAGATTGATTTTGTTCCAATTCAGAAGAGACAATTATCTTAATTATCATCTGATAATAATCTAGCACAGCCATCACTTCTCATTATGCCAGTCATAACTGTCAAGCTGATAAGTTTGTGCTCCCCTTGTCTGTCTGTCTTTATCATCTGTTCTCTTACACAGCTTGGATTTCTTGCTTTTTGCCTCTACCGCTCTCTCTCTCTCTCTCTCTGTTCTTGTCTGGTCTCCATTTCTGTGTGATCTCTCACACGCCCACACATAGACCTGGTCACAATACGCAGTAGACCCATCCCATGCACCTGGTCCTAGTTTCTGGGCAGACACTATCTAGGCAAAGGATCTGGTCCAAGAGGTGAATATAGCTGGGCTGCTTTGTAATAGTGACCATAATATAATTAAATTTAACAGCCCCGTGGCAGGGAAAACACGATAGCAGCCCAACACTGTAGCAATTAATTTCAGAAAAAAATGAGGAGGTTAGTTAAACAGAAATTAAAAGGTACAGTGCCAAAAGTGAAATCCCTATAAGCTGCATGGACACCTTAAAGACACCATAATAGAGGCTCAACTTAAATCTAGACCCCGAATTAAAAAGCACAGTAAGAGAACCAAAAAAGTGCCACCGTGGCTAAACAGCAAAGTAAGAGAAGCAGTGAGAGGCAAAAAGGCATCCTTTAAAAAGTGGAAGTTAAATCCTAGTGAGGAAAATAGAAAGGAGCATAAACTCTGGCAAGTGAAGTATAAAAATATAATTAGGAAGGCCAAAAAAGAATTTGAAGAACAGGTAGCCAAAGACTGAGACTTAGTACATCAGAAGCAGGAAGCCTGCTAAACAACCAGTGGGGCCACTGGATGAGCGAGATGCTAAAGGAGCACTCAAAGACGATAAGGCAATTTGAGGAGAAACTAAATTAATTCTTTGCATTGGTCTTCACGGCTGAGGATGTGACAGAGAGTCCCATCCCTGAGCCATTCTTTTTAGGTGACAAATCTGAGGAACTGTCCCCGATTGAGGTGTCATTTGAGAGGCTTTTAAACAAATTGATAAACTAAGCAGTAATAAGTTACCAGGACCAGATGGTATTCACCCAAGTGTTCTGAAGGAACTCAAATGTGAAATTGCAGAACTACTAACTGTAGTCTGTAACCTATCATTTAAATCAGCTTCTGTACGAAATGACTGGAGGATAGCTAATGTGACATCAATTTTTAAAATGGGCTCCAGAAGTGATCCTGGCAATTACAGGCCTGTAAGCCTGACTTCAGTACTGGGCAAACTGGTTAAAACTATAGTAAAAAACAAAATTACCAGACACATAAACAAACATAATTTGTTGGGAAAGAGTCAATGTGGTTTTTGTAAAGGGAAATCATTCCTCACCAGTCTACTAGAATTCTTTGAGGGGGTCAACAAGCATGTGGACAAGGGGGATCCAGTGGATATAGTGTGCTTAGATTTTCAGAAAGCCTTTGACAAGGTCTTTCACCAAAGACTCTTAAGCAAAGTAAGCTGTCAAGGGATAGGAGGGAAGGTCCTCTCATGGATTGATAACTGGTTAAAAGATAGGAAACAAAGGGTAGGAATAAATGGTCAGTTTTCAGAATGGAGACAAATAAATAGTGGTGTCCCCCAGGGGTCTGTTCTGGGCCAAGTCCTATTCAACATATTCATAAATGATCTGGAAAAAAGGGTAAACAGTGAGGTAACAAAATTTGCAGATGATACAAAATTGCTCAAGATAGTTAAGTCCCCAGCAGACTGTGAAGTGCTACGAAAGGATCTCTCAAAACTGGGTGACTGGACAACAAAATAGCAGATGAAATTCAGTGTTGTTAAATGCAAAGTAATGCACATTGGAGAAAACAATCCCAACTATACAACATATAAAATGATGGAGTCTAAATTAGCTGTTACCATTCAAGAAAGAGATCTTGGAGTCATTGTGGATAGTTCTCTGAAAATATCCACTCAATGTGCAGCGGCAGTCAATAAAGCAAACAGAATGTTGGGAATCATTA
This sequence comes from Mauremys reevesii, assembly GCF_016161935.1. Taxonomy (NCBI): domain Eukaryota; kingdom Metazoa; phylum Chordata; order Testudines; family Geoemydidae; genus Mauremys; species Mauremys reevesii. The sequence goes on from NC_052627.1 coordinate 7,422,650, forward strand.
AGAAAGGGATAGATAATAAGACAGAAAATATTATATTGCCTCTACATCAATCCATGGTATGCCCACCCCTTGAATACTGCATCCAGATGTGGTCGCCCCATCTCAAAAATGATACATTGCGATTGGAAAAAGTTCAGAAAAGGGCAACAAAAATGATTAGGGGTATGGAACGGCTTCCATATGAGAAGAGATTAATAAGACTGGGATTTTTCAGCTTGGAAAAGAGACGGATAAGGGGAGATATGATTGAGGTCTATAAAATCATGACTGGTGTAGAGAAAGTAAATAAGGAAGTGTTATTTACTCTTTCTCAGAACACAGGAACTAGGGGTCACCAAATGAAATTAATAGACATCAGGTTTAAAACAAACAAAATGAAACATTTTTTTTCACACAATGCAGAGTCAACCTGTGGAACTCCTTGCCAGAGGATGTTGTGATGACCAAGACTATAAAAGGGTTAAAAAAAGAACTAGATAAATGCATGGAGATTAGGTCATCAATGGCTATTAGCCAGGATGGGCAGGGTTGGTGTCCCTAGCCTCTGTTTGCCAGAAGCTTGGAATGAGTGACAGGGGTTGGATCACTTGACGATTCCCTGTTCTGTTCATTTCCTCTGGGGTACCTGGCATTGGCCACTGGTTACAGGGCTAGATGGACCTTTTGTCTGACCCAGTATGACTGTTCTTATGTGGGTTTGTTTTAGTTGTGGCCCCTTGCATGTTTCTTACAACTGTCTTAAATGAAGGGTGCTTTCACACGTCACTGTGAACAAGGTTTTATCTCAACCCAAAGCAAGTTTTCACCTCTTTGTGCTAATATGTATATACAGTCCCAAACACCCAGGCTGTGAATCTGGGGGGGGGGGGATCACGATCCACTGGGAGGTTGTAGTAAACAAGTTTCAGAAGCTTGCCAGCATTCTCCCTTTGCTTGTGGCTTGATTGCAGGGGACTTCTGAAACTTGATTCTCTTGTAACACTGGGTCACAGGATGGGAAAGGATGGGAATCTCTGGCCTAGCACAATAGGGTCCTGATCTCTGATTGAAGTCTTCACGTGCGAGTAGAAAGTTAGTAGTAATAGGAGACAGAAACTGATCCATCATTCTTCCTGTGCCTAAAGCCCCAGCATACCATCTCTCACTCAGAATCAGAGGTGACACATGGGTGGGATGCGGGGTCATATGCAACCCCCAGATTACTCAGTCACATGATGCTGCCAGGCCCCCTCCCTGAAGAGCAGCTGAGCCAGCCAGCTGTGCCAAGCAAGGACAGGCAAAGGTAGGAGCAGAGGAACAGCTGGGAGCTGCTTGGAGGTAATGCTGCTTTCCCAGAGTTGGGGGACTGCTTTCTGGAAGCGGGGAGGCTGCCTGAAAGGGGAGAGGGGCCTGACTCGAGCTGCTGTGGGGTTCTGCCCCACCCACCAGCAGGCAGAGGTTGTCTCGGCTCAGAATTGTATGTAGTTGTGGAAGGATTAAATTTTTATCAGTCAATGCTGATAAATATTGATTTCACCATATTACACACAAACCGACAAAATAGTTCCATAGATCATCTAAAGTTACAGATGGCGTTTTTCTTACTTTAGCTGATTGAGAACTTACAAGAGTTGGATTTGAGGACATTTACTTTGTGTATGTTGACACGTGATGTTGAGAATTTGTGCTTTAACATTTTGTATCTCAGCATTTATAGTCATTATCTGATCTCGCATTGTCTCTTATTCATAATTTCCCGCAACTGTGAACATTTAAATTGAAAAAAATGCAAATGCTTAAACATCAGTATTATCCATTGAAATTTATAATAAAATAAAATAGGAATTAAATTCTACCAAGTCTAATTATGTGATGACAGTCACATGAAAAAGCCAGGAATAGGAGGAAAATGGTTAACGCATCTTCTCAGAATGCAGTATATGGACACTAAAATATCCAGGACACACCCAACTTTCTCCAGAAACTCTGCAACATTAAAAACCTCTTTGAGAGCAGCATCCTTGTCACCATGGATGTAACCTCCCTATACAACAACATCCCTCACAATGATGGCATCTCTGCCTGCCTCAAGTATCCATGAGACAATGGGCAACCCTCAGATATCCACCCCAAACACATCACCAAACTCTTCTACTTCATCCTCACCAGTGACAATTTTACATTTAACAACAAACCCTTTGCCAAACCATGGGAACAGCCAGGGGTACTAGGATGGCTCCCTAATATGCCAACATCTTATTAGGAAAAACTTTTTCACTAGGAGGGTGGTGAAGCACTGGAATGGGTTCCCTAGGGAGGTGGTGGAATCTCCTTCCTTAGAGGTTTTTAAGGTCAGGCTTGACAAAACCCTGGCTGGGATGATTTAGTTGGGATTGGTCCTGCTTTGAGCAGGGGGTGGGACTAGATGACCTCCTGAGGTTCCTTCCAACCCTGAGATTCTATGATCTTCATGGGCCACCATGAGGAAGAATTTCTGCACAAATGCACTACAAAACCAATGGCTTACCTCAGATAGAGTGATATTTCATCCGCTGGACAGACTACCTAAACCACCACCTCCTCCACCACCCATCTATTAAACTCTCTCTAGAACATTTCTACACCAGCATCAACTTCCTTGACATCACAATTAGCTTCAGCAATGGAATCCTATGGAAAACTATGTACAGGAAATCCATGGATCACCACACCTACCTTTATAGCTCCACTAACCACCCCCAAACACAGCAAGAAATATGTTATCTACAGCCAGGCACTCAGATACCATAGAATATGCTCCAAAGAGAAAGTCTGGGATATGTAACTTAACACACTTAAAGCTGCCTTCACCAAACAAGGATAATCCACCAGAGAAATAGATTGCATTATGGAATGGGCCACCCAAATACCCAGGGAGAACCTGCTTCAATACAGAAACAAAATTCCCTCCAACTGCACACCCCAATCTGGCACCTACCACCCCACATTGAAGCCAATATAAGGTATCCTTAAACAACTACAACTCATACCTGTTGGGGACCACATCCAGAAAGAAATCTTTCCTGAACCCCCCTTTTCTGGCCTGTAAAGAACCCCTCGACCGCTCCAAGCTCATCATCAGACGAAAACTCCCCACAGACCAGGACACACCAACTCAAAGTGACTCCAGACACTGCCATAACAGATTCAAAACCTTTAGACGTTTCTCCACTGCTATGATGATCAACGCCCCCAATGACACACTTTTCAAGATCCATAGGTCCTGCACATATCTATCACAACACGTGATATACGTCATCCAGCACACAAAATGTCCCAATAACGTCTATTTGGATGAAACCAGACAATCACTATGCTCTCAAATGAACTCACTCATAAAAACAAGACAAAAACACCCTATCAGCCATGGGTGAACACTTTTTACAAACCAATCACTCTACATCTGACTTCTCAGTCCTTGTCCTCAAAGGAAACCGGCACAATACCTTCAAAAGACAAGCCCAGGAGCTTAGATTCATAACTTTGCTAGACACTAAAAATCATGGATTGAACAGAGACACTGGATCTATGGCTTATTACAACAATCTGTAACCCACTAACTTCCCCCTTCCATGACTGGAGAGACATTAATGGGCCACTTCACCTTGAATAGTCCCTTGAAATATGTGTTGACTATTCATGCTAAACCATCTGTTGCATCTTGTATTTAGCTCTGACACTCTGAGTACATTTCCCAGACCCAAAAAAAGAGCTCTCGGTAAGCTGGAAACCTTGTCTCTCTCACACTGACAGAAGTTGGTCCAATAAAAGATATTGCCTGACCCACTTTGTCTTATTAATTAAAGTGAACACTTGTACTTCTGTATCCTACAAAAGACTTCAAGAGATCTTGTGGGTGGGAACTGAGGCACAGCTAGCAAACAGGGGGCCGCAAACAGGGGAGTTTGAGAGAGGGCAAAGATCCCACTGCTGGACGAGCAAGGTGTGAGTACTAACCTTGGGGTGAGTGAGTTTGTTTGGCTGTTTGTGTTTTTCTTTCAGGTTATTTAAGTTACAGGGTCAGTTGGGTCTATTGGGATTGTATGTTTGGGGACTGTTTGAGCCTTTGTTCCTTTGATCATCCTTGATCAGCCTCAATCAGCTTTGTGATCACCCTCCCCCCCGTGTGATTAACACCGGGGTAGGACTGACCTAGGAGGAGGCTTAAAAGCCAGAGGCTAAGTGACCAAGGGGAACTAGCGAACAGGGGACCGCAAACAGAGGAGTTTGTGTGAGGGAGATGTAATATAATCGCTATGGTTAGGAAGGGCCACATCGCCAGTGCCAATGATGCTCCTGTCTCCTCCATCTGTGCCTGTATCCAGACAGAGAGCCTAACCATGGATGCCTCTACCCAGATCCTAGTATGGATTTGCAGACTGGGGCCTGCATTTCCCACTCACAGGGAGCCAGGCTGGGGGGACCATCCAGTGTGAAAGGTGCCTGCTGGTAGAATCTCTCAGGAAGCAGGTGGGGGAGCTACAGGAGGAGGTGGCCAGGCTGAAGAGCATCCATGCACACGAGGAATTCCTTGACAGTATTCGTATGGAGACTTCCAAGGCTGAGGACGCTGTCCAGGTAGAACAGACTGCTGTCATGTCACTGGGGGAGGAGGATAAGGGTCTGGTACAGGGAGGATACTGGCTGCTGGTTACTTCTGGCATCAGGCAGTGCTCCACCCCTACTCCCAACCCACCCACTATGGTGATGGGGAACCGTTATGCTGCCTTGGCAATGAGCGATGAGGAATCACCCTCACAGGTGGTGGAGGAGAAGCCATGTACCCCCAAGGCTGGGAGGATCACAGCCATCACTCCCAGGTGGAAATGTAGGGTTGGAGACTCTCTTCTGAGTGGGATGGAGGCACCCATCTGTCACCCTGACATGGCATCTCGGGAAGTATGCTGCCTGCCAGGGGTCTGTATCTGAGACTTTAAGGAGGAATTGTCAAGGATCATCTGGCCCTCTGACTACTACCCCATGCTATTCATCCATGTGGGCACTAATGATACTGCAAGATCTGACCCTCAGCAGATCAGAAGTGACTACAGGGCTCTGGGAATAAGGATAAGGGAGCTGGGAGCATGTGTGGTGTTCTCTTCAGCCCTTCCAGTCAAGGGTAGGGGCCTCAGCAGAGACAGATGCATCCTGGAGCTGAATGCCTGGCTGCGAAGATGGTGTCGCCAGGACAGCTTCGGCTTCCTTTATCATGGAATGCTGTTCCTGAAAGAAGGACTGCCAAGCAGAGATGGGGTCCACCTATCGAGGAAGGGGAAGAGCATATCTGGCTACAGCCTAGCTAACCTAGTGAGGAGGGCTTTAAACTATGTTCGAAGGGGGCAGGTGACCAAAGGCCACAGGTAAGTCAAAAACATGGAAACCTGGGAGAATGGTCAGAATCGGGGGGGGGGGGGGCATGAGCTGTTATAACAGAAATAAGGAAGAGACAAGACAGAACTGGAGGAATCAAATTAGTATCTTAGATGTCTGTATACTAATACAAGAAGTATGGGGAATAAGCAAGAAGAACTGAAAATGCTAGTAAATAAACACAGCTATTACATAGCTGATATCACAGAGACTTGGGATAATACGCATGATGGGAATATTGGTATAGAAGGGTACAGCTTGCTCAGGAAGGACAGGCAGGGAAAAAAGGGAAGAGGTGTTGCTTTATATATTAAAAATGTATACACGTGGACTGAGGTTGAGACAGAAATAAGAGACACACTTGTTGAAAGTCTCTGGGTAAGGATAAAGCGCAGGAGCTGGTGGTGATGGGGGACTTCAACTACCCAGACATTTGTTGGGAAAATAACACAGCAGGGCACAGATTATCCGACAAGTTCTTGGAATGTATTGGAGACAGTTTTTTTATTTCAGAAGATGGAGAAAGCTAGTAGGGGGAGGCTGTTCTAGATTTGATTTTGACAAATAGGGAGGAACTGGTTGAGAATTTGAAGTGGAAGGCAACTTGGGTGAAAGTGATCATGAAATGATAGAGTTAATGATTCTAAGGAATGGTAGGAGGGAGAACAGCACAATAAAGACAATGGATTTCAAGAAGGCAGACTTTAGCAAACTCATGGAGTTGGTAGGTATGATCCCATGGGAAGCAAGTCTAAAGGGAAAAACAATTGAAGACAGTTGAACAGTTTTTCAAAGCGACATTATTAAGGGCGCAAGAGTAAACTATACCACTGCATAGGAAAGATAGGAAGTAAGGCAAGAGACCACCCTGGCTTAACCAGGAGATCTCCAATGATCTAAAACTCAAAAAACAGTCCTACAAAAAGTGGAAACTCATTCAAATTACAGAGGATGAATATAAACAAATAACACAAGTATGTAGGGACAAAGTTAGAAAGGCCAAGGCATAAAACAAGATCAAACTAAAGGCATAAAACAAGATCAAACTAGCTAGAGACATAAAGGGTAACAAGAAGACATTCTACAAATACATTAAAAGCAAGAGGAAGAGCAAGGACAGGGTAGGCCCATTACTCAGTGAAGGGGAAAAGACAATTACAGAAAATGTGGAAATGGTAGAGTTGCTTAATGACTTCTTTGTTTCGTTTTTCACCAAGAATGTTCGTGATGATTGGATGTCTAACATAGTGAATGCCAGTGAAAATGAGGTAGGATCAGAGTCTAAAATAGGAAAAGAACAAGTTAAAAAATACTTAAACAAGTTAGATGTCTTCAAACCACCAGGGCCTGATGAAATGGCATCCTAGAATACTCAAGGAGCTGACTGAGGAGATATCTGAGCCATTAGTGAGTATCTTTGAAAAGTCAGGGAAGACGGGAGACATTCCAGAAGTATCTATCTATAAAAAGAGAAATAAGGACAACCCAAGGAATTACAGACTAGTTATCTTAACTTCTGTACCTGGAAAGATAATGGAGCAAATAATTAAGAAATCAGTTTGCAAACACCTGGAAGATAATGGGGTGATAAGTAACAGTCAGCATGGATTTGTCAAGAACAAATCCTATCAAACCAACCTGATAGCTTTCTTGAACAGGGTAACAAGTCTTGTGGATGGGGGGAGGTGGTACATGTGGTACATCTTGACTTTAGTAAGGCTTTTCATACTCTCTCGCATGACCTTCTCTTATACAAACCAGGGAAATACAACATAGATGGAGCTACTATAAGGTGGGTACATAACTGGTTGGAAAATCATTCCCAGAGAGTAGTTATAAGTGATTCACAGTCATGCTGGAAGGGCATAATGAGTGGAGTCCCGCACTGGGTCCGGTTCTGTTCAATATTTTCATCAATGATTTAAGACAATGGCATAGAGAGTACACATAAAGTTTGTGGTTGATCCCAATCTGGGAGGGGTTGCAAGTGCTTTGGAGGATAGGATTAAAATTCAAAATGATCTGGACAAACCGGAGAAATGGTCTCAAGTAAATAGGATGAAATTCAACAAGGACAAATGCAAAGTCCTCCACTTAGGAAGGAACAATCAGTGGCCCACATACACAATGGGAAATGACTGCCTAGGAAGGAGTACTGCGGAAAGGGATCTGGGGGTCATAGTGGACCACCAGCTAAGTATGAGTCAACAATGTAACACTGTTGCAAAAAAAAGCGAACATCATTCCAGGATGTTGTGGCAGGGCTGGGGTAAACCCCTGGAATGCCCTGCTAAAATGCTGGCTAAGCCCTGCTTTCTGGTAGGGAGGCCAGGGGCGGGGGCCCAGCAGTCAGCAGAGAGCCCTGCTGCCGGCCCTAATGAGGGCTGGCTCACTGCTATGAGTTGAGTTAAGTAGCGACAGCTGGGCTGAGGAGGAGGAGGGCTATAAAAGCCCAGAGGAAAGCTCAGTGAGGAGGCTAGCTGGGATGGGGTAGGAGGGTTACATCTCTGTCCTCTCACCAGGGGAAAAGAGCCTCACGGGCCAGGAGACCCTGGGAAGGGGCTGACTGGGGATGGCTGTTGGGGGGGGGAAAGGAGACAACACGGTTGCACTGTAAATAAAGACACAAGGGTGAGGCACTGAAGGAGGCATGGGGACTCTTTATTTTAACCAGCCAGCACAGGACACAGGCACGAGAGAGGGGAAACCTGTATGGACCCTGTGACAGATGTATTAGCAGGAGTATTGTAAGCAAGACACGAGAAGTAATTCCTCCGCTCTACTCTGCGCTGATTAGGCCTCAACTGGAGTATTGTGTCCAGTTCTGGGCACCACATTTCAGGGAAGATGTGGATGAATTGGAGAAAGTCCAGAGAAGAGCAACAAAAATGATTAAAGGTCTAGAAAACATGGCGTATGATAGAAGATTGAAAAAATTGGGTTTGTTTAGTCTGGAGAAGAGAAAACTGAGAGGGGACATGATAACAGTTTTCAAGTACATAAAAGGTTGTTTCAAGGAGGAGGGAGAGAAATTGTTCTTCTTAACCTCTGAGGAGAGGACTAAAAGCAATGGGCTTAAATTGCAGCAAGGGCTGTTTAGGTTGGACATTAGGAAAAACTTCCTATCTGTCAGAGTGGTTAAGCACTGGAATAAATTGCCTAGGGAGGTTGTGGAATCTCCATCATTGAGGATTTTTAAGAGCAGGTTGGACAAACACCTGTCAGGGATGGTCTAGATAATAGTTCTGCCTTGAGTGCAGGGGACTGGACTAGATGACCTCTCAAGGTCCCTTCCAGTCCTACGATTCTATGTGACTTGCTCAGATTCATTTAGGATGTTTATGGCAGAGCCAGGAATGGAACCCAGCTCTCGTGAGTACAGTGTCTTAGCCACAAGACAGTCCTTCCTTTAAGAGTATAATTAAGAGATTAAATCAATATGAACTTCTAAACATTGAAGAAATCTATTCTTATAACCTGCAGGCAAAATGATTGCATCTGAGAATCCTCCAATATTGAATGGGAGCCATTTCAAGCTTCCTATTCCGATCCTTTCATTTTAGCTATGCTGAGCCTCGGAAGCTGCTAGATTAATCTTTGAAGGAATAAATATGCAGAGAGATATGGAATCTCAGAATCCATTTCCACTGTAATTGAAAAACTTCATGTGTGATTTAGAGAGCTTTTATTGTTAGTGAAGAGCTTGAATACACCTTCTCTAGTAACTTTGTATCTGTCTCCTGTTCCCCAAACTTCCAACCCTTCTTGCACTGGGGGAATACGATAAATTATTGCAAACCAAGGAATAGTTCTTAAGGTACAATGCCTTTATAGGAAGAGATCTTTTGTTTGCTAGTCGTTTCTTCTAGGAAGTCACATACCTGTAAATATCATAAGAAATTTTATCATATATATAGAGCGAAAATATATACATCAAAAGACAAGGTTGGAGTGGGGTGGTGGAGGGGGAGCAAAGGCATATTTAGGCCTGGTATAAGCCTGCTGTGATTTTTCTTTTTTGAGTCTGTTCTGATAACATTTAATAGTTTAAGCCTACATAGAATTATGGATATGTAAGCAAGTGCAGAGTAATCATTTTTGTGGGCAAAACAAAAGGCATAGTAACCATAAAGCTGGAAAAGACCAGTCTGAGTTAGCACAAACCTTGTACTGATGGGGTGGAGAATTCTTGGAGAAATAAGAAACTAACCCATATGCCTAAGAAGAGATAAGTTACACATAGTCAGCCTGTGCAAAGGAAGTTGAAGCTGTGTATTGTGCAGCGATGGATGCAACTGTGTGTGAGACTGTCCTGATGAGCTTCCGACTTGTGAGTAACCGGATCATTACTTAATGCGTGTTTTTTGCCTTAACAATGATTTATTAGACCCATTTGCGGAGTAGCAAATCTCAGTTCAATATTAAGATCTGCTGCTGTATGAGCCTCTGAACCATTATGCTCCCGTTACCAAATAACGGGGAGTAACTCCAACAGCCCACTGCATTGTAAGGGCCAGATCCCAACTTGCACCTGTTTGAGGGGGAGGAAAATTCCCTCTGTTAGGGAACTTGCTGGTTGTTCTCTCTCAACCTGATATAAGATGGGGATCCAGATCCCGGGTTTTGCATAACTTCTGATTTCATGTGATGGGCTAGAGGGCAGATCCTTCTGCATGGAGCCCCTGTATCTCTCCTGTAGCCCTCTGTCACCATGCTATATCTGCAGACTTAAATATACATCCCAGGACCATGGGCTGGTATGGTACAAGGGTTGTGGTGAGAGTTGTAAGACCCACAAGGGCTGTAATGAGGGTTCGTGTCTACTCTGGGCATAATCCAGAACCCATTTGAGTATTTCAGTTGACTTCAATAACCTTTGGATCAGACCCTTTGTGAGGTGTGCAGGGGAAGATGCTTTACCCCTGCGCCTTCAGCAGAGCTACCATAATCCTACCCAGGAAGGCTGGGCTGGGGAACCATATTCAGATAGTTCTCATGTGCACTCAATTCCTTGTGTTGAACTAGAGGCAAAGCTGTAGTTTGTAAGAGGTGCACAGCTGAGAGATGCCGTGGGCTCGATAAACTGCATGGAGGATGGAGTCGGGATGGTGGACTACTGAATGTACAGGCATGATTTGCCTTTTCATGGAAGTGAGGAAAACTTTCATATCGTGGAGATTGAAGCTTCTTCCTCTAACATTTCATTTCCCCTTTTTGTTTGAAAAACACCTACATAATTCCATACAAAAATGGCACAAGAAAATGGTAAAGTTGCGTGGCTAAACGTGAGGAATAACAGAGTTTAAAGTAAAAAAAACAGGAGTACTTGTGGCACCTTAAAGACTAACAAATTTATTTAAGCATGAGCTTTCGTGAGCTACATCCGAAGAAGTGAGCTGTAGCTCACGAAAGCTCATGCTTAAATAAATGTGTTAGTCTTTAAGGTGCCACAAGTACTCCTGTTTTTTTTGGCAGATACAGACTAACACGGCTGCTACTCTGAAACCTGCCAGAGTTTAAAGTGATACATGTAACAGTGAAGCTGCCCCCTCCAGGGTGTGCACCATGAAACACATGAATTAAGGAAATTTCGCGCTGCCCAAGTTCTTAATGGCCAGAAGGGAACTTCCCTGTTGGAGGGCAGCTCCCTGCTGGCGAAAGGGTACCATTTATGAGTCCTTCCCCATTGGCCTAATCCCTCAAGGTATAAGGGTAATGTTGGGGGGTCAGAATGGTCATGTCTGGGGTGGGAAGAAAGTGCGGTGGAGTAGAGCTTTTATTGCACTTGTTCACCACTGATGTAGCGTCCATTAAAGAATCCGTGTCAGTAGCATAGCGGTTACTCTAAATATCATTGGGGTTGGGGCTAGCGCATACCAGCCCTAAGAATCAGGGAGCCTTTCCTCCTCGGCAGAGGAAAGAATCTGGCCAAGAACTTTTATTGTATATTATTTTTTAAATAATATTTTGTTTCTGGACAACTTTTTGTCTCCAAGCTTAGATACCCCAATATACCCTCACAATGTGATTCCCTTCATTTAGCCATAAACTGCATGTCTTTGGGCATGTGGGAAATATACTGAGATTTTCTGTTTCATTGAAATGATTCCTAGGGGAAATGTGTCAAATCTCTATAAAGACATCAAAATGTGTCACTTTCTTTTGCCATTAGTTTATTTTAAACGCAGCCTTTCTAAACAGCAGCAGGCAATTGTTTTACAGTGCTCATTTCCATATCACAAACCTATTCATGAAGGGTTTGTTCAGATGGCACTGAAGTCAGTGAGAGTCTTTCCATCAACTCATTAGTATTTGTATTAGAGTAGACCCCAGCTAAGCCTGGAGCCCCACTGTGCTAGGCACTAGTACACGCATATAGAGAGAGAGAATCACTGCCCTGAAGAACTGAGGATCAAACAGAGATAGACTATGGGTGGGAGAGGACCCAGACATGTAAAATGACTTGCCCAGGGTCATGCAGCAGGCCAGCAGCAAAGCCAGGAATAGAAACGAGGTCTCTTGACTGCTAGATCTATCCACTAGGTCATAGTGATGGGATTTGGGCCAAGCCCTAGTACTAGAGATGGCAGAACCAGGTATGCAAATTAGAGAAAGTGAGTCAACAGAATTGCAATCTGGTCCATGATAAAAATTAGTACCAGGAAAAAGGATGTGCAAGAAGTATTTATCTGTACATTTAGAAATTGATGTTGTTTTTCACTGTTGCTAATACAGAGAAGCATCACCATCCAACACTTTATAATTAGATGTTCGGTATTAATGCTGTCTTACAAAATGACATTTTAAAATGTGAGATGTCCAGTGTGATGTGGTTGGTGAAGAACTCCTAGCAGGTTTGTTCAGTGGGAGTTAATTGCGGGGGGTTAAACCTCTCTTCAGATGGCAGCTTTCATCCAAGTCATTCTCTAAGCATAATTTATACCTTACCACTGGGAAAAAACCCACCAATTATATTCTGTCTGCATGTATATTAATAACATGAATAACTAGAGTCACCAAAATATTGGTATCATTAGCATTGCTCTATAGATAACCCTAAAGATATAGCGTGATTTTTTAGCAGGCGCCATGATTTATTAGCTTAGCTATTCCCAGCTGATAAAATAAGTGCGTTGTCCACTCTCACTTTTTTTCCTGTGTATCATGGGTGGGGTTTTAACAGATCCCGAGGAAGTAGGCAGGCAAATCAATCCCATTGCATTTAAATTACAAACCTGTAATTTACCAGATTATGGCTGTGATCGTACTCCCATCAAAGTCGATAGTGAAACTTCATTAACTTTAGTGTAAATTCAGTGTAAGCCTAGTTTGATTTTGGTACCGTGCATAGAGCTGGTTAAATTTTTTCTGATTAAATGTTTTTTTCTGTCAGAAAATGCAGTTCTGTCACAATCAAAACATTTTGCAGGATTATGTCCATTTGGACAGAATTTTATTTAGAAAAAAGCATGAATGGAGCATTCAGTTAAGGTTCAAACATGCCATTTTGACCCTCTTTTTTTTTTTTGAACAAAATGTTCCAGCTCTCTGTTTTGAAGTGACTTTGTTCCTTTTTAAAAATTAAATTATTCTAATTGCTGAAAGCTTGTGTTGTCTCACAAGTTGAATGAATAGAGTCATGTTTGTAAAGGGCCAAAAATGAACATAGAAATTTGATGGAAACAGCACAAATTGCAGTGATTGAATCTAGAATCATAGAACCATAGGGTTAGAAGGGACCGCAAGGGTCATCTAGTCTCACCCCATGCGAAGATATCCCCCCAGGGATATCCCCCCAGAAGATATCTCACCCCAATCTGTATTTGTGCATTTGGCTTTTCTTCCCTAAATACAGCACCTTACATTTGTTTTCTGTTGAATTTCATTTTGTTGTCTATAGTCCAAGTCTCCAATTTATGAAGATCCTTCTGAAGTTTAACTCAGGTGATATTCTAAAGAAAAAGAGCTCTTAGCCCTTCTTGTAGCTGTTTCCATTGCTTCACACTTACTCAGACATTTTAGGCTTCAGCGATGTTCGGGATTATTGTGCGTGCTAGTTGTTCGGTTGTGTTGTGTTGGGAGAGTTGTGTGGATTTGTGCAGGTGGCAAACAAGATGTGTACTGTGGTGAGGAACTATCTGTGTTTGTGGTTATTGTGTGTTCTAGTTGTGTTCCTGTGTGTGCTTTTGAAGACCCCTAGTAGTTGGGCCAAGGAATCCACCATCTGTTCAGACTCCCTTATATAACCAATGAAATTGTTGCATCATAATTAGCTGTAACATAAGGGTGGTGATTGGTTGAGTTACCTCTGCTATCACAATAGTTTAGAACTGTTGGAATGGCATAGATACACGTCTTGCTGTTGCACAGGTGTAATTTGTAAAGTCAAAATGGCTGAGACCTTAACAATTGGCTGGTAACACATCAGTGGTGAGTCAGCCTGGTGATATCCTAAACAAAAAGAGCTCTGAACCATACTTGAGTCTGTTTCCATCACTTCAGGCTGGCTGTACAGACAGTCTAGGCTTCACAGCAACATACAGGATGACAGTCCTGGAATTTTATGCTGATAAAATACAAAAGTGAATAACAGAACAAAACATCTTGATTTTGTTGAAACAGAATGTTTTGATTGACATCAAATGAATTTAATTTTTTGGTTGTGTTCTGATTCACACTGAAAACAGTTTTAAATGTTGGGATTTCCTGCAGAATGGAAATTGTGAATTTCAACTCTTGAGTCTGTTTCCTTCACTTCAGGCTGGCTGTACAGACAGTCTAGGCTTCACAGCAACATACAGGATGACAGTCCTGGAATTTTATGCTGATAAAATACAAAAGCGAAAAACAGAACAAAACATCTTGATTTTGTTGAAACAGAATGTTTTGATTGACATCAAATGAATTTAATTTAGTGGGAAACGTCGACCTTTTTGGTTGTGTTCTGATTCACACTGAAAACAGTTTTTTAAATGTTGGGATTTCCTGCAGAATGGAAATTGTGAATTTCAACTAAGCTGTAACTGTGGGCTTCTCTACACTACCTGCCAGATTGGCGGGCAGTGATCGATCCAACGGGGATTGATTTATCGTGTCTACTATAGACGTGATAAATCGACTGCTGAGCGCTCTCCCGTTGACTCCAGAACGAGGAGCGCAAGCGGAATCGACAGGAGAGCGTCAGCTGTTGACTTACCGCAGTGAAGACACCATGGTAAGTAGATTAAGTACTAAAGACCTAATCACTTCAGCTACCCTATTCACATAGCTGAAGTTGCTTATCTTAGATCAACCCCGCGTGGTAGTGTAGACAAGCCCTGTGAGTCTACACTTTGGCTACAGCTGGGGTAATAATGGTTTGTTTTTGGTTCATTGGCAATTTAAAAAAAAATGAAAACATAGTTTTGGTTTGGGTGGAACAGGCAATGAAAATTTTCAAAATTTTCACTGTGATCACATTAGCAAGTTGGAGTTTAGTTTAGCACTTTCTGTCCTGTTATCTCTTCAGGGTGATTATTGGGCTTACCAGTGACCAGTCAGCTTTCACAAAGCATAGTACGTTTATAGGGCAAAACCATTATGGAAAAAACATAAAATAATAAACAGTTCACACACACTAAACTTACCAGCTGTCACCCTTCACCCTCAGAGGATCCTTGGAAGTCCTTACACACAGTACTGTATGTGAGGGTAAACTGAGTTTACCCACTCTTATTTGGGGAATATGGAGTTGTTTGTAAGTTACTCCTCTACTTCAGTCACCACTGCACCATTGTTTACACAAGTTTGGTAGCTCTTTGTTTGTCTCCTATTGAGTCACGCTGACTCTTAATACAATTTTCAGACTTTTGTCTCCCAGGCCTCCTGAGCCAGGTAGAACACGTGGCAAAACCTCAAGGGACTGGGTATCTGCATAACCAGCATTAGGAATTTGCATTAATCATCCCCTAGTGATTCCACAGAGAACAAGCACAGTGAGCTAGGAACACAGATACATATCAATTATTAATACAATAGTCTATGAATGTCCCAGGTGCCTGTCATGCCTGGCACATCCCAATATCATATTTTTCAGTTTCCACACTTTCAAGGTCTCACATCTGTCAGTGTGAACTCTCAGCTTTGCCACTATAAATCCCCAATCCCAGGAGATTGTTATGCAGAGCTGGGGATAGTTCCTGTCCATTTATCTGGCATTATAGTCCCAGACTTCAAATACTTACAGTAAACCAATTGACAGGAAAAATTTTCCAGGCTCTCCTGCTTCCTGAGAAGTGACATTGCTGGCTAGGGGGTGTCATGCTGTCTGGAGTGACTCACAGCTGTGAGTGCCTATCTCAGGGCAGTGTTATAGCCCAAGCTGATGGTTTGTGCTATAATTAGATTTCATCAAGCCAGGAACAAATGTGAATTCTTGCATCACTGTAACAGTCTTACAACAGAGACACAGACACTCCAGCCTATCTTGCCACCCAGATAAACTGGACTTCGTGATAAATGGTCACATAAACCAAAAAATCACACCACATCAGGTTGTTCCCAGTCTCAAGAGACCAATCATTTACCCCAGATCAATTGGTACTCCAGATCTTACACCAAAGACGATGCTGGCAGCCAATTCTATAGTAAACTACCTAAAGGTTTATTAGCTAAGAAAAGGAAAGGGGAGTTATTGAGAGTTTAAAGCAGGTAAAATATTTTAACAGGCGAGTCACAGTTTGTAATTCCACATGGTGACAGTGATGTAACAAACTGCCAGTTTCCCAAAAATCTTTTCAGGGTACCCAGGTTGTCTCTGGGGATCTCTGCTTTGCATCTAGTCCAAACAGTCCAGAGATGAAGGATTTCCCTAAATAACTATTCACTGTAAAATAGCAGAACTGGGACCTCAAAGAGTAGGAGATGATAACATTTCTCCAATCCCATGGAATCATAGGCTATGTCTTTGCTGGCGGTGTCATAAGAGTGCGGAATCCATGCACGTCACGCCCTGCTAGCACTTGTATAAATAGTAATGTAGACAGTGAGCATCTGCTTAGGGGAGTAGATTATTCTCTTCTATCGAGGGAAGTGATTATTCCCCTCTATTCGGCACTGGTGAGGCCACACCTGGAGTATTGCGTCCAGTTTTGGTTCCCCCACTACAGAAGGGATGTGGACAAATTGGAGAGAGTCCAGCAGAGGGCAACTAAAATTATTAGGGGGTGGGGCACATGACTTATAAGGAGAGACTGAGGGAACGGAGCTTGTTTAGTCTGCAGAAGAGAAGTATGAGGTGGGATTTGATAGCAGCCTTCAACTACCTGAAAGGGGTTCCAAAGAGGATGGCGCTCAGATGTTCTCAATGGCGGCAGATGACAGAATAAGAATCAATGGTCTCAAGTTGCAGTGGGGAAGGTCTAGGTTGGATATTACAAAATACTATTTCACTGGGAGGGTGGTGAAGCACTGGAATGGGTTACCTAGGGAGGTGGTGGAAGCTCCTTCCTTAGAGGTTTTTAAGGTCAGGCTTGACAAAGACCTGGCTGGGATGATTTAGTTGGGGTTGGTCTTGCTTTGAACAGGGGATTGGACTAGATGACCTCCTGAGGTCTCTTCCAACCTTAATCGTCTATGATTCTAGTAAAGACATGCTAGAACCTTCTAGGTGAGCAGCGGACACTACTGATTTAGTTGACTTAATGTACCCTTTCTACACATCCTAACACATCATATGTCATTGGAAAGCTTGTTATGTCTACTTTAAGATGAGATATGATGAGGATCTGTCAAGTGGTGCTGTTATAACATATATGGGGATAAACAGTTATATCATCAACACATTAAAATGGCCACTTTGAAGTATTTGCATTCATTTTGGTCAGTGTAATGACTCTATGTATTATTCTGAGACATAAGATGGGATTTCCTTGTGACCACATTTGTACAGGTGTCATTAGGGTTCTAGGTTTTTCAAATATTGCATACTTCTAAGAGACTGTGCCCAGGCAGAGCAAGTGACTGACTCGTCTCTCCCACACTTCAGTGCTATTTCTTGTGATGCTGGACTATAGGCAGATTGTTCTTGAAATACCACTCTAGCCCCTGAATGGAAGGTATTCTTTCCATATGCAGACTCTACATTGATGTCTATATTATCATCCCCTTTATGGTTGAGATTTCCACCTGCATGAAATGGTACAATTCCCTTTGGAATGAACACACCTCCCTACAGTCTTTCTGCTTCCGTTTTTGCAGCATTAGTGATGAACTGCTTCAGCTCAGTAGAACAGATGCTGAATCCAGGATGGTGCAGCATGCCAATTAAACAGCAAGACACAAAGTCATGGTGTAGCTGTGCGGCAAGGCTTCTGTGCAGTGGGATGCTAGTTTGGGTACTGTTAAATACTATGCACTCTGCAATTGAAAGGCACCTTCTTTGAATGTCTGCTGGAGGATGATGCTCATTGCTCTCTGAATTATACAACTCTTTATCAACCAAAGGACAAACTCCTGCCCCAGCTGGAGCAAGCACAAAAGTAGCTGAACTCTGTATACTACAATCCCCAGGCTTTGACTCATACTCAGAGGCTTTTATTTTGGCTATTTCAGACCAAACAATTGGAGCAGAATTATACAAAACTGCTTGTTCATTTGAAAGCTGTTCGTCAGGGTCACACACCAGAAGAATGTCCACAAAATATATGGATGACTTAAGTTCCTGCTTTAGAATACTTGGAACTTGTATAGCATGAGCTAATGTTGGACTACACAGAACAATGGCAGACTTGCTTTGTCCACGCTGGGCACGGAATGAAATTTCAGAACCACAATGTCTTTCTAATCTTGCCTGTAATGTGCT
The DNA here is from genome assembly GCF_016161935.1 of Mauremys reevesii. NCBI lineage: Eukaryota > Metazoa > Chordata > Testudines > Geoemydidae > Mauremys > Mauremys reevesii. The sequence goes on from NC_052627.1 coordinate 7,440,879, forward strand.
ACTGAAATAGCTTGCAGTTACTTCATCTGAGGGGAAATGGGGCTTTATATCTTTGTAGCAGCTTGGACAGGAGAAAAGCCTCCTTGTTGTACATAAGACCATTGTCTGTCTCTTCAATCAGCTGATAAAATACAATGTCCTAAAGTGACTGGGTTGTTACACCAAAACCATCCAGTTCCACTGCAAGATTTGTTTTATTCAGGTTGGGGGGAAAGGCATATTGAGTGATAAATGCCATCCTTAGCAACCAAGTCTTCCCCAGATAGTCTGTGCAGCATGTCACCTCCTCTCTGAAGTGCTGCCTCCCTTAAATTGGTTACCTTCTCAAACCTTCTATTTTATGAAGTTTCTTGTCTTTCCAGTGTGTTTTTCTTAAGCAAACACTGCAACTGGACCAATCTCTGGAAGACGTGCTTGCTCTGGTGGCTATAGAAGTAGGTGAGCATGATGCTCTCTGATCAGATTGTCTGTCTGTTTGCTTTTCTGGGTACAATATAACTCTGACATGTGCCAAATTCAACTTGCTTCTGTATTTCTGAAAGCAACCCCTGTGATAGAATATTGGTGGCACATCATCAAAAGTAGAAAACTCATCCATTACCGTCAATACAATTCATCCCTCCTGGCTTCTGCAGCTGGCATCACTTAATTCTATCCAGCACGGGTGGCTTTTGACAGTTTTTTGCAATTGTTTGCTTTCCTGACAAAGAACACACATTTCAGAGTCTGTGAAGAGTCTTTTTCTCTTTGGTGTAAGCTTTAAGGGGCTTGTATCTTCCATGTCTTCATATACTGTAACTTCCCTGTAGAGGTAAGCTTCTCAAAGTACACAGTTAGCATTACCACTACCATTTCCACCATTTTTTTCATTTTGTACAAATATACAGATTTGTGCTAAATTAGACAGAAATTAGATCTATGTTAGTATCAGAATTGCCAGTTTTGTTCAGTGAGCACTTTCACTGAAGCCCAATAGGAAGCTGCGTGTTATCAGCTCTAATACTAATACTGATCTGTGCATAAGTGTCACTGACTTAAAAAGCTAGTTTCTAGACTATTTCAAAGGCTAGTACTGCATGCATAGGCAACTACAAATTAAAATCTTCTACCAGGCAGACTAGATGCTACATTGCATGTACAAAAGCTTACAAGTGGAGAAGCATTACATTAGGAATTCACATACATGTATATCTACCCACTATGCAGTACCTTCAGTGTGAGACTGATCTGGTCAGCACATTTCAACTGAAAATTAGAGAACACTATTACCACTTGTGAGATATTTTGACAAGTGAAAATATGCAACATGAAAACATTTCATGTTAGTATATTGCAAAATATTATTTGCCATTTTCCCCGCATGCTAAACAGCTTCATCATTCCTAAAAATATATACTTGCCCATGCAAAACCAATACAAATCTTAATACCAGGTTGTTCGGTAGCTTTGACCAATATACACCATATTAAGTTGGTAAACTATAGTCCTAGTCATGTTTCAGTGTTTCTGGAACTGTGCAAAATATGACAGTATCTCAATTGGGGTGCCATTGATTCACTTCGTCTATAGGCTTATGACTCCACTTGACAGCTCCACATCAAACCTCATCTAAATATAAATAAATAAGCTTTCAAATGATATTTGATGTGTAGGTGGGTACGCTAAACTCCAGACATACGGCCCTTTTTGAGAACTGACACATGTCTATTAGGATATAATATACCCTTCACAGCTTTCTACATGCCCAGGCAGTACCTGCCACAACTACACTGCTGGCTTTGGCAGAGTCGTGTCCCATTACTAGAGTTTTTCCCTGAGATGAGGAAAGGCTCTGGCAACAGGAAAAGACTCTGGCAGAGGAGAGGCAGTGGAGAAAGGCTCTGGCAGCTCCCTACTACCGGAGACTTCCCGCCCTGTCTGAGCCTTTCACTGCCACATGTAGCTATGTGCTGCAGTGTGGATGCTTATATGTTACTGCGAGCATAGATAAGGCCATAGAAATGTAGGGCTGGAAAGGATCTCAAGAGGTCATCAAGTCTAGTCCCCTGAGCTGAGGCAGGATCAAGTAAACCTAGATCGCCCCTGGCATGTATTTTGTCCAACCTGATCTTAAAAACCTCCAGCAATGGGGATGCCACAACCTCCCTTGGAAGCCTGTTCCAGAACTTAACTACTCTAAGCTTTTCCTAATACCTGTAACCTAATTCTCCTTAGCTGCAGATGGAACCATTACTACTTGTCCTACCTTCAGCTGACATGGAGAATAACTGATCACTGTCCTCTTTATAACACCTCTTACCATAGGTCTCCACTCAGTCTTCTTTTCTCAAAACTGAACGTACTCAGCTCTCTCAATCTTTCTTCATAGCTCTAGTTTCCTAAACCACTTAGCATTTTAATTGTTTTTTTTTCTGGACTCTTTCCAATTAATCCTTTCCTAAAATGCAGCTCCCAGAATCGGACACACCATTCCAGCTGAGGCCTCACCAGTGCCAAGTAGAGTGTGACAATTATCTCCTATGTTTTACATACAACGTTCCTATTAATAAACCATGGAATATTAGCCTTTTTTGCAACTGCATCACATTGTTGGCTCATATTCAGCTTGTGATACACTATAACCCCCAGGTCCTTTCCAGAAGTACAACCACCTAGTCAGTTATTCCTCATTTCATAGTTGTGCATTTGACTTTTCCTTTCTAAGTGTAGTAGTTTGGACATGTCCTTATTGAATTTCAGCTTGTTGATTTCAGACCAATCCTCCAATTTGTCAAGGTCATTTTGAATTCTAATCCTGTCCTCCAAAGTGCTTGTAACCCACCCTCCCCCCGCTTGGTGTCATCTGCAAAATCTGTAAGTATACTCTCCACTCCATTATCCAAGTCATTAATGAAAATGTTGAATAGTACCAGATCCAGGACTGACCCCACTAGATATGCCTTCTCAATTTGACAGTGAACCATTGACAACTATTCTTTGAGTATGGTCTTTCAACCAGTTGGTCACTCACTTTATAGTAATGTCCTCTAGCCCATGTTTCTGACTAGATTGTAATCCTTTTAATCATGCTGCATAGCACTTTGCTCCAGACCCATGGAAGTCAATTAAATTACTGTGGAGTAAAGGGTTACTCACTGTAAGGGAATTACAATCTAGCACTTAGAAGGCATGTTGCCGTTTAACATATATATGTGTATCTCTTTAAAATGTGCCTGTGACAGATATAATTTAACAGTTGAACTTCAAATGTTAGATCTGTTTTGTCTTTGGCTAGTTTTTTTTCCATTGCATCCTTGAAACATGTCTGGTGCAATTTCACTTCCAGAACAGAATATGTTTGTGTATGTCAATACTCAGGGATTTTTATGACCTTAACATCAAGCATCGTGAAATGTGAAAGAGTCTGTTGTTTTTCCTGGGGGCTCTCAGACTGTGATTGGCTCATTATTTGTATGTTTAATCTCATAACATAAGAACATAAGAATGGCTGTACCGGGTCAGACCAAAGGTCCATCTAGCCCAGTATCTGTCCACCGACAGTGGCCAATGCCAGGTGCCCCAGAGGGAATGAACCTAACAGGCAATGATCAAGTGATCTCTCTCCTGCCATCCATCTCCATCCTCTGACGAACAGAGGCTAGGGACACCATTCTTACCCATCCTAGCTAATAGCCATTAGACTTAGCTATCATGAATTTATCCAGTCCCCTTTTAAACATTGTTATAGCCCTAGCCTTCACAACCTCCTCAGGTAAGGAGTTCCACAAGTTGACTGTGCGCTGCGTGAAGAAGAACTTCCTTTTATTTGTTTTAAACCTGCTGCCTATTAATTTCATTTGGTGACCCCTAGTTCTTGTATTATGGGAATAAGTAAATAACTTTTCCTTATCCACTTTCTCAACATCACTCATGATTTTATATACCTCTATCATATCCCCCCTTAGTCTTCTCTTTTCCAAGCTGAAGAGTCCTAGTCTCTTTAATCTTTCCTCGTATGGGACCCTCTCCAAACCCCTAATCATTTTAGTTGCCCTTTTCTGAACCTTTTCTAGTGCTAGAATATCTTTTTTGAGGTGAGGAGACCACATCTGTACACAGTATTCGAGATGTGGGCGTACCATGGATTTATATAAGGGCAATAATATATTCTCAATCTTATTCTCTATCCCCTTTTTAATGATTCCTAACATCCTGTTTGCTTTTTTGACCGCCTCTGCACACTGCGTGGACATCTTCAGAGAACTATCCACGATGACGCCAAGACCTTTTTCCTGACTCGTTGTAGCTAAATTACCCCCATCATGTTGTATGTATAGTTGGGGTTATTTTTTCCAATGTGCATTACTTTACATTTATCCACATTAAATTTCATTTGCCATTTTGTTGCCCAATCCCTTAGTTTTGTGAGATCTTTTTGAAGTTCTTCACAATCTGCTTTGATCTTAACTATCTTGAGCAGTTTAGTATCATCTGCAAACTTTGCCACCTCACTGTTTACCCCTTTCTCCAGATCATTTATGAATAAATTGAATAGGATTGGTCCCAGGACTGACCCTTGGGGAACACCACTAGTTACCCCTCTCCATTCTGAGAATTTACCATTAATTCCTACCCTTTGTTCCCTGTCCTTTAACCAGTTCTCAATCCATGAAAGGACCTTCCCTTTTATCCCATGACAGCTTAATTTACGTAAGAGCCTTTGGTGAGGGACCTTGTCAAAGGCTTTCTGGAAATCTAAGTACACTATGTCCACCGGATCCTCCTTGTCCACATGTTTGTTGACCCCTTCAAAGAACTCTAATAGATTAGTAAGACACGATTTCACTTTACAGAAACCATGTTGACTATTACTCAACAGTTTATGTTTTTCTATGTGTCTGACAATTTTATTCTTAACTATTGTTTCAACTAATTTGCCCGGTACCGACGTTAGACTTACCGGTCTGTAATTGCCGGGATCACCCCTAGAGCCCTTTTTAAATATTGGCGTTACATTAGCTAACTTCCAGTCATTGGGTACCGAAGCTGATTTACAGGACAGGTTACAAACCTTAGTTAATAGTTTCCATCTCCTTTCGGTTTGGGCTAGGAATTCTTAAGGCTGCTGTGGTTGCTGCATTGTTTTGTGATACTGATCTCCCAAAGGGAAACTTGTAAAATGCAGTCTCCCTCCCCTGGGAAAATTCCAATACATCAACATTTGTTTTGGTTCTGAATCAGGACAAAAAAGTCAAAATATTGAATTTTTTCTCAAACGAAAAATTCAGAAAAATGTTGCTCCAGACATGTTGAAATGGTGCATTATGGGACAGGTAGTCTAGCTGGGAAGGATAGTCCACAGGGGAAAATGGGAGTATGAGCAACCCAGAGCAACACTCCCCAGGGGGCACTGTGGGAGCTCTGCACACCGGGACTTGACCCAAAACAAAACATTTGTTTAGTTTCCTTACTGAAAATGCCACATAGGTAATGATTACAAAAATTCAATGACAGCCCCATTTTCTGACGATCAAATATCTTGCTTGGAATGTTTCGACCTGCTCCAGTGTGAATATTGGAATTGTACTACAGCAAGGGTCAAGAGTGTTCCCAGGCATCAGCACCCTACAGGACCACTGCACTAGGCAATAAGAGAGATGGGCTAAGGGAAAGAGGGAGAGAAACCCAGAGAGAGGGAGGCAATGAGAGCCCTGGGGAAGGCCAATGCTACTGAGGGCTGACTGATAGGTAGTGCCCTCCCTCCCTCCAATCTGGTGTGAATGGTGGGCAGAAGAGCCATTGTCTCTCCCCGACGGGCTGAGTGAGCCAACGGTAACTTTTAGAGAGGCCCTAGGACTTTGGTTTGTGCGTGTTGTACTCCATGGTGGCCAGCACAATCAGCTAATTCTACTGCACAAGTCAGCTACCAGAGTTTTGCCAGCCCTGGCAATTTCATTATGAGTCTCATAGTATTTGACAGGCCCCAGCTACTGGAGTCATGTGATTACATGAGAATCACAACTTCCGTTTTAGAAGAAAAGGTCGATGTGACCGAAAACACCCCTGTTGTCACACCTTACACACCATTATAATAATCTTTGTACAAAATATGCATTGTGAGGTATCATTTAAAAACTAATCACTTGCCGGTCAATAATATCATGGTGAAATTTATGTAACAACATTATATTTAAGGTTATGAATTCCTCCTGAATGAGGATGTTAGTACACGTTCAAACACACACAGCCCTGACTAGGCAAAAGTTGTTAAACGGGTCTGTCCTAACAAAATGATGTGTGTTTACCTCAATTTAAATGTAAGGTGTAAACAGGGTCCCTAAGACAGCAAGAGGGGGGAAAAGCCAGTAGACAAGGCAAACCCACATCTCAGCATAGATGGGGAGAAGAAAGAGCATGGAGCCACCTTCCTCACCAGACTCCACCTTGCCTTTTTTACTATTGAATAAACTTGTGCTTTGATGGGTCAGCCACAGAAGAATCCACTTCAAAGCATGACTGGACTATGAAATGGAAGGGAAAAAACACCCCAAGGCATCTCTCTCTCTCGCTCTCTTACACACACATACACACACACACACACACCCTGAGATGAAGGAACCAGCCCTTTGACTTTGGGGGAGACACTGACCTGAGAATTTGGTCAGCCATACTGCTGGAAACATATGGTAATGATTTTACCTTGAACCAAATCTAGCTCTCTGGAATGGGACAGCAAGTTTCTAACCCTTGTGGTTGTAGAATAGAGATTGAAAATGTGACCACTAAAAACTGAAGAACTAGCAGGCAAATAAAAAGTACCTGTTGTTGTTCCATTTTATAAAATCTCATTATTTTAAAGTCAATTGCATGGTTTTTGCATCTTGACTAATGGTTTTTGAACCTTTCGAGGTGGGCAGTATGGTTACTATCATCTTATTTATTAGGGCTACTACCCTAGAACACTTTTTTCATTTTGTAGATTTTAAGGCCAGAAGGGACCATTGTGATCATCTAGTCTGACCTCCACCGAACACAGATCTGAGAACCTCACCCAGTCATTCTTGTGTCAAGCCCAGTAACTTCGATGTATATTTTCTTTAAAGTGCTTATAGCAAGGTCAATAAAAATACGATACCAATATGAACAGCAAATTATGGGAATTAAAGGAAGAAAAGGACAAAAATCCTTAGGATATACATACTGAGAACCCTTGTATGTAGCCATGGTAGGCCATTATAATCATTTAGAATTTGTTTTATTGGAAAGTATTTCAGAGTGCTATAAAATGTCATATAAAATAGGATTGTATTGCATAAATACAAACATTTGGAGGCTTAGAAAGCCATTTGGAAAGCAGATGTGTGGAGTTCTATTTTACAGATCCCACCAATGTTATTAGAAAACTGACATCTAATAAAACTTAATTCTACAACATTAAAATATTCTCTTATTTGCTGTGGGAAAAGCCTCAGTACCAGGGGAGAGGGTGTGGGGGAGGAAAAGGCCTTTGGTTGCTTAGCAACTCATTCCCACATTTCTACTTTAGTGCAAATGAGACATTACAGGATGAGAGTGGATGAAATATTGTGATTACAGGAGTAGCTTTCAGTGTGAAGAAGTTATCATATGCAAATAAAATGGGGAAAGAAGAAGCAACGAGCACATTATTAATGTGATGGGGAAAGGGAAGCTGTGGGTTGCATTCAAACTCTAAAGAGCTGCAAAGCTCCCATAAATGTCATAGCCAAACCAAAAACTATTATCCGTATTCCAAGCAGCATTGCCTAGCGTTAAGTTTAAGGAGGGCAGGAATGCATGGCCAGTATTGCGCAATCAAGTGCGGAGGCTCTCCCAGGTATGAAATAGGGAGCAGTGATTTATTTTAGTGACAGAGGGGTCCTTTACCTCCAGGGATCTAGCTGAAATTTTCAAACAAGGCACTTTCTTCTGAAAAGATAGAAAGTGTTATATGGACCCAATCCTGCTTCCTGAACCTCCGGCAGGATTTCAAAAACGCTCAGCATCCACAGTTGATGTGGCTAGATTTTTCCAAAGGGTGCAGCCTCAGCAGTTCCCATTGGAAAAGCAATCCCTTGATGGTTCTTCGGCGTCTAGAGGGATACCCCTTTGGTGGGTCAGCCCAATGCCCAATGAAGGGGTCAGGCCTTTATAAATATAATGATGAGGGTCGCACTGCATCACCCTCCCCTTCAGGGAAAGGAGGGTCATCTACTTCTACAGTAGTGTACCTCCTTCTGTTGGGCACTAAATGACACAGACTTGTCCATGTAGGGAGGAGAGGCAAGAAAAGCCTGAGGCTGCCTTGCTTTCCCAAGGAGCCCTCTCCACAATGGTGAGCCCTCTTTAAAGGAGCAGTGGTGGCTAGCAGTTGATTCTGCTGACTTAAGTCAACTGTAGTCACGTTGTTAGGTAGCATGTGGGACCCACCCAGGGCCGGCTCCAGACCCCAGTGCGCCAAGCGCGCGCTTGGAGCGGCATTTTGCCGGCAGGGTGGCAGGCGGCTCCGGCAGACCTTCCGCAGTCATGCCTGCGGGAGGTCCACCGGAGCCGCGGGACCAGCGAACCTCCCGCAGGCATGACTGCGAAGGGTTCGCTGGTCCCGCGGCTCCGGCAGACCTCCCGCAGGCATGCCGCAGACACGTCTGCAAGAGGTCCCCCGGAGCCGCGGGACCGGCGACCGCCAGAGCGCCCTGCTTGGGGCGGCGGGATTCCTAGAGCCGCCCCTGGACCCACCAAAGATATACCGCCGGTGTGAAGGGACAGAGCCAAGGTGGGATTTGGAAGCAGGCCCGACTCTTCAGAATTCTGTGGGGACCAGGGCCTACTGTCCTGACAAAATAGCTGTGTCAAAACTCTGCAGAGGAGTTTTATATCATCCTGAACTTCCTATTCTGTCACCCAGCTCTTGCTGCAAGCCATGGGAAGTTTCCAGGCATCAGATCTTAAAACCATGACATTTTTCTACTTAGAAGTGCTATTTTGGGCAATGTTCAGAAGTTAGATGCAAATGTTCCTTGCCTTCTAAGCTGGTTTCATGGTGCTAAAACCAGACTGATTTAAAGGTGGAAGGATACAAAAAATAGTCCCAACTTAACAAAAAAAAATCTATGATATGTAATACATAATGGTAGCAACATAAAGGCAAATCCCAAAGGGAGGCAGCCTCCTTGCAGATCAAGGACCACCTGCATTGATTTCTAGTTAGGTACTTAAGGTGGTTTGGCTGAATATTCAGTTCATGTCCATCGCTGGCGATCTTATTGTGCCACTAAAACTTTTCTGTGTTTATGTGTTCATCAGCTGTGTAGCAGTATTCCTTGGTAAACAAGCTTTGTAATTCACTGGTCTTCAATCCATATGATGGTGCAATGTGCTACAAAGGCATTATTAACACGCCTGTGCGTTAACCTGCAAAACTCACTTCTGGTTTTGCTGTTCACCCTCAATTCAACAAAGATAGCACACCTCATGTGTTCAATATATGCTGCTTTGACTCTTATGTGGATGATTACTTGTTAACAGGTTCCATATAACACCAGAATTTCAATTCTCCTGTATGTATATTTGGAATTCTACTGTATCATGTGCAGAAAGCCTATGTGAATTATGGTGTTTGCCTGACTGCGAATGCAAAACAGTAGTTTGTAATTTAAAATAGTATCTCTTAAATTAAACTCCTGTTTAGCAAAAACATTATTTACTAGAGTTTAAATTTCATCATGCTGTTTTCATATACTCTTTACTCAGCTTAAGTTTATCTGAAAACACACACACACACACACACACACACACACACACACGCAATCACTGGTACCAAAACGCGCTGGTTTGGAGAGCTGCTGCATCTAGTAGCTTAGTGTGGCTGGCATGGCTCTAGCTTATAAAATTATTATTTTTCATACTTGTATCCTCAAAACACGAGTCCCCCTTTTAACTTATGTGCTGCAAATCCAGCGATAACCAAAAAGGTCATACATTCAGTGATGCATTCTATTTAGTCATGTGGGTATGTCAGTTTTGAACTGATGAGCTAGAGTCTTAAAGCACTCACACCTGAGAGAATCACTTAGTTGGTATCTGTGGACTTGTCCACACGTTGGGGTAATGCATGCTATGGGGCTATGATTTCAAAAGTGCGCTCATATGTTGCCATTAATTGGTCTGTATAGATCCTGCTGATGTACACTACAGGTTTCCCTACTGTGCTTTAACATAGTGCTGTCTACAGAAGGCTCAGTATGGACCAGTTAATGAACAATACATTACTGTACTTTAGAAATCACATCTCCTTAAAGCGCATTACCCCAACATGTAGACAAGCCAAGACTGTGGCTTCTGCTTTTTCAAGGTATGTGTCCCCATCCTTCTGGATCCTTCCTGGGTGAAACGTGCACAGACATGCTCTCTTGCAGGACCACATAAGGCCCGACAAGCATAGACCATGAATCAGCCATGCAAAGATTTCAAACTCTGTCGACCATTCCTTGTTGGCAGTGCAGAGGGACAGAAAATTGGGTTAGGAATGGGAGTTGGCTAGTGGGTCAGCAAAGCCAAGTCTAGAATACCACAACCATTGGCTTTCTTTTTCAATTGTAATGCTTCCTGGTTTTACAGATTCACAGATTTGGAGGCCAGAAGGAACCATTATGATCATCTAGTCTGATCTCCTGTATAACACAGTCCAGAAAACCTTATTTAGTGTTCCCACTTCAAGCCCATAACTTCTGACTTTAGAGTATATCTGGTGCGAAAACATCCTGTCTTGATTTAAAGATTTCAAGTGATGGAGAATTCACCACATCCTTAAGTTGTTCCAATAGTTAATTCCCCACACTGTTAAAAAAAATATGCCTTATTTCCAGTCTAATTTAGTCTAGTTTCAGCTTCTAGATGTTGGATTTTGTTATGCCGCCATCTAAATCTGAGATCCCTCTTCTATCAGACATCTTCAGCAGATGTAGAGAGTTCATAGGCTGGTCTACACTGGTGGGGGTGTCGATCTAAGATACACAACTTCACTTACATGAATAGCATAGCTGAAGTCGAAGTATCTTAGATCGATTTACCTCGGGTCCTCATGGCACGGGATCGATGTCCGCGGCTCCCCTGTCAACTCCGCTACCGCCGCTCGCTCCGGTGGAGTTCCGGAGTCGACGGGGAGCGCGTTCGGGGATCAATATATCTTGTCTAGATGAGACGCGATATATCGATCCCTGATAAATCGATCGCTACCCGCCGATGGGGCGGGTAGTCTGGACGTACCTTAGACTTAAATCTGAAGTGCAACCACATGTAAATGTATGTGTTCGGGGGGAGGAGTCAAGCACACATAAAAAAAATCCCATTTGGATTAGGTTCCTTTAACTAAAACTGATTGCCCATCTCCGCTTTGGTTGTCAGTATAGAAATCCTGTATTGAAACAGAAAGTGTGAAATCATTGTGAAGTGTGAATAGATCATATGACATTTGAAGAAGACTACAATGTCACTGTGGCCATTTGAACAATTTCAAAATAGCAAATAAGTGTCTTCATTGAAGGTGGTTTATTGTTCCCAAACATTCACTCGGTTGGCTTGTCTCAGTAGAAAAACGACTATGGAGCTAAAATAAGTTTCTGTAAACTTTAATGGAGAATGGATGAGCAACTGAAACAGGAGCTGAGATAAAATAATGATCATTACTATCACTTGGATGATACATTTTACAGTGTTTTCCCCTTAATTTAATTGTAGAAATCATTGTGCAAGGGCTTCAGGGAAATAGAAATATCAAGGCCAGAGAGATGTTGTGGGAATTAGACAAACCTTGGGAACAAAATGGACCATGTAGGCAGCAAGTCTTTCCAAATAGTTATTAAATTCAGATCCTCGGGCTTTGTATTCACTAAAAAGTTTTGCTGGCATGGTGATGTTGATTAGGCTTGTGAAAAAATCACATCCCCTAGGTGACATAGCTATGCCACCAACACCTCTTCCCCTCTACTCTGCTTATGTCATCCGTGCCAACAGAAGACCTATATTGACATTGCTAATGTTGTTCACAGTATAGCTATGATGGCAGAAAAGCTCCTTCTGTTGGCTTGCGCTGTACTTCTACTGGAGGTTTGCCAGCAGAGCTATATATGCAAAGCATTGGTAGAATAGAGAAGCCCTTAAAGGAGGACATACAAGTCATACATTTTGGACTGCCCCAGCATAACCCTCTTTACAGTGAATGTGGGACATAAAAACAAAATGTTAGAATACAGAAGGAATTTTTGTTTATGTGAAGGCAGAAGATTCACAAATCACAGGCCCTAATTTAGGAAAGTATTTAACCACGTATCCAACTTGTAGCCAGGGGACTATGTGTGTGTTTAAAGTGAGGCACCTTGTTCAGTTCTTTGCTGAGTCAGGGCCCATCTGAACTGCCATGAGTTGTACAGTTTCTCCAGTGAAAAGGGCATTATGTAGAAATGTCTCTGCCATTGCTTATCGCAAACCCGCTCACCTCTCTGCAGCGGGGACGCCCAGAGGATTCAGGGGGCCTGCGGCAAAGCGGGGGAGCTGCGACGCTTGTACTCACCTGACGGTGGTCCAGGTCTTCGGCAGCATTTCAGCAGCGGGGGACCCCTCAGTCGCTCCATGTCTTCGACAGCACTGAAGGGCCCCCCGTCACCGAAATGACGCCGAAGACCCGGACCGCCACTGGGCCAGGGCTCGCGGGGCCCCTAGGGCAAATTGCCCCACTTGCCCCCCACCCCCTGGGCAGCCCTGCTCTGCAGCCAGTTGTTAGAAGAGGTGAGGGACTGTATAGGAGGTGGAAGGACAATGCAATGCCACCCAGTTGAGTCAGTAAGTGCTGACCCCTGCCATGTCAAAAGGGTACTCATGTTTCGTAACCTGGCCCAGACTATGTGACAGGAGCCAAGAGATAAGACCCAGTGTTTTACAAGCCCTCCTGGGTCTCAAACCCATATCACCTGATGTTGGATGAAAATTTAATCCCTCATTCTGGCAGAAGAACTGTGGGAGGAGGCTGTGACCCTTTGTTAAGGACACTCATTTCTAGGGCAATTTAAAAGTCATCCAAGTCAACGCAGCTACTTATGGGAGCAAACATACTTGACCTGCATACATGGGTGCAGGGCCTTCCCGATATCAGGTTGTCCAGTGTGCTGGCTGGATTTTTATGGCTAATTCTGTTTAATCCACTGTATAAAATGATTCCTTGATTTTCATATGACAGCCACACAAGTCCTCCATTTCTCTAAATCCTGGGTGAAATGGACTCTTTACTATTTAAGCCTATAGCAAAGCAGCACTAGGCAGAGAGGTCGTGAAAGGGAGTTTCCATGCTATTCCCATGAACAATAAACCCCACAGCATTTAAGGAAGAGCTGTGGGGGGAGGTAACTTACGGGTTGCACCATAGCGGGGTGTGATTATGCAGTTTCCATCAACCAGAAACTCTGCATAGGGTATGCAATGGGCTGGAATCAGGGACTTTTCACTTCACATTCAGCTGGGGTAGAGAAATTAATTGCAGTCAAACAGCTCCCGACAGAGGGGGCAAAAGTTTCTGCAACAATGTGCAGTTTGGCAGTTGTCACAAAATGAGGCTTGCTTGCTGGTTGGTAATAGCTGGTGCTGACTCTTCTCTGTATAATCAAATTGCCCTTTTGCTTTGCAGTCTAAGCATATGTTATTTGCTGCTGATTTCATCTAGTAGTTAGTATAAAAATCAGAACATTGTCTAATTAGAACCATTAGATGTAACAAAGTTTTCGATACCCACCAAAAAAAAAATCATATTTGGTACCATCCAGGCTAATTATGACTTATTTTGAAATATTTCACATCAGCATCCTACTTACAGTAGTACTTTGTGTGGAGCACTGTGCTTGTTAATCTAACGGGGCCAGATCCTGTTTCACTTACATTTAACAGTACCTTACTCTGTAAGTAGAGATCAGACTTTATATTAAGGTTTCATTTATAAAGGGTTAATAAATAGAATTTTAGTTGATGGTGTGGCAAAGTTCCTCCTCTCCTCTAGTAGGTCCTGCGCTTATTGGCGGATTTCCTCCCCTCAGTGGTCTTCCCCTTGGATGAAACCCACAGTCTGGATCACCTCCTCCTATGTCTGATTAGGAGTAGTGAGGCTTGGGGGGAACCCGGGCCTGCCCTCTACTCCGGGTTCCAGCCCAGGGCCCTGTAAATTGCAGCAGTCTCTATAGTGCTACTTGTAACCGCTGCTTGACCGCTACAGCTCCCTGGGGCTACTTCCCCATAGCTTCCTTCAAACACCTTCTTTATCCTCACCATAGGATCCTCCTGGTGTCTGATACTGCTTGATTGTATGGTGTTTCCTCAATCCTCCAGTAGTACACCCTCTCAGTTCTTAGTTCCTTGCGTCTCTGGCTCCCAGCTCCTCATACGCCCTTCCTTCCTCTGGCTCCTCCTCCTTGACTGGAGTGAGCTCCCCTTTTTATACCAGGTGCCCTGATTAGCCTGCCCTGATTGGCTGCAGGTGCTCCAATCAATGTAGCTCTCTCCGGTGCCTTCTAGAAAGTTCTTAATTGGCTCCAGGTGCCTTAATTACCCTGGAGCAACTGCCATTTTGGGTCCCATGGTACTAGGGATTTGCTTAGCCTGGGGCTAACATACCTGTTCCTGAGTACTTTCCTGTAGCCATCCGGCCTTTCTCCATCACAATGGTTAATAGTTTGTTCTAGAGGTCCACCATCTGAATGGGCTACTTATAACCATGGCTCATAGGGATCTGTAAAACTTTCTGTAGATGTTAGTCTAACCATCTGTAGCACAAGCTACTCATGCCTGGAACATGCTTACAACCGCTATCAGTCATTTATTAATCCTTCAGAAAGTCTTTTAAACAGAGCTGTAATATAATATTTGACCCCCACATGGGTCAAGGTCAAATTTGAGTGTGTTGGCCATGTGACAAACAGTATTTTAGGAGGCAGAGGGATTTTAAGGACAGAAGGAACTTCTATAATCATCTAGTCTCACCTCCTGAATACCACAGAACTAGAGATGGTTGGGAATGGTCAGAAAATCATTCTGATTATCACTCGCTTTCTGAACAACCAAACTTTTCTGCTGGAAAATTTCAATTTTTTCCATAGGAAAATCATTCCCAACTTCATAGTTCTCCTGCTTTTTGACCATCTGCCTGGTGGGGAGCAACCTGGGCTTCCAGGCTTCCTGGTTCCAGGGCAGCCTGCTAGGAGGAGAACTGCTCCAGAGCCGGGGATTCCAGACTTCCAGCTCTGGGACAACCTTGGGAGCCCTGGGAACCCCAGCTCATAAGCTCTCTGTCCCCCCAGCTGTCCAGGTCCTAGCCTGGCCAGCTGCCATGGTTTCAGGTAGCTTGGGTAGCCTTAGAAATGTTTCAAAAAAGTTAAAACAAAACATTTTATCATTTTCTAAATGAACGTTTGAACTTTGCATTCCATGTAGAAATTCAACATGTCAAATTTTTGTTTCATTTTGGAACTTTTAAAAAAAAATTTTTGGAATTTTCCACAGAACAGGAATTCCAGTTTCCAGCCAACTCTACATAGAACTTCACCCAACAATTCCTGCATCCGGACCCAAACTTCTCTTTCTGCTATAGTGTACATTTTAGAAACACATCAAATGATGAAGAATCCACCATGTATGACTTAGACTGCATGATAGGGATGGTGGACAGGCTTTGGGGGAATGCTTAGAAAAGTTTAGGAACAAAATTCAAGATTTTACAAAGATTATATGGATAATGAGAATAACCCCATTTACATTAGATAGTATATAAAATTAGACAGGAATGCTTTAGGGCATAAGCCAGCCACTAACTGATAGGGCTATGAAGAAACTTCCCCCTTTGGGCAGGTTATTCTATAGTTGTCCATGATTGGGTTTTTTGTACCTACCTATGATGCATCTGTTTGAGGCCATGGTTAAAGACAGGATAGTGGCTGAAATGCATAACTGGTTTGATTCAGTATGGCAGTTCCTATGTTGCTAGAAGGTATAAGCCTTATAGAAAATTAATAAAACTAATTTGGTTTAATGAAATAATTAAAATTGATTGTAGCTATTGTTACTATGATTTAAACAAAGAGCTGACGGAAGGCACATTTCAAACCCAAGGTAAAACATTAATTAACCTGATACCCAGACAAATCACTTGTGAATTAAAGATTATTTTTAGCCATGTGCACTCAAGAAATGGATGAAAATTTCATCTTTGTGCAGAGATTATGTGTGAAAGGCTGGCCCCAGTGAAGAGAATGGCACTGAAGCTAGGATTTCACCCCATATAGTCACTACCCTTCATTACTGCAATGAACTCCGCACAGGTAGAGGGCTTGTCCTCACACAGCTCATTGTAGGATCAGGGCTTAATTTCTGGAAGTGGGTGTCTTGCCTTTATTTTTAGATACGTTCAGGAGCAGGCCTTTTTTGAGCATTACCGAAAATGCCACCCAAATTGTTTCCATCTTG
This sequence comes from Mauremys reevesii, assembly GCF_016161935.1. Lineage (NCBI taxonomy): Eukaryota > Metazoa > Chordata > Testudines > Geoemydidae > Mauremys > Mauremys reevesii. The sequence continues at coordinate 7,457,373 of NC_052627.1, forward strand.
TACTGTCCTAGGAACACAGCAGCTTCAAACGCAAATTCAGGGAGCTCTGGGGTCTGCCACCATGCTGAACTGAACCATTAACCCTTGAGCAAAAGAAACCAGAGCACTGGTTCACAGCCGCTGATTAGAACTTTTGAAATAAGGTTTAAAACTCTCTCAGAGACTTGCTTTCTGAGCTTCATCAATGGATTTGAAGCCATCATCAATATAGAGGTAAAAAGATTATGAACCATTACATTCCTCTCCCTTGGATGAGCGCTGAGAAATGATCCTGTTCAACAACTCTTTGGGTATCATTTTCAAGCCCTTCTTAGTTACCCTGCACCACACTTGCCGATTATTAATAAACACTTTTGAGCAGCTTTCTCCCTGTCGTGTCCTAATATAGCTGTTGTAGGAGCACTTCCCTCCCAAATTTCATTAACATGTCACGCCTGTTCCAGTTCATCTAGACTAGATGCTGTCTCATAGTTAATACACTGCATTGTCTCTAGGCAATGGTGTCAGATGCATGTGCTTTCTTGTTGCTGTTTGCATCACTCTGGGTACGTCTACACTACGGGATTATTCCGAATTTACATAAACCGGTTTTGTAAAACAGATTGTATAAAATCGAGTGTGCGCGGCCACACTAAACACATTAAATCGGTGGTGTGCGTCCACGGTCCAAGGCTAGCGTCGATTTCTGGAGCATTGCACTGTGGGTAGCTATTCCGTAGCTATCCCATAGTTCCCGCAGCCTCCCCCCCCCTTTGAATTTCCGGGTTGAGATCCCAGTGCCTGATGCGGCAAAAATCATTGTCGCGGGTGGTTCTGGGTAAATGTCGTCAGTCACTCCTTCCGCTGGGAAAGCAACGGCAGACAAGCATTTCATGCCTTTTTTCCCCGGATTGCCCTGGAAGATGCCATAGCATGGCAATCATGGAGCCTGTTTCGCCTTTTGTGACTGTCACCGTATGTGTACTAGATGCCGCTCACAGAGGCGATTCAGCAGTGGCACACAGCTGCATGCTTTTGCTTTTGCATGATAGCAGCGATGGTTATCAGCCATATTGTACCATCTACCATACCATAAATTGGTAATAAGATGGGCATGGCTACCAGTCCTTTTGCACTGTTCCATTTGCTGCTGTCATAAGTGCCCCTGGCTGCTCTTAGCCAGGGGCAAAAATTAATTGGGAATGACTCCCTGAGTCAATCCCTCCTTTTTGGTATCTAAAAATAGAATCAGTTCTGCCTAGAATATAGGCAAGTGTACTAGAGAACCACGGTATCAGAGAACCAGAGAGCACAGCTGCTCTGTGTCAGATCCTGCAGAAATTATGAGCTGTATGCTATTCACAGGGGGTGCTCCTGCAACAACCCCACCTGTTCATTCCATTCTTCCCCAGCCTTCCTGGGCTACCATAGCATTGTCCCCCCACTTGTGTGATGAAGTAATAAAGAATGCAGGAATACTTGTTAGTGAGAAATGAGTGGAAGGCAGCCTCCAGTTGCTATGATAGTCCACATAGGACATTAAGGAGTGTGGAGGAGAGAAGCCCAGCATCCTGCTGCTAGTCCAGGGGCAATTGAATCTTTTCTTTACACATGAAGGGTGGGGGCTGATGAAGCTCAGCCCCCTGTTGCTATGATGATGATGGTTATCAGCCATATTGTACCATCTACCAGGAAAAATTAGGGCCAGGCGCCCTTGATCGACCTGACCGATGCTAGTACGCATGGTTACCAGGCCTTTTGCACTGCCCCATGTGCCAATAGGCTGATGATGACAATGGATATCAGTCTTATTGTACCATCAGTCACCCATGGCGGGGGGGGAGCAAGGATGTTGGTGTTGAGTGCTGCACCATCGCGTCTATCTGCAGCATTCAGTAAAGATAGGGTGACATGTAAAAGAGTCAAGACAGGATTGTTTTCCCTTTCACTTCTGGGGTGGGTGGGGGGGTGCGTAAATTGCCTAGCTATGCCCTGACCCACCGCGGACACTGTTTTTGACCCTAGAAGCATTTGGAGCTCATCCAAGAATGCAAATGCTTTTCAGAGACTGCAGGAACTGTGGGATAGCTTGAGTCCTCCAGTCCATGAGCGTCCATTTGATTCTTTGGCTTTCCGTTACGCTTGCCACGCAGCAGTGCGCTGAGTCCCTGCTATGGCGTCTGTCTGGAGATATTTAAAAATGATTTTGAATTTCGTCTTCTGTAATGGAGCGCTGATAGAACAGATTTGCCTGCCCTTACAGCGATCACATCCGCATGGTCCGTGCTGGAGCTCTTTTTATTTGGATTTGGACTGCATCGCCACCCGTGCTGATCGGAGCTCCACGCTGGGCAAACAGGAAATATTCAAAAGTTCGCGGGGCTTTTCCTGTCTATGCAGGAATAATTGTTAGTGAGAAATGAGTGGAAGGCAGCCTACAGTAGCTATGATAGTCAACATAGGACATTAAGAAGTGTGGAGGAGATAAGCCCAGAATACTGCTGCTAGTCCAGGGGCAATTGAATCTTTACTTTACACATGAAGGGTGGGGCTGATGAAGCTCAGCCCCTGTTGCTATGATGATGATGGTTATCAGCCATATTGTACCATCTACCAGGAAAAATTAGGGCCCGGGGCCCTTGATCGACCTTCCCGATGCGAGTCCGCATGGTTCCCCGGCCTGTGGCACTGCCGCAGGTGCCACTAGGCTGATGATGACAATGGATATCAGTCTTATTGTACCATCAGTCACCCATGGCGGGGGGGGAGCAAGGATGTTGGTGTTGAGTGCTGCACCATCGCATCTATCTGCAGCATTCAGTAAAGATAGGGTGACATGTAAAAGAGTCAAGACAGGATTGTTTTCCCTTTCACTTCTGGGGGTGGGTGGGGGGGGTGCGTAAATTGCCTAGCTATGCCCTGACCCACCGCGGACACTGTTTTTGACCCTAGAAGCATTTGGAGCTCATCCAAGAATGCAAATGCTTTTCAGAGACTGCAGGAACTGTGGGATAGCTTGAGTCCTCCAGTCCATGAGCGTCCATTTGATTCTTTGGCTTTCCGTTACGCTTGCCACGCAGCAGTGCGCTGAGTCCCTGCTATGGCGTCTGTCTGGAGATATTTAAAAAATGATTTTGAATTTCGTCTTCTGTAATGGAGCGCTGATAGAACAGATTTGCCTGCCCTTACAGCGATCACATCCGCATGGTCCGTGCTGGAGCTCTTTTTTTATTTGGATTTCGGACTGCATCGCCACCCGTGCTGATCGGAGCTCCACGCTGGGCAAACAGGAAATATTCAAAAGTTCACGGGGCTTTTCCTGTCTACCTGGCCACTGCATCCGAGTTCAGAATGCTGTCCAGAGCGGTCACTGGTGCACTGTGGGATAGCTCCCGGAGGCCAATGCCGTCGATCAGCGTCCACACTAACCCTAATCCGATATGTTAATACCGATACTAGCGTTACTCCTCTCGTTAGGGAGGAGTACAGAAACCGGTTTAAAGAGCCATTAAAATCGATATAAGGTGCCTCCTAGTGTGGACGGGTGTGGCGTTAAATCGGTTTTACGCTCCTAAAACCGGTTTAAACGCCTAGTGTAGACCAGGCTTCCGAATATAAAAAAAACTTGATCTAGCTTAAATAGTTTTTTTATATCTGTCTCTTGTCATGGAATGCAGCAACCTCAGGGCATAGCTAGAGGTGTTGTCCATCCTACAGATGCTATGGTTTATCTAATAACAAGTGTTTTCAGATCTAGTTCTGAATCTGTGTTGCATCTCCCTTGCTGCAAGGAATGATATTACTGGAAGATATATTGCTGTTGCCAATGTCCAGTTTCCTTTATTTCCCTACAGGAAGAACTCTCCTTCATCTTTTGTATTTAGGGATGGTCTCTAGGAGTAAAATCCAGATGTTCCAATGTTAGTGTAGCATTCCCACTTTGGTTCTCTGTTATACCAACATGCTTCGGATTGTTCTTGTTTGTTGTAAATGTAAACACCTCTCCAGAAAATGGCATGTATATTCTTAAGCATGGGAGGACAGAAGGAAGAGCTGCTCTCAAATTCAGAAGCGGTCATTTTCCTAGAGTACTATCTGTCAATCCAGCACCTTCTCTGATTGTGTAGGTCACCAGTTCTGCAAGATCAATCCACTCCTTTCACCGTCCTTATTCGTATGCTCCTACCTCACAAACATTTGTATCGTGTAACACATTGGCAAATGTGTGGTGCAACACACTAGCTGGTCAATTAGTGGACAACTGCATACTACTGGTGCAAGGGCAATGGAGTTGCTCTTCTAGCTCAAGTTGCAGAGATCTATACTTTGGTACTTTGAATTGACTTCAGTGGGATGCTTTTGGGTGGTTGTCACTCTTGAAAATTGGTTTTCTCATATAGGTGCCCAAATATGGCTCCAGTTTCTGAAATTCTTGGCCAAGACTATTGTTCTGTCCACAAGCCTTAGCATTGCTGTGACATCCATGGATTCTGTACCTGTTATGTGTCCTAGCACAGACCCCAGTCTAAAATCCCCTTGAAGGCAACAGGAAAACCTCCCCTTTGCTACAGGGGAGATGGATTGTCCCTTACTGACTTCAGCGCTAGTCACAGGTAGACTGACTCTAACAGTTTGTCTATGCTAGCAGCATATACAGAACAGTCAGTGCACACCCTGCTAGCATGGGTATACATAGAAATGTTGATGATGAGGCATGCCTGAACCACCAGGGTAAGTACTCTACATGGGCTCTGTACATGCCCAAATCTACATTGGTATTTTTTGCAGCATAGTGTCCCCCTGCCAGAGCCTTGTCCTGCTGTGTCCCTGCAGCCAGAGCCTTTCATTGTTGTGTGCAGCCCCATACCTCAGTGACAAGTGTGGCTGTGTCCTGCCTTTCACTATGGCATGTAGCCATGTGCAGTGCCTGAACCCTACACATCACCGTAAGTGGAGACATAGCTGTGTTCAATTGCTGCTTTTGGAAAAGATTTCTGCAAGTACAAATTTGCAGAGACCTCTGATTTCTCCTAGGTTGAATTTGAAAAGATATCTCTCCCATGAAGTGTAAGACTTGGGCACATGTTTTAGAGGAACCCGCAAAGAGTAAAGAAAAAATACTAAATACAGGGGAAATAAGTAGATTTTAGCTATGGCACTCTTGTCAGAGTATTTTTTTTTAATGTGAAGCCAGTATTTTTATTTCAAGACTGACAAAAGTTTTATTTGTTCAACTCATTTGTTGCATCTCCACTTCCACTTTTGCTTCTGATGAAACTGATGACAAATGACTTCAATGGGACGGTGATTAGATTCTCTCTTTCTTACACATTCCATGTTTCAGTGCATGTTCTTATTTCTTACAGCTGTGGGGCTATCTGCACTTCTGTCTCCCTTCTGCTCTCTGTGAGTGCATCCATCTCAAGTGATATGCCTCTTTTCCTGATCAGTCTCAGGTTGGAGTCTTTTGTGATTGCTGAGAATGAGATCAAGGGAAAATACCTTCTTCTGCTCATGTTCAAAACTTCTTACAACAGTTTATTTAGATGTTCTAGCACCTTCATGCTTTGGAGCAGGGACTTGAAATTTGGCAGGCAGGTTGTCCTTGAGACAAAAATGTGCCTTTTGCCATCACCATGAGAATTTGCCCAAATATGACCAAGTTATAAAGTTCTGACAAATCTCAATTTGAATATACTCAGAGATTTTTTTTTTTAGAGTTTGTCAACTAAATTCTCAGAAGATAATCTGTACTGAGCAAGCTCCATCCCCTCACTTCTCCTACGCATCATCCCCACAGAATAATTTAAGTGTGATCCATCCAGGGCTGGGGGAGGAGGGGATTAGCAATGCAACCAATGAGTTCATTTTATCATCCATTTATCATTGTGTTATTTAGTGTTATGGTCAATTCACGTGCTATTTCACATATAATTAATGTATGCTAAATAGATTTAAAATGTAGGATTAGAGAGATATAAAATTGATAAGTATTTAGGAATGATGAGTGTGTATTAGGTATATGTAAAGTATGGCTGGAATTCAAGGCCGATAGGCTGAGGCCTGTAAGATTTTAGCTTAGCCAGACTAGGTCATAGGCTTAAGAACACTTGACATGAGTGGGTGATGTAGGAATAACCCTAGGCCAGTGAGGTCACAAGATTACTGTAAAAGGTGATATTACGAAAAAAATAGATTTCAATAGACTGCAATGTATTGTCCAAGACACCTGATTGTAACATCATGGAATGTTCTGTCCTGACTGCTGGTTACCAGGGACACATGTTGTGCGTAGGTGCTAACATGAATAAGGGGAGCTAAGAAACAGCCTATGAAAAACGGGTCATCCCAATATTCATGGGGTATAGAAGTACAAATAAGGGGGGAAAGGGTTGAAACCTTCATGCATATGCATAAGGTGGTAGGTGTGGTCAGAACAATAATATAAAAAAGGTTCCCTGGTTGGGTAAAAGTGGAGAAGAGTTCTGTGTTGCTCAAGAGCTTGTTTCTCTTGGTCCAAGAAAAGATATTACCTCACCCACCTTGTCTCCTTAAAAAAAGAGCTAACGCATAAGACCCTATTAACACCCAGTGTAAATTTTTGTGGATGACTGATACGCACCAGGCTTGACATTTCAAATCATATCTTCATTTCTTCCTGCACAGTAGAATGAATTGTTATATCCTGACATATTTATCTTGTTCACCATTGTATTCTGCTATGGCAGTAGCAAAGAGGGGAAACATGGTTCTTTATTTTGTTTTTTCAGCATAGACGCCTTAAGATAGACTGAGCAATGCAAAGAAGCTCAAACCAAACAGTGTTATTCCAAGGAGTGGTATCTGAGATTCTCTTTCCCTCTCTGACTAGGGAGTGAGAGAGATAAATACATTGCTACAGGTGCCATTCTTTCCAACACGCAATGTACAACGGAAATAGCTTCACTCCGTGTGTTCCATAGACTATACACATCCATCAAACTTTTGTTCCCAGTTTGGAAGCTGACAAGCTTTCTGTCAGAATGGGCACTGATGAAGATGTCTGCAACAGTCAGTAATTTCCCTTTGCAAGTTTTGCTCACACTCACCTTTGCAATATAATTTAGGGATAGGTGCACTCTAGCGTGGTAAGTAATGCATGCTGGTCTATGTGAGGCCTTGCAAAGACAGCCCAAGATGCTGATACAAAATTTGTTCATATCTGATGCAACAGACAATTATCAGCGGTTGGGCAGGAAGGACATGGAATAGTGCAGAATCTTCTCATCAGAACAAGGACTTACTTGTGTGGCAAATGCAGGCTATGGGCAGCCTATTTAAGGGCTTGATCCAAAGTTCATTTCAAGCTAATGGCTTCCATGGGCTTTATGACCAAGCCCTACATTTCTACATTTCAAAATTGGAACCATGGTTTCACCTTCTCGTTGCTCTTTATTGATATTACCTTAGTGCCCAAACATGGACCAGGACCATATTGTTCTAGGAGCTGTACAAATGCAGAACCAAGACTATTGTTCTGTCCACAAGCCTTAGCATTGCTGTGACATCCATGGATTCTGTACCTGTTATGTATCCTAGCACAGACCCCAATCTAAAATCCCCTTGAAGGCAACAGGAAAACCTCCCCTTTGCTACAGGGGAGATGGATTGTCCCTTACTGACTTCAGTGCTAGTCACAGGTAGACTGACTAACAGTTTGTCTATACTAGCAGCATATACAGAACAGTCAGTGTCTACCCTAACTGTGTGATAGCTCAGTGGTTTGAGCATTGGTCTGCTAAACCCAGGGTTGTGAGTTCAATCCTTGAGGAGGCCACTTAGGGATCTGGGGCAAAAATTGGTCCTTCTAGTGAAGGCAGGGGGCTGGACTCAATGACCTTTCAAGGTTCCTTCCAGTTCTAGGAGATAGGTATATCTCCACTTATTACAAAAGATTGTTTTTGCCCCCAGAGGACTTACAATCCGGAGCCCCCACTCCCCAATTCTTCATCAAAGGCTGGTGCTGCCCTCAGAGCCCTGATCAGCAGGGGAGTGAGCAGAGAAGAGAACCTGGTGTCTCCACCCCCTAAGACTCCTGGCTGGCTAGACAGTGGGTAGGAGTTCCTAAACCTACCCCCTGCTTCCAGCTCTCCTCTGGCTGGAGGGTGGGATTGCCATTGGAGGAGGGCTGGTATGGGCTGCCGGAGAGGGCACACGCTGCGGCTGGAACCCAGCAGGCTGTGAGCCAAGCTCTGGGATGGGGGACAGGCTCATGGAAGAGCCTGCCTGTGGCCACTGTAGGTAAGAAACATCCAGAGCCCAAAGTGGGAAGGAAGCCTCTGGCTGGTGACTCAGGGGCTGATTCTGAGCGGGGCTATTGTTGGCTGCTTACTGATTGTTAGTGATTGTGGCACTGGAGTGATTCCTGCCTCTTCAACAGCAGTAGTTCAGGTCTCCATCCAAAGGCAAGGGGTGGGAGTTCGGAAGTAACCAGCCGAAAGAGGCACACAGTTTCTAAGTGCTAGGTCTGGGCTAGATAACAAGCTGTTCAGAGTAACGGGCAACTACAAGAAACAGAATCATTATTTGGTCCCTATTTCCCCCATTGCTCCATGGGAAAATAAGCTGCACCAGCCCTATACCAGATGTGGAGTAATTTTCCCCTCTGCTGTGCTGACCAGTGCCTTGCAGAGATGGAGCCAGGGTTCCACACTCCCCACCTATGCCTGTCCGCTCCCCATCCACCTTCACAGGAAGGGGAATAGCTGAATGGCATCAGCTTCTCTTCCCCTGCGTAGGATCTGATGATACAAGTAGCCCATATAGGAGACTTCTTATGCCCCCTTAACACATGTCTACACTGTATGGTAAACCAGGATTTGTGGGATGCCGGCTTGTGGAACTGGTGTTTCCAAGTCCACACTTAAGCATCCACACTGCACTGTAAAGGTGGGTTTACAGTCGCTGGACCCAGGTCTCACAGCTGCGCTAACACATCCATACTGCAGTACGCAGAGATCTTCCAACTTGTGTGCGAAGCTTGAGCTGTGTCCATACTGCAAAAGGACAGGGCTTGGGCCTGCGTCCCAGCACGGCTTGGGCCTGAGTCCCAGCACAACTTGAGCTCTGACCCACTCCCTACCCAGATTCTAGGACCTGGCCCCTGAGCGCTCCCTGACCCAAGTCAGACTGATTTGTGTGTGGCTCAAACCTGAGCCAGAGCCCGGGCTTAGTGACAGTGTAGACATACCTTTAGTCTCTTTGCATAGGAGCACAGCTGGGCTCATCACTGAGCTCTATAGTTTTGGAAAAATCAACACAGTATACACAGGAAACAATAAGAGTGGGAACTGAGCAGACTCCTTAAACTGGGGCTTAGGTGTACCATTCATGCAAAAGTATCTTTACCTGTCCATAGGAGTATTGCAAAAATCATCTGATTTATGGATCCTAAATGAAGCCTAGCAAAATACACAACTGTTGCTCAAGTGGATACACAGACCACTACAATGTTATGTATCACTGAGGTAGCGTTTACTGATCTCCATAACACACAAATTGCCCCAGTGCCATTCAGATATTGAGTAAAAATGAGGAGAGATCAGAAACTTGCACGAGCTTTGATCTCTGCCTGGAATATTTGATTAAAAAAACCCCAACTTCAATTAAGATAAGAATGTTCCTTTATCTTTCTCCTTCTGTGAATATCTTATTTTAAAAACTAATTGTAATATTTTTGATAGAAGAAAACTGAGGAGAGAATCTAAGCACTACACCCCTGCTGGAATTTTCAAAGACGCATAGGAGAGTTTAGTGTCCTGATCCTATCCAATTTCAATGGGATTTTGGCACCCAGTTCCTTAGATTCCTTTTGAAAATCCCAACCATGCTGTAGTAAACCCTGAGGTTTCTTTCAGAATCCCATCAGGTGCCTAATGGCCCTTAGCATATATTGCCTACACACAAGACTGACATTAGGCTCAGTCCTGAGCTTCTGCACCATCCTGTGAGTAGCCCTAGAAACTTCAATGCCTGGGAAAGACCCTTATGGGACATAATTCCTTCCCTGCTCCCACCTTGCTCCAGTGGGAGAGTAACTTGCTACTGGCCTGTAACCGTAGCAAATTATGCCATCTCCATGGCATCTCACCTGTGCTACTCAGTTGAGGAGAGGTGGGGCAGCAAAAGGGTCTGCCCTCACCCCCATCTGCCTGCTCCAGGTGTTTCATTCACAAAGAGTGACAGGGCTGCCTGGGGGGGGCAAGTGGGGCAATTTGCCCCGGGCCCCACAGGGGCCCCCACGAGAATATAGTATTCTATAATATTGCAACTTTTTTTAATGGAAGGGGCCCCTAAAATTGCTTTGCCCCAGGCCCCCTGAATCCTCTGGGCGGCCCTGAAGAGTGAAGCTGAATGCAGGTTAAGTTGAACAAGTGAGACTTTATTAACCCCTGTGTGCTGCTCTGTCCATGTGGCTGAGTTTCTTCCTGCCTAACTCCCCACATTCCCTGTTTTCCTGGTGTCCTATCAATGACAGTCCCTCCAGGAGACATAGGTCTCTGACTTCAGTTCCATGGCTCATGATACATCTTCTGTATTTTACAAACATTTTAATATTAAAAGTAAAAACAAATTGATGCTCAGATCCCCACTCCATGTCCTTTTAGCCAGTGATTGCTAGCTGGAGTCTTGTCTTTACCACAGACTCAGCTATATAATCTTTGAGATAGTCAGCGTGTTAGACTTGGAGATGGATATTAGGGAGGCAGAGATAGGTCACTCCCAGTGTGTCCACCTAGAATCATAGAATCTCAGGGTTGGAAGGGACCTCAGGAGGTCATCTAGTCCAACCCCCTGCTCAAAGCAGGACCAAACCCAACTAAATCATCCCAGCCAGGGCTTTGTCAAGCCTGACCTTAAAAACCTCTAAGGAAGGAGATTCCACTACCTCCCTAGGTAACCCATTCCAGTTCTTCACCACCCTACTAGTGAAAAAGTTTTTCCTAATATCCAGCCTAAACAAACCTGTTAAGGAGTACAAACTCTCTCTCTCTCTGGAGTTTCCTTCCCTCCTTCCTTGTGGAGTCAGTCTCCACACTGCTCTAGATCTCTGTTCTGTGAGGATCTCCGTAGGCTATCTCTGGATGTTGTTGTGTTTGCTGGCTCATATGTGCTTGCTGTTCCTTTGGATTGCTTGGTCTTCTTGTGTAGTCACCTCGTAGGACCTGGGTGCCACTATGCCGCTTGTGATTCCATCAGTCCACTCCTTTTGGTGTCTCTCCAATGGCTGGATCCTCAGAGAAACGTCGGTCTCCAGTGCTGGTAGATCCTTTGCTTACCCATTGTACTCTAGTGCCCTGATTGTTGGTAAGTTACATCTCCGCTCTTCTGGCTGCAACATATCTTGCTTCACTGGCACTAGGGTTTTGGTCCTTTGCCCCATCAGTGCTTGTGCTGGACTGTTTTGGTATGCCTGTGATGGGATATTCCTCTTGGCCAAAAATGCTAACAAGGCATCTGAACCAGAAGAAACAGCCTTATGTAACAGTCACTTAGCTGTTTTCACAGCTGATTCCATCTTACCATTACTCTGTGGGTATCCTGGGGAGGAGGAGGAGTGATCAAAGTCCCAGTAGTATGCAAATTCCTTGAATTCTTCTGAGGCAAATTGGGATCTGTTGTCAGGGAATATTGTCCAGAATGCCACACATCACAAGGTCGGCCTTCTGTTTGCCAAACACTGACTTGCTTCTTGTATTAGGCAGGAAATCACCCACCCAACGTTTTGAATAGGAATCCACTGGAATCAAATACATCCAATGTTTCCCATGGTCAGTTGTGCAGACCATGTGGTAAGGCTCTTTCTCTTGGTCGTTATCACATGAAAGGCAGATGTCATAAACAGATAGTTAAGGGTTAATGTCTCTTTTACCTGTAAAGGGTTAAGAAGCTCAGTAAACCTGGCTGACACCTGACCAGAGGACCAATAAGGGGACAAGAGACTTTCAAATCTTGGTGGAGGGAAGTCTTTTGTTTGTGCTCTTTGTTTTGGGGGTTGTTCGCTCTTCGGCCTAAGAGGGACCAGACATCAATCCAGGCTCTCCAGATCTTTCTGAATCAGTTTCTCATGTTTCAAACTTGTAAGTAATAGCCAGGCAAGGCATGTTAGTCTTATTTTTGTTTTCTCAACTTGTAAATGTTCCTTTTTGCTGAGAGGATTTTACCTCTGTTTGCTGTAACTTTGAACCTAAGGCTAGAGGGGGTTCCTCTGGGCTATATGAATCTGATTACCCTGTAAAGTATTTTCCATCCTGATTTTACAGAGATAGTTTTTACCTTTCTTTCTTTAATTAAAAGCTTTCTTTTTAAGAACCTGATTGATTTTTTTCCTTGTGTTAAGATCCAAGGGGATTGGATCTGGACTCACCAGGAATTGGTGGAGGAAGGGAGGGGGGATGGTTAAATTCTCCTTGTGTTAAGATCCAAAGGGTTGGATCGGTGTTCACCAGGAACTTGGTGAAAAAGCCTCTCAAGGCTGCCCTGGGAGAGGAAGGTTTTGGGGGGACAGAAAGTGATCCAGACACTGAAATTTCTGGATGATGGCAGTGTTACCAGAGCTAAGCTAGTAATTAAGCTTAGAAGTGTCCATGCAGGTCCCCACGTCTGTACCCTAAAGTTCAGAGTGGGGGAGGAACCTTGACAGCAGGTGTCAAACCCTTCTATCAAGGAGCAGAATTGTGTATTCATTCTCAACAGGGAAACGTGCTCTCAGGTTTTTCTAAGTGGAATGCCAGTGCCCACATGTGAGACCTGGTTTGCTAGCATGACATCTTTATAAAATGAGGCAGGGGTAACAGCTCGGTTCCTGAAATATGATTGCATCCTGCACACTCAGCTCATCTTTCATTTGAAAATTATAGTGGTTCTGCTACTGGTATGTGGCTTTTGTCTTCTGGTAACCCTGTTATATTGCTCTATGAACTGACTGTAGTTGGATGACCTTTTCCGTAGCCTCTTTGATTTTCATCAGTGTCACTGTTGAAACGGCGAGATAACCTGCTGCATTCAGTGTCCTGATCCCCTTCCCCCAGCTTGCTGATGCTGGGTATATATGCTGTGTTCAGGGTGTCAGCTAACACCAGGAATCATCCTGGACAAGATCTAATCTAATCTAATCTAAGTGCCGCAATCGCTTTGGAGCACTAAGAAGGGGCTGTTGTCTGATCACGCTACCACTGGGTGACTATAGGTGCACTTGTGAACTCACTCCACTCCAAACACCACAGCCAGAAGCTCTGTCTATTTGGGCATATCCCTGTCAGATCTCTGACAGGGCTTTGCTGGCAGAAGTGACCAGCTGCTCCTGCCAAAGAGTTACAGCCAATCCTTTCTCTGATGCATCGCTCTGGAGTGTCTGTGGCTAACCTGACTTGCAGTACTTCAGGACAGGAGCATCTGTTATCACTTGTTTCAGAATGTCAAATGCTTAGTTTTGGGAACATTCCCAGTCCCCCTCAACATCCTGCGTTGTGAGCTGACGTATAGGTTCTGCTATTGCAGTCAGGTGTGGAGAGAACTTTAACAGAAAATGTATCCATTCCCATGAAGCTCTGTACCCCTTTCACACCCATTGCAGCTGGCATGTATCTGACTGCCCTGATCTTGTTGGGATCTGCTTTCAGTCCCTCTGCTGTGAATAGAAGTCCAATGTATGTCACCTGTTTGAGTTGCATTTTTTCTGGATTAAGTTTTATGTTCTTGCACCTGCATTGCTGTAGAAAAGCTTGAAATTCTCTGTCATGGTCTCATTCCATGTCTGTATCATTTCCCCCTTGGCTTACAATGAGGATATCATCTGCAATTTTTTTAAATCTCCAAGCAGTCCTTCCAGTGCTTGGGTGAGTTTTCTCTGGAACACCTCCAGTGCTGGGCTTATGCCCATTGGTACGCACAGCCCTCTGCAGGGACCAAATGGTGTTGCAGAGGTTGTCAACATGCTGAACTCTTTATCCAGCTTCATCTGCTCAAACCTGTTTCTTTCATCAAACTGTAAAGATTCTGGTTTGGGAAAGTTTTGGCAAGATGTCAACAGTTGTGGGCAGCAAATAGAGGCATCTTTTCAATGCCTGACTCAGTGGCTTTAGGTCTGTGTCTATGCATAATTTCCCTGATGGTATCTTTGCCACCACCATGCTCCCTACACAGGCTATCCCTGCATCTATAGGTGCATAAGACCCTGGCTCTGCAGACTTTTGAGCTCTTTGCATACAAGGTCACGTTGTGCCACTGGACTTTTCCTTTGTGGTAAGTACACAGGTTTTACTATGAGGTCTACTTCCAGCTGCAGCTTTCTCCTTCAGGGTCCCTATCCCTTTGAAAACATCCCAATGTGCTTGTAGAATTGTCTCCACTGTCCTCTGGAGTCTCCCCTTTGGTTGCTTGCATTGCAGTTATGAAATTCTTCCACTCTGCCCTGATCTGTACCATGGCTTGCGTAGCTGAATTCCCCATGGTTGTAGTCCCCTTGCACGGTTGTAGTCCTTAGCATCCACCACCACGGTTGGTGCCATCTATTGTTTTCAAGGTTAATTACTATGAAGTCACATTTTACTATAGGCTGTACTGTACAAATCATTGTACGTTATTTGATTGCACCTGTTCATTGTCATGGATCTGTTCGCAGGGCTGGCCTTACCATGAGGAGAACTGAGGCAGCCGCCTCAGGTGCCAGACTGTGGGGGGCGCCACTAGGACCCAAAATGTTGAAAATTGTGTCTGGTGCTGGTGCATATGTATTCTCTCTGCTCGAGATGCACAGAGATGGCGGAGTGCTGTGCTGGAGGAAGGAGGGCACAAGAGACATAACAGGCAGGCAGGAGAAAAGGTGAGAGGGAATAACAGAAAGCAGCAGGAGCTGCAGGGAAAGAGAGGAAGAGGAGCCTCTTATGTACCTCTCTAGCACCCCCAGGAGCCTGGATTGATTCACACCAGCTTCTCAGGGAGCTTCCTGTTTCCTGCCGCTTCCCTGAATCCACTTGAGGAGAACAGGCAGTCAACTGAAGTAGTAGGAGCCAATTAGGCCCTTAAGACGCTGATATCTTCCCTCACTCAGGCCCTGCTACCAGCCTGCTTATTTGTCCCCTTCAACTGAGTGTTGAGAGCCACTATAGCTGGCACAGAACAGCAGTCATGAGTGAAAGAAGAAACACCCCTCTGGGCAGCATTCAGAAAAAGAAAGAAACCAGAGGAAGCTTTTCTATCTAAGCAGGAAGGAGCTCTCCTGAGATACATAGACACAAATGTTCATGGTGAGCCTTCTGGCCCCAGTGAGGATGTGAGTGGGAAGAAGATGTCTGTTCTTCCAGTTAGTCAGAGTGCAGGTGACCTGCCAGCTACTGCAGCATCCATATCTCCATCTCAAATGGATGTAACCATGCACATTCCTGAAGAAAAGTGTAGATCAGAGAAGAGTGTGGTGGAGGCACAAGAAACAGCTGCTGATGAGTTTAGTTCCTTAAGTCTAGATGATCCAGGACTGTGGACCCACTTGAGCAGTAGCCTGAGGGACTTCCTTGTACTGCATGGGCCACAGCAAGTGAAAAACTTCATGTTCCCCAAAGACAATGAAAATAGAAGTTTCCATCCAACATATTACTGGCATGAAATCCCCAATGGTTACAAAGTGGAGAGGCCATGGCTTATGTACTCAAAAAACCCAGAATGCTGCACACTGTTTTTGTTGCAAACTCTTCCAGTCTAATGTTCCAGCCACATTGGGTTATCCAGGAACAAAGGACTGGAAAAATCTGGCTAGAAATCTGGCATGCCATGAGAAGGCAGCAAATCACCAGAGAGCATTCCATAGGTGGAAAGAGCTTGAGATGAGACTAAGGTTAAAGGCCACCATAGATGATCAGCATCAAGAGAAGATTGCTTCAGAGTCTCTTTACTGGCAAAATGTTCTGAAAAGACTCATTGCCATTGTGAGAATGCTTGCTACCCAAAACCTAGCACTGCGTGGCACTTCAGATCAGCTGTATGAGCCAAACAATGGAAACTTCCTTAGAATTGTGGAGCTGATGGCTGAGTTTGATGCTGTACTCCAGGAGCATCTATGAAGAGTCACCACCCAAGAAATGTACACACACCATTACCTTGAAAAAACAATTCAAAATGAGATCATACAGTTACTGGAAACAAAAGTCAAACAGAAGATTGTGGAAGATCTGAAGTCAGCAAGATATTACTCTGTTATTCTGGACTGCAGTGTTGTGGCATGACATACTGTTTGAAATAAATGTTGTAAGCAAGAGACTCTAAGGTGTTGACCTTTATATATCTGGAGCAATGGAACAACTGGACAAAGCAAAGTCATACCTACAGTCTTGCCGGTCAGATGAGGGATTTAAAAACATTCTGAGCAGTGCACAGAAGTTAGAAGAGGAACTTCACACTGAAGCTATTTTCCCACCCATTCAAGAGTCACCAAAGAAGAAGAAGACATTTTGATTATGAGGCACAGGATAATCCCATAAGAGACTCCAAATAACAATTCAAGGTTGAATTATTTAAGCAGGTGTTAGATCGTGCGATACAGTCAGTTGAAGAACGTTTCATGCAGCTCAAGGAACACAGCAGTATATTTGGGATGTTGTATCATATTCCAAAACTCATCACTATACCTGAAGAAGACCTGATGGCGTGTCTGATGTGATTAGGTCCTATGATGGTGTCACTTGAATGGATATGTGGACAGAGCTGGCATCGGGCTCAGGGGCTCATACACCTGCACATCTACCAACGTGATATATGCCATCATGTGCCAGCAATGCCCCTCTGCCATGTACATTGGCCAAACCGGACAGTCTCTACGCAAAAGAATAAATGGACACAAATCTGACATCAGGAATCATAACATTCAAAAACCAGTGGGAGAACACTTCAACCTCTCTAACCACTCAGTGACAGACTTGAAGGTGGCAATTTTGCAACAAAAAAACTTCAAAAACAGACTCCAAAGAGAAACTGCTGAACTTGAATTAATATGCAAACTAGATACTATTAACTGTGGCTTAAACAAAGACTGGGAATGGTTGGGTCATTACACCAATTGAATCTATTTCCCTATGTTAAGTTCTCCTCACACCTTCTATGGGCCATCTTAATTATCACTTCAAAAAGTTTTTTTCCTCCTGCTAACGATAGCTCATCTCAATTGATTAGACTCTGCCTGTTGGTATGCATACTTCCACCTTTTCATGTTCTCTGTATGTATAAATATCCCCTGTCTGTGTGTTCCATTCTATGCATCCAAAGAAGTGAGCTGTAGCTCACGAAAGCTCATGCTTAAATAAATTTGTTAGTCTTTAAGGTGCCACAAGTACTCCTGGTTTTTTTGGGTTTTTTTTTGTATTTTAAGGGATATTTTTGAGAAACACCATTTTCCTTTGCATTTGCATTTTTCTCTCAAGTGTACATTTCTACTGCCTTCAAATATATAATGCAATTATGAACTTCAATTTAAAGTTTAAAATGGTACTTATCAGTTTAGGAGTAGCTATTGCAAGCAGCCGGAGAGTTTGCTTTTTGCCTGAAGGTCTCTAACTTGAGTCAATTCTTGGGGCATAGTTGGCAGACATCTGTGTTGGGCTGAGAATACCATAAAAGGGGATTACCTGCATGCCATTTGACCATCTCTGTTCTAGGACTGATATATATAGTGTAAATAAAACTAATTACATGAAGCAAATCCCCAGACTCCACATTATGGTTTTCTCCTCTAAAGTGAAACTGACCTGTAAGGTCCCAAAATGTGCTACTTGTTAACAGATGGGTTACAAGACTGTATGTGTTCCATATAGAAGAGGAGTAATGTGGTTTAATTAACAGAGAGAAAAATATTAACATTTGCAATCCCCAAGTGGTTGATATTTTATTTTGCAGCATCAATGTTGCATTAGCACTTAGGTCTTGTATTTAATACATTATAAATAACATCACATAAGGAGAAACAGGAATTAAATGATTGGTTTGCATTTTCCAGGTGGTATGCAAAGTAAGAGAAATCTATTAAAAATATCACAGGATACCACTTCTCTCCTGAACAACAGTCAGAAGGAACAGCTGTGTGTTTTTTTCTGCCTTAGTTTGGAAATCATTTCAACAAACTCAGATTGGCTGCATTTTCCAAGACTCTGCTAGTTGGCTCGTTTGTAAAAGCCATTCTTTTGGTGTTCACACATCTGTCAAAGCTCAGATAAATCCCTCCCTAGAGGAAGCAGATGTTATGAAGTTATAATTTAGATGTTTGTTTTCCCTTTTAGAAGGGTTCTGGACCGCAATCATTGTGTCTGTTAAGCATCATTAACTAATGCAAATTGTTGATGAATCTGTGGATTAGTTTGAAACTGGTTTTAATAACAACCCTTTACCTCAAGAATTAAATCTAGAAACACGATAATGTACTGTACACATGCATATATATCACATAAATATAGGAACACACACAGGACAAGAATGCCGACTGAATTAAAATGTTATAAATATACACGGGGTGTCAGTAACAGTACAAACTGCACAGGATTTAGGGATTCCATCAGCTGAATTAGATCTGTAAGAGATTTACAAATAAAAGGGACATTTTCTGTTGTTGCAATCTGGTATTACATTTAGTGGTTTCAATCTCTTAGGGGATTTTGAGTATGGGTAAAGCTCGAGGGCTAGTTTACGTTCACATTCTTTGCTGATACAGCTGTACCGGTATAACTATACTGGCTGAGGCCCCTAGTGTAGACACAACATATGCAGAGAGAGAGAGAGAGTTCTTTTGCCAGCATTGTATCACCACCCCCCCAAACAGTATTAGCTATGCTGACGGAAGTATGTTGTCAGCATAGGGGTTTTGCCAGCACAGCTATGTTGGCTGGGGGTAGGGTTTTTTTGTTTGTTTGTTTGTTTGTTTGTTTGTTTGTTTGTTTGTTTTCACATGCCTGACTGACATAACTATGCTGGCAAAACATTTCAGTGTAGACCTGGCCCTACCTGGCTGTCCAGGGGCTTGATCATACACTCACTGTAGTCAATGGCAAAACTCCCATTGATTTCCATGTTGCAGCTTAGGACCTAATGAGCCTGGTGTCATTGTTGTGTTTACAGTGTGAACGGTCATACTGCGGTTTTCTCATGCTTTCCTGTCTGGCGGAGCATCAGGGGCCAGACCAGCGAGGACTAGCTGCTGGCCTGTTCCCTGACTAACTACACTGCTAGGCAACCATGAGCCCAGCTGCGTTGCCTTGGACTGATGGAGTGGCCACCGATCTTATGTTGCTGGTTTAGCAGTTCTGTTTATAAGCCTGGCCCCCACAGCAGATCAGCAGCTGCTGAATGCTGACCCTGCCTACAGCTGTGCTTGCTCTTGTTCCAGTCCTGGCTCCTGCTTGGTCCAGCCCCTGTTCTCCTCTGGCTTCGATCCCCATCTCTGCCCTCAGCTTACGACCTGGCTTAATCTGGCTCTAGTATTTGGCTTCTGTCCCTCCACTACCGACCCTCAACTCATTTTCTGGACTTTGCCCACCCTGGACCAAGTTCTAACCAGCAGGCTGAACTCTCTCCTTCACCACTAGGCCTGAGCACATCTGGCCCCATCATCGACAGTTTGAGCAGCCCAAATACAAAGGCTGGTGGCCCACCTCACTAGCATGGACCCCACTCAGGCCAAGGCTTCCCTGGCGGAGCCGGTAAGTTCCATACAAAGCTTGCAGGTGCAGAATGTGCACCTGTGAGCCCAGGCGGCTTTGTTGGTCCCTCCTCTTATCCCCAGGAGCTGAAGGTCCTGCTGCCAGACAAGTTTTGTGAGGACTGTGGTTGGTTCAGAAGTTTCCTAAGCCAGTTCTGACCCCTCTTCTTGACACACCCCAAATTGTTTCCCACAGACTAGGCTTGAGCATGGCTCATCATTAGTCTGCTCACTGGGGGCAGGCCTTGGCCTAGGCCTCCTTGCTCTTGGAACAGTCCAGTCCCCTCCTGGACCAGTTGGAGCAGTGCATTCAGGCCATGACGATTATCTTCAGGGATCCCCACTGCACCCAAGGGCATTGATCTGCTCTCCAATACACAGCCAAATGCCATTGCTCCTCCACAGGCACAGAGTGGAATGAGGCCGCACAGTGCCATTGTTTTGGGCTGACCTGAATGATGATATAAAGGACAAACTGACTTGGGCCGAGCCACTGCTCCACATGAATGACGTGACTGACCTGTGTATCAGAATAGACAACTTCCTTGCTGAGGGGCACTGTGAACACAGCACAGCCCCTCGAGCCATGACAATGCCCCAGTCTCCCACCCCTCCACCATGAACCCAGCATCAGGACCTGGAATGCATGCATAAGGCTCACCCATGCCCATTTATGGCTGAGAAGAACCAATGCTGAACTTTGTGCCCATGTCGGTATTGTGGGGGCAACAGACATTTCACCTTGAGATGCCCTGCCAATGTCAGACCAGCTTTGGGGCTGGGAAGTGCCAAGCCTCAGCCCTGATAGGGGGGTTCAGGTTGGGCCGATGCTTTTCCCCCTCCAGAGACTCTCAACCTCCCCGCATCTCTGGCAGGAACCATGACGAATCCATCCTTGATGCATCTCCAACTACCACTGCAGCTCCTACTTTTTACCTAGAAGCTCTGGTCAAACTGGGGCCTTAGGTAATTTTATGGACCAGGATGTGGCTAAGGCCCAAGGGATCCGGGCCATTCAGATGAGGTCTCACCAGTGCCTTGTATAAAGGAACTAACCCCTCCTTATCTCTACCTTTCACATCCCTTGCTAGCTGCAACTCCAGTTGTGTTTTGGGCTTCTTGATTACACCCCTGCATGCTCGAGCAATATTTTTATACTGCTCCCTAATCATCTTTCCGAGTTTCCACTTCTTGTAAGCTTCCTTTTTGTGTTTAAGCTCAACGACGATTTCACTGTTAAGCCAAGCTGGTCGCCTGCCATATTTGCTATTCTTTCTGCACATCAGAATGGTTTGTTCCTGTGCCCTCAATAAGGCTTCTTTAAAATACAGCCAGCTTTCCTGAACTCCTTTCTCTCTCATAGTAGCCTCCCAGGGGATCCTGCCCATCAGTTCCCTAAGGGAGTCAAAGTCTGCTTTTCTGAAGTCCAGGGTCTGTCTTTTGCTACTCTCCTTTCTTCCTTTTGTGATGATTCTGAACTTGAGCATCTCATGGTCACTGCTGCCCAGGTTGCCACCCGCTTCTACTTCCCCTACCAATTCTTCCCTGTTTGTAAGCAGCAGGTCAAGAGAAGAAACTCATAATTTGCAGGTTGGTATTGTGCTGGTAAAATATGTGTGGCAGCATTATATGTGATGTTATAAGATTTCCCTCGTATAATGTTGTTTATCTATGTTCCAAACCCCACACCTCTGCCCACACAGAAGTCAGGTCTGTCCTAAACAGAGGAAAGAATGTGTGATTTGCTTAATATGCATTTAAGCAGTAAACAGAGTCATCAAGCAGAAGGGAAGAGAAAGGAAGTTAAAAAAAAACAGCATGGAATATCCTTCCACATAGACTTTTTGTCTCCTGGCTCTCATCTTCAAACGTTTTTCCAGAGGGAGACTGAAACGATATAAAGGAGGGGCAAACACCCCAAAGCACCTTTCACTCTTTCTCTCTCTCCCTGCCTATCTCATTCACCTGACGGGACAAAGGAAGTCTTGGGGGGAGGGGTCCTGATCTAAACAATTTGGTCAGTAAGACTTTCTCACCACATGCTGTCAGCAAATTTGCTTTGAATCTAATATAGTTTAGGTCAGGCACCAGTAAGTGTTTTCTCTTTATTTTTCTTGTAACCATTTCTGACTTTTATGCCTCATTACTTGTACTCACTTTAAATCTGTCTCCTTGTAGCTAATAAACTTGTTTTATTCATTTCTCTAATCCCATGTGTTCAAGTTGAAGTGCCTGAGTAAATCCAGTTGGGGTAACAAGTTATGTGCATATTATTCTCTTAAAGGACCGACAGACTTTATATAGTCATACTGCCCAGGGCAGTAGAGGGCATGCCTTTCTAGGGGAAATCTGAGACTGGGAGTGTGGTGGGGTCACCCAGTGGCAATCTTTAAGGCTGGTAAGAGCTAGAGTGTGGCTAGCTGGCTGAAAACACAGAGACATGTATAGTGGGAGTGACTTACATGCTGGAGGTTGTTTGTGAATGACAAGACATTGTAAAGGGGAGTCCAGCTTACAGGGCAGGGGTGACATAGGTACTCATTAGTCTGGATTGTATGTATCCTGACATGTCACAGCTGCAGATGATGCACTTTCTGAATTAGAGCTCCCGGCCCTGTGCGCCTGTCTGCAGGAGAATCTGCAGAAAGGGTTTATCTGGTCATCCACCTTTCCAGCAGGGCCCCCGATCTTTTTTGGTAAAACGAAGCCATGCATTGACTACCAGGCCCTTAATAAGGTGACTGTTCAGAATTGTTACTTACTTCCTCTCATTCAGGAACTCCTAGACCAACTATGCTCTGTCTGAATTTTTACAAAGTTTGACCTCCATATGGCCTATAAGCTGATGTAGGTGCAAGAAGTTGATGAATGGAAAACTGCCTTATATACCCGATGTGGATACTTTGAATACCTAGTCAATGAAATTTTCCAGGACATGGTGGGTCAGTTTCAGGGGCGGCTCTAGGAATTTTGCCTCCCCAAGCACGGCAGGGAGGCTGCCTTCCGCGGCTTGCCTGCGGAGGGTCCGCTGGTCCCGCGGCTTCCTCCGAAGCCACGGGACCAGCAGACCCTCCGCAGGCACGCCTGCGGGAGGTCCGCCAAAGCCGTGGGTGTTGTGTATTTGGTTGTCATGGGTTTTGTTACTATGGCAACTGAGTTAGACTATTAAGGGATAGCTCAGCCGGTTTCAACCGGCTGAGTGAGCTCTCTGTCTCTGTAAATAAAATGGAGGTTTTGGTTAGCTGTCTGCTCTCTGGCCTCAAGTGATTGCTTCCTACACCGGCTGCCCCAAGGATATAACACTGGCGACGAGGATGGGATCCTGGTGCTGCTCCAGTAACAGAAGGAAGTAGAAGTCAAGGTAAAGACCAAACAAAGAAAAAAAGCTGCTTGTTGCACTGACTGTGAAAGTGAAACTAAAAATCATGGCTACTCTGACCAGGCCCCTGGAGCCTTTTGATGAGAATATAGAGCAGTGGCATGTGTATACTGAGCGTTTTGAGCTTTTTGGTATTGCAAATGACATTACAGAAGTGAAGAAGGTGCCAATATTCTTAACTGTTGTAGGGGCTAAAACCTACTCTCTGCTACGCAGCTTACTACACCCTGTTAAGCCTGAGACTAAATCTTACAGTGACATTGTGGAAATCCTGGGGTCTCATTTCTCCCCAAAACCACTGGTAATTGCTGAAAGATATAGGTTCCACAAAAGAGACCAAAAGGAAGATGAAACAGTTGTACAATTTGTAGCCATTTTTAAAAAGCTAGCAGAACACTGTGAATTTAAAGAGATGTTAAATGATGCCCTGCGTGACAGGTTAGTGTGTGGCCTCTGCAGTGAAGCTATACGGAAGCGCCTACTGACAGAGGCTCAGCTTACATTACAGAAGGCTGTTGATATTGCTGTCTCCATGGAACTGGCTACAAGGGAGGCACAATACATCGGTGCATCTCCTAGGGTGCAAAAAGTGTCACAAGAACTGACCCACAAAACGGTGCAGAGTCAAGAATGTTACCGCTGTGGTAAGCCGGGTCACCAGGCATCAGAATGCTGGTGTAAGGACCTGGTGTGTCGACACTGTGGCAAAAAGGGACACATTGAGTATGCCTGTAAACAAAAGAAAAAGAGGCCTGTGGTCTGGCCGACAAAAAGAGGAACCTTGCATACCCTAGAGCAGACCCAGGATGATCAAGGTGACACCTCCTCACAAGAGGAAGTGCCACTGCATGTTTTGTCTTTGGCAGCGGGCTCACATGAATACTGGGTAACCCCCTTATTGGAGGGCAAACCTATACGCATGGAACTAGACACCGGTGCAGCTGTCTCGCTGGTTCCGGAGACTGTGTATAAGGAAAAGCTACAGCATCTTCCGCTTAAGGCAACAAAAACTGTTCTGAAGACGTATACAGGTGAAGCTGTGCCCATGTTGGGCACTATTGATGTTAAGGTGGAGCTCAATGGACAGGCGGCTAAATTGCCACTGTTTGTGGTGAGAGGTGACTACCCAGCCTTAATGGGTAGGTCTTGGCTTGGGAAGATTCAGCTGAACTGGGCAGAAGTGCACCGGATGACTAAAGAAGAAACCAGTCTAACCCCTATACTAAGGAAACACGCTGCTGTTTTTGGAGATGATTTGGGAAGTATGAAGGGAATCACTGTGACATTGAACATTAAACCTGGCAGTCCACCAAAATATCTGAAAGCCCGAACTGTGCCATATGCCATCAGGCCAAAAGTTGAAGCAGACCTGGAGCACCTGGTCACCAATGGAGTCCTAATACCAGTTACCCATAGCTCATGGGCCACTCCTATTGTTCCAATAGTGAAGAAAGATGGCTCTCTCCGGATTTGCGGTGATTTTAAAGTCACTGTCAACCCAGTGTTGTGTGCAGAGCAATACCCGCTTCCCCGCATCGATGACCTCTTCGCAGGCCTGGCTGGGGGACAAAAGTTCAGTAAGATTGATCTGAGTCAAGCATATTTACAGATGCACGTCGATGAAAAGTCCCAAGAGCTGTTGACTATTGTGACTCATAAGGGGCTTTATCGATACTGTCGCCTACCCTTCGGAATCACATCGGCTCCCGCCCTGTTCCAGAGGGCTATGGACCAGATCTTGTGTGGCTTGTCAGGAGTTCAGTGCTATCTGGATGATATCCTGGTCACTGGAAGAAATGAAGAGGATCACTTAAAGAATTTAGAGGCTACCCTACAAAGACTGGAAGAGTATGGCCAACGAGTTCGCAAAGACAAGTGTGAATTTTTCAAGCCCTCTGTTGAATATTTGGGACACATCATCGATTCTGCAGGTCTTCATAAGGCCCCTGCAAAAGTTAAAGCTCCCCCACCTCGAAATGTAAGCCAGCTACGCTCATTTCTAGGACTACTGAACTATTATGGAAAGTTCATCTCACAGTTAGCCACACTGCTAAAACCACTTCATGAGCTCCTTGGGCAGAACAAGGCCTGGAAGTGGACTGAAGCCTGTGATGTTGCATTTAACAAAGCTAAGGATGCATTGTTAAATTCTGAAGTTCTAACGCACTTTGATCCATCCTTACCCCTGCAATTGGCCTGCGATGCTTCCCCTTATGGAGTGGGAGCGGTCGTGCCACACATTATGCCTTCGGGAGAAGAAAGACCTATTGCTTTTGCTTCACGCACTCTAAGCAAAGCAGAAACTAACTACGCCCAAATCGAACGTGAGGCATTAGGAATTGTTTTTGGAATTAGGAAGTTTCATCAGTACCTGTTTGGGCGAAAGTTTACTCTTCTTACAGACCATCGACCTCTGACATCAATTTTTGGACCCTACACAGGCATTCCCCCATTAGCTGCTAGTCGTATGCAACGTTGGGCATTGATACTTTCTGCACACACATATGAAATCAAATATCGGAAATCCACTCTGCACGGCAATGCAGATGGCCTCTCAAGGTTGCCTTTACCGGTCAAACATCAAGATAGTGCCCAAAGGGAAATCTTCTACTTTGAACAGGTAGAGAATACACCCATCACTGCTGCTCAGATAAAGAAGGCAACCCGCGTTGACCCAGTATTATCCCAAGTTATGGACCTGGTGATGCATGGAAAATCTCGACAAACCTCTCTGGTCTCACCCGACCTTGTTCCCTACATGTCCAGGCGGACGGAGTTATCGGTCCAATCTGGTTGTTTGTTGTGGGGGAGGCGTGTCATTATTCCACCACCACTGAGATCACAGATGTTAGAACAGCTACATTCCGGTCACTGTGGAATAGTGTGCATGAAGGAAATTGCACGAAGCTATTTTTGGTGGCCTAGATTGGACAGTGCTATTGAAGAGAAGGCAAAAGCTTGTATGTCATGTCAGGGTGTAAGAAATGCACCCCAGTGGGCACCCCTACACCCATGGGACTGGCCTGAAAACCCATGGCAACGTATTCACGTTGACTTTGCTGGCCCCCTTGAAGGAAGCATGTTCTTGGTGGCAGTAGATGCCCATTCTAAATGGCCAGAAGTCTCTATAATGCAGTCCACTACTGCAGAGAGTACTATCCAAAAACTACGAGGACTCTTTAGTCGTTTTGGTCTGCCAGAAAAACTTGTGAGCAACAACGGACCGCAGTTCGTCTCTCAGGAGTTTCAAAATTTTATGAAGGCAAATGGGATACACCACATCACGTCAGCACCATATCATCCGTCCACCAATGGATTAGCTGAAAGATTTGTGCAGACAATGAAAAACGCTTTGAAATCAGCAAAGGGACAACACTCCATTCAAAAGCGTCTGGATACCTTCTTACTTTCCTATAGAAACACACCTCATGCTACGACCCAGGCTTCCCCAGCCTTTCTAATGATGGGACGACAGCTGCGCACTTGCTTTGATCTGCTGAAACCTTCTGAACCCAGACAAACTGTGCAACATCAGCAGCAATATCAAGTCATCAGACGGGCACCCAGAGCAAAAGACCGAACCTTTAGCCCAGGGCAGCCAGTTTTGGCTCAGAATTATACTTCCAGAGCTAAATGGGTCCCGGCCACAGTCATCACTCAAACAGGACCTGTTTCCTATACAGTCCGGACTGCAGAGAATCTTACCTGGCGGCGACATGTAGATCAGCTGTTGCCAGGTCATGCCAGTCTTCAGGACCCATCTGCAGTTGAGGGGTCTGACTTCACCCCTCCTGGTGAGACACCGAATCATGAGTCACCTGTTCCTGACTGTTCTCCTCCATTACTGCCGGCAGCTGAGATACCCCTTTGCCCATCACAAGCTGATACCACCTCCTCACCTTTTCGTGCTGCGGACCCTGAGCCCCTAGTACTTTCGGGTGCAACAACACCAGAAGTTCGCCGTAATCCACCTAGAGACAGAAGGCCTCCTCATCGGCTGGGTCTTTAGTTAGGGCGAACCCATGGTTATGGGGCAAAATAATCCCCAGGGTTTAGCCAGGAATGGAGGCAGTCTACCCTCCTTCTCTAGTTTAGTGTGTGTTTTATTTAGGGGATGTTCTTATTGGGGGGGAGGAATATGTTGTGTATTTGGTTGTCATGGGTTTTGTTACTATGGCAACTGAGTTAGACTATTAAGGGATAGCTCAGCCGGTTTCAACCGGCTGAGTAAGCTCTCTGTCTCTGTAAATAAAATGGAGGTTTTGGTTAGCTGTCTGCTCTCTGGCCTCAAGTGATTGCTTCCTACACCGGCTGCCCCAAGGATATAACAGTGGGACCAGCGGATTCTCCACAGGCAAGCCACCGAGGGCAGCCTGCCTGCCTCCCGCGCGGCGCCGGTAGAGCGCCCCCCGCAGCTTGCCGCCCCAAGCATGCACTTGGCGTGCTGGGGCCTGGAGCCGCCCCTGGTCAGTTTGTTGTTGTTGTTTA
This sequence comes from Mauremys reevesii, assembly GCF_016161935.1. Classification (NCBI taxonomy): domain Eukaryota; kingdom Metazoa; phylum Chordata; order Testudines; family Geoemydidae; genus Mauremys; species Mauremys reevesii. The sequence goes on from NC_052627.1 coordinate 7,484,933, forward strand.
TATTGATGACATCCTTATTTTTTCCCCCACAAACAAGCACACCATGACCAGCATGTATAAAGGCTTCGCAAATGCTGCCTGTATGCCAAAACAGAGAAAAGACCGTTTGACCAGGATATTGTATAGTTTTTTGGCTACATCATTTCCCCTGAGCGGCTGGCCCTGGACCCACACATGGAGATAGCTATCATTGACAGTGTAACACTCAGGGACACCTAGAGTGAGAGGGGTCCAATATTGTTGGGCTTTGCCAATTTCTATAGATGTTTCATCAAGGCTTTTTCCAGAAATGGTTGCTTCAATCACAGCCCTCCTATCCTCTTCTTTCACCCCAGAGGTGCAAGTGGCTTTTGAGCTCCAAACGCAGAAATTCATCACAGCACCAATTTTGGTTCACCCTTACCAGGCTGACCATTTGTGGTAGAAGCAGATGCCTCAAACTTCATGCTGAGAGCAGTCCTGTCCCCAGTGGCAGCTTCCAATGGTCACCTTCCCCTAGCACTTTTTACCTGCGCAAGTTCACCCCAATGGAGCAAAACTATGACATCCTCAGTAAAGATCTACTGGCCATCTACTGGCACCTAAATCATTGACCCACTGGTTCCTCTTCACAATTCAGCTTTGTGGTGCCGTACAATCCCAGGACCAGGAATGGGAAAGTAGATGTATTATCCTGAAAGGGGAAATATTGTGAACCTTGCCAAAAGACACCATCCACAATCCTCAAACCATCAAATTTAATCTCCAGTACCACTGTCTGCAACCTGCTACCCTCCACTGGTTCTCCACTGCCTAATGATCTCTTCTCAGTTCAGATCTTCCAAGCTCTAGACAATACCAATGCCCAGATTGCTTTTATCTTCACCCTCTGAGAAGCAGTTCTGTACTAGAAGGGTCACATCTATGTACCTAGTGGCCAACCCAGGCTGCAATTCTACAAATCTGTCTTAATGCTCCTCTAGTGGGTCACTTCAGTCCATTCAAGACCAAGGCCCTGGTATTGAGGAGCTGCTGGTGGCCAGCTCTCCACGCTTCAGTAGCAACTATGTTCGGTCTCGTGACCTGTGCCTGGACCAAAACCCTCCATGCAAGATCGGTGTCTCCTTCAGCCATTGATCGTTCCACCCCATCCCTGGGCCACCATGTTGAAAGACTTTGTGATGGAACTCCCAAAGTTAGACCACAATTCTAGTTATAATTGATCATCTCTCAAATATAGTGTGTTTTAGAAAGTGGCTCCCTACCACCCAAGAGACAGCCTGTGTGTTTGAACATAATGTCTTTCACTTTCATGGATTTGACACAAACATAGTATCTGACTAAAGTCACAGTTCATTTATTTACTGTACATCCTAGGAATTGACCTTGCAGCTTAACCACTTACCACCCTAGTACCAACAGTCTAACTGGTAGGCTGAACTCTTGCTTCCAACACTAGGCCTGACTGTCCATGGCCAAGTCGGCAACACTGGGAGGAGGCTACCCAGATAAGAATTTCAATTAATTTTCTTTTGAATGAAAATAAATTGTACTTAGACTAGAGCTAGTTGAAAGAAAGAAAAACTACACACACACCCCAAAAAAGTCCCACAATCATTTTCATTCTGTAAAGAAATTAGAATTTTTAGAATTTTAGAATTTTTTCACATTTTTTTCATAAAAATTGAAATTCTGAAATTTCAAAATGTTGATGGTTCCCCCACCCCCTTTTTGGTCTCTCACCCCTTTATTTCACTGAATATAACAAAATGAATAATGTCCACATTTTTCTTCCTTTTTCATCATAGCACTGTTATAGTGCTGTTATAGTTAAGGTTAAACTCTTCTTTTTTTATTCCTTTTGCCATTCTGCAATTTTTCAAAACTTCTTCCAGTAATTCTGATGGTCTTTGATCACAACAGTCCCTTTGACCTTGGAATCTGTGAATCTATGGGTCATGCCCTTAGACAATGCAAGATATACAATATACACTAATTAATCAATAGGTACATCTCTGAAATGTTTTGGTTTTTTTTCTCTTACTATTTTCTAAATCCTGTTATACACTACATCCCCTGGCAATGAGTTCCACAAGACGACTGCACTGTGTGAAGAAATACTTCCTTATATTTGTTTTAAACCCGCTGCCTATTAATTTCATCGGGTAACCCTTGGTTCTTGTGTTATGTGAAGAGGTAAATAACACTTCCTCATTCACTTTCTACACTCCTTTCATGATTTTATACATATCTATCATATGCCCTGTTAGTCATTTCTTCTAACATGAATAGTTCCAGTCTTTTTAATCTCTCCACATAGGAAAACTGTTCCATACCACTAATCATTTTTGTTGCCCTTCTCTGTACCTTTTTCAATTTCAATATATCATTTTTGAGACGAGGCAACCAGAACTGTAAGCAGTATTCAAGGTGTGGGCTCCCCATGGATTTATATAGTGACATTATGATATTTTTGTCTTATTATCTGTCACTTTTCTAGTGGTTCTTAACATCCTGTTAGCTTTTTTGACTGCTGCTGCACATGGAATAGATGTTTTCAGAGAACTATCTATGATGACTCTGATATCTTTCTTGAATAGTAATAGGTAATTTAAAACCCATCCTTATATGTACCTAGAGAGAGAGAGAAGGGATTATTTTTCCAATGCACATTACTTTGCATTTATCAACATTGAATTGCATCTGCCATTTTGTTGTCCAGTCACCCGTTTTGTGAGAATGGCTGGTAATTCTTCCCAGTCATCTTTGGACTAAACTATCTTATGTAATATTTTATTGTTTGCAAACTTTTCCACCTCACTGTTTTCCCTTTTTCCAGATCATTTATGAATATGTTGGACAGCACTGGTCCCCATACCGATCCTTGGAAGACCCTGTTATTTGCCTCTCTCCATTCTAAAAACTGACCATTTATTCCTACCATTTGTTTCCTGTCTTTTAACTAGTTACTGATCCATGAAAGGAGCTTCCCTCTTATCCCATAACTGCTTACTTTGCTTAAGAGTTTTTGGTGTGGGACCTTGCCAAAGGCTTTCTGAAAGTCCCAGTACACTATATTCACTGGATCACCCATACCCATATGTTTGTTGTTACGCTCGAAGAATTCTAATAGATTGGCGAGGCATGATTTCCTTTTACAAAAGTCATCTTGACTCTTCCACAACAAATCATGTTCATCTATGTCTGATAATTCTGTTCTTTACTATAGTTTCAACCAGTTTGCCTGGTACTGGAGTTAGGCTTACTGGCCTGTAATTGCCAGGATTGCCTCTGTAGCCTTTTTTTTTTTTAAATCAGTGTTACATTAGCTACCCTCCTATTATCTGGTGCAGAGGCTGATAAATGATAGGCTACATACCACGTATAGTTGTTCTGCAATGTCATATCTGAGTTCCTACAGTGACAAACCCCTGCATGTAGGTAGAGCCCCACTGAAGTCAGTACGTCCATGCTGAGCTGTTTGTATGATCAGAGACTAAGGCCCTGATGCAATAAAACATCACATTTCACTTTAAGTAGTATGTTAGGTCCTATTAACTTCAATGGGACTTAAATGAATGGTTAAGTACTTTGCTGAATCAGGGACTGTAATAGGTCTCCGCCTTTTCCAAAGACTTGACATAGTTAATAGACACAAGAATAAAGTAAATGTTATTCCATATACCTGTGATTAGAGGAAGGCTGTTAAAGTCTTTCTTAGAGGGATGACACAATTTCCATGCACTTGTCAGGTCTCAGAAAGGACTGAGTCCTTTGCAGAAATATGAAATGGAAAACATTTTTCCACTTGTGGGTCTAACATTTTTGTTAAAGCCCTTTGCAACTGTCTAAAGGAAGTAGTAAAAAAATTGACAAAATAAAGACTAATCAAAATACTCCAACTTTGGTTGCATTAATGCGTGTGCATTGTAGCTTCATTAAAAAGCATATGCTGCCCACACAAAATCCAATTACAGCATTACCTCTGCCCTCTGGATCTTGGTGGACCAAGATGGGGGCAAAGAGTAGATTTTTAATGAATTCATATGAAAACTCATTTACTTGTTCGTCCTAAAACACCATAAAGTGCCTAACCCAAACTTTTATTTCTTTGCTTTCAAAATCCTGGAGGATCAAGTGAATTTTGTGCAAAAATATTGCCTGTATTTTATTTCCTGAAAGGCTAGTAAAACTTTCCATTTTCATATGCTGAATTAGATTGTATATTTTCTAGAAGAAATGTTGATTGGTAGTACATCTAATACCTAATTAACAGCAAAATGAGAGTTGTAGCTATTAAGTGCCAACACATTTCAACTTCACTGAAAATCCCTTACCCATGTCACAGTCGATACATAGATCAGATTCTCAGCTGGTGTAAATTGGCCTACCTCCATTGATGTCAATGGAGCTGCCTGCAACAGTCTCCACTAGCTGAGAATCTCACCTACAGTGTCTCCTTATGAACAACTGTTGGATACTATACAACAATTACCAACATAATTTAAAAGGGCCCATTGTGAAGAAAACATGAAATGGAAAATAAACACCTGCTTTAGAATGGGGCCTCTTTACTAGATTCTGTGGCCCAGTGGATAAGACATTAGTGAGCGGGTTCTATTTTCACTCTTTCACTCTTGAGCAAATGTCTTTTCCTCCCCCATCCTCTGTCTTGCCTCTTGCCTAATTAAACTATATGGTCATTGGGGCAAAGATTTTTCTCTTGTTTGTACAGCTCCTAGCACAATATCTCAGCTGGGGCCCCTAGATGGTGCTCTAATACAAATAGTTAATAACTTAGTCATTGGATAAGGTCAGCTTTTCAATTATGGCAATTTTGGAAAAAATAGGGAAAGGAAAAGGAAGTACGATGGTAAACAATTTATTCTCCCTACAATGATGCTGTAAAAAGTATTCACTTCTTAATAAAAAAAATCCCTCAGCACTTAGGTCTTTGGTATCCAACTTTATCAAAATTTTAATGAATTAAACAACCACAAATTAATGGGCTATTTCAAAACTGAAATCTTTGCCCAGATATTAAGGCTAGAAGGGTTATCTAATTGGACCTTCTGTATAATACAGGTCATGAAATCTCACCTAATGATTTCTGCATCGAATCCATTAACCGGTAGTTGAGCTACAGCGTACCATTTTAAAAAATACCCATTCTTGATCTAAGCATTTCAAGTAATGGAGAATCCACCACACACCTGGAATAATAGTTCCAGTGGTTTATTACCTCACTGTGAAAAATGTGCACCTAAAAAAAGTGCCATATTTCTGTATGTTTTTTTTCACTTCAGCTTCCAGCCATTGGATCTTGTAATGCCATTAACTACTAGGCTGAAGAGCCCTCTACTTTTAGATCATCTTTTCCCTGTGTAGGTACTTGGTGTCCATGATCAAGTCACCTTTTATATTATGGTGTACACCTGATATTTTAATGGTTTATTAGTCATGAAATGTGCTAGACAAAAAGTACTGACAATCAAAAGTTGTTATGGACAAAGTAGGTTTGGAAGAAACATTTAATGGTTCTTAGGGTCTGCCCCTGTTGCATAATGGCAGAATGTATTTTGTTCTCTCCAAAACATCCCTGATGTGTGCATCAGATTGCAGCGCCACAGAGTGTTAGTTTCATGTGGGAGTGCTGAAAGGTCTAACATTAAACAACAACAAAAAGTATAGTAAATGGAAAAGAGAATTAACCAAATAGCATTTTCAACGGTTGAGCTCAAAGCACTTTACAGAGGGAGGTAAATATAATTATACCTTTTTGCAGAGGGAGGTGAAGTGACTTACCTAGATCACCCAGCAAGGATGGGGATAGAACTAGACCCCCAGGCCAATGCTCACAGAGTCTGTTAATGCTAGCAGGGAAAAGATAAAGCATCAATAAAAGAAGACTGAATCAGTGTTTGCCAGTGGGGTTAAGTGTGAAGGAAGGTTAGGGTTAAAAGAGATGAATGGAAATAGGTTTAGTAAATCAAGCACTGGACTGAGATTCAGAAGTAGGTTCAATTTCTTACTCTACCACAGACTCCTTGTGTGACCTTGGGTACCTCACAAAGGGCTAGACCCACTGACATGTTCAGTCCTAGATACAATATTTGGTGCCACTGAGTTCCTCTAAATCTACATCCATCTACCACCTAGCCCAGGAGACACTTGAATTCCTGAGAAGCCTACATTTCTGCCAGTGAGCATGCCCCAAACTATTGAAGTTCTGATGCTGCTGAGCTGCTCGGCCCCCTAGTTCACGCCGAGGCCTCAGCAAAGTTCACAAACTAGGCCATCCCTGCTTATCTAGCTTGTGGGGCCCAAGCCAGTAGGTGTGCTCAGATCATGTCTACAAGCCAAAGACAGCTGGGGGTGAGCAGATCAGGTGTTTGGTGTGTGTGTTTCATGTGAGCTATCCACTCGCTCGGTGGTTAGGACACTCTCTTGGGAGATGGGAGCCAAACGTTCAAGTCCATGCTCCGAATTAGGGAGAGAAGGGATTTGAAAACCCATTTCCTACCTCCAGGTGAGGACCCCAATCACTGGGCTACTGGCTACAATTGTGTGTGTGTGTGTGTGTGTATCTCTGTATCTGTTTTTCACCAAAAAAAAGGTTGGCCTGGTTTAGGCACCTAACTCCAGCAGAGGATTCATAGCTGAGAATCCCACGTAGAGGGAGGTGCCTCCCTCTGCCCCAGAATTAGGTGCCGACCTACCCTTGAGAGGTAGGTTTAGGCCGCACCTTGTCATTTCCTATTGGCTAGCTAAAGTGGCTCCCTGCTCAGCTTGCTGGTTTCCGAGAATCCCATACTTAGGTGCCTAGCTCTCCCCATTGCTTTCATGGGAAGCCTACGTGCCTAACTGAGGGCTAAGGATCCCCCTCGGAAACAGTGGGCCTTGCAGTTAGGGATTGCATTGTTCAGCATGGCAACGTCTAAGGCTCCTCTGTGGCTCTGGCTCTAAAACTATGCAGTCTCTTAGTCCCCAGTCTGCAAAATGTATTCCCCCTCCTCAAGGGTGTTGTGAGGGAAAATCCACGAATGCTCGGCTACTATGGTGATGGCGGTCAGATAAATATCAGTGTGTAAATCTGAAGGAAAGAAACACAGAGCTAGTGAGGCTGTTAGTAAATGAGGAGAGGCTATGACATGTCACTGAGATTAGCTTTCTTCAATAAGAAAAATCAGGAGAAGTTTGAGAATTAGGAAGTGAGGAAGACCCTGAATAACTATTGATAAAGGGTAGGTAGAGGGTTACTTGGGGAAAAAAAATACATACATTAATCCAATCAGGACTATATGCAATCTAGAGGTGGGAGGGATAGCTCAGTGGTTTGTGCTTGGGTCCCTTAAATACAGCCTTGTGAGTTCAATCCTTGAGGAGGGATATGGGACAAAAGTTTGTCCAAGGATTGGTCCTGCTTTGAGCAGTGTATTGGACTAGATGATCTCCTCAGGTGCCTTTCCACCCTGATATTCTAAAGTGATTAGGACTCTATGGGCCAGACCACCCTAGATTTTGCTTCCATTCAGGAACCTAAATGAAGTGAACAGACTTTTAAAGTGCTCAGCAGCACCGAGCAGGGTCTTCTTGATGAGAACTGGTTGGTGTGAGCTGTTTTCAAAATTTCGTAGTATGGTTGTATGTTCCTCAGGACAGAGTTATATCTGTTACAAATGTATACAGCACCATGTACATTTACAGGGTTAAGCATGCTAATAGGATATCAATAAAAATGTAATATCAAGAAGTGTAATTACCTGGTTTCACTGGAGAATATGCTGCACTGAAGCATTTCATTACATTGTCTTAGCCCCACTGTTAGTTTTTCTGTCATCTAAGAGTGAGACAACAGAGTGAAGGATGCTGTGGCAATGCCCTGTAGCAACTTCCTTGCTTTTACTCCTCTTATTTGAACATAGTGTTACTGGGTTTAGATGTTGGTTCTGGTTTCTTTAACATATTGGCAAAGAGATTGATTGTGGTGCCTGGCAAATTGAACTCTACAAGACAGGAGGCTCCTCAGCTGGACCCAGAAGGAAATGGCCTGTCCCGAACACGAAGAGCTGCTAGTTTATGGAACAGGGTTAAGATTAGGAAGAAATTTTCAGCTAGTCAAAGAGGAAATTGTGGGTGATGAGTAGATACTGTTAGGTTAAAAGAGTCTGACTAAATCAGGACTGAGGCATTAACTTTTTCTCTGTTTGCCTGCATACAGCTCGAAGTAGTTGACTGGTTTATTGACTGTAATAATTAAACAATGGGCAGATCAGTTTGGAATAATCTTTTTAATCTTCCTGGGAAGCAATCTGCAGCATGATGCAAAAACTCCAGAAGAAGCTGCAGTGTCACCTGTAAGCAACCGAGGATGTAGTCCTGAGTGTATAACTTCTTTTGATTTGAGTGGGCTTTATGAATGTACAATGCATCACAGGATCAAGAGCCTAATATAGAACCAATGAGCTAGATATCACGTAGTTTAGGATCAAACAAAGGAATTCTTGATAATCCAAGTTGTAGAATTCTATGTGATAAACCAGAGTTATCTACACTAGAAGTTACACCAATAACTACTTCTGTTAACCAGAGAAGAGTCGGAGGCAGATAGAGGTACCTCTGGATTTATGTATCTGGAGTATTCATATGGCACCCCGTTGGTTCTAAATGTATGCTTGGGGAAAGTAGCTTTTAAAAGCCAGGTAATGAGTCTAAAATAGTTTTTTACTAAAAAAAACTTGCAGTGGTTTTCAATAAGCCTTTGAATTTCCTGGTCTTGATGATTTGAAGCAAGGATGCTTCATGCAGGATTCTGCTGATTTTCCTCCTGGGTTACTGGAAGTGCCAAGACAAGGAAATGCAAAGATCAAGAGTAGGTTAAATAAAATTCTAGCTAACTGTGACTCTGTTTGGTATCTATCTTAGGGGATTTCCTAGCCCCTCTCACTGCTGTACCTAAGCACTTCCCAGGTGAATTAGAGATGTCTGGTGAGCTGCTTAGTAGGCTTACTGATTGCAGTTCTCTCCAAAATGAAAATCGAGATAATTTTCCTGCCAAGAGAAGCAGCGAGATTGTAAATTAGGCTCAGTAAGAAATGAGTAATTAATGATATTATTATTACATGCATGATAGGGTCCCAGCCTTGCAAACTCTTGTGGATATAAGTAACCCCTTACACATGAGTAGCCCCTTTCAAGTCAATGTGACTCCTCCTGAGAGTAAGGATTTGCAGGGTCAGACACCAGCCCTTCAGTAAATGTGTATCCCATTTTCATGTATTGAACCTCCATTTCAGATGGGTGTCAGTGGGGAAATCTGCCTGTCACTGAGCAGCTCTTCTGCACAGCAAAGCATCAGATTAATGATGGAAAATATGAGATGAATGAGTATCATAAAAGCTGCTAAAGCTCAGATTCCCTTATCAGTTGCATTTTACTTTACATGCCCGCTTGGTGTAGCTGTAAATTATTAATGCTGGAAACTGTTATTTCATTCATGAATAATTTAATATAGCATTGAATGGGCGATAGGGAGATTGAGTGGAGGGTGGGAAAAAGGAAACAATTCCTGCAGATCCAAGGTGAGCTGTGCGCTAAACAAGACAAAGAGTGTTGCCATCAAACTCAGTAGATTAGTGAGAAAAGAGAAGGGATCAATCCCGGGGCCATTTTGAATGGGCCCAACCCCTGAGATGGGTTAGCTCAGTGGTTTGGGCCTGCTAAACCCAAGGTTGTGAGTTCAATCCTTGAAGGGAACTGGGGTAAAGATCTGTTGGGGATTGGTCCTGCTCTGAGCAGGGGGTTGGACTAGATGACCTCCTGAAGTCCTTTCCAACCCTGATATTCTGTGATGACTGAATGCAGGGAATGAGATAACTGCAAGAATTGCTGGTAAATACAACATGGCTAAAGGGATACTAGGACTATTTTGCTTCGCTGTTGACATATACTTTGTAAAGTGTTTGTTTCACTATTTTGGAACTATTTATATATGTAGGAAGTATTAACAGGTTTGCAAATCCTTGCCATCTAAATATCAGAGACAAAACAATCATCACACTAGTGTTTAGAGAAACATACAGGAATATAGTAATCAGATGACTCTATTTAACAGGGTTTTACCATATTACAGAGTGAGCATCATTACAACACCCGTGACTGGCTGCTTCTAGTGATTTTATTACACTGAGTGAAATCTCTGACTACATTTAACAGACCAGGCATATCTATACAATATTAATATTAAAAAAAAAATTGGAAAGATGCTCTGGGTTTTTTGCAGAGTGACAGTACTTTGAGCATTGAATAGAAGATAACCAAATGTCTAAGTATTTATCTGTGCTCTGTCTATTTTGCGCATGGCAATTGGTGTGTTAACTTTTCCATAACAACTTCCTACATTTTTTGAACCATTCCTGTACAGTTGGAATATTTTTTGCTTATCAGTGGGAGGCTGTCAGCAGCTGAGCAGCTGCTAATAGATAAGGGATTAATTCTTCATTTCTTGTTGTGTGGCCATTTCCTCTAGGAAGCCCCAGAATTACCAAATAATCATTTGGTAAAACATATGCAACAATTTTTTGTTGTTTGGTTATGAATTGCATCCCAATATTCTCTTATGACTGGACATGTCTGCCATGTATACATAAAATCTCCTCTTTCACTGCAATTGCACCAACATTTATATTTGTATCTTATTTTAGCTTCTTATTTTTATCTATTTTTAATCTGACCAGTGTAAGGTACCATTGAAACAGTCAGCGGCGGCTCCAGGCACCAGCGCTCCAAGTGCATGCCTGGGGCGGCAAGCCTCGGGGGGTGCCCTGCTGGTCGCCGTGAGGGCAGCAGTGCGGCTGCCTTCAGCGGCGCTCCTGCAGGATGTCCGCCGGTCCTGCAGATTTGGCTGCAATTCGGCGGTGGGTACGCTGAAGCCGCGGGACCAGCGGACCTCCCGCAGGTGCGCTGCTGAAGGCAGCCTGCCTGCTGTGCTTGGGGCGGCAAAAAAGCTAGAGCCCCCCTGGAAACAGTATCTTAAAGACATTTTCTTTTATTGGGCTACAGACTCTTTTCCAGACCAAATCCCCTTTATCTGGGGTATCCCGTCTACCCAGATCCTTTTCCCAGGGTGTTGTGTATGAACATTTTTTTGGTTAGGAAAGTTGTCTGCAAAGATTGATATAAAGTAATTATAATTTTGTGTGTGTCCTCTGATCAGATGACACTGATTCTATTAAAATTAACTCTCTGTATAAAACATTTTTTCTAGAAAGATGAGAAACATGATGCCTGTCTTGAAAGTATTGGTACCATGGGAGAAGAGGCCAGACAATGCTGACTTCACATTACTAGTGCTGGTTGTGATATGGTACCACCCCCCACCCCCAAAGTCGATGAAATTAAAACGTTTTGTTTTCATTGAAGTAGCTCCTCTATGCTTTTGAAGTTTTCATTGAACAACAGAACCCCCCACAATTATTAGAACTAATAATATCTAGCTCAGTACCGTACCCCCACAGAAAGGGAAGTAACTTTCCCAAGGCCAACCCATAACAGAGCCGTGAACAGAAACCCAGATCTCCTGCCTCCCAGTCCCAAGTGCTAGGCCACACTGCTGCCTCCCTTGTAGTTGGGGTTTTCAAAAATTTTCAATAATACTTTGAAATTTGTTGATGAAAATGGGATTTTTTTCTACCATCAATTATGTTTTACCAACAAGGCGTTCTATGGGGCGGGGGGGAATTAGGTGGGAAAATGGTGACCAGTTCTAAACATTACCACATTACCATAAAGTGATTGCAGACTGGCCTGCTATAATCTGCATTTGTTGTGCCGATTTATCAGGGCTCTGATTCTTTGCTGCCTGGCACCTTGTGTATTTATTTACACCTAGTTACATTTTGCACCCTCTTTGCAGAGCTCTAAATGATTACACGAGTGGAGAATCAGGCAATGACCTGTCTAAACCTTGCCAGGTTGGGTTCACAAAGGGGACTGAGACCTGCGATTTGGTTTTGCAGAAACTGGATGCAAATGAACCCTTGTGGATCAAACATAGAGCCATAGAAATGTAGGGCTGGAAGGGACCTCAAGAACTCATTTAGTCCCGTCTCCCCATGCTGTGGCAGAATTAAGTATACTTAGACCATCCCTGACTGGTGTTCGTCTATCTTGTTCTTAAAAATCTCCAAAGTAGTGGGTTGTGGTATATCTCCCTGTTGGACTTCTCTCTACTCATGCCCCAGAAAGTAGTCCCCAGTTAATGTTAGTCCCTTATTCCCAAATACACTGAAGGGACCTGAGGCTCAGTTTAAACGGGCTTCCCTTTCACCCAGCTCCATTGGAGGTTAGATGCATGGTTCACTTTGAAATATGGACTCTAGTCTAGACTGTTGAGGCAGTAGCTGTGCAGCGATGGATCCTAGTTTTGATTCAGGTGGAGTTCATGCATTGCTTTCTTTTCCAGGTTGCATATGGTGTTTTGCTTTCTGTTTTGGATTTCAGGTGAACCACAAAATGCCTTGTACGCGAAACCACGTGGTTCTGCAAGGCTTCTACCCAAAGCCACACCTCAGCCCCGCTTCTCATAAAACTTAACTCAGGTCACTGAAAGGTTTGAAAACCTTTCTGCAAACCTAGCCTGCATTTTAGGTGCTCAAAGAAACTCCACGTTAGATGAACATCTGCTGGTTTGAGGTTCTGCTGTGGAAGTTTCATGTCTGAGTCCTTTCTGGTTGGCAGGGGCTGAGAAGACCATGCAGTCAGTGCATTGGCTTCCTGGGGAGCTAGCAGACAGTTCATGTTACTCTGTTGCAAACTATCTGAGCAGTTCAGAACCATGTCATAACTGAGTGTGTAAGGAGTTGGGCAAGGAACCTGAATTACAGAAATCTGGGCCTGATTTGCGACTGCTTTTCCCCTTATGTAGTCATGTATGCCAGTGCAAAATAAGTAAAAACAGTACAGACCTGATGCAAGTTGCAGGGTAAAGTGGCCTTTACATAAAAGCAACTCATCAGGCATCACCTTTTTTATTTAGTGGCATTTGACACCCACTTTTTGCTGATGTAAATGGTGCCATAGGGACCAAGGCAGTGGAGTGCCAGGGGTATTCAGTGTATTTCCTCATTTTTGTTTCTCTAATGCTATTTATGGATTCAAATTACACCACCAAATTCTTCATACCCTTCGTCATGAACAGGAGTTGTGTATCCCGGAAGATTTCCCCTGGGATCCACACTGATGTAAGCAGGGTCTGAATGAGCTCACCCCTGACATCTAGTGATGAGCTGGGGGAAAAGACTGCCGGAGCGGACCGTGTTTGCATAGACACGCCTACTCTGCCTAGGTGCTCAGCAGATGGCGCTGCTTTGCTAAATGACTGATTTTGGCTGGTTTTGGGTTACGAATCACTTCATCACCGGACATCGGCAATACCAGAACGATGAGCTGGAGCACGTTTGAGAAGCGAAGTTGGGAAAGTAACTGAAATACTTCTCTGATGGATTGTATTTACCGAGGGACAACCTAGCCTAAATTCTCAATCTATATTCATTGCTATAGCTGCTTCTCACAAGCTACACTTAGTATGACTTTTTATGAGTGATGTACTCAAATGTTTGGATGCTAATATTTTAACTGTATTGTTAAATATATTAACCTTAATTTGGGATATTGCAGGTAATATACTAGGTGTATTTTATCACTTTTAAACCAACCTTTGTACTTTGGGCTAATTTAAGCACTATACCCAGATGTATACACCCTCTTTCCTTAACCTGTGTATTAGATATTTTTAGCATTAGCTTTAATTTTATTTTTTTAATTTGAATGTAGGGGTATTGAAATGTTGTCATCCTTACTGTATGAGTAAAGGGCAGGAGAACTGTGCGTAGCCTGCCCTGATTGAGAGGGGCACCCTAAACTGAACCTCACTTGCTAAGCAGGGGGTGGGGATGCCAGTGAAGAGGAGAGCGAATGGGGAGAGGTGTTTCTACTGGGGTGGCATGGAGTCTGCCCGAAGAGCCCTAGACACCAATTGAAATGCCCCCTTCAGCATTTAATGATTGAGCTGATTAGAGTCAACTGAAAGCCCTTATTTCCAGTTGATGATTCCTACAGCTGACACCACTGCTGAGCAAGTCTAGAGTTACCCTTGTGTAGGAACCATGAATGACAACCCAGAAACTGCCCTGACCCTGAGGTACCCCATGACCTGCTGAAATCATGGGGAGCTGGGTTAAGTGGCAGAACCTCAGAACATGATGTCATGGGAGCAGAAAGCAGTGGCCAGCAGCCGCAGAGACATGGCAGCACCTGTGAGCCAGTTGCAGAGGCAACAGCACAGCAGTACTCTCAACGTCCCCGCAAGAGGTGGGAGAGGAACCTCGTAAATGTCCCTCTGAACTGTGGGTCTTCGCTAAGCAAGAACAGCTAACTGTGAGTGGGGTGCAGTGGAGGGAGAAGGGAGTGATCTGCTTAAGGGTCATTCACTCGTCAGACTTTCCCACCACCCGGAGGGAAACTGAGGCAAGGGACACTGCCCAGGCACTGTGGGGTTGGGTTTGCTTATGGTCGCATGCTTTTGAATGTGGTTGTGGTGTTTTCCCAACTTTTCCCTTTCCCTTCTAATAGAAGTTCTTTTTTGTGGTACACAGACTCCGTGCTTGTGAGTGGGATAATATTGACTCTTATAGGCATGCAGAGGGGTGTTAAAATTTCCCAGGTTACTGGGTGGGGGCTCGAGCTGATTCTGTGTTTTATTATTAAGAGGAACCCCTAGATATTGAACCCGGCCCTTGCTGCTGCCAAGTCCACCTGGCAGAAGGGTTACACTGAGAGAGTGTTCTTGGTTAGTGCAATGACAGAGAGAGCGTTCCTATCAACATGCTACTGAAACTGGTGCAGGGCACATTTCCTAAGGGTATGTCTTCACTACCGGCCTGATCGGCGGGCAGTGATCTATCCAGTCTAGACGTGATAAATCGATCCCCGAACACTCTCCCGTTGACTCCTGTACTTCACCGCCGCAAGAGGTGCAGGGAGAGTCGACGGGGGAGCGGCAACAGTCGACTCACTGTAGTGAAGACACCGTGGTGAGTAGATCTAAGTACGTTGACTTCAGCTATGTTATTATTGTAGCTGAAGTTGCATAACTTAGATCGACCCCCCGCCCCAGTGTAGACCAGGCCTAAGAAGAATTAGACTTTAAGAACGGGGTGCTTCCCAACTCTCACATTTGAAATGTGCATTAACATTCAGCCATTCACGCTTTGCCCACTCTGTACGCTTCCTGAGCTGTGGCTCATCAATGCTGTTTAGATACCCTGGGTAAAATCCTTGCCCCACAGAAATCAGTGGCCTAGCACTCACTGATTTTAATGGGGCCAGGATTTCACCCCTTTTGTGTCTCCATCAGGGCAGCAGCACCATTATGCTAAAAAAAATTATACAGGGCCCGATTCTGATTATGATTCCCTTTCTCATGGCCTACTCCATCAGTAGTTTCATTTGGGCCACTCTTTATTTGGTGTAAATTAGTGCAACTCCATTGATTTCCAAGGAGCCAAGCAGATCTACATCACCTGAGGATCTGGCCCATTGACTTCAGTGGAGCTCCTCATGGAGTAACATACTGTCCAGGATAAGTGAGGGTATCTTAACCTTCCCCGGAGACACATGCACATTCATCAGATGTGGATGAAAAGACTCGTTAATACTTTTTGAGCTTCTTCAAATCTGGTGAAGCTAAGTAAATTAAACAGTGTGGTAATGCTAATTTCATGCACATAGCAAAACTGCTCCTCACCTCCTCATGTGTGTTTCTGTAAATTAAAGACATTTTTAGCTATGCTGCTGGCCCAGTCTTTCTTTGATTGAAGTCAATGGTGAAACTTCCATTCTCTTTGAGGGAAACAAGGGCTGTCTGTTACGCGGCTGTCATCTTCCCGAATTAAACAGTTTTGTACGGTAAAAATCATGATCTGTTAATGAGCCAGTTAAATCAAGTCTATGTAACTCATTCATTTTGAGAGAGTGAAAAAAAAACCCCAACATGTGATTTTATTGGGAGTAAAAAAAACACCAGCTGAAGATCTGGCCCATCACATCTATAATGCAATGAAATTATAACATTAGTTTTTGAATTCTTGTAGCTCCTTCCAGATTTACTGAGTTATTTGAAAGGGGAGGTTAGATTCTACTCTTGGTAACACTGGGGCAAATCCACTGATTTCAGTGCAGCAACTCCAGATTTGCACCGGTGTAATAGAGGGGAATCTGGCCCAGACATCCCATTTCCAGAATGTGGCCTTTATAGTCTCATTTGCATGATAATTAAAGATCTTATACAAACCAAAAATCTTCAGATTGAATGAAGTTTTGAACATGGGATGTGTGAAGAATTAATCCTCTGACTAACATATCCCATGGCTAATATAATTAGCCACATTTAAGCTTCAGCATTGCTTACCATATTGGTAAAGGTTAGTTAAGTTTGACATTATCAGTTTTAAGAAATGTTTGATAGGAATGGTAATTTGTGCTTATTAATCAGAAATCAAATTGTAGCTTGTTGTGACCTAGATTCCAGGATAATTTGCATGCGGAGACCTCTACAGATAGCAGTGCCATAAATTTAATGATTTCAGATGCCGCAATAATCAAATTATAATCCTTGCTGTATGATTTTTTCCTCCTTCTCTTGTTTTCTCATCTTTGGAAAAAATAATCAAAATTATTATTGAGGCAGAACAAATCTGCAAATTGCCAGCACAACTCTGTGACAATTACTTTGCAAGATTGTTGCCAGTTTAATCCACATGCAAAAACCTGTAGGTCGTTCCTTATTAATAAAAATGACACCACATTTCTTGGGCCTGATGTGCCAAGCCGACAATCTTTTCTTTCACTTGTTAGTATAATAGGTCATGGAATATTTACTCTGATGTTGCAGGATGCATCAGCCTCTTAAATCACTGGCAAACATTTCCTTTCTCATAGTGCAAACTAGCAAAACATTGTTTCAGTAAAGATGTAAATTTAAGGTCCTTAGAAATTACAAATTGTTTTTTCTCTCTAAAAGTCTATTTAGATGCATCAGTTTTTTCATAATGACATATTCCCATGGAGTAGAACTGACTTTAGAGCCAAATTTTGCTTTGAACTAGGTACACTACTTTCCAATTCACTTCAGTAGGAGTTACCTGCACATATCTGAGCAATGCACTAGGGAGCCGTGTTCTTGCCAGCTTTGCATTTTATTAGAATCAGTTCCATCTTAAGGATGTGCTGTGTAAATACAATACATACAACAACAATAACAATGTGTGTATGTATGTGTACGGTAATGCTGAACAATGCAGTATAAGAGTCAGATTGGCCAGGTCACAATTGCAGAAGAGGACTTGTCCAAAATGTTATTTCTGGTTGAAGTAAATGTAAGCCCCGTGACCAAAAGACCGTCCTCTGTTGGTGAAAAGAGGAAACACCATCTCTGGCCAGCCTCATTTCGATGTTTTGTTAGAGGGTAGAATTGTGGATAAGTTTTTGTTCTTTTGTTTAAAATTTGTTTAAATTCTACGTGCAAATATGATATGCAATTATCTTTATTGCTAGTGATAGAGCATGTGCTAAATATGCTGTGCATGAAAGGTCACCCTGCGGCTATAAGATGTGACCCAAACCTGGCTAATGAACTGGGAATCCAGTAAAGGGGAAGGGAAAAGTTTGCTGTTCTAGCAATTGTACAGCTGTCTTAAGGAACCAGGGACTCTGCCCAATTATTTTGTTTGCGCTATGACCTGTGAGGCAGGGGATGAGGAAGTAATGAGATCCACTTGAACCAGAGTTGATGCCGTTGGTGGTGTGGAGCAGAGAAGACACCATGCCCAGTCCACCAAAGGTTGGCTGAGCTAGTTTCATGGTACCCTGACCCACTCAGTGCTGTGGTGATCGGAACCATGGAGCTGGGCTAGGAGGACCACATCCAGACCAACAGAGTATGTGTCACCCCGGGGTGCCCCAGGCTACATAGAATCATAGAATATCAGGGTTGGAAGGGACCTCAGTAGGTATCTAGTCCAACCCCCTGCTCAAAGCAGGACCAGTTCCCAACTAAATCATCCCAGCCAGGGCTTTGTCAAGCCTGACCTTAAAAACCTCTAAGGAAGGAGATTCCATCACCTCCCTAGGTAACCCATTCCAGTGCTTCACCACCCTCCTAGTGAAAAAGTTTTTCCTAATGTTCAACCTAAACCTCCCCCTCTGCAACTTGAGACCATTGCTGCTTGTTCTGTCATCTTCTACCACTGAGAACAGTCTAGATCCATCCTCTTTGGAACCCCCTTTCAGGTAGTTGAAAGCAGCTATCAAATCCCCCCTCATTCTTCTCTTCTGCAGACTAAACAATCCCAGTTCCCTCAGCCTCTCCTCATAAGTCATGTGCTCCAGCCCCCTGATCATTTTTGTTGCCCTCCAATGGACTCTTTCCAATTTTTCCACATCTTTCTTGTAGTATGGGGCCCAAAACTGGACACAATACTCCAGATGAGGCCTCACCAATGTCGAATAGCAGGGAATGATCACATCCCTCGATCTGCTAGCAATGCCCCTACTTATACAGCCCAAAATGCTGTTAGCCTTCTTGGCAACAAGGGCACACTGTCGACTCGTATCCAGCTTCTCATCCACTGGAACCCCTAGGTCCTTTTCTGCAGAACTGCTGCCCAGCCATTCGGTCCCTAGTTTATAGCGATGCATGGGATTCTTCCATCCTAAGTGCAGGACTCTGCACTTGTCCTTGTTGAACCTCATCAGATTTCTTTTGACCCAATCCTCTAATTTGTCTAGTTATAATTTGTCTACCACTTATAACTGACTCAGATCATGAGTGGGGTTTCAGGAAGATGAAGTTGGGGTTATTACATTCCTAGTAAATCTGAAATAATTCCACTGAAGCCAATTGATCTTCTCCAGATTTACTCCATTGTGACTGAGGCCAGTACCTGTCCATATGAACACCGAAACCTATGATACAAATGCAATGAAGAACAAGTGCAGCCATGATAAGGAATTGTGTTCCAGATCTAAGATAGTGTAAATCAACATAGCCTCATTGACTTTGCTGGGTCACACCAGCTGAGGATCGCCTAAAGCTACAAGCCTAAAGCTGTGTTCATCTTAGTGTTAATCCAGTTGTACACCAACATGATGCCTTTGTGTTCCTTGATGTTAGATGGAGAACACACAGATGAACGAGAGTCCCAGTTTTGCTCATGTTCCTTCTGACCAGTCTGGAGTTAGAAAGGCTTCAACTTTTCTCCTTTTCTTTCAATCTAAACAAAATAAATCTAGGCAAGAATGATGATTCATAAAAAGAGCAATTGCACTTGGAAAATGTTAATATCTTTTGATAAAGCAGCCCTTGCCATTTGATGGTACCTGACAGAAATTACTCCGTTTCTTTGATTGCATACAATTAAGTGGCATTATTATCAGCCCATTAGGTTAGATAGATTTCACAGTAGGAAAATAAAACATAATGTTTACTTATCGGTGTTTAAATAAACTGTAATTATCATTTTGTGAGACTCTCGTACTACTGTAATTAAGCTTTAAAATAAAGGGTAATTAGAATTAAGAAGGGTTATCTACATTTCATTTACAAGTTATTGTTGGAGGAAGCTGCAGTGTCTTTCAGAAAAGGTTATTTGTCAGTTTCTGCTCTAGACATTCAAATGTCTTAAAGGGATTTGGGTGCCCCTGCAACCCTGCAGCACCCTGCCCAAGTGGGGTCCTTAAACCAGGTGTATGAACAGCCAAAGCTCTGCTAAGAGGAACCATGCACAGCTAAGTGTCTATTATGTAGGGGAACGTCCCTTCATTGAACTCGAAGGCCTACCCTTCCCTTATCACTTCTGCATGGGTGAAAATTTTCAGCCTAATAATTTATTCAACCTAAAATGCAGGTTTAGGATAATCAAAACTATTTGGGAATCTGGGTTAAATTTGGTGAATAGTTTGGGCAAAATAAATAAATCCAGAAAAGTTAAAATGGTTTGTTTTGACCTTTCGGAAATGACACATTTTGACTTTTCATTTTGAAAAGATGTTTTCTTTAGAAATTTGGCTAGATTTGTTTAAAAACAATTAAAGGGGAAAACATACCCCAAAATATAACAAAATGAGATGGAAAATACAAAAGCATTTTGTTTCAGGTTGAACACAATGTTTAATTTGACCTCAAATGATTTTTTTTTCAGATTTATCAGCCACTGAACTGAAAAATCAATTATTTATTCAGCTGAATCATCATATTATTGCCCAGGAAAGAAGATCTTTGTGAGATGAAGCATTGGAGACCTCTTGTCCTGTCTTGGATGATAAAAATCTTGCCAAGGTCTTGTCAAAGAAACTTTTAAAAAGTCTGGTGTGCAGACTGATCAGATCTCTGTCACCCCAGCTGGTTTTGGTACTTT
The DNA here is from genome assembly GCF_016161935.1 of Mauremys reevesii. Taxonomy (NCBI): domain Eukaryota; kingdom Metazoa; phylum Chordata; order Testudines; family Geoemydidae; genus Mauremys; species Mauremys reevesii. Next base: position 7,505,386 of record NC_052627.1, read on the forward strand.
TGGGGGGCAAGGGGTAGGGACATAATTTCATTTCCCTAATTGGCTTAAATTAGGTATAGGGACTATTTTTTTTAATCAAGAAAAAGCATTCATTTTAAGTGGATCTTGATTATTTATTAGAAGCTGCTTGTTCTTTTGGACTTGGGCCCAGTTTTGTTTCCAGTATTAAATTTCTATTAATCAGTTTCCATGGTCTAATTAAAGGGAATAGTGATTTGAGTCCCCCCCCCTTCTACCCAGAAGGATTAGACAAATCGGCTGCCACTCAGGGACAATGTCTTCTGCCTGTCCAACCTCCTGTTCTCCTTCCTATTCCACTCCCACCACTGTGATGTCTCAGCACCATCCAGGAGTGCATTAAGTGAAATAACTGATGTTGGTCACATGTGGTTTGTTCTTTCCCTTCCTCCCCCTTCTCCTTCCCCCCTCCCCAGGATGTAAACTGCATGTGGAATTGCACCTCTCTAACTTTCCTTACCCATCCGAGTAGTCATTGATTAGTCATGATATCCATAGTTGGCTATATTAATATTAATATTTCCTCCCAGCAAGCTCTTTGAGAGGCTGCCTGGTCTGAGCCACTGCTTCTACTATTAGGGACTTCTGGGAGGCAATGTGTGGAAATACTCTTTTCCTCATTCCAGCCTTCTCCCTCAGTGAGCCTGCTGTGATAGAGGCCTCCATCGCTGTGGCTATGCACTATGGGGTGTGAAAATGTTTGGGAACTATAGGCTTGTGAAAGCAGCAAGGCTCACGTAAATTTAATTCTAGGGATTGAAGGTTTCACACATCTCCAGTCACAAGCCTACCTCAAGATCAGAAGAAACTAAATGGAGAAACTAAATGGATTCTTTGCTTCAGTCTTCACGGCTGAGGATGTTAGGGAGATTCCCAAACCTGAGCTGGCTTTTGTAGGTGACAAATCTGAGGAACTGTCACAGATTGAAGTGTCACTAGAGGAGGTTTTGGAATTAATTGATAAACTCAACATTAACAAGTAACCGGGACCAGATGGCATTCACCCAAGAGTTCTGAAAGAACTCAAATGTGAAGTTGCGGAACTATTAACTAAGGTTTGTAACCTGTCCTTTAAATCGGCTTCAATACCCAATGACTGGAAGTTAGCTAATGTAACGCCAATATTTAAAAAGGGCTCTGGGGTGATCCCGGCAATTACAGACCGGTAAGTCTAACGTCGGTACCGGGCAAATTAGTTGAAACAATAGTTAAGAATAAAATTGTCAGACACATAGAAAAACATAAACTGTTGAGCAATAGTCAACATGGTTTCTGTAAAGGGAAATCGTGTCTTACTAATCTATTAGAGTTCTCTGAAGGGGTCAACAAACATGTGGACAAGGGGGATCCGGTGGACATAGTGTACTTAGATTTCCAGAAAGCCTTTGACAAGAGCCCTCATCAAAGGCTCTTACGTAAATTAAGCTGTCATGGGATAAAAGGGAAGGTCCTTTCATGGATTGAGAACTGGTTAAAAGACAGGGAACAAAGGGTAGGAATTAATGGTAAATTCTCAGAATGGAGAGGGGTAACTAGTGGTGTTCCCCAAGGGTCAGTCCTCGGACCAATCCTATTCAATTTATTCATAAATGATCTGGAGAAAGGGATAAACAGTGAGGTGGCAAAGTTTGAAGATGATACTAAACTGCTCAAGATAGTTAAGATCAAAGCAGATTGTGAAGAACTTCAAAAAGATCTCACAAAACTAATAAGCACTCAAAAAAAATACAACTACAACGAAATGTTATGCACAACCTTAACTTCACCGTAACAGAGGGTTTTTCCGCAAAGGACCATATTATAATATACGCGTTGTTTAAAACCAATCAAATCAATAGAAATAGTTTTAAAACCCCAATGGCAACTTATTCTCAGACTGTAATGTTCACCTCAAACTGCAGATGACATAACACCTCTGGTTTAGTCTGGAGCAGCAAAGTGCAATCATGATTTCATATTGCACTATAAAATATTACATCTGATACAGTTGACATTTTGGTGCAGTGGGCCATAAATTGATGCAACTCTGAGCTATGAGACAAAGGCCATTAGAATAATCAAGTGGCTACAGAAGTAGCCAAGTGTGTGTGAGTCTGTAGCACAATTTTTTGATTAGCTCACATTTATGAGCCTTGTCTCTTCCCTTTGTCTGCGTCCAACGTACCTTAATTTCATTTTCTCTTGAAGGGAGCTCTAGGGATTGCTAAACCTCTTGAGTTATGAGATTTTTGTGTCAAGGGAAATTTAATTACTTCAGAGGAATGAATCACTGTAACTCATCTGGAATAAATCTCTGAACACTAGTATCTTAGCAAATGGCCTTTGAGCCAAAAGGCATAATTTTAATCAGCATTTGTCTCTCCATTAACATTATCATGTTTAAACTTATTTGTTCACTTTTTGTTGTTGTTGTTTCATGCGTGCACTTGTTCCATTAGGCTGAGTTGCTGTTAGCAAGGTATGGAGCAGACAGTGTACTTCTCATGTTAGGGTGTATCGTGTACTTCACAGAGGTACCACGGAGGCTGCTTAATTGAATTTACCTGACCTCGCTAGCCATTGCATCACCACTGCCTTGCAACAGTGCTGCCGGGCCCCTGTATCACAGCAAGGCAGTTATTATAGCAGTGTTAGAGCGATGTACAATCACAAGATGCCCCCAGATTTCTTGGGAACCGGGGTTCAGGGTTTCCTTTTTTTTCTTTTGTAGTGTGTCCCATTGTGCCGTACAACAATGCTAAATTGACACTACATCAGATCAGCTTGACTCTGTAAGTTACTCAAGCACGTGCCTACATTGAAGCATGTGAGTTATTCCATTTGATTCCCATTGGTCACAAGTAATATGCTCAAGTACGTTGCTCAATTGAGTTCTGCTGAGCATTGAGGTTTCTGAGAGCCAATATTCTATGGTAGGTGATGTGAATGTAGATGGATGTAAAACTGATTAGGTAAACAGAGCGCATGAATGGGTGGTGAAGGGAGTTGGCATAGTCTTTTTCATTCACTACACATCCTACCAGGAAGCTAGAAAATTGTATTTCTTGATGCATTGAAATGCTTGGCAAAGCCCTCAATAATATGCTATAGGAAATGGTCACACATGTGTTGGACGATGGCCTACAATAGTCAAGAATAGGTGGAGTGGAATGTATAATCTTTAGATCACAATTAATACAAAATAAGAAAACTCTGGACTACATATTAACATGCAAGGTTTGAAGTTTGAAATCCAAAGTGTGAAATCCTGTCTTCATCTAAGTCATTGGCCAAACTCCCATTAACTTCATTGGGGCCAGGATTTCACCCCTAAAAATGTATTTTATTTTTATCACAGTGCAAAATAGGAGATGACTAATTCTTGCAATGGCTGAAAATGACTGTTTTGTATTCTCTGATAACTCTGCAAGGGTCAAATGGATTTCCTTGAAACTTAAAAGAAAAAATCTCTTTTAGGTACAAGAGCTTTCATCCCAGAGGTAATTTGGAATTAATTGAGAGGGGGGAACGAGGAGGGGAGGAGGGTTGAAAAAAAAGTGCCATGTCATCAATGAGTTAAATCTTGCTTGTTTTACTCACAATAAATAAAACTGCTTGCTGAATCTGAAGTGAGAAGGATTAATAGTACAGTTGGCATTAGAGTACAATAGCTGAGGTGAAACACAATTTAATTTCTTGCAGAGATTTCATATAATGGGAATATGCTGTAATTTCCTCAAACCAGACCATTACTGGACTATTTTAATTGTGATTGATCAAAATAAACCATATGTCTATTTTTAAAAAAATTAAATGTTTGTTTTGTTATATAAACTACTTCCTCGTCTCCCCAATAATCACATTCAGTCTCACTGTCTTTTATTGAATAGCATATAATTCCACCAAAGAAATTTTAAAGACAGTGAAGTTCCTCATAAAGATGTTGAGGAAAGATATCAGAAACTGGCCTTTTATCAATGTTCTCATTCACAGGCACTGAGGCCTGGTCTACACTACAGAGTTAGGTCGACGTATGGCAGCTTACTTTGGCCTAACTCTGTAAGCATCTACAGTAAAATGTCCCACCGATGTAACTCGCCCACTACACTGACTTAATAACTCCACCTCCGTGAGAGACGTAGCGCTTAAGTCAATGTAGTTAGGTTGATGTAGTGTCAGTGTAGACACCGCATTGTTTACATCAACTGTTGCTCCTTTCAGAAGGCATCCCACAGTGCCCCACACTGATAGTTACATCGGTGCAAGCACTCTTGGCGAGGATGTGCACCACCAACACAAGGAGCATAGTGTGGACATACAAAATGGATTTAATTACTGCGGTTGCTGTATGTCGAAGTAACTAAGGTCAACTTAATTTTGTAGTGTAGACTTGCCCTTACATTCTGCGCCCGGTAGTTAATCTGGGTCAGACTGTGATCCCCTCACTCACAATAGTGAAGAGCAACTCTCAAGGGCAGCCCCATTGATTGGAACTACTCATGTCTAACTCAAGATAGTTAAGACCAAAGTAGATTGTGAAGAACTTCAAAAAGATCTCACAAAACTAAGTGATTGGGCAACAAAATGGCAAATGAAATTTAATGTGGATAAATGTAAAGTAATGCACATTGGAAAAAATAACCCCAACTATACATACAACATGATGGGGGCTAATTTAGCTACAACGAGTCAGGAAAAAGATCTTGGCGTCATTGTGGATAGTTCTCTGAAGATGTCCACGCAGTGTGCAGAGGCGGTCAAAAAAGCAAACAGGATGTTAGGAATAATTAAAAAGGGGATAGAGAATAAGACTGAGAATATATTATTGCCCTTATATAAATCCATGGTACGCCCACATCTCGAATACTGTGTACAGATGTGGTCTCCTCACCTCAAAAAAGATATTCTAGCACTAGAAAAGGTTCAGAAAAGGGCAACTAAAATGATTAGGGGTTTGGAGAGGGTCCCATACGAGGAAAGATTAAAGAGGCTAGGACTCTTCAGCTTGGAAAAGAGGAGACTATGATAGAGGTATATAAAATCATGAGTGATGTTGAGAAAGTGGATAAGGAAAAGTTATTTACTTATTCCCATAATACAAGTACTAGGGGTCACCAAATGAAATTAATAGGCAGCAGGTTTAAAACAAAAGTTTGAGTGGGAGAGTTCCCATTGGAGGAGCAGGTAGTTGGATTTGCATTTGTCTTTGTGTATTTGCATCTGTCTTTGTAGTGCTTGTATCTATCTGTAGAGGCCTGTCGGGGCAGACTGCTGAGCGGGCAGCCGAGCCCTGAGTAGGGGGCGGAGCTAGGCTGAGGAGGGGCCTATAAAAGCGGCCGCCCAGCCAGGCAGCGGCACAGCTGCGAGCAGCGGCACGGGAGCCGGCGAACAGGGCTGCTAACAGGGGAGTTTGAGTGGGAGTTTACAGGGGGAGGCGGAATGGGGCGGCACCGTGTTCCCTGTGTTCCCCAGGTAGGAACACCAAGCGAGGCCGAGACAGCAGCAGCCATGAGCCAAGCAGCAGAGGATACACTGAGGATGCAGCAGCTGCGGTATGTACATGGTCCTAGCGGGGGACCCAGAACAGTACTATGTATGCATGAAGTGCCGCCTAATAGAGCTGCTGGAGGAAAAGATCCAGGGTCTAGAGCTGCAGGTAGAAACCCTGGTAGAGCATAGAAGGGGGTTCGAGCAGCTGATGGAGCAATGGCAAGCAGTGGCTGAAGGGGAATGCCCAGGAGTACAGGGGGAAGCAGGGGCTAAGGCCAGTGAGGGGGGACTGCCAGACGAGGAATATGGGCGATAGAAGCATGTGACCGTGAGAAGCAGGAAGGGGAAACGGAGAGCCAGTGAGGGAGAAATAGAGCTAAGGAACAGGTTTGAAGGTTTGGAGAATGAGGAAGGGGTACAGCAGGTGGTAGCTGACGGTGGGAGGGCAAGGAAAAAGAGAAGAGCGGCTAGTCCGATAGAAAGAGGGGAGGAGTCGATGGAGGCAGCACCAAGTTTGGGCCCAGGGAGGATGCAGGATGGCTTAAGGGGAACCACAAGGGATGATAGGAATGGAAGGAGCTTGCAACCAGGGGGGACGGAGGATAGGTTAGAGGACCGCACTGTCCCCAGGCAAAGGCAGGTCTATCTGATTGGGGGTTCCATACTGAGAAGGTTGGACAGGCCTGTGACTAGGGCCGATCCGGAGAACAGAAGGGTGTGCTGTCTACTGAGCGCTAAAATACGGGATGTGGACCTGAGGTTGAAAATGATCCTAAGAGGAGCAGGTAAGAACCCGTTGATCATCCTTCATGTAGGAACGAATGACACGGCTCGATTCTTGCTAGAGAGGATCAAGGGAGACTATGCCAGGTTGGGTAAGACGCTCAAGGAAATTGAGGCTCAGGTGATCTTCAGTGGGATTCTACCTGTCCCTAGGGAAGGGCGCCAAAGGGGTGACAAGATCGTGACGATAAATAGTTGGCTGAGGGAGTGGTGTTACAAGGAGGGCTTTGGGATGTATGGGCACTGGGAGGCTTTCGGGGACAGAGAACTTTTCTCACGGGATGGGCTCCACCTAAGTAGGGAAGGAAGTAGAATTCTAGGAGGGAGGCTGGCTCATCTGATTAAAAGAGCTTTAAACTAGACATTGGGGGGAGACGATTGGGAGAGGTCCAGGTACTCTCCATGCCAAATTTATACATTGAGAGTGAGAACAACAGGATAACAACAGATATAGCCAGAGGGGGACGGTTAGGTATAAGGAAGAGGGGGGGGACGGATACTAGACCGACAGGTCATACTGGTAGTACTGTGTCCCTACCAAGCTGGGTGAAAAGGGTGAGAGGAGCCAAACAGCAAAAATTAGGATGTTTGTTCACTAATGCGAGAAGCTTAGGTAACAAAATGGAGGAACTGGAGCTCCTGGTCCGAGAATTGAAACCGGATATCGTAGGAATAACCGAAACATGGTGGAACGGTAGCCATGACTGGAGTACAGGTATGGAAGGGTATGTGCTGTTTAGGCAAGACCGAAACAAAGGTAAAGGTGGGGGAGTAGCATTGTATGTCAATAATGAGGTGAAATGTAACGAAATAACTAGCAATGCAATGGATAATACGGAGTCTGTTTGGGCAATGGTGACATTGGGGAAGAAAACTACTAGAGCGTCCCCTGTGATAGTGATTGGGGTGTGCTATAGACCGCCGGGATCTAGCCTGGATATGGATAGAGAGCTCTTTAATGTTTTTAAGGAGGTAAATACTAATAGGAACTGTATGATCATGGGAGACTTTAACTTCCCGGATATAGATTGGGAAACAAATGCTAGTAATAATAATAGGGCTCAGCTTTTCCTAGACGTGATAGCTGATGAATTCTTTCATCAAGTAGTTGCTGAACCGACGAGGGGGGATGCCATTTTAGATCTGATTTTGGTGAGTAACGAGGACCTTGTTGAGGAAATAGTTGTAGGGGACAACCTTGGCTCGAGTGATCATGAGCTAATTCATTTCAAAATAAATGGAAGGATAAACAAAATTGCATCTGAGACTAAGGTTTACGATTTCAAAAGGGCTAACTTTACTAAATTAAGGCGACTAGTTAGGGAAGTGGATTGGACTAACATATTTAGGGATCTAAAGGCGGAAGACGCCTGGGGTTACTTCAGGTTGAAGTTGCAGGAGCTGTCAGAGGCCTGTATCCCGAGAAAGGGAAAACAGTTTGTAGGTAGCAGTTTTAGACCGAGTTGGATGAGCAAGCGTCTCAGAGGGGTGATTAAGAAAAAACAGAAAGCGTACAAGGACTGGAAAATGGGAGGGATCAGCAAAGAAACCTACCTTATTGAGGTCAGAGGGTGTAGGGAAGCAGTGAGAAAGGCAAAGAGCCAGGTGGAGATGGACCTAGCGAAGGGGATTAAAACCAATAGCAAAAGGTGTTTTTAGCCATATAAATAGGAAGAAAACCAAGAAGGAAGAAGTGGGACCGCTTAAAACTTTAAACGGAGTGGAGATTAGGGATAATCTTGGCATGGCACAATATCTAAATGAATATTTTGCCTCGGTCTTTAATGAGGCTAATGAAGGGCTAAGGAATAGTGGTAGAGGGACTGACGGGAATGAAGATATGGGGGTAGACATTACGGTATCTGAGGTAGAAGCCAAACTTGAACAGCTTAACGGAAGTAAATCAGGGGGCCCGGATAATCTTCATCCTAGAATATTAAGGGAATTGGCGAGTGAAATTGCAAGCCCATTAGTGATGATTTTTAATAAATCTCTAAACTCGGGGGTTGTACCGTTTGACTGGAGATTAGCTAATATAGTTCCTATATTCAAGAAGGGGAAAAAAAGTGACCCGGGTAACTACAGGCCTGTTAGTTTAACATCTGTAGTATGCAAAGTCATGGAAAAAATTTTAAAGGAGAGAGTTGTTACGTACCTTGAGGCCGATGGCAACTGGGACAAATTACAGCATGGCTTTACGAAAGGTAGATTGTGCCAAACCAACCTGATCTCCTTCTTTGAGAAAGTAACAGATTTTTTAGACAAGGGAAATGCAGTGGATCTAATATATCTTGATTTCAGTAAGGCGTTTGATACGGTACCGCATGAGGAATTACTGGTTAAATTGGAAAAGATGGGGATCGAAATGAAAATCCAGAGGTGGATAAGGAGCTGGTTAAAGGGGAGACTGCAGAGGGTCGTATTGAAGGGTGATCTGTTGGGTTGGAGGGGGGTTACCAGTGGAGTTCCTCAAGGTTCGGTTTGGGTCTGATTTTATTTAATCTATTTATCGCTGACCTCGGAACCAAAAGTAGGAGTGGGCTGATAAAGTTTGCGGATGACACCAAGTTAGGAGGTATTGCCAATTCGGAAAAGGATAGGGATATCCTCCAGGGAGATTTGGATGACCTTGTAAACTGGAGTATTAGTAACAGGATGAAATTCAATAATCAGAAGTGTAAGGTTATGCATTTAGGGATGACTAACAGGAATTTTAGTTATAAGCTGGGGACGCACCAGTTGGAAGTAACGGAGGAGAAGAAGGACCTAGGAGTCCTGGTTGATCGCAGGATGACTGTGAGTAGGCAATGTGATGTGGCTGTTAAAAAAGCTAATGCGGTCTTGGGATGCATTAGGCGAGGTATTTCTAGTAGAGATAAGGAGGTGCTAGTCCCGTTATATAAGGCGTTGGAGAGACCTCATTTGGAGTATTGTGTGCAGTTTTGGTCTCCCATGTTTAAGAAGGATGAATTCAAACTGGAACGGGTACAAAGAAGGGCCACTAGAATGATCCGAGGAATGGAAAGCCTGTCATATGAAAGGAGACTTGAGGAGCTCGGTTTGTTTTCCTTAACCAAAAGAACGATAAGAGGAGATATGATTGCACTCTTTAAATATATCAGAGGGATAAATACCAGGGAAGGAGAGGAATTATTTCAGCTCAGTGCTAATGTGGACACGAGGACAAACGGATATAAATTGTCAGTCAGGAAATTTAGGCTTGAAATTAGACGAAGGTTTCTAACCATCAGAGGAGTGCAATTCTGGAACAGCCTACCGAGAGAAACAGTGGGGGCGAAGGACCTCCATGTCTTTAAGATTAAGCTGGATAAGTTTATGGAGGGGATGGTATGATAGGATAACGGGTTTAGTCAATAGGTCAATAACGTGCCACACTGGTAATTAGTACAAAGGGTCAGTGTTGGGATATTGTTAGCTTTTTCCAGAGGGTCTGGCTGGAGAGTCTTGCCCACATGCTCGGGGTTCAGCTGATCGCCATATTTGGGGTCGGGAAGGAATTTTCCTCCAGGGTAGATCGGCAGTGGCCCTGGAGGTTTTTCGCCTTCCTCCGAAGCATGGGGCAGGGGTCGCTTGCTGGTGGATTATCTGCTAGTTGAAGTCTTTAAATCATGATTTGGAGCATTCAACAGCAGAGTCAAGGGAGTGAATTAGTTCAGGAGTGGGTGGATCGGCTTATGTGGCCTGCATCTTGCAGGAGGTCAGACTAGATGATCATAATGGTCCCTTCTGATCTTGAATTCTATGATTCTATGATTCTATGAAATAAAAGGAAGTTCTTCTTCACACAGCGCACAGTCAACTTGTGGAACTCCTTACCTGGGGAGGTTGTGAAGGCTAGGACTATAACAATGTTTAAAAGGGGACTGGATAAATTCATGGTGGCTAAGTCCATAAATGGCTATTAGCTAGGATGGGTAAGAATGGTGTCCCTAGCCTCTGTTTGTCAGAGGATGGAGATGGATGGCAGGAGAGAGATCACTTGATCATTGCCTGTTAGGTTCACTCCTTCTGGGGCACCCGGCATTGGCCACTGTCGGTAGACAGATACTGGGCTAGATGGACCTTTGGTCTGACCCGGTATGGCCATTCTTATGTTCTTATGAGTTCTGTGAGTAGATCGATTGAAATACACGGGATAATTAGTGGAGTAACATACTCAGTGTGAGTAAAGGTGGCAAAATCTGGCCCTTAAAACTGTTCTAGCTCTGTAAAATTTAATTCGTGAACCGTTTTGAAGATTTTTTTTCATTCCTTCTGTCTTGTTTCTCCTAGTATGCTCTGATAGTCGCACTCCCTCTCTGATTCACTTCCATTCTCGAGTGGGGCCCTGGGCTGTCTCTGTGGCTAGGCTTATCAAAGGTGCAGTCTAGAAAAAAAGTGGTATGTCTCAGGGAAGTGGTGTGAATGATGTAATGGGACAACTTAACCTGCTGACTAAGCTGGCTTGTCTGCAACCTTGATACTTCCTGCTCCAGGGCTTTCCTGCTTGCTCAAGGTGATTAGTTGATGATTTGAGCTAATTATATTACAGTGTACTGTGGTGCACGCATGCTGCGGTGCCTTATGTGCTAGTTTATTAATGATGCCGTAGAAGCATGAAGTGCCACGTTTGTTCTACGTTCAAATATCAGGGCAGGGAAAACAGCATATATCATGTGAATTAATAATTGCTTTGCAATTAGTTTCATCTCATCAAAATCAAGGCACTAGTTGAAGAAGATGCTAAAACTTCCACTCAGCTTTTAAAGGAGATTAATGGAGCAGTTTGTTGCTGTTCCTAAAGGTGTCAAAAGCATTGGAAGTTCTATGGTTTGATCTGTGAATAACAATTGACTGTGTGTGTGTGTATACGCACAATATAAATGTGCACAAATGTTCTGCACTTTAGTGACCCATCTGTGTCCTACTGTGTGCCACTTTTTGTGACCTGTCTGTGCCCTATTGAGTGCCACTTTTTAGGGGTGTTTTGTGAGAAGTGTTTTCTTCTCTAAAGAATAGATGTCAGCTGTCTGTGGAGCAGTGTGGAGGTATTCTCTGCTTATTTTGCCTTTTCCTTTGCCTCTAAAGACTGACATACTGAAATATAGCTTATTGTGTAAGTAATTTACTCTAAACATCCTCTCTCTATTAAAAAAGAAGTCTATCCTCAAGTCATTCAGTGTGTAATATTTTGTCTTTTTTGAAACTTTCTTATGAGTAGCCAACAAAGACTATTGTTGGAAGCCAGGTCCTTAGCTGTTGCAAATCAGCGTAGTGCCAGTGAAGTCAAAAGAGCAGCTCTTTATTGAAACATTTTGTTTTGATTGTTCATTCTGAAATCTATTTTATTGTATATTATAATGTTAATTATAGTTCAGCGTAGTGCGTAGCCCAAGCAGATTTTTCAGGTTCATGTCAGCCTGTCACATGGTAGTAAGGGTGATAGCTGCTTGTGATTAACTATAATTCCTGGGTGCTCGGATCCCATGATGACAGGTGACTCTACAGAGACCCATATAGATTTTCAGAGTGGCATACAAACTGTCTACCCACTTTTCTTCCGATTAGAGTTAGATATGACATTTGGATGCTATTCAGTCATGCAGAGATTCAGAATATTTTAGCACATCTTTGCATTTTTTTCCCATCAGGTTGTATACTCATTAAAAACAGTTCATTAACTTAGCCTATCCAGGCATTCTTTCAACGTGGCAGCACAAATATTAAAAGTTGTCAGTTACCGTTTTCATGTAAAGTGTTTTGTTGCCTCAGCTTTGTACAAGCCAGGCATTTTAATTACAGTTCTTAATCTCTTCAAAGTGTTTTACAAACATGAGCTAATGTAGCCTCATAACATCCTAGTCAGGTAGGTATATATTGTAACCTGCTGCCTGGGAAAAGCACCACTGACCACTACTGGGTGACTTTAGAACAGCAGGTTATTTTTCATAGGTCCTGACACTGACTGCACTAAAGCTTGTATAATAATGCTAACACCTAGCTTTTATATAGTGCTTTTTATCAGTACAACACCAAGCACTTTACAAAGGAGGTCAGTATCATTATCCCCATTTTACAGATGGGGAAACTGAGTCACAGAACAGTACCGTGACTTGCCCAACATCCAGCAGGCCAGTGGCAGAGCCAGGACTAGAATCTAGGTCTCCAGAGTCCCATCTGTCCACTGGTCAGCCTGTTTGCTTTTGGGGCAATATCCTTACCAGTGCCAAAAGGAGCTGATTGATAGCATGTTATAATCTCACGATCTTTCACAGCTGCCATATGCAGGCCAATTTTCCATTTTGCGGTTTATTTGTTTGCTCCCTATGTGAGGAAGATGGTCTGTAAAACTGCTTTACAAAACGAGCCCTACCTATAGACAGCAGATATATTTCAGTGCTGATGAAAACATAGTATGTGACATTATCAGCATTTGACTTCACACTCTTTTAGCAGAAGAAAATACAGACTTATTTGTTTCTTTGACGCAGCAAAGGCCAATGATGATAGCATGTGCACACTCTGGGTTCAAGATGGGGATAACTGTATTGCAGGCTCACACCCTCTCCGCCTGCCTCCGCTCCTCAGGACACTATAGTATATGGTTTGCCTGGTGACAGACAGTTTCCTGTGCCTGAACATTGAGTGAAAAGAGATTACTAATATAATGTACCAACAGAGAGAAGCTACAGGTATGGCTAATATGTCAGGTAAACAAAGCAGTCAATAAACATAAAGTTCTGAATTGATGTATAGAAACTCACTGAGCACTGCGGCTTGACTTAAACTTGGAGATTTAAATTTCTTTTCAGTGTGTTGGATAAACATGAAAACTATACAAGCACCAGACCCACTTAGCAGTGCCTGGCCTTGCTAACTGGATTGGATGCTGTGGATCTCTGTGAAATCAAGGATTCTTCCTTCCAACGGGGCTGCAGCGTGCACATCACAGACCATGTTCAACCACCTTAACTCTGTCCCCCACTTTAACTGTACTTTTTTCGCACACTGCTTTATCTAAACTACTCCTCCCAGCACCATTAGTTGTGCATGTCTCCTGGTTTGGAACTCTGTGATTATCTAGGGGTCTGCTCCAATGCTTTGTATTTGCATTTCAGAGCACAGCCTTAACTATTGAGTCATGACCAGAAGTACCCATAATCAGCTGAGCAAAGTCATACCTTACACCCAACTGGATGGCAATGTGGTGCCTTTTGAAAACTGTATCTGATCATTTCCAAAATGCCAGGGTATGTTTTAGGTATCAATGAGAAGAAGCCTACCAGTTTTGGTGAAAATCAGAAAACTGGGAAAGACAGATGCCCACTAATCTAATTCTTACTATTATGGACGCTCTAGATATAAGCACGAGGCAGGGATCTCATGGATTAGAGTTGAAGCACCAGAGAACTTCCTCTATTTGCAGTACCAAATGGACATTCTGTGGGCCAGATTTTAATGGAAATCAGGCTGCTGGAAATTTTTAATCCTCCCCACAGTTCAGCCAGACCACACTCAGTTACACCCTTTGCCCTCATTCTGGCCAGCCCCAAGAGGTGAGGGGCCTGGCTGGGTGTATGAACAACGTATGCCCCCTCTAGTAATTGTTATCCCTGAAGTCTGTTAGTGGAGTTTTCCATGTGACAGCCTCTCTCCTGTTTATTATGGTTTATCTGCAAATTGAATGTGGTTACATGTCCCATGCATTTTTAACTAAGGCCTGGTCTACACTAAGGGGGAGGGTCGAACTAAGGTACACAAGTTCAGCTACGTCAGCTACTAAGTACCCTAGTTCAAACTACTCACCTGTCCAGACGCCGCGGGATCGAAGTCCGTGGCTCCAAGGTTGACTCCGCCACCGCCGTTCGCAGTGGTGGAGTTCCGGAGTCGACCGGAGCGCGTGGGGAGTTCGAACTATCGCGTCTTGATTAGACGCGATAGTTCGAACTCTGAGAAGTCGAACTCGCCGCATCGACCCGCGCGGTAAGTATAGACCTACCATTAGAAACTAGTTGTCAATTTTATGAAAGGGAACTGCAGAATAGTCCTAAGTGGAAGTCCCTCAGTCTCTGCTTCATGTTATAGAGGCAAGGATAAATTATAAAGCTGCTTACTATATATTTCTCAAATATAATGTACCCGTGTTAGTAACAAAGGCTATAAAATGGAAATGAGGTAGCATGCACATCAGTGTTTTCTTGACATGCAGAGGTTATCTTGTTGATATATCTCAAAAACCTGAGCAAATTTTGTAAAGATCAGCACTGTCAATTTGTATAATTTGGGCTATGATTACTTCATCATTTACACACAAAAAAAGCAGAATGCTGCTGGAGAAAATGTAACAGTTGTTGCCAATGAGTACAAATAATTTAACATTTGAAAATGCAACATGAACTAACTTATCAGTCACATAAAGAGTGTCTCACTCAGATGTAAATATAGTTATGACATTCAGGCAAATGTCAAAATTAGTTTTGGTTTATGCATGTACCTACAGCCGAGTTATGACTGGAACAGATTAAATTATCTCTTCTGTCAAATCTAATTGAGTTGGCACTTTTCTCTGTCTTTGAACTTTGACATTTTGCCAGATTGTAATCAATTAGACTCTGTATTTAACAGAAGATGTATCTTGAGTTGCTAGCATGATGAATACATCACAGTTCTTTCACACATAAAATGGATGATGCAGATGTTTTGCCATTATCTCACACTCTAAACTTTGTTGTTCCAGGTCCTCCATGTGTCTGTGCTCTTAACATGCCTCTTACATCACACTGAAGTCCCATCAACTTCATTGAATTGGATCTGGCCCATAGGCACCAATTGTGCCAGTTCAGGGAGATGCATTTTCTGTACAGCTTGTTCCTATTGGACCTGAGCTCACGATGGGCAGAGCTGAGTGTCTTCTGGAAGGTGTTGAGTAGAACTGATTGGAAATTTTCCAAAGACATGTTGTTCCATTGGAAAAATAGATATTAATTGAAAGCGAAACATTATGTGAAGTGTTAATTTTGATGACAATTTGTTTAGAAAAAATGGAATATTTTAACCCTTTTAGAATGGAACATTTCAATTTTCTGTTCCAAATTGATTTATTGTTTCAATATTTTTGTTTTACACAATATATTTTAAACAGTTCAGTTCACAACAAAGTGTTTCAATTTTAACAAAACAAAATTTGTTGAGTTGAAACAAAGTTCGGAAGACAGGAACTTTGTTTCATGAGAAATTTCAAACAATATTTTCATTCTCTATTGGAATGGAAAAAGTTTCAGATTTGCAGCATTCCCCACTGGTTCCTGCCCAGCTCTATTGGTGAGTATTCTCGGCTCCTGTAGATTTCCCTGGGAGCTCCAGGTTCTTAGCACCTCACAGAATACAGTTGGTGAAGAGAACAACTGTTTACCAAGCCTGGGAAGGACTTCATAAGCCTCAAGTTAAGACCAAAAAACATCTCTTACCATTAAAAAAAAATGGTTTTAGTCACCCTTTCACCTGAATGTTGCATCTGTCTCGAAGCTGCAGCCTTGTCTACACTACCCAGGTCCTGATGATACAGATAACCTGGCAGAGCCCCCTATAGGAAGTGCAGAATATACTATCAGAAGGCATTTTTCTACTGGCATTGTAATGCTACCTCCCTGAATGGTATTACCTATGCCAACAAAAGCACTCTTCAGCTGGCATAGCTGTGTCTGCACCAGGGCTTTTGCCAGAATAGCTATGTCTCGTAGGGGGCATGGTTTTTGCACACCCTAGGCCCTGTACAATGTAGCTTCTGTGCCAACAAAACTTTAGAGCATAGGCCTGGCCTGTGTGTGCTGTTGTTGTGATAAAGGAATACATTAAGGATTGGAGAAGCTGAGTTGCTTTAGGGTACTTGACCTTATTGTCAGGGCTTTAATTTTGTCTCACACTGGCAGATTGAGCTCAAAAGGTTTCATTTAGATGACAAATTTCTAATATGAAATTTTGTTGACAAACCTGGACCAGCTCTAGAAAAGAATTTTAGAAAAATATGCCTGTTTCAGGGTAGGTCTATACTTACCACGCGGGTCGACACGGAGAGTTCGACTTCTCGGAGTTCGAACTATCGCGTCTAATCAAGACGCGATAGTTCGTACTCCTCACGCGCTCCAGTCGACTTCGGAACTCCACCACCGCGAACGACGGTGGCGGAGTTGACCTTGGAGCCGCGGACTTCGATCCCGCGGCGTCTGGACGGGTGAGTAGCCCGAACTAAGGTACTTCGACTTCAGCTACGCTATTCACGTAGCTGAAGTCGCGTACCTTAGTTCGACCGCTCCCCCCCCCCCGCTTAATGTAGACCAGGAGTCAGATGTCTTTACAATCCCTGCTCGTCAAAGTAGCTGCACTGAAGTCAATGGGTTCTCCTGACACGAGGAAGAGTTGAAATATCAATCATGTCGTCAGACATAATCTGACTTTAAATAAATTGTTATGGTGGTGACAGGTACCAGAAGAGGTGTAGAGAACATCTTCAAGAAAACAGACTGAGAGAGCACTGCATCAGAATATCCCATAGCCCAATGGCAGAGCCCTGTTCAAATCCCTTCTCCTCATTAGGTGGACAAGGGACTTAAAATGAGTATCTCCCACAACTGGATGAGTATTCCAACCACTGGGCCAAAGCGATAAGGCAGGTCCCTTTCCCCACCCTCCCCATCTGCATTTTGCAAACTACACTTTAGGCACCTAATTACAGAGTTGCTGGCTGTGACTCAACAGCAGAGGTAGGTGCCTCCTTGCAATCCGGACTTAAGCACTAAACTCCGAGAGTGGGGCAGGATTTAGCACATACTCGTCTCATTGGCATCTCCCACTGGCTCATCTGTCCACCTAACTTTTGTGATTCAGTGTCTCAGGGGCCTGTCTTTCCCCATTCATTATATAGGGAGCCTAGGTGCCTAACTCAGACTCTGTGAATTACAGTGAGTTCCTGTGGTTTCACTCAGTGACTAAAGATGAGGAGCTGTGATGCTTGGCATTACCACGTCTAAGTCTCTTTGTGAATCTAGGCCCAAGCCTGTTAGGGTGTGTTTACACACCCCACAGACTTGAGTCTCTCAGCCTAGGTCGACAGACCTGTGAGAGCAGGATTCATGCTAGTGTAACCCACGCACCTCCTGGATGTGGTCGTCTGTCCCATCTAGTGGCACCAAGGCCACTTAGAGAGAGAGATAGAGAGAGAAATGAGTCTTCTTTATAGCCTTAGCTACCAGGCAGCTCGCTTGTAGCTTGTGCTGTAGAGGCTTATGCACTGAGCTCCATAGGTCCCCAGTTCAACGACTGGGGTCGGTTGTTGTTACACTAGCTCTGTAAAAATAACCAAGTAGGCACGTCTTTGGAGTTGTGGCTCAGGCTGTGAAGCCTAAGGGGGGGATGAGCTTCAGAGACTAAGCTCAAATCAAAGCTCTCTTCACATAGCTGCATTTAGAGCGCCAGCACAAGTCTGTCAACCCTGGCTGGGAGGCTCACTTCTGCAAGCTGTGTAGACATACCATTAGGTTTCATTCTCCTTGATTGTTCAGTCTTTGAGTGCTCTCAAGTAGAGCTGTTAAAAAAAGCTTTGTTGAACTTGGAAATATTTGGCCACATTCTTTTCATGAAATAGTTTCTGAACATTTTTCGCAAAAGATGTTCACTATTTTCTAACCTAATCTACTCTTTAGCAGGCATAGTGAGAATCTCTTCAAGTGGTGTAAGTCAGTGTAGCTCCTTTGAAGTGGGCCAGATCTCCACCTGGTGTAAATCAGTACAGCTCTATTCAAATCAAATGGGGGAATCTACTGAGTACATGGCTGGATAATAGAGATAGTCCCGCCCCCATGAAAAGTTTCAAGAATGCATTTCTGTTTGAAATTTTTTGAGGTTTTTATTGAGAAAACAAGTCGGAAACCACAATAATATGGGTCCGTGAAAATTGAAAAAAAAAATCTTTTCAGTTTTTTTTCATTAAAAAATGAACATTTTTGACAAAACCAAGATTTTTAGGAGAACAAATTTTAGTCATTTCCTACTGAAAAAAAATATTTAAATGGTAATTATTGACCAGCTCTGGTGGGTGGTTGGCTAGGGGTATATGTGTGTGTCTGATATTTTATGACATGGATGGTAGGATTTTGACCAAATCCAAGAACTTATTTCACACAGTGCAGGCAACAGAATAGCCATCGGACAGTAAAGACTTTGATTTCCTCCTGAGCTGGGCTGCATTAGAAACATTAACCTACAGGTGACAGACTCCATATCCCCTTAGAAATTCCTTTCATTACCCAACTCGCTAGAAATATGTGTTCAGTGAGTCAAATTGATACATTGATTTTTTTCAGCTCTTGAAAGCTGCTTGATGCCTTGTACCTACAGTATATAAATTATCCATTATAAATCATATTTTCATCTCATTGCTTCTAGGGTACTCTAATTTCCCACCATTTGCATTTCATTTGGGGTTGTGTCTAAATAGAAGAGACCAATGTCGTTGAGATATTTGGTTTTGAAGTCCATATTTTCATTTTTATATTTTATGAAAGCCTTTACAGCTCGTGTTCTCTGCCTGGAAGCAAATTCTGCACTAAAGGCATAAGTCTGGCCTATTACCAGATCTTCCTTCAAGTAAGACTATCTAGCAACTGATATACAAATACATCATCTGCAGAAGAATATGCATTATTTTGTAGAGTTACAGATTCAAAAAATGTCATTCTCCTTGTTTTAGAGAGCTATGCCATTCATGGTAGATAAGATTATTACAATTTTCTTATTTACCCAGACTATCTTTTTTTTTGAAAGTTGAATCATGCCTGGGAAAATACAGCTCAAGCATATCTCCAGAGGAAGCTAACATGGAATATAATTTCTTCAGCTGACTATTTTGGTTTTCTCTGTCCCATACCTGATAGTTGTGGTAACTCAGTTTCTCCGTGGGTTTTGTTTTGTCTAATTACTTTACTATATTTATTATTTTTTCAAGCCAGGACCAGCTCCAAATGCTAAAATAATGAAGTTTATCTTGCATCCCACTTTTTAAAATGATGGGGTTTAGACGATTGAATATCCTTTTTTTCCTAACTCACCTTGCAGCCTGGTATTTGGTAAACCTATGCTGTAAGGTCTAGTAAAAGGGGGAATTGTGTGCTTGAGATCAAACTATGGCAGCAGAATATCATTTACATAAAGTAATATCATTAATGTTCCATTGGTTTAGTTCCACTGCCATTTAAAGCTGTTGTTTAAGATAGTTTCCACTAAAGACTCAAGTGCAGGTACCAATAATAATTGAGAGAGACGGCAGTGCTGTTTTCATTCTTCATCCCAGGGTGAAGAAGTCAAATATTGTTTACTAATTTCTCAGAAGAGTGGCAATTAGATTTTCAGGTAAAGCTTGACTCTGATGTTTAAAGCCTCGTCCCAAGCCAAACTTGGACAAAATGAAGTGAAGGCACTGCTAATATACCCTCTGTAATGTCTTTATGGTCTCTATGTGCATTTACCGTGCTTCCCTGAGCCCTGTCTTCCGAGATATAGGTAGCCATCGCCACATAGTGCGTTATCTGACGAGTGTTCTATCTCTGCCTTTGGATACACAGTCTACTTGATCTCAGATCATTAATGAAGGAATTATTCTCCCCACCAGCAAAATCTAAGGGTATGTCTAAGCTGGAAATGGAGTCTTAATTTCAAGCAGACATACCCATGCGAGCGTTGCTTGAGCTAGTGTGCTAAAAATAGCTGTGTTGCCTTAGCTGCATCAGTGGTGGGATGGGCTAGCTGCCCCAAATGCATATCTAGGGATCTGTTCCTGACTTCACTGTACTCAGGGTAGCCAGCCTATCCAGCTGCCTTTGCCGTTACAGCTGTTAATGCTATTTTTAGCATGTTAGCTTGATGAGAATTAGCCTGGGTATGGCTACCCAATCTAGAAATAACATCTCTAGCTCCAGTATAGGCATACAAGTGTCATGAAATCCTGGCCCCTTGAAATCAATGGGAGTTTTGCCATTTACTTAAATGGGGTCATAGTTTTATGGCATGCTCCTGAATACCTTACGCTTGCGAAAAGAGAGCTATGCCATTCTTGGTATTCACGTGAATAAATCTTTGCAAGGCTGTGCACCTAGGAAAAAGTTTATAACTCAGGTTTAGGAAGTTGACATGATCTGACTTTAATACCAAAGAAATAATTCAATGAATGACTGTTTTGCAGAAACATATTTAATGTCATCGTGGCCCCAATTTAGCGAAACACTTAGGTATGTGCATTGAAGTCAATAGGACTTAAACATGTGTAAAGTTACACACACATTTAAAAGTTTTGCTGAGTCAGAGCCCTAATTTGTTGAAATTTCTCATGGATTTGGGAAGTTAGTGCCAATGTTCATGTGATCATTTCATAACAAGGGTTTTGACCTCAGTATTATAGCGGATATGATGTCAAAGTTATGCTTAGTGTTAATATTGTACCTGGTCCCTGACTGAACACAAAATAGGAATGCTTTAATATTGTTAAGTTGAACTGGCCTTGACTATTTGTTTGCTGGAATATCCAAACCTCTCATCTAATCACATGGTCACTGATTGCAGAAGACCATCTTATTTTTGTCTCATCAAGCAATGCCTGTAGAATGTAGTATTTCTGCAGATGACACCCAAGAGTCAACTAATTGTTGATGTCAGAGGATGTGATTTATTTCAGAAGTACCCCATTCTAGGATGGTAGTTAATGGGCTAATAATATTCAAGATCTTTTTGTTATAATGTAGTTGGGGAAAAGCATCTTTCCAGTCACTGCCTCAATACATCTGACATGGTTCAATCCACTTATAGAGTATATAACTAAAATTGCATTTTATTAACATATTTAATTTTTCAGAGTAAATATTCTGGGTAGTAAATAGGTATTGAAAAGAAGGCTGTAAAATGACTGATTTAAAACTGGTTTAAATTCAGCTTCGGTAATTTCACATTTAGATACTGTAGTGTGGCTCAACTTGTCCTCTTTCAAAATCAACAGGATTCAGACTGTTTCATAGCATTTGTTGAAAACAGCATTTAATTGAAGACCCAAGCAGTAGTTACAGATGAATACTATTCCTCATTTTGCTTTTGGACACTTTAATCAACCTGCCTGCATGTTGGGATCAATCAATTTCAGCACTTGTGTTCATTCATCTTCGTCTTGCCATTCGTCTCATGGCAGCAAGGAGAACACTGTGTAATTGAATTTAGTTGAAATCTAATACAAGGACCAACCATGACAAGCTGAGTATAATCAGCTCGATTCTGTATTAGCTTTTTGTTTCCAGGAGTAGGGGGCATGGGATGCAGGCTAGCAACAATGAGAGCCCTGGCAGTGAATGTGGAGAATCTAGAGGTTGTGTTGTTTGTTTTCCTCGTTTGGAATCCATTAAGAGAAAGGTGATAATGTGTCCTGTGCTGTCATTCAGCTTTCAGTGTGTTTGCTTAATTTAAAAGGGGAAGCAACTTAGGTCCAGAAATGACTCTTTTATAAAACAGATACTGGTACACATTGTACATTAAAAAAATGTATATATGTAAAATCTCAGGGAAACATAATACATTTTTGTTAAACTGATGTAGGCCAAGACTTTCAAAATCTCTCTGCACCCAGCAGCTCTTTTTGTTATATGTGTGCGCAGGGCATAGTGCAATGTGGATCCTGGATTGGGGCTTCTATTTTCTACCACAATGTGAAAATTGCTTTGTTATTTGGCCAAAATGAATGTTTTCACTGACCGTGTCTGTTTTGCATGGGGAAAAAATGAATTTTTTCATTGAACACCCGGAAATTGAAGCATTTTAGCTGAAAACTGAAAATTTAAATTGAAAAGTATCAACTCACTTTGACATTTCCCAATCAAAATGTTTCATTTCAGATAAGTTCAGCACTGAGCTGTGTTCACCTGTGCTGCTGCAGTGTCTCATGGGAGTTGCAGTCCCCACAATCCCGGCTGAACGAAAACTCTTATTATGTACCATGCTCTCCCCTCTTGCCGAGCTGTCAAGGTACATCATGGGGGTAACAATGACCATGGTACCTCATGGAAAATGTAGTCCAGCTGGCAAGCTCAGGCCAAAGAGGAGAATAGGAGCATGAAGTACTGCAGAGGTTCAGTAAGACTCAATTTAATGTCAGTTTGGGGAATGTCCATTTAAAGTGTTTTCACATTTCCAAAACACATGTTTCAGATTTTCATTTTTTGAACAGAGTCAAAATTTTCCAGTTAACTCTAATAATAAAATAGAAACAATGTGATCATGGTGATAGCTTTAGTAAGGCTTTTTGATACTGTCTCACATGACCTTCTTATAAATAAACTAGGGAAATACAACGTAGATGGAGCTAGTACAAGGTGGGGTCATAACTGGTTGGAAAACCATTCCCAGAGAGTAGTTATCAGTGATTCACAGTCATGCTGGAAGGGCATAACAAGTCTGGTCCCTCAGGGCTCAGTTCTAGGTCCGGTTCTGTTGAATATCTTCATCAGTCATTTAGATAATGGCATAGAAAAGTACACTTTTAAAATTTGTGGTCAATACCAAGCTGGGAAGGGTTGAAAGTGCTTTGGAGGATAGGATTAAAATTCAAAACAATCTGGACAAACTGCAAAAATGGTCTGAAGAAAATAGGATGAAATTCAAAAATGCAAAGTGCTCCATTTAGGAAGGAACAATCAGTTGCACACATACACAATGGGAAATGACTGCCTAGGAAGGAGTACTGAGGAAAGGGATCTGGGAGTCATACTGGCTCAAAATCAAAATATGAGACAACAGTGTAACGCTGTTGCAAAGAAAGCAAACATCATTCTGGAATGTATTAGCAGGAATATTGTAGGCAAGAAACGAGAAGTAATTATTCTGCTCTACTCCACACCGATATGGCCTCAATTGGAGTATTGTCTCCAGTTCTGGCCACCACATTTCAGGAAAGATGTGGACAAATTGGAGAAAATCCAGAGAAAAGCAACAAAAATTATTAAAGGTCTAGAAAACATGACCTGTGAGGGAAGATTGGAGGAGAAAAAACAAACACGATTTTATTTAGTCTGGACAAGAGAGGACTAAGAGAGGACATGATAACAGTTTTCAAGTACATGAAAGGTTGTTACAAGAAGGAGAGAGAAAAAATATTTTTTTCTTAACCTCTGAGGATAAGACAAGAAGCAATGGGCTTAAATTGCAGCCAGGGCAGTTTAGGTCGGACATTAGGAAAAACTTCCTAACAACAGGGTGATTAAGCACTGAAATAAATTGCCTAGGGAGGTTGTGGACTCTCCATCACTGGAGATTTTTAAGAGCAGGTTAGACAAACACCTTTCTAAGATAAAACTTAGGCCTGGCCTACACTAGGAGTTTATGTCGAATTTAGCAGCGTTAATTCAACTTAACCGTGCACCCGTCCACACCAGAAAGCTAATTAGTTCGACCTAGAGGGCTCTTTAGTTCGAATTCTGTACTCCTCCCCGACAAGGGGAGTAGCGCTAAATTCGACATGGCTATGTCGAATTAGGCTATGTGTGGACGGAAATCGACCTTAGTAGCTCCGGGGGCTATCCCACAGTGCACCACTCTGTTGACGCTCTGGACAGCAGTCCGAGCTTGGATGTTCTGACCAGCCACACAGGAAAAGCCCCGGGAAAATTTGAATTCCATTTCCTGTCTGGCCAGTTTGAATCTCATTTCCTGTTTGGACATCGGGGCAAGCTCAACAGCACCGGCAATGATGCAGAGCTCTCCAGCAGAGGAGTCCAGGCAATCTCAGAATAGAAAGAGGGCCCCAGCATGGACTGACCGGGAAGTCTTGGATCTGATCGCTGTGTGGGGCGATGAGTCTGTGCTTTCGGAGCTGTGCTCCAAAAAACGGAATGCAAAGACCTACGAGAAGGTCTCCAAAGCCATGGCAGACAGAGGATACAGCCAAGATACAACGCAGTGCCGTGTGAAAATCAAGGACCTGAGACAAGGCTACCAAAAAATCAAAGCGGCCAACGGACGCTCCGGAGCCCAGCCCCAGACATGCCGCTTCTACGAGGCACTGCATGCCATTCTCGGTGGGTCTGCCACCACTGCCCCACCAGTGACCGTGGACTCTGACGATGGGATAGCGTCGACAGGCAGTTCCTCGGCGATGTTCGCGGACGGGGAAGATGAGGAAGGGTTTGAGGAGGACGAGGCAGGCGACAGCGCTTACAGCGCTGATTTCCCCGACAGCCAGGATCTCTTCATCACCCTCACGGAGATCCCCTACCAACCCTCCCCGGCCGTTAACCCGGACCCTGAATCAGGGGAAGGATCAGTCGGTAAGTGCTATAAACATGTAAACATTTATTTTTGAAAGAACAGGAATGTTAACTATGTGAAAAGAAGGTCAATGTATATGGGGATAGAACAGAAATCCTCTTGGGACATCTCCACGAAGCTCTCCTGGAGGTAATCGAAAAGCCTACGCAGGAGGTTCCTGGGGCGAGCTGCCTTATTGGGTGCTCTATGGTCCACCAGTGCTTGCAGCACCATTGAAAAGTAGCCCTTTCTGTTCATATACTGGCTGGCCTGGTGGGCCGGTCCCAGGATAGGGATGTGCGTTCCATCTATAGCCCCACCGCAGTTTGGGAATCCCATCGCGGCGAAGCCATCTATGACGACCTGGACGTTTCCCAGGGTCACTACCTTTGAGAGCAGTAGCTCAACGATTGCGTGGGCTACTTGCATCACAGCAACCCCCCCGGTAGATTTGCCCATGCCAAAGTGGTTCGCTACTGACCGGTAGCTGTCTGGCGTTGCAAGTTTCCAGAGGGCTATGGCCACTCGCTTCTGCACACTCAGGGCTGCTCGCATCCGGGTGTCCTTGTGCTTCAGGGCAGGGGACAGCAAGTCACACAGTTCAAGGAAAGTGCCCTTACGCATGCAGAAGTTTCACAGCCACTGTGATTCATCCCAGACCTGCAGCACTATGCGGTCCCACCAGTCAGTGCTTGTTTCCCGGGCCCAGAATCGCTGTTCCGCAGCATGAACATGACCTATTGCCACCATGATCTCCACGGCGCGGGATCCCGTGCTCTGTGAGAGGTCTGTGCCACTCTCAGACTTCATGTCCTCACCGTGCTGCTGGAGTCTCCTCGCCCGATTTCTCAGCAGCTGACTGTGGAAGAGGTGGACGATAAGGTGCGAGGAGTTGACAACGGCCATAACTGCAGCAATGATCGCAGCGGGCTCCATGCTCGCAGTGCTGTGGCGTCCGCGCTGTCACTCACCAGAAAAGTGCGCGAACTGATTGCCCGCCGGCGGGAGTGACGGTTGAATGACGACAGTTACCCAAGACCACCCTCGACACATTTTTTCCCCCAGCAGGCATTGGGGGCTCTACCCAGAATTCCAATGGGCAGCGGGGACTGCGGGAACTGTGGGATAACTGCCCACAGTGCACCGCTTCCAATGTCAACGCTTGCCCCGTTAGTGTGGACTCACAAAGTCGAATTAGTGTCCTTAGTGTGGATACACAAATTCGACTTTGTACGGTCGATTCCACAAATTCGACTTAAGTTGAATCGAACTACTCTTGTAGTGTAGACATACCCTTAGTCCTGCCATGAGTGCAGAGGACTGGACTAGATGACATCTGAAGGTCCCTTCCATGATTCTATGGGGAAGGAGACTACTGAGGTCCAGTTGTCCTTGGATAACAGTTTGCTTGCCTGTTACGTTTGAGGTATTAGGCCTAATTTTTCACTCTTAGGTGTTTGTGCCAATGGGGGAGCCCAGACATAGGGATGGGCATGGCAAGTTATGTTAAAAAAAATCTTATTGGCTTCCCATTAATTATGCAGCACTAATGTGATCCAATAATGGACAATGGACTGGGATTCAGGAGGCCTGTCTTCTGTTCCAGGTTCTGCCTCTGGCCTTCTGCGTGACGTTGGACAAGTCACTTCATCCCTCTGTCTCCCCCTTTCACCCTTTATCAATCTTGTCCATTTACACTGCAAGTTCTTTGGGGAATGGACTGTCTCTTACTATGTATTTGAACAGCACCTAGCACAGTGGGACCTCAATCTTAAGACACTATTGTCATACTTATGCATTTTGTGAATTCCCAAGGGGATGGCATGCAGTCTCTCCTGACAATTCTTGATGGTTGCAGACCTTTCTAACTGTGCCTGTGGACGCTCAGAAATACGTGCAGACTTATAGATTAAGGCCAGAAGGGATCTTCCTTGATGTGTCCCAGTGAGAATCTAGCAGTATCATTTGTTCCCACATGAAGGACAATCCGTGGATTCTTTCCCACTCCCATTAGGAGCCTCATGTCCACCTCCCATATCTTGACTTCCAGCATTCAGCACACCCTTCTGTTCTCTGATCAGCACTGGTGGCCACTGTTCTTCTTAGTGGGGAGTCCCCAGTCAGGTAGACCTCCCTCTTCTGGGTGTTCGTGCAGTTCTCAGGTCTTCCCCTTCCTGTTTTTTCTTTCTGTCTGCAAGTTGTTTTGTCTTTTGTTCTCACTTGCAATCATCTGTGACTTATCCTCTATCCTCCTGGGGTTCCAAACTCTGGTTATCTCCATTGCCTCTTCCCCCCTGCTTATAGAACTGACTGCTCTTCTACTTGTTCCTGCCTTCCCATCTTCTGTGCCTGCCTGCTGGGCCCCTTCTTCATTTTCCAACTCAGCAAACCTGGTCCTGAGCTTTAGTTCTCCTTTGCTAGCTGGTGGTTTCCTTTCCCTTGTTCTCATGGTAACAAGCTTTCACAGGCCACTTTCTTCATCCAGCACAGTTCTCTGATCCAGCCTGCACCCTCAAGTCTTATTTTTCCTTCAGCCACTTCTTTCCTTCCCTCCATCATCTCCTCAAATCCCCTTCTAAGTTGAATCATAGTTTCTATCTACATCTCCCAACTTCAGATCTTCTCTTCCACCAGTTCCATCAGGCGGCACTTCATACAAATAAAGCACCTTTCAGGTACTCTCTTCAGAATAATGTACATCCTGCACCTTCCACATCCTGTCATAGCCTTCTGTCAAGATCCAGTCAGGGGAGGAAGCAAAACACAAACCAGCAAGCAGACATGCTCCCAAGAACTCACTCACTGCCTCTAAGGGTATGTCTATACTACAAGAGTAGTTCGATTCAATTTAAGTCGAATTTGTGGAATCGACCTTACAAAGTCGAATTTGTGTATCCACACTAAGGACTGCGAAACTTCCGCATGCGTAAGGGCACTTTCCTTGAACTGTGTGACTTGCTGTCCCCTGCCCTGAAGCGCAATCGTTGAGCTACTGCTCTCAAAAGTAGTGAGGGATTCCCAAACGGCTATAGATGGAACTCACATCCCTATCCTGGGACCGGCCCACCAGGCCAGCCAGTATATGAACAGAAAGGGCTACTTTTCAATGGTGCTGCAAGCACTGGTGGACCATAGGGGACGTTTTACCAACATCAACGTCGGATGGCCGGGCAAGGTTCATGACGCGCGTGTTTTTAGGAACTCTGGTCTCTTTAGATGCCTGCAGGAAAGTAGTTTCTTCCCGGACCACAAAATAACTGTTGGGGATATGCAGATGCCTATAGTGATCCTTGGGGACCCAGCCTACCCACTAATGCCATGGCTCATGAAGCCCTATACAAGCGCCTTGGACAGTGACAAGGAACTCTTCAACTACCGGCTGAGCAAGTGCAGAATGGTGGTGGAGTGTGCTTTCGGACGTCTCAAGGGCACATGGAGGAGCTTACTGACTCGCTCGGATCTCAGCGAAACCAATATCCCCATTGTTATTGCAGCTTGCTGTGTGCTCCACAATCTCTGTGAGAGCAAGGGGGAGACCTTTATGGCGGGATGGGAGGTTGAGGCAAATCGCCTGGCTGCTGATTACGCTCAGCCAGACAGCCGTGCGATTAGAAGAGCCCAGCGGGAAGCGCTGTGCATCCGGGAGGCTTTGAAAGCTAGGTTCCTCAGCGAGCAGCGTGACCTGTGACTGTTCAGTTTCTTTACAGAGAAGCTGAACCAGCCCCTGTTTCTTCACCCAGTTACTGTTGACTATCCTCCGCAGTTACATACCCCGTTCACCCCGTTTCCCCCCTTCCAACACACGTGTAAAAATAAAATCCATGTTTCATTGTTACTTAACTACGTTTTCTTTATTAATGACTTTGCGTTAAAGGGTTGAAACTGGGACGCAGACTGTGCTGGGTAGGGTGTGTAGTGATGTAAAGACCGCTTCTAAACTGGAGGAATGACAGGCTCCTGCTCCTAGAGCGGTCCGCAGTGCCGGACTGGTTGTTTCAACGGAGCCTGCCATCCCTCCTTTTTGGGACTCTGTGTGCGGGGGCTATGTGACCTTGTGGCGGGGGAGGACGGTTACAGATTCCCCTGCTGTGTGGCTCTGTGGTCCAGGACAAGGACCGCTGCATAAGATCTGTAACCGCCCTCCCCCGCTACAAAGTCACATACCCCCCACCCACACAGAACATGGAAACCATCTCCCATACCGACCAGGGTGCCTACTGACTGCACTGTGTGTGTTACCTGCTGCTGATCCTGCCCCCGTGTCTGTACCCTGGTAAAAGTGACTGTCCTATGCAATTACAAACCTCCTTCCGCACCCCCCCTTCAAACACAGTCTTCTGTACAAAAACATGACAGAAACAGTAATTAACAGCAAAGTATTTTTAATAATCAACTAGAGAGTTAGGGGATGAAACTGGGCTTGGGGCTTGGGTGAGTCAGGAAGGGAAGGACTTCTCAAAATTTAGGGAATGAGAGCTTTTGCATAATTGAGCACTCTGCTGGGGTGGAGTGACAGTTTTCATGGCCCCTGGCGCCCCTCCCTCTTGTTATTTTGGGTGAGGGGGGTATGGGACTTTGTGGCGGGGGAGGGCGGTTGCAGATACACTGCAGGGGGGCTCTGTCCTCCTGCCTGCGGTCCTGCAGAACATCCACAAGGTGCCGGAGCGTGTCCGTTTGCTCCCTCATTAGTCCAAGCAGCGTTTGAGTTGCCTGCTTGTCTTCCTCACGCCACCTCTCCTCCCGTTCGCTGTGTGAGCGCTGGTACTGAGAGAGGTTCTCCCTCCA
Source organism: Mauremys reevesii (assembly GCF_016161935.1). Lineage (NCBI taxonomy): Eukaryota > Metazoa > Chordata > Testudines > Geoemydidae > Mauremys > Mauremys reevesii. Next base: position 7,534,771 of record NC_052627.1, read on the forward strand.
CTGGCTCTGCTGGGCCGCCTCGGCTCGGGAGCAGACCATAAGTTCAGCGAACATCTCGTCCCGTGTCTTTTTCTTTCGCTGCCTAATCTTTGCCAGCCTCTGTGAGGGGGATGCTGGGGCAGGTCGGGAGACACTCGCAGCTGTGTGATGGGAAAAAGGGAGTGAATTCCTTGCAAAGATACATTTTTGCGAACAATGAACACAGTCTAGTCTGTCTCTGTGAACAAGACCATGCACAGCACCTATCTCATGCGCACTCAGGACAAGTTCGAATTTTCGGCCTTCGTTTTCATTGCCTGGGGTCTTGCACTAGAGATCAGACAAGTGGTTCAGGACAGCAGAATCCGTGGAGCAGCCGAATCCGTGGAGCAGCCAGGCATGGTAAGCCGTAGACTTTAGGCTGCTTAAAACTTAATGTATAGCAGTGCCCTCCTGCTGCAGGCAATCCGGAAAGCATAAATTCTGCCCCTGTTCCACCCCCTCGCGGCTGTCCCCGGGAAAGATCCCTGTATGCTGCCCCTCTGCAGCCTCCACCACGTGGCTGTAAACCGACACTTATTGTTATGCAAAGGAAAAGTGAAGCATTCCCAATACTAACATTACACTAATTCCCCTAATTAAATGCAGGAGTTGCCGAGCGAGATCACCCTGAGGAGGGTCACTGAGGCAGATAGAGAGCGCATGCTGCGTGAAAGCCAGCACAAACCAGGGGCCTATGCTGCCATGCTCGTGGAGGCAATGCTCCCAGCACACCTGATGACAGCCTGGCGCGGAAAAGTGTGCTACCATGGAGCACCCAATAAGGCAGCTCGCCCCAGGAACCTCCTGCGTAGGCTTTTCGATTACCTCCAGGAGAGCTTCGTGGAGATGTCCCAAGAGGATTTCTGTTCTATCCCCATATACATTGACCTTCTTTTCACATAGTTAACATTCCTGTTCTTTCAAAAATAAATGTTTACATGTTTATAGCACTTACCGACTGATCCTTCCCCTGATTCAGGGTCTGGGTTAACGGCCGGGGAGGGTTGGTAGGGGATCTCCATGAGGGTGATGAAGAGATCCTGACTGTCGGGGAAATCAGCGCTGTAAGTGCTGTCGCCTGCCTCGTCCTTCTCAAACCCTTCCTCATCTTCCCCGTCCGCGAACATTGCCGAGGAACTGCCCGTCGACACTATGCCATCGTCAGAGTCCACGGTCACTGGTGGGGCAGTGGTGGCAGACCCACCGAGAATGGCATGCAGTGCCTCGTAGAAGCGGCATGTCTGGGGCTGGGCTCCGGAGCGTCCGTTGGCCGCTTTGATTTTTTGGTAGCCTTGTCTCAGGTCCTTGATTTTCACACGGCACTGCGTTGTATCCCGGCTGTATCCTCTGTCTGCCATGGCTTTGGAGACCTTCTCGTAGGTCTTTGCATTCCGTTTTTTGGAGCGCAGCTCCGAAAGCACCGACTCATCGCCCCACACAGCGATCAGATCCAAGACTTCCTGGTCAGTCCATGCTGGGGCCCTCTTTCTATTCTGAGATTGCATGGACTCCTCTGCTGGAGAGCTCTGCATCGCTGCCAGTGCTGCTGAGCTCGCCCCGATGTCCAAACAGGAAATGAGATTCAAACTGGCCAGACAGGAAAAGGAATTCAAATTTTCCCGGGGCTTTTCCTGTGTGGCTGGTCAGAACATCCAAGCTCGGACTGCTGTCCAGAGCGTTCACAGAGTGGTGCACTGTGGGATAGCTCCCGGAGCTACTAAGGTCGATCTCCGTCCACACATAGCCTAATTCGACATAGCCATGTCGAATTTATCGCTACTCCCCTCGTCGGGGAGGAGTACAGAATTCGAACTAAAGAGCCCTCTAGGTCGAACTAATTAGCTTCCTGGTGTGGACAGGTGCACGGTTAAATCGAATTAACGCTGCTAAATTTGACATAAACTCCTAGTGTAGACCAGGCCTAAGACACAGGAGCTTGCCTCCTTACTTCTCCAACAGATCTCCACTCAAGCACCCCTATTTTCAGCTCTGTTTGCTATCTCTTGTTATTTCTGCTTTTACTGCTAATTCTTAATTTGATGGAGGAATTTTAATTCAGAATTATAAAATCATGTATAGCTTAAAAAAAACCCCAACAACCTTAATCTAAAGTTTTATCTTTTTGTACCTATTTGGTGGTTGGAATATATAACTGAAGGTAAAGTGAAATAGTGATGTATAAATAATTGCAATAGTTTTCACAAAGGAACTGCTTCTATTTCTTTGTCTTTTTAACCCTTATTTTTACACTAGATGTCTACTGACCAAATGCCACTGAATGTGCACAGTGCCTTCAGGACAGTGTGTCAGAGTGTCTCGCTGGAGCAACATTTGTTTCTGAATTGTGCTAAATAAGGTCACTTCTGTATGTTCCATGCATGATCCTTATTTGTTTACATTCAGTTAAAATGAATATTAAGGAAATACAAGGATACAGTAGGTATTTCATTAAAAAACAAGGGAGTGTTTTCCTGATGTGTCAATGTTTCTAATTGTCAATACTGTGACGTTGTATATGCTGGGGGAGCGTACTGTAACCCCCATATTCCTCATTTTCATATACTCGTGATCTTACATATAAAACATGCCTTGCAAGGTATCAGGGGAAAGTCATTTCTCTATCCATATATGTGTATCATTAATGCATATGAAGTTATGAGAATTGTGTAGTATGGCTGTCACTAAAACACGCTGTAAGTTGTGGAATCAGCCAGATATTAGTCCCCAGAGGCAACATCCAGGAAAATAACCAATGCCTTGGGTGGGGTGTCAAACAACCCATCAACCGCCATTGTCCAGCAAGGGACCTACAATGCGATGACTCACCTGCATGGGACCACACCAGAGGAATTGCTCAGCCTAGCCTGGAGACTCAGTAATGCTCACCTGACTCTCTCTGAAGGGGGGGCAGGGCAAAGCCAAGAGGGAGGAAAGGACAGGATAAAAGGAAGAGACATTTGCCATGCTCTTCCTCTCTCTTCTACCTCCAACTACAGACACCATCAAGCGACTAAAGCGCTGATCAAAGGGGAGAGCCTGGCTGAAGAGCAACCAGCCAGCCTGTGGTGAGAAGCATCTAAGTTTGTAAGTGTAACCAAAAGTGTTAAGATCAGCTTACAATGCATTTTGCTTTTATTTCATTTAACCAAATCTGACTTATGTTTTGACTTATAATCACTTAAAATCTATCTTTATAGTTAATAAATTCGTTTGTTTATTCCACCTGAAGCAGTGTGTTTGGTTTGAAGTGTGTCAGAAACTCCTTTTGGGATAACAAGCCTGGTACATATCAATTTCTGTGTTAAATTGACAAACTCATATAAGCTTGCAGCATCCAGAGGGTATAACTGGACACTGCAAGAAGGAGGTTCCTGGGGTTGTGTCTGGGACTGGAGATATTGACTAGTGTCATTTGGTTGCACAATCCATGGAGCAGCTTACATGCCAGAGGCTGTGCATGAACAGCCCAGGAGTGGGGGTTCTCACAGCAGAGCAGGGTAAGGCTGGCTCCCAGACTCAAGGATTGAGGTGACTTAGCAGATCACTGGTCTGAATAGTACCAGAGGGGAATGTCACAAATACCTTTATACTGCTAATCATTTTTTAAATTTTAAGAACTCACCTGTAAGAGCGTCTGAGTAGTATACTTGGGAGTATGTAACCCCACTGAGCTACTCAGGTTTTCACTTGGAATTTCCCAACTTCATGTTTCCATTTAGACTGGGACACACACACACCGGTGGTATTTTAGTGTTACTGGTTGTGAATTTTTTTGATGAAATGTTTTTCTGAGAAAAAACACTGGTTAGTTAAAGCCAATACCTGTTGTGGGAATATACCAGTTTCGTCAAAACTTTCATCAGGAAGTGTTACGAAGGTCCAGAATGAAATTTCTGGTCAAAATGAGACAGCACCCAAACTAGTCAATAACCCAATTGATAAGGCAATCACCTGAGATTTGAGAGACCCAGGTTCAAGTCCCTACTTTGAATCAGGAGAAAGAAGGACTTGACGCTGGGTTGTTTCCTATTTCCTAGTTGAGTGCCCTATCCACAGGGCTAATGGCTATTCTGGGGCAGTGTCTCTTGTTTCTGGGGGGTCATTTCACATTGTCTCAGTTTTTTTCCAATACAGGATGAGAAAAGTGTTTTCTGACCTGCTGTCATACTAGGCCCGGATTTAATGTGGAAAATCAGTCATGTCAAAATGTAAAATAGAGGTAAAAATTATTTATTATTATGTTGGTTGTTTGTACTGCAGTAGTGCCTGGAGGATCTAGCCCGGAGCATCTTCAGGGCAGCCATAGCTCCTTCCATTAAATTCCAATGAGCCAATAGCATAAACGTTTTCCCGACTGCAGCACTTGTAATAAGAATGGACTGTGGCAATGTATACCAGAGACTGTATTCATGGTAATGATTTTTTCCCATATTTTGAATATGAACCTGACCTAAGCTGTCTCTTGCATTATAAGAACCCACTTTTCTTTGCTGCTGGAAAACTCATTATGACAAATTCCAAATCTCAGTCTTTATCTGGGTGACAGGATTGCCTGTTGACAGCTAGACGTATAATTGTATCCTAGTTAAAAGAAACCACTGTATATGCTAATCACAAGTGTGAAGGCTTTTCCTGGGGGAGGGTGTGTGTGCATGTTTTTAAGGTAATAATCTGGTGTTAGATTGGGGTGGGGGGCAGAGATAACCACTGACAGTAAAGATCATTCCACCAATATGTGAAGAATAGTCCTTTTTTTCATGGTAGACCTTATTTTTAAAGGCATTCTCACGTGTGAGTTGGCCCAGAGCTTTTTGGAGTCAATAGACTCCCATTTACTGCAGTGGACTTCAGATTAGACCCTTAAACTAGGTGAATTTTACTACATGACACTGTTACTTAGGTGCTGTAAACTCTGATAGCTATCTTGCTACAATGCCACCCTAGACTGATGATTCTGCTTAAACTAATCCTTTACATGTGTCACTTTGGGATTCTCCAGGTGATTAGGAATTTCTTGTTGTTTAGAAAATCAACAAGCCAAAGCATAAAAACAATGAGGAGTCCGGTGGCACCTTAAAGACTAACTGATTTATTTGGGCATAAGCTTTTGTGGGTAAAAAACCCACTTCTTCAGCTGCATAGAATAAAAATTACAGATGCAGGCCTTATTATGCTGACACATGAAGAGAAGGGAGTTATCTTACAAGTGGAGTATTATTGTTGACAGGGCCAATTCAATCAGGGTTGATGTGGTCCACTCCCAATAATTGATGAGAAGGTGTCAGTACCAAGAGGGGGGAAATTGCTTTTGTAGTGAGCAAGCCACTCCCAGTCCCTAATCAAGCCCAAATTAATGGTGTTAAATTTGCAAATGAATTGTAGCTCTGCAGTTTCTCTTTGAAGTCTGTTTTTGAAGTTTTTTTGTTGTTGAAGAATGGTTACTTTTAAATCTGTTATAGAATATCCAGGGAGATTGAAGTGTTCTTCTACTGGCTTTTGTATGTTCCCATTCCTGATGTCTGATTTGTGTCAATTTATTCTTTTATGTAGAGACTGTCCGGTTTGGCCAATGTACATGGCAGAGGGGCATTTCTGGCACATGATGGCATATATCACATTAGTAGATGTGCAGATGAATGAGCCCCTGATGGTGTGGCTCATGTGATTGGGTTCTCTGATGGTGTCACTAGAGTAGATATGGGGACAGAGTAGGCAACGGGATTTGTTACAGGGATTGGTTCCTGGGTTAGTGTTTCTGTGGCGTGGTGAGTATTTGCTTCAGGTTGAGGGGCTGTCTGTAAGTGAGAATTGGCCTCCCAAAGTCTGTTAGAGTGGGGATTGTTTTCCAGGATAGGTTGTAGATCATTGACGATGTGCTGGAGAGGTTTTAGCTGGGGGCTGTACGTGATGGCCAGTGGTGTTCTGTTATTTTCCTTTTGGGCCTGTCCTGTAGTAGGTAACTTCTGGGTACTCTTCTGGCTCTGTCAATCTGTTTCTTCACTTCAGCTGGTGGGTATTGTAGTTTTAAGAATGCTTGATAGAGATCTTATAGGTGTTTGTCTCTGTCTGAGGGATTGGAACAAATCATAGAATCATAGAATCATAGAATCTCAGGGTTGGAAGGGACCTCAGGAGGTCATCTAGTCCAACCCCCTGCTCAAAGCAGGACCAAACCCAACTAAATCATCCCAGCCAGGGCTTTGTCAAGCCTGACCTTAAAAACCTCTAAGGAAGGAGATTCCACTACCTCCCTAGGTAACCCATTCGAGTTCTTCACCACCCTACTAGTGAAAAAGTTTTTCCTAATGTCCAACCTAAACCTCCCCCTCTGCAACTTGAGACCATTACTCCTTGTTCTGTCATCTTCTACCACTGAGAACAGTCTAGATCCATCCTCTTTGGAACCCCCTTTCAGGTAGTTGAAAGCAGCTATCAAATCCCCCCTCATTCTTCTCTTCTGCAGACTAAACAATCCCAGTTCCCTCAGCATCTCCTCATAAGTCATGTGCTCCAGCCCCCTAATCATTTTTGTTGCCCTTCGCTGGACTCTCTCCAATTTATCCACATCCTTCTTGTAGTGTGGGGCCCAAAACTGGACACAGTACTCCAAATGAGGCCTCACCAGTGCTGAGTAGAGGGGAATGATCACATCCCTCGATCTGCTGGAAATGCCCCTACTTATACAACCCAAAATGCCATTAGCCTTCTTGGCAACAAGGGCACACTGTTGACTCATATTCAGCTTTTTGTCCACCGTAACCCCTAGGTCCTTTTCTGCAGAACTGCTGCCCAGCCATTCGGTCCCTAGTCTGTAACAGTGCATGGGATTCTTCTGTCCTAAGTGCAGGACTCTGCACTTGTCCTTGTTGAACCTCATCATATTTCTTTTGGCCCAATCCTCTAATTTGTCTAGGTCCCTCTGTATCCTATCCCTACCCTCCAGCGTATCAACCACTCCTCTCAGTTTAGTGTCATCTGCAAACTTGCTAAGGGTGCAGTCCACACCATCCTCCAGATCATTAATGAAGATATTGAATAAAACCGGCCCCAGCACCGACCCTTTGGGCACTCCACTTGATACCGGCTGCCAACTAGACATGGAACCATTGATCACTACCCGTTGAGCCCGACCATCTAGCCAGTTTTCTATCCACCTTACCGTCCATTCATCCAGCCCATACTTCTTTAACTTGCTGGCAAGAATACTGTGGGAGACTGTATCAAAAGCTTTGCTAAAGTCCAGAAATAGCACATCCACTGCTTTTCCCTCATCCACAGAGCCAGTTATCTCATCATAGAAGGCAATTAGGTTAGTCAGGCATGACTTGCCCTTGTGAATCCATGCTGACTGTTCCTGATCACTTTCCCCTCCTTTAAGTGGTTCAGGATTGATTCCTTGAGGACCTGTTCCATGCAGTTGTATCTTAGAGCTTGGCTGTAGACAATGGATTGTGTGATGTGTCCTGGATGAAAGCTGGAGGCATGTAGGTAAGTATAGCGGTCAGTAGGTTTCCGGTATAGGGTGGTGTTTATGTAACCATCACTTATTTGCACTGTAGTGTCCAGGAAGTGGATCTCTTCTGTGTACTGGTCCAGGCTTAGGTTGATGGTGTGGTGAAAATTGTTGAAATCCAGGTGGAATTCTTCAAGGGCCTCCTTCCTGTGGGTTCATATGGTGAAGATGTTATCAGTGGAGCGCAAGTAGAGGAGGGGCACTAGGGGACAAGAGCTGAGGAAGCGTTGTTCTAAGTCAGCCACAAAAAATATTGGCATACTGTGGGGCCATGCGAGTACCCATAACAGTGCCGCTGACTTGAAGGTATAAGTTGTCCCCGGATCTGAAATGGTTCTGAGTGAGGACAAAGTCACAAAGTTCAGTCATCAGGTGTGCCGGGGCCTCATCAGGGATACTGTTCCTGATGGCTTGTAGTCTATCCTTGTGTGGAATATTAGTGTAAAATGCTTCTACATCCATAGTGGCCAGGATGGTGTTTTCAGGAAAATCACCAATGCATTGTAGTTTCCCCAGGAAGTCGCTGGAGTCTCGAAGATATCTGGGAGTGCTGGTAGCGTCGGGTCTGAGGAGTGAGTCCAAATAGCCAGACAATCCTGCTGTAAGAGTGCCAGGGCCTGAGATGATGGGGCATCCAGGATTCCCAGGTTTATGGATCTTGGGTAGCAGATAGAATACCCCTGCTCAGGGCTCTAGCGGCGTCTCCGTGTAGATTTGTTCCTGTGCTATAGCAGGGAGTTTCTTGAGCAGATGGGGTAGTTTCTTCTGGTATCCCTCAGTGGGATCGGAGGATAGTGGCCTGTAGAATGTGATGTTGGAGAGCTGCCTGGCAGCCTCCTGTTCATAATCCAATCTGTTCATGAGAACGACAGCACCTCCTTTGTCAGCCCCTTTGATCATAATGTCAGAGTTGTTTCTGAGGCTGTGCATGGCATTGCATTCTATACGGCTGAGGTTATGGGGCAAGTGATGCTGTTTGCTCACAATTTCAGCCTGTGCACGTCTGCAGAAGTAGAAGTCCAGTCTGTCATTTTGACCGTCAGGAGGAATCCACACAGAATTCTTCTTCTTGTAGTATTGGTCGGAGGATTCCTGTGAGTCAGTGCACAGTTCAGTGGTTGGGGGGGAAAAGCCAAAGCATATGAACATACAGGATAGTGCGATGGAGTGACACCATCACAGGGTTGCAATTTTAGATTGTTTGACTTTAAAATGATTTTCCTGGAGAATAACTTCAGAAAACCTGGCTAAGATTTTGCAAGGGGCGACTAAATGTAGGTTTCTAAGCACATTTTTAGTTAAGTAAGCAAAATGCCTCAGAATGTTTGAGCATCCAGCGTCCATCATTGACTTCAGTTTATAGTACATTCATGGGATGGGTGGAACTGGAAAGAAGGGGGGTTTCTTGAAGAACCTAGTGTTGTGTGTCTCTAGGTGGCTTGGGCCTGCAAACTAGAGTAGGCTGCTACCAGATAAAGACCAGCCTCTGAGCATGTTTAATAAAGATATTTTTTGCACATGGCTCTCCCTGCCAGCTGCATCACTTACTGCTAATAAAACAATATTAAACAGCAGCTGCTCCCCAGCTTTAAGCCATAAATAGCCAACCACAGTAAAAAAAATAGGCCCAATATTACCCCATTCCCTGTCAACAGATTACAACCCCCATCCCATCCCTGTTGTCCCAGAAGCTCGGGTAAGTAGGTGGGCATTAGAGTCCAATACCAAGGCCTCCATAACAGAGAACACCCTGGCAGTAGCTCCTTCTCCTTTGCACTGATGTGGTCCCAACACATGTGCCTTCTGCTGATCACAAAGCTGACATTGTCGCATGGGGAGAGAGCTCATTTCTCAAGCCAGGTTCCTGGCCTTCATTGCTTTTTTTTTTTAAATTATAAAACCCTAATTTTCAATTCTACCTGCAATTGCGTGGCACAGCACAGGTGTTAGATGCAAGCATGGGCATATCTCACAGCCGTAAGGTGTGTGTCTGAAAGAAGTGGTCCCAGTCTCCCATCTGGGGTCGGGGGAGGGAAAGATTGTGACAGTTAAGCAGCTGGAGATCCAACAGATTCCCCCAGATTGTGAACTCATGTTTGAAATAGGGGGCATAAACTCTCAAGAAAACAGCAGATATAATTCCAAGACTGGTCTCCCCAGCCTACTAGCTCAGCGTTTTCCAGCTGCCGTTTCAGCTGGTTTGCTCTCATCTTTGCCCCGCCCCAACCCAAACCCAGGGCCAGGCATTCAGTAGCACAGGGTAGTGTGGGTGAAAATGACGGTGACACTGAGTGCATTGCAGCCTAGACTGCAACACTCCCTCTCCCAGCAGCCCCCGAGAGGGAAGATCTGATGGAACACTGAGGAATTCCATGACGCTGCCCCTGGAGAAGGACAATGGCCCTAGACCACCCTGGGGGAATGCTCACAAAGGAAGAGATGGAGCCACCCAGTAACAACCCCAGGCAGGGCTTAAATTCTCATACGCTATTTCTGGAGAAGCCTCCCCACACCCCCATTCACGCTTCAGCTGCGGGGCAGGGGGTCTCGGGACTTCACCCCTCAGGGCTCACAGGAGATTGGGGTTGAAGAGGAGATGTGGCTCAGGGCTGAAGCCCCACAAGGTATGCCGGTGCTCACCCCATAGGTTTGAGAATATTTATCAGTGCTCCAATCTGGAGAGCTCCAGCTGAATTTAAGCCCTGATCCTAGACGTATGTGCCTGCACTCCACCTCCATGAATGCATATGTGAGAAATTGCAGAGCAGTGTGACAAATAAATGTATCCTGCTCCTTTGACCACCTCACCTATACTCTTCTCCTTCAACTATCCACCAGAGTTACTTCAATCAGTGACTGGTTGTTTTTAGATCAAGCTACCATAGGAATATTTTCTCCAAATATAGAGCGTCCCACCATACTCCCCCCCAAAATACCCCTGCTCACTTGGGCCAGCTGAAATTCAGATCGAGTGACAGTTTTTCTATAAAGAATCACAACCTTAAAGGTCATTAGGTCAGGGTCTCACAGGGCTAGAAACAGAGTTTTAGAGCAAAAGACAAAACAACAGCAAACTTCATATCCCACAAGAGCAAATTGTACAGAGGGTGAAAACATGGGAGCTTTGCCACTTACTTCAATGGGGCCAGGATCTCACCCACCCCCTCTGGGGCTTTAATTTATAGTAGGCAGCAAAATCTTTGGTAACTATTTTGGGTAGGGAGGACTATAATGTCATAAGTCAAAGCAAACAGTGGAAAACTTTATATGCTGCCTATCAACAGCAAATGTCACTGGAAGAGCATTAGTAATAAATGCCATGGAGTGCGCTAATTACCTCCTACAGCTCTGCGCCTTTAGGGTAGATGTTCCATCCACTGAAGTCATGCTGTGGTACATATTAATTAAATGTCTTCAGTGTTATCCGCTGTGTCTTGGAGGCAGCAAAAGCAATGTGCAAAATAATGGTTTATCTTAAAAGAAAAATAAACACATCCCAGAGCAGGGAAATATCTTGAAATTTCGAAATATGTATCTGTTATTAAAACAACAAAATAATCAGCTGATGCTGTAGATGGATTTTCTTCCCTTTTTCATGGCATATTTTAGAACCGATTAATGAACAGAAGTAAGAAGCAGAAATTGGGCTCGTACATGAAAGCACAAATGCTACTGTTTACTCAATATCTGTGCCTCTTAAAATACTGGCCTCGTTATCATAGATGACTTGCAAGAAAATGCTTCTCTGTACTCACTGGCTGGTAATGCATCTACAGGCAGACCCATGCCCTTTGCAGAGAGAGAGAGAAAGATTTCATTGTGCTCCTAGAAGCCAAAAAGTGGTTTGTTCTGGTCCAGAGTCCACTGAAGTCAATGGGAGTAATGGAAGAATTCCCTTTGATGTTAGTAGGGTTTGAATGAGATCCCCGGTGAACACTTTTATATATGAAGACAAATATGAAGATATTTGAGAGACACTTGCTGCTACTGTTGCAGCTTGTTCAATCTTGGTTGCCAAAGGGATATCTGTAATGTCTGTGGTGGAGAAAATCATCCATTAGCTAGGAATCATCACCCACCAATAGAGCTTGAAGAGGAGATTTTCCAATGTATCAAAGGGGTTTAGGAGCAAAACTCCCGCTGAAAGTCATTGAAACTTGTCCCCCTGAACCCCTTAGATACTTTTGAAAATCTGGCTCTCTAAATCTTGAAACCCTTGGGAATCCCTAACAACCTGTCCATAGTAGGACATAAAAGTACATATTTTTTTAAATGTTAGCTTATACATTTTAATAAACAACCTTTAGTGTTTACAGGAAAAGTTGTATTTTAATACATTGTCTGGTCAAGATGAATCTGAAGCCATGTCTACACTGTGGGGACTATAGCATCATAGCTACAATGTCACTGCTCTGCTGACATGTAGTGTAGTGTAGACAGCCTACACCTATGGAAGAGGTTTTCCCATCAGTTGTAGGAACACCAACTCTCCAATCAATGAGAGCTAGGGCTTGTCTACACTTAAAGCCACTGTAGCACTTCAGTGAAGATGCTACCTGCCCCAATGGGAAAGCGTTGCCTGTCGGTGAGATGCTTTACCTCCCTGAGGGGGAAGTAGCCAGGTTGATGGGAGAATTCTCTCCTCAACCTAGTGGTGTTTATGCCCGGGGTTAGGTCAGTTTACCTGCATCTCACAGGGGTGTGGATTTTTCACACCACTGAGTCAGAGTTGTACCGTCCTAATTTCCTGGTGTACACCAGGCTCTAGTTACATGAAAGCATTCTTCCAGTGACCGAACTCTGTCTACACTGTTAAGTCGGCATCCCTACATCGCTCAGGGGTGTGGATTTTTCCCATCGCCGAGTGACATAGTTATGACAGCCTAAATTTTAAGTGTAGACCAGGCCGTAAGCTTGCACCTATGGAGCCAGGTAACATGTTCAAATACAACTTGCCTTGTCTACACTAAGGCCTTGTCTACACTTGCAAGTTAGCAAATTATGGTAGTTATCCCAGTGTGCAAATGGCTGCAGTGTGCTTTGGAAAGGGTTTGCAAAGCATGGGGGGCAGAGTGTGTCAGCATGCTATCTTCTAAGTTCAGACAGTGGCGGGGGAAGGAGGAAACCCGACATCAGCACCCCCCCGCACCCCCATCTCTCTATCTCTCTCTCTCTCTCTCACACACACACACACACACACACACACAAACGCCTGTCTCTGCAGCAGGAGCGTTCCACAGTAATGGTTTGCTTTGTGTCCCGGAGCAGATAAGCCTGCGGGCTGTCAGAAACAGAGCTTTGAAAGGGGATATTCACATGCCTGCAGCCAAGTTCAAAACAATGACCAGATTGGCCACTTGACTTCAGGGGATTATGGGATGTTTCTGGAGGCCAATCACAGCACAGTAGTGCAACACATCATTCACACTGACACTCCAGTGCTCCATCCAGGGCACTGCAAGCTCTATGCTTCTCATTGAGGTGGATTACCAGGGGCGCTCCAGCTGCGGGGTCCGGGTGTTCTAAGCTCCTTGCCAATGAGGACACCTCAGGAGTTATAGTGCCCGGGGCTGATTTAATGCGCTCTAGCTTGCAAGTGTAGCCCAGGCCTGTGTTATTTGGGCTGCATCCACACAGTATAAATACTACCTGTATAGCCCTGCGGATATCGCATGGGCCGCAGCTGGGTGTTGTTTCGGCCTCAAGTGGCCCGTGGGTTGAGAACCACTGCCTTAGAGAGTCGATAACACCATGAGAAGCCACCTGAACAGTTGTCCTTTCCTGGAGTGAAGGTTGGCTGTTGAAAACTATAGCTAAATTACAAGAGTAGTAACATACCGGTATATTCTGACTTAATGGAGATGCATTGGTCTAGTGCCCAGTGATTGCATTAAGTGTAATGTTCTTCCCACTTCTAACAGGGAATTTACCAAATACAGTTCAAAAAAAGAGGAAGAAAGGAAGGAAAGAATGCACCGTGTTATTTCTATTGATCTATCTTAAATCAGTACAGAGTTTTTATTTCCCTTTTGAGAAATGCGAGCCACAAATCTCTGGATTCAAACCCTCACTCCAGAACTGAAATTTGCCCTGTTATAGGCCTCATCTAAACCTACTGAAGTTTTGGGAGGATTGAATCTGGATCCAGGGATTAGACTCTGGCTGTTGTTGAGTTAAGAAGTTAGGAACCAGACCCAGAGTTTGGCTCTGGAGTTTTAATTTGGGTGCATTTCTAATGTTAAATGTTTTCAGCATTTTTCATGGTCTTTTCTGAGGCAATGCGTTGAAGTGTCCTGGCTAAGAAGTTTATGGTATTTGGCATATTTCCCATGCATACCTTCTTACTGTGCTCTGTTGTCTCTTTCATTCACAAATATCCAATTACGAATACTCTGAATGCTTTTCTTCTAAAAGCATCCGCGGTTCTCCTGTGTCTGATGGCTGGCGTGTCATTCTACTCTAAACATCAGATGAAGAAATCAGATCAGGTAGGATGGATTAAAATTATTCTTTCATTTTCTTCACATCAAACTGTGAATAGGCTCATTCTTTCTCCATGAGGCTGGGCAAGAATATTATAGCCATAATAGTCAGAGCTGTGCTTATGTAACCTGACGCATGACCCCATCAAATGGAGTCTTGTCTGTTTGAGTTTTAATGTGTGTGTAGGCTCAGAACAATTATTTTAACTATATAAAATAAATGTTCTTAGCTTTAAATCCTACTTTACATCTCTACTCATCAATGCCTGTATGCAGCCATTAGCCCTCTCTTTTGAGTCTGATAGATTTAGTCACTAACAATATTCAGGATCCTTGCACGGAAGAAATTTCACAGTCACTTGCAATAATGAAGTTGCTGCGGTCCAAACACACATCCAACTAGTGATTCCACTGCAAATCCCTGACAAAGAGGCAAATGGTCTCTTCAAGATCATGACATGGGAAAGGAATTCCTGTTTCAGCCTCAAAGAGATGGAGCTACTTTCTGAGGGCACTTGCGTAGAAGGTCATTAAGCAGAAATGATTACTCAAAAGCTCTGTAACAGTGATATTTGACATCAAGTGGAGTCACAGAAAGCCATAGCACAATCACAGCATGACATCCTGACATTTCACTGTGATGTCTTTGTGATGACATTGCATTGTCTTCAGTCAGTGTCACTATGTAACATCACAGGGCAAACACCGCATTTAAAGGTCATACTATTGGGCCAGAATTGTTTTGGGTTTTTTTGATTCTCTGAAAAATGCAATATCTTACCTTTCTTCCTTCTTGGGAAGTGGGAGCGGGCAGGAGAGGGGGATTTTCCAACATATTTTCTCCACTTACAGACGTGGAGAAACCAACTCTTCGTGGCTTCCATCCTGCTTGTTCTACTTTCTCACCACTTGGCATTTCCTCTCGTCACTTGGGAAGCAGTATGGTCTAGGTCGGCGTTTGCCGACCTTTTCAGGTTGGCAGCCCCTAAATGGAGGTGGAAAAACTTTCGTGAACCTTTATATTTATTACAAAAGGATACAAAATGTATCAATGATGTTAAGTCTATGCAATTGAATTGTGTGTGTGTTTTGAGAGGTTGACAGAGAATACTTGATCTTGAATGGTAAAGGTGTGTGTGTTGGGGGAGGAGGGGAAAGCAATATATTTTGCTTTAGATTCCACTAAAAGTTTCAATTTCTCACAAGTGACCTTACTGGTTGCCTTTTGTAACCCCTTCTAGGGATCACTAGCGATGCTGTGCAAATAGCTGATTTTCTGGTTTGTGGCAATTTTGACAAATTAAAAAAATAATAATTTTGTGTCAACCAGAAAACTTTTTTTTTTAAACTTTTGGGTGAATTGAAAAGTGTGTGTGTGTATTTGTTTTAGTCAAACAAACCATTTTATTTGATGCAAGATGAAACATTTCATTTCAATGTTGAGCATTCTTGAACTTTCATAAAGACAAAAGGAAAGGAAATGTCTTAACGAAGAGGTGTTTTGAATTGAAAGAGCAAAACATTTTGAAATGAAAATATTGAAACAAAAGATTTTGATTTGGGGGGATTTTTTTTCAACCAAAACAATGAGGTAAAATGGACCAAAATTCACAGGTTTCTGTCCACGTGCACCTGCATTTTTTGCTGAAGAAAGGTTTTAGTCAAAAATTTTCAACCGTCGCTATACATGGCCTACGGGTTGAGACGCCCTGGTCTAGCGTAAAGAGCAAAGGGACTGGAAGCCAAGGCTTGAGCTGTAATCCCAACTCTGCCAGTAACCTCTTATAAGACCTCAGGCAAGTCACTTTCACTGCAATAGGTTGCGTATCACTGCCTGAAGGGGCATCCTACGAAAATATTACAGACCTGGAGACAGGAACTCAAGAAGACTCAGAACTATGTGCTAACTTGATAGTTCCCATCTATAAATGCAAAAAAAGTTGTGCATGTTTATTAATAATCATAATACCCAGCTCTTAGATAGCACTCTGCAATTCTGTAGCTCTCGAAGTGCTTTACAAAAGAGGTCAGTATCATGATGCCTTTTTACAGATGGGGAAACTGAGTCACAGAGCAGTGAAGTGACTTGCCCAAGGTCACCTGGCAGACCAGTGACAGCACCTAGAATAGAAGCCAGGTCACCTGAAGCCCAGTCCAGTAGTCTAACCACTATCCCATGCTGCTTTGTTTAAAGCAGTTAGAAAGTGGGAAGGGAGAAATATATTCATGATGCTAAATAAAAACATACTTATGCACTGGAGATATTTTAGGAAGTGCTCAAAGAAGAGTAAGGCAATGGGGCCCAGTGAATAAGGCCCTGCACTGGGTACCTTTGCTCTATGTCTCGCTCTGTTGCTGACTTGCTGTATGACATTGGGCAAGTCTCTGTGATTTCTTCCCCATCCTCCCCTTTGTCTGTCTTGTCTATTAAGACTGTAAGCGCTTTGGGACCAGGACTATCTCTTGCTCTGTTTGTACAATGCGGCCCCAATCTCAGTGGGCGACCCTAGCTGCAAATGAATGAAAATAATAAATAAACAGGCCCAGATCATGCAAATACTTATTTGCATGAATAACTTTACGCACAGTTACTCCCACGTGTAAGTGTTTGTAGGATTAGAGCCCAAATCTGACCTCCACAAGTAGCAGATTTATATACCTGCAAAGTGCCGGTTCCAGAGATTGCCATTTAAAAAGTCACCATGTATCATTACTGCACTGTGCTATCTCAGGTACCACAGCTATGTACATACCTTCTGCTTGTCTCGATGGGGTAAGTAAATGTTAATTTGTTTTAAGGTCAGCCTTTAGAGATAGGTAAACACTGCTGGTGAACTGATTTTAGCTTGCCATGTTGGGCCAACCCCAAAGTCAGGCTGCTAATGCAATCTCCAGGCACCTATACACATGGCCTGATGTTAACAAATGCGGGGTGCCCAGCAGCTGCCATAGATGTCAATAGGGAGATTTTCAGATGTGGCTAAAGGAGACAGGAGCACATGTCCCATTCAAAGTCAGGCTAAGTTTTGTCACCCAGGGTCTGAAAATATTGGCTTAGATTTTACAGATTCTCTAATAAGCTTTGGAGGTGACATTGATCCTGTTTCCGCCATTGTGCGTATGCCGTTAATTTTTCTGCAGCCTCCAATCCCTTGCCATTCTGTGACGGATGGATGATGATATTTTTGAGGTTATTTAAAAAGCAGAGTA
The DNA here is from genome assembly GCF_016161935.1 of Mauremys reevesii. NCBI lineage: Eukaryota > Metazoa > Chordata > Testudines > Geoemydidae > Mauremys > Mauremys reevesii. Next base: position 7,551,997 of record NC_052627.1, read on the forward strand.
ATTTTCCATGCTACTTAGAAGAAATTGGCATTAAGCAAAATAAATCAGTAAGGGGAGGAGCAAGTCAAAGTGCAGGTGTTTGGATTTCTTAACATGACTTCGCAGAGTGCCAACATGGGCATGACAGAAAGAAAATAGATTCTTTAAAGACTTTATATTTTCTTTCTTTGATATAACAAGCTGTAGCTTTTATAAACATGGGGATTCTGACAGGTGCATAATAAAACTGCAGAGATTTTGCTTTGAAAACCTGTGATTCTAGGAAGATTTACAGTGGGGGAGAGAACGCCACTTGCTTCTGTTCAGAGTTGTGGGCCTGCAAAATTCAAGATGAGCGACAACATTATTTTGGATTGGAAGCCCACAATAATTTAGGAGAAGATAACTTTGTTGGTGGCTGTGGCTCAGAGAAGCTGTTTCATTGAAGGTTAGGTGCTCAGAAGGGTATGTGATGCTTTGCACTAGGGTTGTGATATAGTTCCTATTTTGTCCTGGCTTAGGGCCAAATATCTACCATTGCTTCAAGGTAAGTGATTTGCTTCCATAGCTGTGCCTTTAAATTACACTGTGTTGCTTCTCTCGCCATTGTTTCCTATCAAAAACATTCATTGTCATTCTTAAAACAACAGGCAATATCCCCCCCCCCAAAGAGCCACCTTAGCTTAGATTCAAATATTACTCTGTGTGCTATCTTCCTGTCAACCTTCATCGTATTATATGTTAAAAAAGCATTAAAAATAATAATGAAATCTGTAAATCAGGCCTGCTGTTTACATTTCATGTCTTTTGGCTTGTTTATGGCTGTTTAGAAAGAATGATGTATATAAATACATATTTAAGTTGTGCTTTAAAGCCAGGATCCTCTGCCAAATCACTTCCTTTTATACCATTTGCTGAAAAATCTTGAGTATGTGTGTGCTCAGAAAGGGTTATTGAAATTTTTTATTGTGGATTAAAGAGAAAAAATGCAGATCATCTACATACCATAGTGGGGATCTGGAAAGACCGAGAGGTGTCTTGCGGTTAAAGTGGTGGAGTTTCTGAAACAGGTAAACTGGGTTCAGTTTCTGGCCAGGACACAGATGTCCTGGGTGACCATCAGCAAGTAAGTTAGGCCTGGTTCCTCAAAAGTCTTTAAGTTCCTAACTCCCATTGATTTCAAAGGGAGTTAGGTACTTAAATACTATTGAGCATCTGGGCTTCAATCTCTCTGTGCCTCAGTTTCACATCTCAGAGATGGGAGATTTTTTTTGTACTCACATCCTTTGTCTCATCTATTTAGACTGTAAGGCCTCCAGGGAAGGGACTAGCTCTTAATATGTGTATGTATGAGGTCTAGCACAATAGGGTACGGAACTCAAGTGGGGCCTCTATTAACAACATTAACTCACAGCACAATAACATAGGAGACACAGGTAAATCCTTATGAACCAGGACTTCTATGAGCAAACAGTATGAGGTATGGAACGTCAAGGGTTTGATCCTTCAACATTTCTCGTGCAAGTTGTCCTTAGACACAGTAATAAATCCACTGATGTAAGTCGGGTCAGATTCCATTCTCAATTACACTGGCATAACTCTATCTGAGCCAATGGGGTTAGTCCTTATTTGCACTGGCGAAGCTGAGATGATAGTCTGACTCTAGCTCAGTGGGGCTCCTCACTTTCAGATGGTCTGTTTAGATGCATAAGGGTTTGGAAAAGCTGGCTTTAAAGTTCTAAATATGGAGGAATGATTCCATTTCTGGGGGATTCGACCTGCTCCCAATCAAGTCAAAGGCAAACTTCTGCCAATGTCAGTGACAAGAGATGTGTCCCTTTGTCCTTTATCCTTTAAAAAGCTGAATATCTTTATCTCCCTTGGGTGCTCAGCATCTCTCTAGAATAATTAGTATCTATCATGAGAAGATCAGCACCTCATGGGGGGAGGATCTATAAGCTGTGGTAGATGCCATTGATGCATTTTACATAGAATTCCCTTGAAAATAATACAAACCCTAGACACTGACCAGAACTGAATGAACTGATAGTTGAACTTGATGAATAAAGGGACAGAATTTTCAAAAGTGTTTAGCTCCTATGTAGCCACCTTACCAGATTTTGAAGAGGATCCAGTATCCAGCAACTCCCATTGTTCTCAGGGAGAGCTGCTAGTGTGGGCTGAGAACTTTTGGAAAATCTAGTCCCAAACGTTTCAAGACCCTATGGAATTGATCTCTAACACAGTATGGAGCTTATAGGCAGCATCAGATCTTAGTCCTCACCACATTGTACTGAACATCCCAAATTCACTGTTAATAAAGCAGAAAGTTCTAGATGTGATATCTTATGGACATGGGGTTTTTTTGCAAGGCAATCTCATCAATTTCAAAGGAAAACAGAATCAGAGGATGATTTTGCAAATGCTAAGAATTCATTTATTTACAATTGTGGCTAAAACCAGGCATATTTTTGCATTCAGAAAATTTAGAGGCTATTTTATACCTTTTTTTAAAAAGTCCCTCTGTCTGCATTTAATGTTGAGCTTTAACTGCAAGTGTTTGTCCTCCAAGATGAAAGGGACATGGTCCTGTATCCTCTCTTGGAGATTGTCAGTGAATGTCTAATCACTGTCAGGACTTGCATACAGGGTCTGGAAGCAATAAATGACACCATAGTTTGAGATACAGGAGGCATGTCCTTGAGAAAACTAAGCGATAAATAGAAATGACATGAGTGATGGTCAAAGTCAAGTGAAAGTAGCAACTTCTTTTAAAAAAAATAATAGTATAGCTGATCTGGAAGACTCTGCCCAAGTAATCAGCTCAGTAAAAGGCAGGAGTCCAAAATGTACTTCCTAATTCCAACTTGACATAATGCCCAGAAATGTCCTTTGCATCAGCTACTCCCACAAAGAGGAGAGCAAACCCTTCACCCTCCCTCAGGGAATAAACAGCAGAGCGCCAGCAATTCACTCAGATCTCTGGGAAAGCATGGAACCCTATGTGACAATCAACGTGGAGGCGCTCCTTTCCCCTTGCACTGGCCCATTCTGGCCTTTTAGTAGCAGGGCTTCCAGAGGAGTCATGCTGCTACGTGCTCTTAGCCAGCCACCACCTGCCATGCCCATCTGCAGAGGGTTCTACCAGCATGTGGTGGTATGGTAGGTATTATAACGAGCTTACCTGCTGGAGTACTGTAGGCTTGGGGAGAGCTAGCAGCAGCAATATTACCTAAAATCAACTCTCTGCAGTGGAGCTTATGGGACTGGTACCAGCCGGGGGAAGCTCGGGGATCCCACATGTGGCTATTGCTAGGGGCCAAGGCACAAGCTAGGGGAGCCCTGGGGCAGCTCTAATTGCTCTTTCCATTGTCATAGATACTGTGTGTAGTAGGAAGAGAGCCTGAGACATAAGCCCTTGTATCAGCGGCCTGGTATAAGGCCTGAAGCCTGGGTTAAAGTTGTAGTCAAAGCTGTGCTGCTATAAAGCAAAGTCAGGCTCTGTGCTAGAGGCAGGGCCTGTTCACAAAATCTGGCAATATTGCAGAAACATTCATTCCTAAGGCCTGGTCTACACTAAGGGGGGGGGGGTCGAACTAGGGTACGCAAGTTCAGCTACGCGAATAGCATAGCTGAACTCGAAGTACCCTAGTTCGACTGACTTACCCGTCCAGACGCGGCGGGGTCGAACTCCGCGGCTCCAAGGTCGACTCCGCCACCGCCGTTCGCGGTGGTGGAGTTCCAGAGTCGACCAGAGCGCACGGGGAGTTCGAACTATCGCATCTAGATTAGACGCGATAGTTCGAACTCCGAGAAGTCGAACTCACCGCGTCGACCCGGACAGTGAGTATAGACCTACCCTAAGAAGTGCTAGGCACAAAACACACATGGAAACACATTCAAGAAGGGTGGTACAAGAACACCCCGACACCAACACATTCTCCAAAGATAACAGAAACACGCTGACCCATCTTAAAGATAAGGTCAGGATTACAGCATGATGGATAGAGATGTTTTAATTGAACCAACATGTACAAGATAATGGGTGGCACCTAGCCAGGTCAGAGGGTAACATCTAGCCACATCAAAGGGGCAATACGTAACTTGACTGTATCAATGTATAAGGAGGTATCTCAGAGGGAATGTCTTTGGCCAGCCAAGGAGATAGTGGAAAGTCCCGCCACTAACTGAGCTGTTACCATTGTCATGGGCGTAGTGTAACTGTAGACATTGATCTGGGGAGCTAGGACCGTGCTTCATTGGCAATAAACCTGACTTAATGCCTTCGTATCTTAACAAATCTTATGGTCATTGGGCAGTTCAATTGAGGTCTGCTGTGCCAGCTCTCTGCGCAGAACTGGAATGTCACACAGAGAGAACACACACACACACAGCAAAACATCTGACTGCACTGTGGAACTTGCATCATTGGGAAATAGCTGGGGTGCAGGTGTACTCTGGAATGTTCCCTGCACCAAAGCTCCATGGAGTGGTAGAAGATGACTAATGGAGCCATCTTTGCACTGGGTGGGAGTCATCTGTACTGGAGCAAATTCACCATTGGGAGGTCATGCTGTGTGGCCCATTTGGTGTCACTTGGAACAACAGAGGAGGAGTGAATTCCCTCCCCACATAGCTCTCAAGAGTAAAAAGATTCAAGAAATGCAATCTCAATGTTGCGATCAAAACTGATTCTAAACATGACTGAGAAATGCCTGCATTCAGTATCAACTGACAAATAAAGCACTGTCCCCTGGGGCCCTTTCATTTCTGCCTTGACATCGGGGTACAATTTTCCTTTGGTTTGGCTTCTTAAACTTTAATCCACTTCTCATCATTCCCTACACTTTACATCTGTTTCTGCAGCTGTTAACTCCTGCACCCCCCAGGCTCTGTTCTTGGACCCAATTTTAGTGTGTTTCTCTTGTTCCTTTCAGTGCTGTAATTTGATGTCATGCAGGGGGGTTCCACTTGTGTTCTGATGTTATGCAAATGTATTTCAGGACAGCTGCCAGAAAGCCTGAGGATTTATCTTCATTGCCATGATTTTGTTGGACATCAGCACTGGGATGCCAGGTAATCAGTTATCTCTTCATGTCAGAAAGCTGAATTGCTCCTGTAAATCTTTTGCATCACCTTCTACATCTTTCTCCTACTGTATTTTTTGTGGTCCATTCCATTGTAAACCTCTTCTGTTTAAATGTTCCCAATTAACATTAAGTTGTTAAAGATAAGGGTGCAAGAAAAGCCACCTTAGTTTTCAGGTTTGAGCATCTACGTCAGTTACAGGAAATGTATTTAATAGAGGATCTCCAGATGATACTCTGAATGATAAAACCAAACTTTATTCAAAAGAAGAGTGACTTGTTAAGCAAACAGGCATGCAGTTACCACTTATACTATTCTACAATTATGCTTGCACTCGAAGATGAAATAGGGTATCAATCGGTCCACTGACAACAGAGTGAAATACAGCCTTATAATCATGAAACCTAATGGTACCCTTCTGATATTAATTGGAACTTCTCAGTTTAACTACTCCTTTTATTATTCATACTCTTCTGCCAGGTGAGCATTATTCCTTGCAGTGTTGCTTTCTTGGTTCCAGGATATTAGAGACACAAGATGGGTGAGATAATATCTTTGATTGGACCAACTTCTGTTGGTGAAAGAGACAAGATTTCGAGCTACACAGAGCAATTCTTCAATTAATAAATTGTTGGTTGGTTAAGAACAAGCAAGTGTCCCGATTTGAGAAATAATGTACAAATTAAAAGTTGACCTGAAAAGAGCCCAGTGGTAAAATAGTAAGCTAACACTCCCTGTCCTATTGGAGTCTATTAGATATTGGCAGACCTAGTTTGTTAGATTTCAGCTTTAAAAATCTAACTGGTATCCCGGCAAATTCATAAAGTGACCCCACTAATCTCTGCGTAGCTTGGAAGCTGGTCTCTCTCACCAACAGAAGTTGGTCCAATAGAAGATATTCTCTCACCTCCCTTGTCAGCTGAGCATTATAACGGGCGGAACTATGTATGCACTGCTATGATGCTGTTTGTTATTTATTTAACATAGGATACTTGTATGGAATCAGGCTGAATAGAATTGCACATCGTGTTTGCCTTACGAGTGTGCTATAAACCACAAACAGGGCAAGACCCACTACGATCCAGTTAGAGAGATCCTACTGAAATGAAGTTTGCCTTTATTGCTGTAGCCTTAATTGTATATAAGACAGCAGTATAGGCTGGCCATATGTTTTTTTGTTAAACTATGGTATATCTTGTTTGCAATCTCTTTTTAAAATAAGGAGAGTGAATTATACAGTTTTTATGATTTATGCGCCGAGGGTCAGATTTTCAAGTGTTCAGCACCCCTAGCTGGGAACAGATTTTCAAAAAGGCTCAATGCCCATTTAGGCACCTGTGACACTCCCCAGGATGCAATCTGGAGTGCTGAGTCCCCTTAGCTTTCCATCCTCGGATGTCTTTGACACTGCTTTGATAGTGAACAGCAAACCCCTCCAGGCTCTGCTTACTCACAGCCACCAGCATGTAAAGTCACTCCCAGCTGAGTACATGAATGCTATGCCCAGCCATCCATGAATTATATATAGGGCAACACCCGCATATCCCCATCCCCATCCTTGCTTCCCAGAAACATGCATCTCATACCGTTCAGTCCCCTCCTGGACAGAATAAACCTGGGATATTCCAATACTGGGAATGATTATGCCCCAGCTTTTGTTATCTCAAGTAGAGGTTTCCCAAACACTTCAATCAAACACTGGTCTAAATAAAACAATAAAACAAGTTTATTGATTAGAAAGGATAGATTTTAAGTGATTACAAGCGATAAGACATAAAAATCGGAATTGGTTACAAAAGAAATAAAAGGGTAAACACACAAGCCAATTCCTAAACTTTTCCAAAGCTAATAGGCTTTAACGGAAAAGGTTTGTCTCACCATGAGCTGTAGTAAAATTTCACATCCTGGGACCACTCCCTCATTTTGTTCAGTTCTTTGAGAGTCATTGTTTTCATGAGTGTAGGACAAGAAGCAATTTCAGCAAGCGAGGTTAAGGAAAACTTCCTAACTGTCAGGGTAGTTAAGCACTGGAATAAGTTGCTTATGGAGGTTGTAGAATCTCCATTGGTGGAGATTTTTAAGAGCAGGTTAGACAAACACCTCTCAGGAATGGTCTAGATAATACTTGGCCCAACCTTGAGTGCAGAGGACTGGACTAGATGACCTCTCAAAGTCCCTTCCAGTCTGACGATTCTATGATTCTGTGAGCAGAGAGATGGAGAAGGAGAGGGGTGAGGTGAAGGTCAATGTTTTTTGTTTGTATATCCTCCTCCTTTCTTTGAGGATTTCCCGCCACCAGGGTGCAGACAAACAGTCTCCTGTGTATGTGAGGTTTGAAGCATTTCTTGGATGAAATGTAAATTTTTTGTTTATACCTCCCCCCTCCTCCGCTGGAAGATGGACAGTTAAGTGGGTTGTGACTTTTTAGCACCTTGCTGGCATGCTAATGTGCCTTTGTCTCTGAGAATGGTTTGTGGGCATCACCCAGAACTACAACATATTTCAGTAACAATCATATAGCAAAATCTGCATAATTTTACATGCAGCGATGCTACACATATTTTAACAAGATAATAATATTCAGCAGATTATGAGTTTCAAATGATACCTCACAAGGCATACTTTGTACAAAATATATTATAACCTTACAAAAGTGGTGAACCTGGGGTACGGCACCAAAACCAGATTTCCCAAATGGTTCAGTATCCAGCATCACACTGTGCAACATTTACAGCCAGACTTTCAGGAGTTCAGCACCCAGCATGAAAATCTGGCCCTTACCGCTGAGTACACTGTTTGAGACTGTTTGAGACACTGTTTGAGACACTTCCTCATGTGAAATCACCTCGATAGACTAGGGCCCATCACCCAGTTTCCATGTCAAATCAATAGCAAAACTGCTAATGAACTTCATGGAGTCTACACACATAGTAAGAGACAGTGCCTGCTCCAAAGAGCTTTCAATCAAAATAGACAAGTCAGACAAAAGATGGACAAAAGAATCGTCATCCCAGTTTTGCTAAAGGTGAGCTGAGTCCCAGAGAGAGGAACCGATTTTCCAAAGGTCACCCAGGGAATTTTTAGTAGAAACCAATATTGAACCCACGTCTGCGAGTCCAGATACTGTGCCTTAACCATAAGATCATGCTTTGTCTATAGATCTCAAAACGCATTCATTGCAAGTACAGTAACAACACCTCTATCTCCACTAAGTGAATTCACAGTTTCAATCATTCATATTATGTTGTACCACACCAAAGCCCAGTTTCTGCACTGACCTGTAATCTGTGCTACCGTCTTCAATTTGATAGAATTCGATTGTAAATGGGAATAGAAATTGATCCCACTTTTTTTAAAGCATTCATGTGTAGTAACTGGAATGTCTAAGTTGTTTTGTTTATTCTGTGAAGAACAAAGACCAATTATTCCACAAAATATATCCTCATGCAGCATTTCCTTATTATGAACACACAGACCTGATCTTTTGGTGCGAAGAGCTTAAAAAAAATCTGAAAATGTTTTTATGCCCATTTCTGACTTTAAAAGTAAGCAGATCCTCACCTTGGTAAATAAGTAGTGCTGACTTGTGTGCTGAAATGCGCTCCATGTGAAACTTCAGCCGAGAGAGAATTTTAGTTATCTGAGGTTTTAATGTCCCAGAAAAGTTGTGTTCAGCATAGTGCATAGCTGGAAAAGGTTTTCCCATCCTGTAAACATTTGTGAGACTTCAAAAATTGTCCTGTTCCAAATCATTATGAACCCACGGTCTTTTGATATTTTTGAGCAAGATGTGCCCACCCCGCCAGAACAGTCAAAAGCTGGTGGGTCAGCCATTCACCTTGGATACGGAAGACCCAGGGTCATGTCCCTGCTCTGTTTGCCCCCGTTTCAGGGAAGAGCTGTAGCCACCAGACTACTGGCTTGCTCTCTCTGGTGTTGACAAGAAATTCCATCCTAGATCTGAAAAATCTTTCCCGATGAAAATGTAGTTAAACTGGTATGTTCCTGCAAAAAGGTTTGGCTTTGATGAACCACCATTTTCTGATGCAACACTTTGTTTTATTGGCAAATTCCCAACCAGCTCTAGTATAATGGAAAGGATGGGAGTGATTTAGGCTGGAATTTTCAAAGGGCAAAAGGGAATAAGGTACCTAACTGATTGAATCACTCTGGGATCTGAGAGCTTAAATAAGGCCCCTTTGAAAAGTCCACCCTTAATTCTAGCTGTGCTAGAGAGCCAGGGTGTAAAATTATTCCATTATCATTTCCTCTTACAAAACCAAGTGTGTACTTTAGCTGGCACCCAGAGAACATTAGAAACAACAGCACTTGCACCAAAATCAGAGTATTAAGCTAAGAAAGTCCTTAAAGCAAGTGTTCCCTTGAATGAGCAAAAAGTCCTTTTTTCCATTAATGTCTAATGAGCATACACGTACATTAGTTTCCAGAAGCCTGTTTTGTCTCTCTTCCCCCACCCCCTTAGGCACTGCTGAAACATTAATTGAGCTTTGTGTTTGTTTACAACAATGACGAGCCTGCTAATGCACAAGTGTCATGCATGATAGACCCATTGACATATAATCCTGGGTTAAGGACCTGCTATGTGAAAAATGATCCCTTTCCATTAATATTACCTTCAGAAATTATTTAGTGCCATTTCTCTTTCAATTAGGAATGTTCTCTAGCAGGGACAGTGCTTGAAAGATGCTGCCGGTAGCAACAGGAAACTTTCCCATATGTCAATATCACTAATTCAATAGTTAACGTCACCTAATGGGAAAAGGATCTAAAAGGGAGATTCAGTGGGGTTTGGGTGCCTAACTCCTTTGGTCTTCTTTGAAAATTCCAGCCTAAAACACTGGCAAACGCCTACGGTGAAACTGTAAGAAGTGTTACTATGATGTTGTCTAGGATCAGCGTACCAGTAGAGTGGCACACAATTTCAACCAGAACTAACACAGAGCTTCATGGAACTGTTTCATGCATCACTAAAACTCACCGTTAATTGCATCAAACTATAGACATCATGGTGAGATTAAAACAAAGATGCTGCACGTATTAAACCTACACTCATGGAGTAGTAATGAAACGCTTCAGTCAGTAGACTCAGACTGTGCTTGATATTCAGGTGATGCTGATGTTGATATTATGAATTTATTAGCACAGCAGTGTTTAGAGAACTCCACAGAGTGATTAAGGTTAAATTTGTGCTACGCATTGTACAAACAAGCAACCCAAAGACAGTCCCTTTCCCAGAGAGCTCACGATCCAGGATTTAGACAACATATACAGTAAATAAACAGACATATCCAGGGCAAGGTATGAAAGAACAAGGTAACGGCACACAGACAAATGACTGCATGATATAGTAGTTAAAATGTCATCAGTCATTGGCCACCACCCTAGCCAGTGCCAGATGGTGGTGATATGTAGGCAGCATGACCACAGCCAGTTAGAAAATTTTTGTAAAAACAATTTTTTTTGGCAGAAAAACTTATTTTGATGAAAACACATTTCTTGGTGAAATTATTTTGAATTTGATGAAAATTCCTGCAGGGGAGAAAACCTCAAAATAAAAAAAAATCATCACAGAAAATTTTGATTTCAGAACATTTTTTAAATTTCTTATTGGCACTTCAAAATTGTATTGAGAATTTTATTATATGGATTTATTTTTTCTATTTTTCTGTTATTATTTTTTTAACTGTTTCATGATTTATCAGCAGTAGTGGTGCATAATATGCACTTACATAACTGTTGTGATAATATGGCATAATAGTTTACATATTCTATTTGATTTGATTTTTATACTCATTAAGGGCAGCTGCTACTCAGTACGGATTGAAAGAATCTTCTTCTGTATGTATACTTGGCCCTGCCTCAGTGCAAAGGGCTGGATTAGATGACTGCTCAAGAGTCCTTCCAGCCCTACATTTCTATTGTTCTTTTCTAGATCAAAGAATCTCCTGTAAGTGTTGCAATGAAACAATGTGACACTTTCAGAATGAAAACAAATTTCAAAATGTTTAAAATTCCTGCTGAACAGAAAATCCAACTTTAGGCCACTCTAACTATGAAAAATGCATTTTACTTCAGTGTCTAGGGGAGTTGTACTTTTTAAAGTCATATAAAGTGCATTTGCTTTTGTGTAAATGGTTTAAATGAATGTATTACTTAACATACTGAAAGTCTAATGCACAAGAATGTTATGTACATTTTCAATATATGCTAATGAAAATAATAGATGGTGTAGGCAGGCATTCGATACATGTTATCAGATATTCAAATATTTTAATTGCAATGTTTTTGTATAATTAATGAAATTATACATTTCCATTAGGGACCATTATGTTTGCCTGTTTAACATAGAATTTCTTTAAAAGAGAAATAAAACTAGAGAATTTGCTAGATTTTTTAGGAAATTAGGTAATTATTATTAAATAAATCTATTTATAACTGATCACCTTCCTTTCTCATTTGGGGGCATTCAATAGAGCTGTTTTGTTTGAACATTTGCAAGTCTAATCATCTGTTGCTATGTGGTTTTAGGTATCAGTAAACAAGAGAACTTTATGAAATACTATTTGGCATGTGTATGGTTATGACATGTGGCAATTTCCTGTAATGTTTTCGGAACATCTCACTGTGTGAGGGGTTGTATGTAATTCCATGGGAAAGGGTGACCAATGCTCCTCTAGGAATTAAGAAGGATTAGATAAATTCACTCAGGTTGTAACATCTCCTGAGCAGTATCCCCACCTGCGGAGGCTCATACTGGTTTCTCCAGAGACCAACAGACAAAGGGTATGGCTACACTTGCGAGTTGCAGCGCTGGTGGAGGCTTTCCAGTGCTGCAATTAGTAAGTGGCCACACCTGCAGGGCACATCCAGCGCTGCAACTCCCTGGCTGCGGCGCTGGCCGTACACCTCACTCAGCATGGGGAATAAGGATTGCAGCGCTGGTGCTGCAGCGCTGGTCATCAAGTGTGACCACACACCAGCGCTGTGATTGGCCTCCAGGGTATAAGGAGTATCCCAGAATGCTTTTAACTAAATTACTCCCTTTGTTTTGTTATGCAGCCTCTCTTTGTTTTGTTGTGAACCTCCGGAGCTCTGTTGCTACCGGAGCTGCTCTACCGGAGCTGCTTATCAGCTCCTGTTTGCTGTGATCAATCTGTGAACAATCAAATGAGATCCTCCTCCCTGCGTGATTCACAGGGGTTGAGTGTTTGCATTTTGCTTGACCAGCAGCGAGAAAAGGAGTCATTCACAGGGGTTGAGTGTTTGCTTTGCTTGAGAGAAACGGGGGGAGGGGGCAGAGGGGGGAAAGAGAGTATGTTGGATGCAGGCTGTTTGCAGTTAACAGTAAGGGGATGGGAAAATTTTCTGATTTTGCACAGTGTCAGTTCCAAAAATCCACTCTCTCTTTCTCCCCGCCCCCCGGTCCCTGTCACACTGCCCCACACGCCCCTCTTTTGAAAAGCACGTTGCTGCCACTTGAATGCTGGGATAGCTGCCCATAATTCATCACTCCCAACAGCGCTGCAAATGCTGCAAATGTGGCCACACTGCAGCGCTGGCAGCTGTGAGTGTGGCCACACACCAGCGCTGGCCCTGCACAGCTGGACGACCAGTGCTGCAACTACCAGCGCTGCAGATTTGTAAGTGTAGCCATACCCAAAGAAAGGACTTTGGGATCAATATCCTGAGTTTAAACTGATTCAGGGCCTTCATTCTGATCCAGCAAGCGGACAGGATCTTCTGTTGGAGGTGGGAGGCGGGAAGGAGTTGGTCTAACGAGGCCCCATAAGTTTGATGGCTGACCTCTGGTAAGCTTCTAGCATGTATATAAAAAGTTGTATTTGTTGTTTTATATTTTCTCTATAAGGCTTTCACCTTAAGAATAAGTATGCTTGCTGATAAAGAGTTGTGGCAACTTGTGACGACTAGTAATTACCACTGTTCATAGAGAAAGCAAAATGCAGACACCGGCCTATTTGGGAATTCTAGTTGTTCAGAATCTCACAGTTAGGCCAGGAAGTGTGCCGAATGGGAAACCCTGGGAGGTACAGAGAGATGCGGGTCTCTACATAAGAGAGGTGATGGCTGAGGCGGTGAGAGCCTAGTGTGGGTACCTTCATGAACCACAGAGGGGAAAGCAGATGCTGTTGCCCTGACCTGTGAAATAGGCATTGTGGCTATTCAGGGCTTAAATTCTTATAGAGTATTTCCCAGAGCCCTTCTCCCCTTCTCTCCTCCCTCCATGCCATATAAACCACAGGGGGATTGAAAATATTTGCCAAAGCTCCACTCTGGACAGAACTGAATTTAAGCCCTGTGCATATTCAAAGTGGTCTACAAATGTTAGGGCTGTGTTGAGATACTTGATGAGTGATTTCAGTAGGAAATTTTGAAATATCCTCAGTGGTATGTTTCCATCCTAGCATGAAAATTCTCTTTTTGTCAATTAAGGCAGACAAAATTAGAGTGAAAAGAAGTGAGAGATATAACAGGGGTGAGGTAATATATTTTATTGGACCAACTTCTGTTGGTGGAAGAGACAGGCTTTCAAGCTTTCCCAGAATTTTTCTTGGGTCTGGAAAGGTAACCAGACTATCACAACTAAATAGAGGGTGGGACAGAGATTGTTAAGAATAAGAGGTTAACAGGTTGCTAGAAAACACTTCAAATGAAGTGGGCAATTAACACCTCTGTAGTCTTAGCAAAAAGGAGAAGTAGATTACAAATTGTTGTAATGAACTATAAAACCAGTGTGTCTGTTGAGACCATGATATTTAATGTCTTGCAAAGTTATCAGTTTAACTTCCCAGTCTCATCTTTTGAAGATTGTGAGAGTGTTGTGAAGGTGTTGTCCTGTAAGGACAAGGACTGATCGATCAGCTATGGAGTGATCGCATTGTGAAAAGTATTCAACCATAGGTGATATTGTGTTTTTGTCTTTTAACATTTTTCTGTGTGAGTCTATTTGAGAGCGTAATGTTTGTCTTGTTTCACTCACACAGATATCGGTGGGTCATTTCATGCAACTGAATGAGGTACACCAGATGTTGTGGCAGGCAGGCAGGCTTGCCAATCCTCTAGTCACACAAACCCAAACACCCTTGCCCTGCCCCTTCCCTGACCCTTCCTGAGGCCCCACCCCTGCCCTGCGGCCCTGCCCCACTCACTCCATCTCCCCTCCCTCCATCACTAACTTTCTTTCATAGAATCTCAGGGTTGGAAGGGACCTCAGGAGGTCATCTAGTCCAACCCCCTGCTCAAAGCAGGACCAATCCCCAGACAGATTTTTTGCCCCAGTTCCCCAAATGGCCCCCTCAAGGATTGAACTTACAACACTGGGTTTAGCAGGCCAATGCTCAAACCACTAAGCTATCCCTCCTCCCAACTGGGCTGGGGCAGGGGGTTGAGTTGTGGAAGGGGATATGAGCTCTGGGCTGGGGCCGAGGGGTTTGGAGTGTGGGAGGGGGCTCCAGACTGATCCTGGGACAGGGGGTTGGGGTGCGGGATGGGGTGGGGTGTGGGTGCAGGGTCTGGGAGGGAGTTTGGGGGCAGGAGGGGGCTCAGGGCTTGGACAGGGGGATGGGGTACAGGAGGGGGTGCGGGATGCAAGCTCTCGGAGGGAGTTTGGGTGTGGGAAGGGGTTTTAGGGTACTGGTTCTGGGAGGGAACTCAGGACTGGGGCAGGAGGTTGGGGCATGCAAGGGGGATATGGTGCAGGCTCCGGCCCTGCAGCACTTACCTCGGGTGGCTCTATGGTGGTGGCTCAGTGGGGCTAAGGCTGCCACTCCTGTAAGCGGCCATCATGTCCCTGCAGCCCTTGGGGGGGAGGGAGCCTCTGCGCGCTGCCGCCACCCCGACCGCTGACTCCAGAACTCCCATTGGCCGGGAAGTGCCTGCAGGCAGGGAAAGTGTGCAGAGCCCCCTGTTCCCCCCAGGGGCTGCAGAGACGTGCTGGCTGCTTATGAGAGTGGCATGGGGCCAGGGCAAGCAAGGATCCTGCCTTAGTGCCGTTGCACCATCGGACTTTTAGTGGCCTAAAATCTCCCAGTTTGGCTTCCATAGCCTCCAGGAGATAGAGCCCGATTCTGGGAGATTCTCATCAAAACCGGGAGGGTTGGCAACCCTATCATAGAATCCATGGATTTTGGAAGTTGTGTTGTGTGGATTATTGATCATCACAGCAGTGGAGATATGTCTGCAGGTTTTGCATCTGTTGTTCTGGCAGTTTCATGGTGCTTTGAGTTGACATATCCTGGTTTGAGGGGAGCTTGCTTCTCATGATGAACTTTGGTGACTTTGGGGGGTTATTTTAAGGCCAGAGAGGAGGTTTAGAAAAAAAATTAGGATGTGACCCTCATCAAGTGTGGGTTATAATTGTTTCATGATACCTCATAGGGGTTCCAGTATGGAGTGGTAGGTGACAGGTAGGATTTTGCAGTTGGTGGTGGTTTTTTTCTGTATTGAAGGGTATTTGGGTGGCCCATTCCATGATGCTATCTACTTCTCTTGTGGAGTGTCCTTGTTTGGTGAAGGTGGTTTAAGTGTGTTAAAGGTGTGTATCTCAGACTTTCTTCTTGGAGCATATTCTGTGGTACCTGAGTGTCTAGCTGTAGATAACAGATTACCTGATGTATCTGGGATGCATACTGGATCTGTGGAGGTAAGAGTGGTGATCCATGGGTTTCTTGTATATAGTTGTCTGTAGGGTTCTATCATTGAAGCTGATTGTGGTGTCCAGGAAGTTGATGCTAGTGTGGGAACGTTCTAGAGAGAGTTTGATGGACGGGTGGTGGAGGTGGTTGAAGTTGTGGTGGAAATATCAGAGGGAGTTTAGGTCAGCTGGGCACAGGATAAAAGTATCATTGATGTTTTTTAGGTATATCATTGGTTTCATGGCCCATTTTTTCCATAAATTCTTCCTCAGTGTGGCCTATGAAGAGATTGGCATCTTGGAGAGTCATCCTATTACCCATGGCTGTTCCCATGGTTTGGACAAAGTGTTGTTAAATGTAAAGTTGTTATGGATGAGGATGAAATGGATGAGTTTGGCGATGTATTTGGAGTGGATATTTGTGTGTTGTATCTTGTCTTGGAGATATTTGAAATAGGCAGCGATGCCAGAGATGCCACAACATTAACAACCTCCCTCAGAACACCATCCTTGCCACCACTGCTGTCACCTACATACACACCAGTATCCTTCACCATTATGGCATCCCTGCCTGACTCAAATACTAGTATGGCTCTGTCACACAATCTGGAGTGGCTCACGACTGTGAGGGCCTACCTCAGAGCGGACTGTCAAAAGATGGGCAGACACCCCAAACTGGTGGTGTGTTCTATTATTTATTTCACCAAGCCACTATACCAGTCATACCATGGAGCCACAGACAGTCCACTTAGACTCTCCAGCCTGTGTTGCCACCCAGACAAACTGGACTTCATGATAAATGGCCACTTTCACCAAAAATCACACCACATCAGGTTGCTTCCAGTCTCAAGAGACCATACACATACTCCAGATCAATTGGTACCCTAGATCTTACACCAGAGACACTGCCTGTAGCCAATCCTGTAATAAACTATCTAAAGTTTTATTAACTAGGAAAAATAAATGAGTTATTTTCAGGTTAAAGCAAACATATACACACAAATGAGTTACCATCTACATCCTGAGAGTGACAGAGTTGTCGTGATTTGTCAAATCAAAGTCTCTTTCAGGGCAGACCCAGGAGGTAGCCCTTGGGGATCTCTGGCTTCAGTTTGGTGTCTCTGGTCCTGTCAGAGTTCAAATAGCAAAGAGATATGGCAAATTTTCCTGCAACTTTGCTTTATTTCCTTCATTTAGCTTCCAAGTTCACAGAACAAGCTTTCTTGCATGTAACATTTCCAAGGTATGTTAGGGTCATTAATCAATCCTCTGTATGGTGATGTTCCTTGGTGGCCCATCTGCTATTGATAGTCCTTCTGGATGGGTGTGGTGGGGGGACGATTCCCATGCTTGGGTTCACAAGTTCAGGACAAGCATTCTCATAGTTATAAAGCAAAACGTACACATTTTCTTATAGCATGGAATATGGACATTGTAAATGAGATTAATGCAGGCAGCAACTCACAAGCATTTCAGAATTTAAACACTAAATACATTCTTATAAGACTAATACCTATTTTGAGCAAAACTAACATACAGGTGAACTGGACTGATCTCCAGCTATAAGTCTGTTAGTTCTCACTAATGCCTACAGTCTTGGCAGGGGCTGGCATCTGGCATGCTAGCATCACACTAACACTTTAAAAAAAAAAACCAAAATTATGTGGGGCCTATGCAGGCGTGGAACACTACAGAATTGACAGCATGATGCATGGGGAGAAAGCAGAATGTCTTAGTTGGTATTGGGACAACCAATATAAGACATTTGCCTTACAGCAAGAGCTTGTTTCTTATCAGGCAGATGTTAAAATTTTGAGATGGGGCTGTATCCTGTACAGTGAAGAGATTGTGAAAATGGCAAAGCTGGGAGATATTGCAGAGAAAGATCCTGATAAATTCACAGAGGTAAAATTGTCTCTAGATCCTTTCTGGTACATAGCCATGAACACAGATGCCAACATTTTGTTCAGGTTTATGTTTTTGCAGTCCAACACCGTAGCACTTCTCTCTCTCCAGACAACTATCACAGACAGAAAAAGAGCTATTCGACCCTGGCAATTCAGAGCAGATCCCTATGAGAGGGATGACTTCTAGGTTTCTTTATTACAAGACATAGCTCAAGACTGATTATCGGAAAAGACAAGGGTGTGTAGCCAGGACCCTCTGGGGCATGAATGGATGGTGATGATAGAAACAGGTAGGGTGCCTGCAGATTTCTTAAACAAAGCCCAACTGCCTCAACCTTGGGAGACGAAGGCTGTTCTTTTTGTGGAGAAGAATAATGTTATTTGCCCATATTACAAACTTAACCTCGGTGAAGAAATCCATTATTACGATTCTACCAGCCTGTATCCTTTTGGGAACAAAACCAAAGAATACCCAGTTGGACGGCCTGATATCGTTCATGACAAATGGGGACTTCTCACACAATTTTGGAATTGCAAAAGTTAAAGTGTAACCCCCATGAGGCCTCTTTTCCCCATGGTTACGTGTTAAGTGGATGGTAAATGTATGTTCCCTCTATGCCAAACCTGAGCAGAAACTGAGCAGCAGGAGACAAGCACCCATACTGATGAGGAGAGAGCTATCCTGGGGGTTTGGTGCACAGTGGAACTGAATGCAGCCATAGTGAAGGGGTATGTGGTGGCAAAGATTTATAGAATCTGTCATGTTGAAGAAACATCTGACAAACTAAATTCTGAGTACATAAAGTTCCATCACCGTAAGAAACCAGAGCCTTTAGGGTATCCTGGCTGGTGCACAAATGAAGAAAAAAAAAAGGTATGTTAATGATTTCTACCAGAAAGAACTCATGTGTTTACACCAACATGAGATCATGCTGAATCCTGCAAAGCGCCAAATTGCAAAGCTGTTTCTAAATTCCCAGTGGGGTAAATGAAGCCAAATAACAAACTACCCAATACTAGCATTGTAAAAGACCCTGACAAGCTCTTTCAGTACTTATTTTCACTAATTATGAGGTTTCATCCTGCAAGCTTATCAATTATGTAACAGCTTGCATGTCTTGGAAGCATGCAAAAGAATGCTACACAGTGTCTGGTTATACAAACATCTCCATAGTTTGTTTCACAACCACTTGTGTCTGCTTAGAACTATATAAACTGCTAGATGGATTGTGAGAGCGGTGTCTCTACCATGACATGGACTCTTTGATATTTGTGAAAAGGGAGGCAGAGTGGAACCCCCCCCCGAGGAATTATTTAAGGGACCTCACAAGTGAAATCCCACCAGATGAACACATCACAGAGTTTGTGTCCATAAGTCCAAACATACAGGATAAGCTTCTGTTAAAAAAACCCAGGAATAAATTGCAAATCATCATGTTTGCTTGGCAAATGTACCCTGGTACGTTGCAATTCTTTCCAGAAGCAGTTGAGGATGCTACCAAAAGACTTTATGGCTAACTTGTGGTGAATTTAAATGCTTCTACACCAGAGGTTTATAGATTAAGAACTGGGCTTTTCCCTGGCTGGCAGTTTATACTTTGAAAAGAACAGCTGAGTATAAAAAGAGATGAATTATCAGCAGGTCTTTTTTAACAGCTGGTGCTGATGACTGAAAATATGTCTATCTATGTGAAGAGAAACCTGGTCCTTTTAAAGTTACTCAGCAAATCACCCCTGCAGCAAAGGAAGGCTATACTGTGTAGAGTTTCTGATGATTTGGAAGCAGCCATCTCAGAAATAGCGCTCGATACCTTAAAAGGAAAAGTACCTTTGACACAGAATCAAGTGCATGTGCAAAAAGAGACACAATTTTATAAAATAATAAGGTCTCATTTAAAAGAAAGAAGCATCTGGTGAAGCAAGCAAGGGAGTTTATCAGACCTCTGTTAAGTTTTGCTATCCATTGGATAATGGTGCTTTTGACTAATCAATAGTAAAATGCACCTGGTGGCTAGCCATCAGTTGGAGCCATTAAAGGTTCCCCTCCAGTGGAGAAAAATATCACAGTGACTCAAGTATCAGAGGGGTAGCCGTGTTAGTCTGGATCTGTAAAAGCAGCAAAGAGTCCTGTGGCACCTTATAGACTAACAGATGTTTTGGAGCATGAGCTTTCGTGGGTGAATACCCACTTCGTCGGATGTGTGCATCCAACGAAGTGGGTATTCACCCACGAAAGCTCATGCTCCAAAAGGTCTGATAGTCTATAAGGTGCCATAGGACTCTTTGCTGCTATCACAATGACTGAGATTCATTTATTGGATGCTGGAATGAAGTCCATTCTTCAAAGGACTGACTTAGCTGAATATGAAAAGGCTAAACTTTATTCCACCATGCTTCAAGGATACCTAATGCACGCGAGGCAGAGCAATGCAGATAAAGGGAAAATAAGTCTACTTCTAGTGGAATAGGAACAAAGCATGCTTGCCAAACCCCAGAAACACCAAAGAACTCTGACTCAGTTGCTCAGGAGGTTTTGGATAACAAGAATAGGTGTTATAAGAAAAATTCATTAGTATTGCTAAATAAGCTGGGTCAGGATAAAAATATCTTTTCATGGAATGATAAAGGGCCTTTTGTGTACAAAAGCTTGGTGGTTAATGGTTCTAATATGCTTGATTTAGTCAGGATGGTCACCCAGATGCACTCGGTTCCTAGCAGATGCACACCTAAAGGTTGGGATGTTTTATGAATGGCATGCTGGACCAGAATGTACCATCTTCCATCATGCACAACACTGCCAACAGAGATCTTTTGGAATGCCTGAAGGCCTTAACCACCATCACCAGGCTTGATCAAGAAATAACTCTACCATCCCCCTTTTTGCCTTCTAAAAAGCAAAAATTGGCTAAAAGACCTAAATGCCTCAGTGTGTAAGGTTGTTCATGCTTTAAAAAAGTAATTTAAAAAATGATAATGTTTTGCTTTAAATAAAAACGTCTATACTTTTCAAAAACTATATATATATCTACATATCCTTTCTCTGAATTGGCCATTGCAAAAACAAACGTCTTTAAACCCCTCACATGTGGGCTTCTTGAAACACGTTTTGAGTGAGCCTAGACATGCCTGAGATTTTATGTTTTTATTTGTTTTACAACATTCATCACCATCCGGTCATTTGGCACTAACTCAGTAGAATACAATTTTAAAATCTGGTCAAAAGATAAATCCTTGCTGTGGAGATATAAGAGAAACATGCAGCGATAGACTCAGGCAACAGAGTGGGGGTCTTAGACTCAGGCAACAGAGTGGGGGTCTTGTAATTGTCCCATGGGAAATGCAATTTTGGTGGAACTTTTGTTTAAAAAATGTCATAATGCTTCTAGGCAAGAAAATGAAGTTTGAGCATGTCCATATGAGCGAAAAACTCTCGAAGGTCGTGCTTTGCCAGGTACGAGGTGAGTCAGTGTTCATCTCATTGGTCATGTGGGGGGGTGTTGATCACCAAACCTCGGGGATGCTGAGACTGCCCGCCCCCGAGAGCCAGTTGCAAGGAAAGACATCCAGGAAATTCTCTTCCATGTAAGGGTCCACTGATAAACCATGTGATAGCTATGTGGTGTCCATGTTCACATATAGTGAACCAGAACGTTTCTCCTCTGATTTATCTCTGTGATGTTGTCAAAACCCCATAGCAATCATATTGACAGTCACCATCAAAACCTTGCAAAACCTATATCCACTCTCCGATTCCCAGTTTTAATCAGAGAATAATGATTGACACATTCCTGGTTGTGAGACAGGTCAAAGGCAAACAAGGTGTAACCCTGTGCAAACAACTCACAATTGATTAACAGAGAACGATCTTTCATGTGTTTGCCTGCTGTTTGTTCCAGATTCATGTACTATCTCATGCAGTTTGGGGCCTCAAAGTTTGGTTGCAGCAGCTTACCTGGTATCTGTTCACTATCCACATACAAGGCCATAAAATTAATATCATAAAGTTTAAAGTGAAAGTTTTCTTTTTTTATAATGTTATTTCCAATAAAGGCATCATTATCCTTAAACCCTAGGATGAGCCTTTTGGATAACTATCCCAAGAACAGGTTCTCCTGATTACTGACCCTGCTGCCTGCAGGGATGCTAAATACTTTCATTCCATGGGTTATTTAGAATTAATGGTAAGCAGGGCCTCTGTGTGCCTGGGACCTCCCGTACTTTCTTCACAAAAAGGTGCCATTCAACAAAAGTTTTTCTTGAAAAAACAGGTCGCTGTGTAGATGGACCAACAGCTCTGTTGACTTGCTCTGGGTCATCAGGTTGGATTCAGAGCTTTTGGGTGAATACTGTCTGGTCCTGGTGGCTGATTACTGCTTATCAGTTTGTGGTCTAGGAACTGAATCCTGGTCCTCTAAACTCCAGTTCAGGTCCTACCCACTTGGGCACATTTATACTCAACTCCTTCTGCCCCCTATTCCCTCCGGACCGCCACCCAGCACTCAATCCTCCCATCCAGGGACTGCCCTGAGCCACCAGTCACCCCACCTAGAGTCTGTCCCCCATGCACCAGCTGCACCTCCCTCCTCATGGTCCTAGCCCCCTGCACCTCCCTCCCCACGCCTGCTGGTCTCCTACCTCTGCTACATGTAGCTTGGCTATGCACCCTGCCTGCCTGATCTGAGGTCCTAGTGCTGGGGAGCCAGCACGTGGTGGGGTCACTGGATTGTAATCTTGCAGGGTGGGGGGTGCTGAGCACCCTGGCATTCTGCCGATGCTGTTGGGCCCGATCCTCCTGGGGAGGGACTGACACTGGGCCGGATCCTGCACTGCCCCATTTTTTGCACCCCTCTGCCAGCTCTGTGCCCAGGGCAGGTGCCCCTCCTACCTCACCCTAGTTCCGAACCCTGAGGATGTCACGTGGTCTGCAGCTGTGTGCAGATTGGGCAGCAAGTGGCCCATGGAGTTGAGAACCACTGCCTTAGTGCTAGGTTTGATCAGAAAGGAACCTGTGAGGTTGTTGGTGCCAAAGTCATTTGTTATCGGTGCCTTGTGTCTAGAGCCAGTCATGAATCGTTACAGGCTAAACAAGGAATTATTTCCCCCAGGTGTTCTAGGAAACTTTTACAGCAATACAGTGGTCAGAATCCCACCTTTGATATTCAATGTTTCCCTCAACTTTGCTCTTTTTCAAATGTATATTTGTTTGTAGCCAGTCAAACAGTGGTTTGCCATAGCTTATTCAGAGAGACGGCAACTTAAAAACTAATATGCTGGGTTGGCATCAAGTGAGCGAAATTGATTTAGAAGATGACAGCTGAGGGGCCTGTGTACAGCCTGTAGATGCCAGCCTATGTCACACTTCTGCATAATGTGTTTTAATTGATTTCTCATGGAAATATATTCCCGGGGAGCTGTGTTGTGAAAAAGCATCTTCAGAAATGTGCTGTTCAGTGCTGTGGATTTCCATCAGGGATGTTAACATACAGTTATCCCTGAAGAAGTTGAGGAGTCAAAATGTGCCCTAGTGGGTAGGACTTGGATTGGAATTTACAGGGCCAGCCTTCAATTCCTAGATCTTCCAATTGTTTGTTGGGTATCTTCAGACAATTCATTTTCCCACCCCGTGCCTCGGTTTCCCCATTGGTAAAATGGGGTTAATGATAATGGTCTCCTTTGTAAAGCTCTATGAAGTCCGTGAGTGAAAAGTGCCCTGTAATTGTCCTATCAAAATATTTCTGTTTACATTTATTATTTAAAACATATTTGTTTTGTACTTCCATCCTGGAAGACACACACGTGTTCTGGTTTTCAGTAGTTACCTGGTGTCACTGGCCATATTGGACTTTAGTACAAAAAGCTAATGGTTAGATTTTCAAAAGACTTTGGGGGACATTTTGATTGCTGAATTGAGGAAAATGAATCATCCTTATTTTAAGGTTCCGTCATAATGAGGAGAGTTAAAACCAGCCTGCCGTGGAATACTGTGGTTCGGCACATGGGGCTAGAAGAACACTTAAAATATAACTGAAATTTAAGGATGGGCTCACCTAGATGTGCCCCATCCCTGCGTCCACACCTGTTCCTGTTACAGTCTTGGCAGGTCCCTCCAGGGCTGGGTGAAGTGTATGCTCTCGCATGCTGACTCTCCCTACTTGGAAAGGGAAAATCCTAGCAACACACAAGCATTTTCTCCAGCCAGCTCTCCAACGTGTTTTAGTCAACTTCAGTAGAGACGTGTCCATCCTTTTCCTGTAGTGCCTTTATTAAGGTCTACATTTTAACTTTTGACATAGCCCTTAGCAAAGGGAGGTGTGTAATCTGCCCTGACCCACGAGACATTACACCTCAGAATCGCAATACCTCCCCTGCTTGCACTGTGCTCGGAGGTTAGAAATGTCCCGATCTCCTACACCAGTGATGAGTCCAACAGTAGTAATTTCTTGCTGACCTTGTACTAAATTTCTTCCACCGTCCACTACCCCTGTGGGGGCTTATCTGTGAGTAGAAGGGATGGAGCTCTCTGCCTATTCCCTGACCCTCCCTGCTCAGCTGCTTCAGAGATGAAGTAAGCAGAGCCTGGGTAGCCCAAGATCTAGGTAGTCATTGCTCTTTTGCACAGCTGTGTTGCCCAAGGCTAAAATTTTCTAAAGTAGCCTAAGTAATTTAGGAGCCAAAGTCCCATTTTTGAAAGCCAAGCACTTCTGGAAATAGGACTTTGGCCTAAAGGATTTAGGAGCCTCCTTTGAAAAATTGACCCCAAGTAACAATCTGTTTTTCACTACCTTCAAAGTTTTGCACTTATAACTATGAATTATGGGCTCCAATCCTGCAGCCATTACTCATGCAAATAACACTTCCCACTTGTGCGTCTGAGTTGAAACCCATTGAAATGAATGGCTATGCTCCTATTGACTTATAATAATACTTTGCTCTTATGTAGCACTTTTGATAGGCACATAAAACATAGGAGTGGAAAGGATCTCCTGGGTCATCAGATCCAAGGCTTTGCTATCAAAGGGTAGCCTGGTCGTCTAATCCCGTTCATTAATTTATCAAGCTCCATCTTAAAGCTAGTGAGGTTGTTTGTCCCCACTGCTCCTATGGGGAGGCTCTTTCAGATCCTCCTTTCTCTGATGGTTAGAACCTTCTGATTTTCAACCTAAATTTATCAATGGCCACTTTGAACCCATTTGTTTTTGAGACAACATTGTCCTTTAGTTTAAATAGATCTTCTCCCTCCTCTGTGTTTGCCCCTCTGATGTACTGGTAGAAAGCAATCAGATCCTGTCTCAGCCTTCACATTGCTAGGCTAGACAAGCCAAGCTCTTTATGGGTATGTCTAGACAGAGCATAGACTCCTGCAGCTGGCCTGTGCCAGCGGACTTTGGCTCATGGACTCTAGGACCCTGCGTGGCGGGAAGGTCCCAGAGTGTGTACAGCAATGAAACAGCGCTGCAGCTGAAGGCCAAGTTGGCCGGCGTAGGTCAGCTGCAGGTTTTTCTTTGCTGTGTAGACATACACTTAATCTCCTCTCATGAGACAGGATGAGCAGGGGAATGAAGAGCCTAGTAGCCCTTCTCTACACATATTAACTCTCAAGGGGAGGTCAGTAACATTATCCCCATTTTACAAATGGAGAAACTGAGGCACCAAGCGGTGTAGTGACTTGCTCAGGTCACCCAGCAGGCCAGAGGTAGAGCCAGGAATAGAACATAGATCACCCAGTCCAGTGCGCTACTTACTAGGCAACACTGCCTCCCGTGAGCTTTGGATGAGACTCCGTGTAAATCGGGCCACTGGCTACAGATTACACCCAGGAGGAAGGGTTGCAAAATCAGCCTGTAAGATTTGAAGTGTGTTCATTAAGAAATAGTAGTTGAGAATATTGCATACACAAGGAATGAGATTACATGTGCCTGGTAATGCAAATAATAAATAATACTAATGTGAAATGGAAATGGCCTAGATCGAGATGAGTTTTTTCCACATAAAACAAAATATTTCTTCAGAATAGACTGTTAAAAGCCATTGCTGTTGTTTTTCTCTCACAGTCAGAGTTTAGTAACTTACTTGCCCAAAGACTGTAAGTCTCTTCCAGTTGCATGGGAAAGATAATAATCGTCTCTCATATGTAAGAAATCCCATATATCATTTCACTCCTGGTAAATTCACAGCTGCTCCAGAGATCGTTACACGGAGGATTAATTTCACATTCATTGCCCATAATTTTTTAAATATTTTTTTAACAGCACATCGCTTGTGAAGGCACTTGCCTCATCTTCATGGTCAGCTGCCCAACCCAGGTGTGGGCATGCCTCAGAGACACAATTTCCTTCCTATTTCCCCCTCACTCTGGGGAAATAATTTGCTGCTGGGCTATCCCGGTATCAAATTACAGCCAACCCCTCCCTCCCATGTCAGGTCAGCTAGCCTGGCCAGAATATTGGAATACCTGAACCCAGGCTCTGCCCA
Source organism: Mauremys reevesii (assembly GCF_016161935.1). Classification (NCBI taxonomy): domain Eukaryota; kingdom Metazoa; phylum Chordata; order Testudines; family Geoemydidae; genus Mauremys; species Mauremys reevesii. The sequence goes on from NC_052627.1 coordinate 7,578,115, forward strand.
TTACCCACCCTTCCTCTCCCACATCTTATCCACCTGCTCAGTGTGGATGTGATGATGGGTAGACCTTGCAGGAGGCTGATTCTCCTTATTCCTCTGGATGGGTGCGTAATATGCATCAGAGTCCAATCCTTTGTTAGCAACATATAGATGCCAATCCTACAAGGGAACCATGAGGACAGACTCCTGTGCTGATGTGGGGCCCTTGTAAGGTGATAGAAAAAACAGCAAGAGAGAGTAATATCTTTAGTAAACCACATTGTTAGGCTCAGTACAGGAGTAGCTGGTGAAACTCCAAGGCCTGTGCTCTTCTGGAGGTCTAATGGCCCTGTGAGACAGAGACCCATTAGCAAAGGGTCTCCTGTTCTTTGCAAACAATTCTCACCTCCAACCTGACAAACTCGTTATACCAAACACAAGTCTTGCAGGATATCTTTCCATAAAGACAAGTATCAGAGGGGTAGCCGTGTGTATCTATTGGGTTTCTGGGAAATGGGGCGTGCAGAGCCAGCCCCATGCTAACGGATCCCCCCCCAGCCTAAGGGGAGGTTCCACAGGGCCTCAGAAACCCACTAATTGCGGGGGACAACTAATAAAAGAACAGGGACAGGAGTACGGTCAAAGGTTCATAAGAAGGGAGCCTGGCGGGGACACCGAGCAGAGAACCCCGGACAGCGCCCACTGCTCCTCGAAGGTGTCAAGGGAGCCAGCGGACGCCGCCCAGAGGAACTCCGCCCGGAGACGTGAACGGACTAAGGATCGGAAACAAGCCCCACAGTCGCAGGAGTCTCCATTGGCCAACCGCCTCTCCCTGGTCACGTAGATGGCCATTTTTGCCAGGGCGAGGAGGAGGTTGACCAGGAGGTCTTGCAACTTTGTGGGGCCACGGATAGGGAGTGCATGGAGAAGGAGGTGGGGGGAAAAGTGCAGCCAGAAACGCAATAGGAGATTGGTGAGGAGCCGGTATAGGGGCTGCAGCCTGGCGCACTCTACGTAAACGTGCGCCAGGGTCTCCCTCACACCGCAGAAGGGGCAGGTGTCTGGGACAGGGGTAAACCACGCCAAGTACACGCCCGTGCTCATGGCCCCATGGAGGAGCCGCCAACTGATGTCCCCGACGGGCCTCGGGACCAGGGTAGAGTAGAGGCTGGCCCACCGGGGCTCCTCACCCTCCACAGGTGGCAAGAGGTCCCGCCACTTGGTGTCGGGGCTGGACACGAGGGTGAGGAAGTGAAGGGTGTGGAGCACGAGCACATAGAGCTGCTTCCTTGGCACGGTTTGGAAACGGACCGGCTGCAGATCGTGCAGCCGGCTGGCGGAGAAGGGGCAGGGGGGCCGGTCGGGTCCACGGGTCAGGGGCCCGATGAAGAGGTCCGGAGGGCTCGGGGTGTGGGGTGGGCGGGGCATGCCCACACGCAGGACCCGGTCGAGGTAAGCACGAGCAGCGGGCGGCAAAGCGGCCTTCACCTCCTGTAGCACGCGCCGGGGAGTACAAGGTCTGGAGAGCCCCATCCGCCGAGCGAGCGTCAGGGGATCCAGCCAGTCTCCCCGGTCGTAGTCCAGGAGGTCTCCGACCCTGGTGGCTTCCGCCAGGACCAACCTCTGACGCACCGCGGGGGACTCCGCCACCTGCACACGGAGCTGGGGGTTGTGTAGCAGGGGCTCCGCGAGGAGATCTGCCCCCTCGGTGGACGCCATGGACCTGGTCGCGGAGAACAGCTTCCAGGTCCGGAGGAGGTCCTGGTAGAAGACCGGCAGCCCGGAGAGGTTTCGCGGAAGGCCCCTCAGATCGAGATAAAGGAGCTGCCGGTCGTATCAGAGCCCTCGGAAGCGGCGCAGGAAGGCGTGCGCCAGGGCTCTCCACGCCGGACTACCCGCACCATAAAGGAGCCTCTGCAGTGCGTGGAGGTGGAAGACGTGACCTGAGTGCGCAGGCACTTCAGGCCCTGCCCTCCCTCCTCCAGGGGCAGGTGGAGCACCCCTGCAGGGACCCAGTGCAGTCCTGGCCAAAAGAACTCCTGAACCACCTTCCGGAGGTCGGTCAGGAACACCAGGGCTGGGACCAGGGTGTTGAGCCGGTACCAGAGCATGGACAGGACCAGTTGATTGAGCACCAGTGCCCTCCCTCGGAGGGAAAGGCACCGGAGGAATCCTGTCCATTTCCAGAGCCGCTCCGCCACCCTGCCCTGCAAACCTTGCCAGTTCTCCGGCGGAGAGGGATGCGTGGCAGAAAGGTAAACGCCGAGATAGAGCAGCGGACCCGCGCTCCACCGGATGGCCTGAAGCGCGGGTGGGAGGGAGCTCGCCTGCCACCCGTCCCCGACCACCAGGCCAGAGCTCTTGACCCAGTTGACCCGGGTGGAGGAGGCCGCCGAGTACACGGCCTGGCAGGCCTCCACCCGCGCCAAGTCGCCCGGGTCCTGGACCACGAGGAGCACATCGTCGGCGTATGCCGACAGGACCAGCTGCAGCTCCGGCTCCCGAAGCACCAAACCTGTCAACCTCCTGCGGAGGAGACAGAGGAAGGGCTCAATCGCCAGGGTGTACAGCTGGCCCGAGAGGGGGCACCCCTGCCGCACTCCCCGCCCGAAGCTGACCGGCTCGGTCAGGGTACAGTTGAGCCTGACCAGACACTCTGCGGAAGTGTACAGCACCTGGAGAAAGGGAAGGAGACAGCTCCAGGGGCGGCAATAACATCATGGGAGGTGGAGGGGGCAGGGACGGGGTCAAAGACAGAGATGGGACCCTGGGCCGCAAGAGCTGGACTCTCAGTGGGTGGCTCCTCGTGGCCAGGCACGGGGGTTTGAGGGGTAGGGAGGGGGTCCCCAGTGACACCGGGCTCGGGCTCAACGGCAGGTAGAGCAGCCTTGGCGTGGAGAAACGCAGAACCCTCAGGGGGGCCCCCACCCGGGAAGGAGCTCGGTTGCACCACCGAGGGACACCCCCGGTAGCCCATCTCCCGGCCACGAGGCACCGGCCGTCGCCACAGTAGGCTCGGCGGCCAGCAGCAGGGTGCCGTCTGCAGCCGGGCCTCCCCCGTGGAGTAGTGCACCCCGTACTGGGCCCCCTGATAGGGGACCAGGAAAGACACCTCAAGTGCCTCTCCGCCACGCGCCGCCGGCAGCAGTTGAAGCTGCACCTGCCGGCGGAATGAGAGGACGTGACGGAGGGCGGAGTCCTTGCAGCCCAAGGGGAGAGGGCTCACCACGGAAATGGGCTTCCCCAGAGTAGAGAGGGCGGGTAACAGGGCGGCATTGGACAGGAAGGGAGGGACGGAGGTCAGGACCACACGGACCCTCAGGTCCTCCAGTGGCTCCAGGGGGACGAACACGCCCCCCACCGCCAGGCCCTTCTCCACTGCCTCCTGGGCGGCGGCCTCCGAGGCAAGGAAGAAAACCACCTTGCCGTACATTTTGGAGGCCGTCACGATGGCCGTGGGCCCCACCACCCTCGCCATCGCCCGCACGTAGGTCTCCACGTGGGGCGAGGCGGGCACCAGGAGGCAACGGATGCCGTGCTTCCGGGTCAAGGTGGGGAAGGGGTCCCAGCCGCTGTAGATGGTAGCGGAGGCGGCGGTCGGGGGAGATGACGTAGCGACGGGCGGGGGGGCCGCCGCCACCTGGGCGTATGCTCTGGGGGCCAAGGGAGGGGCACCCGCAGAGCTGGTGGAGGGGACAGCAGGGAGGGGTGCCGCGGCCGGTGGCGGGGCCGCGGCAGCGGTGGCAGGCTCTGCCATGGAGGGCTTAGGCTTCCTAGTGGGGCCCTTTCCCTTCTTTTTGCCCCGACCCTTTCCGCCAGCTGGGGGGGCTCCCCCAGAGTCGGAGGGGGCGAGGGACGTGGCAGCAGCAGAGGGCACCCCGTCGGTCGCCGCTGCCGGCGCCTCAGCGGGAGTGGTGGCAGGTGGTCCGTCAGCGGCGGTTGAGGTCGAGACTGGGGGGGTTTTAGGGGGAGCAGGCAGGGGAGGGGGGACAGGCGTTGTCCCAGGGGTCCCACCTGCCGCGTCTCCCACCATGAAGAGGGGGGAGGGAGGGAAAACACCGGAGAAAGGGAGCGGGGGGAAGAACAGGTCAACCACTCCTCCCTGCTAGGCTGTGGGCAGGGGAGGAGCGCGCCAAGATGGTGGTGGGGGGCAGATAGGGGGACTATCGAGGACTTGGGGGCGGGGGGTCAGTCACCGACACAAGATTGAAATCCGGCTCCTCTAGCTGCACTAGGGGAGGGGAGGGGAAACAAGAGCAATGGGGGGTGCAGTGCAATAGGGGCAAACTTAAACAGGGGAGAGGCACAAGCGCACTAAAGGGGCATGGGCGCACGAGGGGAGGGGCTAATCAGGGTGAGAGGCCGCGGAGGGAGGGGAGCAACCAGGCTGGGAGTGGGGCAGGGGGACCAAGGTGCTGGCTTCAGGGCTGGGGCAGGACAAACAAAGCTGCAAAGGGAGATGGGCGGGGCAGGCAAACAAACTGAAGCTGGGCTGGGAGGGGCAAAGGCTGCGAGGGGCAAACGGGGCAGGCAACAAGGGGCAAAGCCAGGGGGCTTGTTGCAGAGGAGAAGGGGTCAGTCCGGGGAAGGGGGGGTGCGTGCAGCCACGAGCACTTGTGCAAAGTCAATGGCTGGCTGGCTGCTGCTGGAGGCCCAAATGGTGGCAATAGCGCGTGGCAGGCCAGGCGAGCAGCTGAGTCCTAGAGGCAGGGACGGAGGCAGATGGTAAGTGGCCTGCGGGAGTGGTGGAAGGGGCAATGGTGGTGGTGGGGGTTGGGGGGGGGGGACACAGATGGACCGGGGGCAGGCTCCACGCCACACCCCCTGTGTCCCCACAAACACAGTCTAAACCCCCACCACTAGAGCACAATTAGAGAGTTACTCAGTCTTTGAAGGCCCCCTCCACAGAGATCTCCAGAGTCCTGTGCGCTCCCCAGCAGCCGGTGGTCTTCTCAGTCCCTTTCCTCCTCCTCCTCCTCCAGGCTCCAGCAACTCCCCAGGACAAACACAGCTCCAGCAGCAGCAGCAGCAGCTCCTCCTTCTCCAGCAGCCCTGGCGGCCAGGCAGGAAGGACTCCCCCACAGGTGGTAGCTGTAGTGGTGGTGGTGGGGTCCTGACTTCTCCCTCCAGAGATGGGGGGGGAGTGGGGGCTGGCCAGCAAGCCCCCCCCCCCACCCACCCACCCACCCTCCCTGCACTCACTCAGCAGCAGCAGCAGTCCAGGGAAGGAGCACTCCAGCCAGCAGCAGCAGCCCAGGAAGGGAGAAGGAGCTCCAGCCAGCAAGGCAGCCAGAGAAGGGGGAATGCTCCAGCCAGCAGAGCAGCCCAAGCAGACAGAGCGGTAGCAGGGTGAACCTCTGCTCCTGCCCTGAGGGGTTTAAAAAGCAGCCTGGCAGGGCTTGAGAGCTGCAGCTCTAAAAGCTGGGCTGATTGGGGAAGTGGCTGCAGCTGGGCCACACCCGGCTCTATAAAAGGCCAGGGAAGCCAGACAGTCTCTCTCTCTGCCTTCAGAAAGAGAAGGGCCTGGCTGCAGGGAGCTAGAGACTGGATACATGAGTGAAGCAGGGCTGGGGAAAGGCTGAGGAGCTCCAGCCTGGAAAGCCCCAGGCTATGGCCTAGCAGAGGGCTAATAAAAGGTACTGGGGGTTGCAGAGGGCAGCCCAGGGGTAGGCCAAGGCAGCAGGTCCAAACCCTCCTTGCCAGTGATGAGTTGGCTGATACTGCAGTCTGCCCCAGGATGTGGGGCTAGACAATGACTGGCAGTAGCCATATACTGAGGCAAGGTGGGGACAGAAGGTGGGGGTTCCCTGGGGAGGGGAGACCCTGAGAGAAAGGGGTTACTGCTGGGGGGGCAGCACCCCATGTAAGAGGGCACCGGGTCCAGGGAGGGACACGGGGGCCAGAGGACAGGTGGATCATTGGCCTGCAGAGGGCGCTCCAGAGCTGGACAGAGCTAATTCCCAGAGTCACCAGCAGGAGGCGCCGCGGGGGTGAGTCTGACCCATCTATACGTGGTGGAGAATGCAGGCATAGTGGTCCACCCCTGATACAAGGGGCCAGAGCAAGGACTGTGGACTATTGCCTGGAGCAGAGACTGGAGAGACTGAAGAAAAGATAGACTATTATTGGAGAGCCTGTGTGGCCCGGCTCACGGAGCAGCAAGCAGGGCTGCTTCAGCTGCTGCGGGGGGCGGGCACACGGTCCTCAACAGAGGCCAGGCACCTTGGGCTGGAGGCCAGTGCCAGGGCCTGAAGACTGTTTCGCCTGTGGGCGACGGGGACACTGGAGAAGGGTGTGCCCCTACTGGGCTGGGGCAGAGAGGCCTCACCCAGACAAGGCTCCCCCTGTGAGAGTAACAGGGGGGCCCCAACTTGTTGGGCTTGTGGGGAGCAGGGACACCTGAAGAGAGTGTGCCCTCATAGAGCTCCCAAGGCCCGTCCAGCCCAGAAGAAAGGGCTAGGGCCCACACAACCAGGACTGGGGCCGTGGCAGGGGGAAGGCGCCAAGGGTGCTTCCACTGCCACACCAAGGGCCGCATCAAGAGGGATTGCCCCATGAGGCAGAAATGGGGAGTGCCTGAGATAAAGGCTCGGTCTGAGACCAGCCCCAGAAAAGGGGTGGTGAAGACCGAGGCCCCTAAAGACAAAGGGGCTGGGGCAGAGAGGCCCCACCTAAATCAGGGAACCCACATAAGGGCCGGGAGGGCCAAGGTGGGGACCCAAATGGAAGTGGGGACCCACCTAGGACTAGGGAGGTCTACGGTGGGGACCCAGACTGTGGAGGAAGGAAGCAGGTGGCTCCAGAAGATGGAGAGCCTGCAAGCAGAAAGGGATTCTCTGTGGACCCAGCTGAGGAGAAAGCTGGGCCAGTAGAGCAGTCCGCCCCCACCCCAGGTGGAGGGGTTCTTGAGGTGGGGGGGGGTTTAAAAAGCGGCCTGGCAGGGCTTGAGAGCTGCGGCTCTAAAAGCTAGGCTGATTGGGGAAGTGGCTGCAGCTGGGCCACACCCCAATCAGGCCACAGCTGGCCCTATAAAAGGCCAGGGAAGCCAGAGGCAGACAGTCTCTCTCTGCCTTCAGAGAGAGAAGGGCCTGGCTGCAGGGAGTTAGAGACTGGATACCTGAGTGAAGCAGGGCTGGGGAAAGGCAGAGGAGCTGGGGAGCTCCAGCCTGGAAAGCCCCAGGCTGCGACCTAGCATTGGCCAACAGGTACTGGGGGTTGCAGAGGGCAGCCCAGGGGTAGGCCAAGGCAGCAGGTCCAAACCCTCCTTGCCAGTGATGAGTTGGCTGATACTGCAGTCTGCCCCAGGGTGTGGGGCTAGACAATGACTGGCAGTAGCCATATACTGAGGCAAGGTGGGGATAGAGGGTGGGGGTTCCCTGTGGAGGGGAGACCCTGAGAGAAAGGGGTTACTGCTGGGGGGGCAGCACCCCATGTAAGAGGGCACCGGGTCCAGGGAGGGACACGGGGGCCAGAGGACAGGTGGATCACTGGCCTGCAGAGGGCGCTCCAGAGCTGGACAGAGCTAATTCCCGGAGTCACCAGCAGGAGGCGCCGCAGGGGTGAGTCCCGAACCGTCTACACCATGTTAGTCTGGATCTGTAAAAAGCAACAAAGAGTCCTGACGCACCTTATAGACTGTTAGTCTACCTCTCTGATACTTGACACCATGCAAGGCATTGCATTTAGCTGTATGGAGTGGAAATCCGTCAACCTCATGAAGAAACTTGAACAATAACAGACAGGTATCATCTTCCTTTTCAAAAAGTCTGTTAGTCTCTAAGGTGCCACAGGACTCTTTGTTGCTTTTTCCATAAAGAGTAACATGTAAAGCATCTATAGAAAGCTTGTAACTTGTCACAATTCCTACTCAGTGCATGGTGTATGCAAGGATAATATGTAGGGCATGATCTATCCGTGTTGAAAGAATGCTTTAGGGAAAGGGTTTCCAATATTTTCATTGGCACGACCCCATTTTAATGAAATGTTTGCTCTTGGGACCCCAGACACATGGAGAATGCATTTTGAAGAACAAAATGGCATCTGCCCCAAAGCATGACCCCGTGCACTCCATATGTGCGAGATCATGCTGCATGGAGGATGCCATTTTGTACATATGGAGCATGTGAGGTCACGCTGTGCAGAGGATGATATTTTGTAGATCAAAGTGGCATCCTTCATGCATCGTGACTTCATGTACCGTTTATGTGAGAGCAAAATAGCGTCCTCTGCACAGATGGTGCAACCCCATTTGGGTCCTGACCCACAGTTTAGGAGCTGCTACTTGAGGGACATGCAGTAAAAAACCTAGAGTCACCAGGGTGTCGCAGTAAGAGCCCATTCGGGCAAGGGGATTGTTGTTACCCTGCCCTGTTTGGCCAGTGATGTAATAGAAGGCTTGATTGTTTAGACTTTGAATAGGAAACCAGCAGAGGCAATGACAACCAGGGCAAACCCCTATTTCGTTGTAAGGTCTCTCTTTTTACCTTTAAGAGATTTTGACTATCTGTGAATAGAAACAAATGGTTGTTTTCAGTATAACAAAGTGAGGGGAAGGATGCCCTGTATCCATTCACCGAGAAAAAACCCTGGTGGAGGGTGGCGCTTTCATCAATGTTTGGACCCTGGTTCTTGAGGAACCAGCCAACTCAGTAGTGGACTGAACTTTGAGGGAAACCTGCTTTATTTGACAGAAAAGATAACTATTGATAAGTGTAGATCCAGGTGTGTGTGTGTGTGTTATGATTTTGTTTTGCATTGGAATCCCTTATTTCCACCACTCTCTCTTGTTTCTAGTTCAATCTCTATTCCTCCAAAAAACCTGCTTTTGTTTCATGATGAGTGCTTGCAAGTGCTGTGTGGGTTATAGGAGCCATGGTTTAAAGTTAAACCAGTAAATTGGGGTGCACTGTAGCTTTGGGTGCCGAGGCTTCAGAGTCTCTGTGAGTAGCCAGTGTCAGGGACTGGGTATCACGATGCAAAGGGACTCGAGGACTGAGGTGCATCTGTGGTTAACCTGCAAGGCAAAGTGAGGGCTGGCAGAGCCCCATAGGAGAGTGCTTGTGTGGGTAACAGCTGGTGGTGTCAGGGAGCTGACACCCAGCTACCACAAGAAAGATGACTTCCCTCTTGAGATAGCGGGTAATTGGGAAACCCTTCTGGCCTTAGGATCTATGAAAGCCTAATTCACTACCCATCTAACACATGTGCATGCACTTTGCTCTTGTTGTGGTACCACTAGGTAATTGGGCACCGTGGAACACATGGCCATGTCCTCAGCTGTCTCATGTTAACGGCCTAAGATCCAGGCCTCTGACAAGGGGGATCTGCACAGCTGCTGTGTATCACAAAGTAAACATCAGATAACACTGGGCCTGATCCTGGCTGCTGGCTCTATCCCCTCTGCACTGCTCATGGAATTGTTACTAGTCATCCTGGAGTCAGATAGCATCCCCCTTCTGTAGTATGCTACAGATGGCTGAGCAAATAAATTACTGTTATGTTTGTTTCATTGGCTTGTTCTGCTGTTAAAAGGAAAATGAAGCTTTTGGTAGGGCAGGCAGATGAATGGGCATTATTTTCTGTGCAAAAAATTTCAAGCAATATGAAAAATTTGGGGTTAGTTTGAATTTTTCCACATCTTTTCCCATTGTGTTGATGAAACAATTTGAAATGAGAATTTTTAATTTAGAGTCAATTTGAAATGCCCCATTTTCTTTTAGTTTCTAATTGAAGGAAGTTGGAATGCCTATTCCTTTGTTTTTCGGGATTTTTTTTCTTTTCATTTTCTCTCCCTTCCCTCTCCACTTTTTGCAGTGGAGAAATACAATGAGTCAAGATGGGGAAAAAAACAAAAATCAAATACTGAAAAAAAAATCTATTATTATATTCAATTCAAATCAAAATGGAATTTTTTTGAAAGAATTTGTAAAAGAATCATAAAATTTGGAACCATATAAAAGGTTAACATGATTTGAAATGCCATTTTTAATAAACTAACTTGTCAACTGAAGCTTTCCAACCAGCCCTTCCCACTAGGTGAAGTGGAATAGGCAGAAATGTGCAGTAAGAATCTATTGATCGATTCGGCTCTTCCAGTCTGTTTATTTTAACAAAGAGAAGGTTAAGGGGTGACTTGATCAGTCTGTAAATACCTACATGGGGAACAAATATTTAATAATGACCTCTTCATTCTAGCAGAGAAAGGTCTAACAGGAGCCAATGGCTGGAAGCTGAAGCCAGACAAAATCAGACTGAAAATAACAGTGAGTAATTAACAATCGGAACAATTTTCCAGGAGTCATGGTAGATTCTCCATTACTGACAATTTTTAAATAAAAATTGGATGGTTTTCTAAAAGATCTGCTCTAGGACTCATTGTGGAAACGTTTTATGACCTGCGTTATACAGGAGGTCAGATTAGATGATCACAAATGTCCCCTCTGGCTTTGGAATCTATGAATTTGTAACATGAGGCAGCTTTCCCTACATTAAAATATATTTTATAACAAAATATCTCTCATCTTATGTAAGGGAATAGAGCACAGAGTGAACTTTGGGGGGTAAATACCCAGGACCAGGTTTTAAAGGTATTTACTCACCTTACTGAACCCCAATCTGATAATGATACACTCTAGATTGTAAACTCTTCTGGGCAAAGACTGTCTATGTTTTGCCCTATGTTTACACAGTGCTTAGCACAATGGGGTCCTGATTCATGACTAGGGCTCCTAGGGGCTATGGCAATACAAATAAATAATAAATAGTTTTTAAGCTCAGTTACATCTACAGCTCCAAACCCCAGTGGAACAAAGGGCTGTCGAGTTTTAAGCAATGATTTACTGTTAATGAGCCTAACTAAATAATTAGAAACAGGCAGAGTACATAAAAAAGCAATTGTTTTCCAATAAAGTTTTTCACATCATGAAATTATGATTAACGTAAAACAAGTTCTCTAAGAAGCCTGAGCAATTTGGTAGAGTTCTTAGCATGCTTATTTTTGGAGAAAAAAAAGTTTTATTTTTCATTTGAAAAATAAAGTGCATTTCCTCTCAGAAAATCTGTCTGCAAGTTGCTCTTAAAGTCAGTATTTAAGTAATGGCCATGATTTTCCTAAGTGACTAATTAGTTTGGCTCCTCATTTTGGGGAGTGTGTGTGTGTGGGGAAGCTAAACTGAGGACCTTAAAGGGGACTAATCTTCAAAGAATGGGTGCTGAGCACTTTCCAAAGATCAGACTGTGATGTTACACCCTATATTCATCATAGAAATATGGTTATGATATGAATATGGCATAACTAAGATACTTAATTAATCCAATTTGTATGCATGTATCATTTTTGTATCTAAAGCTGGAATTTTGATCATGTATCTGTATTTCAAATGTGCTCTGTTGGGTGACACCCACAAGCAGCCTTTCAGGTACAACAGTAAAAAGGCCAGACAATGTTAATGGCTTATGGAGGGAATGCACACAAACACAAGGACTACTGCAGGAACTGTGTGCAACAGAAACCTCTCCAAGGTAGCTCGACACATTGGGAACTATTTAACCAAGGTCACAGCAAAAGAGCTTTCCAGCGAGTGAGAAGAAGGTATAAAAGGGAGACAATGACATCACTGGGGGTCCTCACTCTCCCTACAACAACACACCGGGAAACATCTGAGGAACAAAGACTGAACTGTGAGAAGTGATGGTCCCAGGCTAGGATTTTAGCCTGTGTATGAAAACCTGGGAAAGCCAAGGCAACTTGTGCCTTCAGAATCTGCCAGCCTGTTTATCACTCGGGGTGAGAATTTGTTAATTTATACTCTACCTATCTAACGTGTTAAACTCAGTTTGCAGCTTTTGTTTATTTACTAAGGTGATCTGCATTGTTCTGTTTGCTATCTCTTATCACTGCCTTTTGTAGTTAATACATTTGTTTTGTTTATTATTAAACCCAGTTTGTGCAAATTCATATCTGGCAGGAGGTGGCACGAAGCTGTACATACCTTCCTCCACATTGAGGGAGGGAGCATATTTCACAATATACCTTTGGGTCTGCACTCTAAGGGAGGTGTGCACCTGAGTGCTGGGGGAATCCTCTCACACAGAGCTGACTTTGGTCTGTGTCGGCAGCTGGGTGTGGCCGTACCTGTGTGTGCTGCAAGAGGCCAGAGAGCCTAATTCAGGAAAACAGAAGAGGAATACAGGCTAGTGGAGGAGGGGCTTAGTGAAACCCCAGTACATCAGGTGGCATCCCAGATGGGGTCTAACCTCTCATGCAGAACACTTTAGGGTGTCTTTCATAGGGAAAATCATTCACCACTTTTGAAAATCTTGAGGGTGAAGTGGAGGAGACAGAGGGTACGTCTACACTACGGGACTATTCCGAATTTGCATAAACTGGTTTTGTAAAACAGATTGTATAAAATCGAGTGCGCACGGCCACACTAAACACATTAAATCGGTGGTGTGCGTCCACGGTCCGAGGCTAGCATTGACTTCTGGAGCGTTGCACTGTGGGTAGCTATTCCGTAGCTATCCCATAGTTCCCGCAGCCTCCCCCGCCCCTTGGAATTTCTGGGTTGAGATCCCAGTGCCTGATGGGGCAAAAATCATTGTCGCGGGTGGTTCTGGGTAAATGTCGTCAGTCACTCCTTCCTCTGGGAAAGCAATGGCAGACAAGCATTTCGCGCCTTTTTTCCCTGGATTGCCCTGGCAGATGCCATAGCATGGCAATCATGGAGCCTGTTTTGCCTTTTGTGACTGTCACCGTATGTGTACTACATGCCGCTGACAGAGGCGATTCAGCAGCACTACACAGCAGCATGCTTTTGCTTTTGCATGACAGCAGAGATGGTTACCAGCCATACTGTACCATCTACCAATCCATAAATTGGTAAAAAGATGATCATGGCTACCAGTTGTTTTGCACCATTTGCTGCTGTCATAAGTGCCCCTGGCTGCTCTTAGCCAGGGGCGCAAAAGCCAAAATTGGGAATGACTCCCAGAGTCAATCCCTCCTTTTTGGTATCTAAAAATAGAATCAGTCCTGCCTAGAATATGGGCAAGTGTACTAGAGAGCCACTGTATCAGAGAGCACAGCTGCTCTGTGTCAGATCCTGCAGAAATTATGAGCTGTATGCTATTCACAGGGGGTGCTCCTGCAACAACCCCACCTGTTGATTCCGTTCTTCCCCCAGCCTTCCTGGGCTACTGTAGCATTGTCCCCCCACTTGTGTGATGAAGTAATAAAAAATGCAGGAATAAGACACACTGACTTGTTAGTGAGAAATGAGTGGAAGGCAGCCTCCAGCTGCTATGATAGTCCAGACAGGACAGTAAGGAGTGTGGAGGAGAGGAGCCCAGCATCCCTCTGCTAGTCCAGGGGCAATTGAATCTTTTTTTTACACATGAAGGATGGGGGCTGACAGAGCTCAGCCCCCTGTTGCTATGATGATGATGGTTATCAGCCATACTGCACCATCTACCAGGAAAAATTAGGGCCAGGCACCCTTGATAGACCTCACCGATGCTAGTCTGCATGGTTACCAATCCTTTTGCACTGCCCCATGTGCCAATAGGCTAAGGATGAGGACGGCTACCAGTCGTTTTGCACCATCAGCCACCCATGGCGGGGGGGAGCAAGGATGTTGGTGTTGAGTGCTGCAGCATCGGGTCTATCTGCAGCATTCAGTAAAGATAGGGTGACATGTTAAAGAGTCAAGAGAGGATTGTTTTCCCTTTCACTTCTGGGGGTGGGTGGGGGGGTGCGTAAATTGCCGAGCTATGCCCTGACCCACCGCGGACACTGTGTTTGACCCTAGAAGCATTTGGAGCTCAGCCAAGAATGCAAATACTTTTCGGAGACTTCAGGAACTGTGGGATAGCTTGAGTCCTCCAGTCCATGAGCATCCATTTGATTCTTTGGCTTTCCGTTACGTTTGTCACGCAGCAGTGCGTTGAGCCCCTGCTATGGCGTCTGTCTGGAGATTTTTTAAAAATGATTTTGAATTTCATCTTCTGTAACGGAGCGCTGATAGAACAGATTTGCCTGCCCTTACAGTGATCACATCCGCATGGTCCATGCGGGAGCTCTTTCTTTATTTTGATTTTTAACTGCATCGCCACACGTGCTGATCTGAGCTCCACGCTAGGCAAACAGGAAATATTCAAAAGTTCGCGGGGTTTTTCCTGTCTACCTGCCCACTGCATCCGAGTTCAGATTGCTGTCCAGAGCGGTCAGTGGTGCACTGTGGGATACCACCCGGAGGCCAATACCGTCGATCTGCGGCCACACTAACCCTAATCCGATATGGTAATTCCGATACTAGCGCTACTCCTCTCGTTAGGGAGGAGTACAGAAACCGGTTTAAAGAGCCCTTTATACCGATATAAAGGGCCTCTCAGTGTGGACGGGTGTGGCGTTAAATCGGTTTTACGCTCCTAAAACCGGTTTAAACGCCTAGTGTAGACCAGGCCAGAGACACACACACATACACGCATTCATGAAATGTAGCCCTCTTGAGGTGGCAGTAAATGATAGTAAATGGAAGAGATTCTGTGAGCTTTTTGAGGTTTATGGGGGGAAAAAAAGAATCTGAATTTTTAAAGCTTTTACCACAGAGTAAACTTAATAAATGATACTTACTATACCCTAAGTTTACTTCAGAAAGATAAAACTCTGATTCAGTGCTGCCAAGGTCTGAACCTGTGTGACTCAGGGGAGTCTATTTAACCTGTTGCTTTATTCCCTATATTAGCCCCACCAGTTTGAAAACCCATTCAATCAGTGAACGAATGGGAAGAGACTACTAATTAGGTCTCTTGTCTCATGTCTATTCCCTAGTGGACACAACAGGGACTAGACAGGAGTTGTAATACTGACACCTCCCCAAATTTTAGGTGGATAAGCCTCAACTTTGGACAATAACTCCTGCAATGCAGCACAGCATACCAAATACCTACTTAATACTCTTTTCTAATTGTTATGCATCAAAGCTGAGGTGCCGACTTTTAAAAAAAATGTGAGGCTTCAGTTCACTTTCTGAGTTTGTTGTGCCATTGTGTGGCAGCTGATGCTAGAGATGGATGAATTGTATATTTTATTTAACAAAGATTAAAATAAATTAGTTATCAATGTATTGCCTGACCTAAACAGCTAGTAAGTACTGCCATCTTTCATTCCCTCAAGAAATCATTGTCTAGGTTTATGTGATGTGATGATGTAGTATTCATAGATAATTGCACTGGCAATGCGATCGCAGATTCTAGATGCACAAGACTCTTCATAAGGTAATGAAAGCCTTGGAAAGAAAAGGATAGTCTATTTGTGAATACAGATGCTCCCCGGGTTACACAAGACCTGACTTACGCCAATCTGCACTTACGGAAAAAGTTCCGTAAGCTAGAAATAGGAGTTTTTTGTTTGATTTTTGTGTAATGGTTAGAGATATGTTTCCGACTTACGCAAAATTCGAGTTATGGAAGGCATTCTGGAATGGAACGCTTGCATAAGTCAGGGAATATCTCTATGCATAGACACACACATAGAGAAATACAGGCCTTCATAGATTCAGGAAAATGCAGTATTTTCTGTTAATCAATGGTAGCGACCCCTCTGTCTTTCACATCCCATTATAATCCTCTAATTTCAATTGTTTATAATGTTGATACACTTTAAATATTTGGACTAAAAACGTCCTTGCTTGGTCTCTGCCCGCATGTGATTAAAAAAAAATCAGCAAAAATGGTTCTGCCATTTCTGAGAATGAGGCAAGGGAAAAACAGACAGTTTTGTCAATGTTAACCCATTTTTTTCTGGTTTATTTTTAAGAGATTTTAATGTCTCCTTGGTTTGTAAGAGACTAGAAATCAAGCTTGGTCATAATCCTACAATCAGAGATGTCTCTTGCTATTCCTATGAAAATTCATTCAGATTTGACAAAGTTATGAGCTACAGAAAATCACCATTTGCACTTGCACCGTGGAACTTGTGAAAGTCTTGCTGTTAAAATCTTGGAACATGGCATCTGCACTAAGCATGCTCTCCATCCATAATAAGGTTCCTGAAGACTCCACAGAGACCAGAATGGCCTCTCTAGATGGATGGGACATATCCAAAATGGATTTTCCTCTGCTTTCTCTTTGGCCTAAAGGAAAGTGAACAGAGCTGGAAGTCAGGAGTTCAAGTCTCACTTCTACTGACAGGTGGTGTTAATTCTATGCCCTTCACAATCCATACTGTTCTTCAGTATTCCTTCTCTAGAAAGAATTCAAGTATCACCACACTGCCAATTATATGGAAGCAATTGGAAGCTGGCACAAGATTGTTATGGGCAGTCAAGAATAGTACTCATACTTCTATATGGCACAACCAAGTATCTGCTGCTTAGCCCCATTGCCTCTCAGAAACAGCTTGCCAGATCTATGTGCCTAGGTCTGCCATTTATGAAAAGGGCCTATTTCTACCTATGTAATCCACAGTTTTAATGTCTTCCAAATCCCCATCTCCAGTAGCTGGTCCACAGCAGTTAACTGCTATCATCAGCAAACAGGTAGAAAATACCTATGGTAAAGGACGATTTTTCATGTTGCAAAGTCCAAGCATTCAAAAGTTAGGAATTGCCAAAATTATGGTTGCAGCCGAGAGCCCATAAACACAATGGCCCAGACCCACAAAGGTATTTAGGCTCCTAACTTCCATCAATATCTTTGTGAATCTGGGCCAATATATCAAAAACCAATAATAAAACCAATAGGTATAGAACAACTACTGTTAGCACCACTGAGGAATAGAGAAATACACCCACGGTGCACTTGTGAGCACTTCTAGCTTGATCCTGCTTCCAACGAAGTAAATCACGAAACTCCCATTGATTTCATTGAGCAGTTCCATAATTAGCCGTTTGTAACAATAACAGACAACAAAAGAACCAAGGTTTATGCTTCACAGGCCTCCAAAGCAATTGACAATGTTTCTACTTGTGCTTAATCTCTCATGGAATATGCTCATGCATTTAAAATTACTGAACTAGTTTTCTTCAAACTTGGCTTTTTATTTTATTTTGGTATATCTTACTGAACCATAAAAGTCAAGCCCAGCCAGAAGATGGGCTGTTGTAGTAGAATGTATTATATGTAACGTTGTATCAAAAATCCAGTTTGATTTGTAGTATATATTTTATTGATTACGACTTTAATGATAGAATGATTGATCTGACCAGACCTCCAGCTGGTATAAATTGGCATAACTCCAGTGGAATCACGGAAGCAAAATCAATTCACACCAGCTGAGGGCCTGGTCTACCATAATGTAAGGGATAAGCTTAAGAAGGCAGAGTTAATGTTTCAACCTTACTCTGTATTTCCTGACCTTTTGGTACTTGACTTCGATGCTTATCACTGCATCAAAGCTATTTTTTTCCTTGGCGTATAGATGATGTTTGTTTTCAAATATCCACAAAAGTAGAGCTGGGTGAAACTTTTTGTATGCAACTTTTTTTTATTTAGAGTTATTTATTTATTTTTATTTTTGGTGAAAAATGCAGATTCAGGGACAGTGAAACATTTTAAACATTTGTATTGGTTCCACTGAATTGCTCCAGTTGGGGGAGGGAAAAATCCAAAAAGTCATCCGTTTCCTTTCAATATTTTCAAACAAACATTTTTATTTTTTTGTTTTGAAATAACTTCTCATTTCGCACTTCCTTTGTTTTCTTTTAAAATGTCAACAATATTTAAAAATGATCAAACTCAAAACAGAACATTTTGATTTTGTCTAAATAGACAATTTCCTTTGACCCCAAATGAATTTTGTTCAACTTTCGAATGTACTGAACATTTTGAAACATTTCCCGTTTGGTTCAACCTGAGACAAATGTTACTGATTTTTTTTAGAATTGTCAGCAAACTGAAAAATCCATCGTCCACCCAGCTCCACCTCAGATCACTTTTCTTCTTAGCCCCTGATTCCTGAGATGTTACATAGTCAAATGATGAGCTTGTACTCCTTGAATATTCAAGTTGTCTCATTACTCGGCATTTCTACCCTTTCCCCCCACCATATTTAAAAGGTCTATGGCCAGATTCTGATCACTAATTACATTGGTATGAATCTGGAGTAATTCTAATTAAACCAGTGGAGTTAATCTGAATTTAACTGCTGTAATTGAAACCAGCAACTAGCCTTATACCACCTCGCCCCCATTATTTATTGCAGTCTACATAATCTGTATTGATTCTGACTGACTGGGAGATTTCTTGACACTTTTTCATGAAAGATGTAATATAAAAATGAACTGTACTGTGCTCTGGTATTCTACATTCCCCTGTGTTGCCCTTGAACCTTTGTGGATACTAATTATTCAATGTGTGTGTATTTCCTAGTTACCTCATGCAGTACTATTTCACTGTATTGGCACAGTCACTTTTCAAAGTTTTTAGCTTTTCACAGATTTTGTTTTGTTTTAATTGGAGGTTTGCAGGGAGTAAAGGCTTGTTTTGTTTTTGGTATCTTCACTGTTTGCAGACCATTTTGGACTGTTTTGGTTACCTAGGAAACAGCTCTAAGATAGAGTTTGATGCCAATGATCTCAGACCTCCTCAGTGCATTAGAATTTCTGCCTTGTTCCTTTCACACTGCAGAGCCAGTTTAAGAGCCCCACAGC
Organism: Mauremys reevesii; assembly: GCF_016161935.1. NCBI lineage: Eukaryota > Metazoa > Chordata > Testudines > Geoemydidae > Mauremys > Mauremys reevesii. The sequence continues at coordinate 7,596,741 of NC_052627.1, forward strand.
AACTTTACCTCAGAAAGACTCTGCTCTGGGTGGGCTAATGTCGGAAAATGAAGGCTGGGGACTTTCAGTAGGGCTTAAGGAAGTTACATGTCCAACTCCCTTGGAAATTCCTAGCATAAAAGCTTAAGTCTCCAGTTCTTATTCACCCAAGGCCTGATTCAACACCAAATCAAGAGAGTGGTACAGGCTTGAAACTGAAGCAAAGCAATGGTGAACCAAGTCACTGATGTCCGAGGAAGTTTTGGATGAGCAATGATGACAGGATCAGATGTTTAGTTTCTCTTGTTCTTTTGTATTTAGTACCCCAGTGCTGCCAACTCTTGTGATTTTTATCACACCTCTTGCGATATTTGTTGTTTTTCTTAAAGCCCCAGCTCCTGGAGTCAGGTGAGTACCCGAGAATCTCAATTTCTATTTGATTAAAAAAAAGTTTCTAGCCTTCCTCATTATGGAGAAAAGCTTCAAAATGTGAACGCTAAAGGCTCAGAAAATAGAAGATAAATTTTAAAAGTCAAGTTTGTTTGTTTTCACATCTCGTTTGACTCTTGATTTTCAAATGCATGGGATTGGCCATGCCGGCACCCTGATTTTTATATACTGTTTCTTCCTATTTATCTAAGAGGAACATGCACCAGCCATATCAAGGTTTATTGTGAAGTAATTAGGTTTGTTATGTTTGTGATTCTTTACATTAAAGCAGTTATGAAAACAGACTACTTTGCATGCTAAGTGTTTAATTCTCAAACACAAAGAGTTCTAGATCTGCTCTTCAGCAAAATAGAAAAAGGAGGTGGTGAATTTATATCTGATCCTTTGAAAGGGGTTAGATGAGAGCTGCAATGTGATTGAAAGAGGTTTCCAACCCATGAAATATCTTTTAAAAAATCCCATTGCGACTGTAAAGCCTCTTTCATCACCAGTCCAATCACTGTATCACTTCTAAACTGCTCTCACATTGTAAGATGCATACAGCACCTTCCATCCAAGATGTGGAAAGTGAGGCATGGAAAGATTAGTGGTAGGATTTTTTACAGCACTCTGTAATTGGCCTAACCCTGATCCCATTAAAGTCAATGGTAAAACTCCTGTTCACTACATTGGAGAATAGACCTGGCCTAACTCTGCTCCCAAAGTTTTGTCTCTCAGGGATGTGAAGAAAACCACACTCCACACTTCTGTCAGCACAGCTAATGTCGTTCAGGAGGTGGTGTTACTGTACCAGTAGAAGAACTCCTGGTGGCATACACTCTGCCAGTACAGCCATGCCAGCAAATCATTTGTACATAGACTAGGCCTTAGGCCAATGCTGAATCTTCTGAAAATCGTTCCCTATGTGACTTGCACAAGAGAGTCAGGGGCAGAATGGACAACAGAATCCATGCATCCTGCATCTGTCTCTGGTACATTCACTGGGGCTGGGATTTTCAAAAGAGCCTAAAGGAATTAGGTACCTAACTGCCATTGACTCTCAGTGGAAGTTGGGTCCCTAAGTCGCTTACCCATCTTTGACAATCCCACTACAGCAGAGAGAAGAACTAGGCCAGAAGGACCCATTCTAAACAGAAGCTAGGAGAAGAGTAAAGTAGTAGAGACCCTCCCATGCTTGGAGCAACCAGAAGCGGTGTAGGGTAACAGAGTCCTCCATCTCCCCACTGAAGCAGCCAAAACCTTGCAACAGCAAGGGGTAGAGTAGCAGGGATTTTATGCCTCGCTCCCTTCTTCACATCAGTGGAGGCTCTAGAGAGGGCAAAACAGACCAAAAAAGCTCCTTATTCTTTCTAGCATCCACATAACACCTGCTAGCCAGAGGCTGATGCAAAAGATAGAGCCCCCAAGCAAGCTTCAAGAATAGCCCCCTGGTGGGTATCCCAGAAACTGCTGGGAACAGGTCAAGGCTCCTCCACTGATAGAAAGCAGCAGAGTAATTGCCTCCTGGAGACACTTTAGGCCTAGCTCACTGCTGGTTTCTAAACAGATGGCATCCTTTACCTTGCCTTTATTTGCAGCCAAAATTAAGTTAGTACTCTGTAGAAACTGGCTTCAGCCACAGAGTCCACTTGATGTCTTACTATAGAGACATGAAGCTTCAAGTCAGAGGCAACATTGCATACTAGTATTTGAGGCTAATAAGACTGAAGGAGTGAAAGATTCCACCTGCCCCTAGGTGACACTGCCCCATGCTGGACAGCCTGCACCTTATCTATGACAGACCTTAATACTTGGCATGCCAGCCAGGTAGTATTGAATGGAAGTTAATTGAAAGGGGGCAGGGTGGATGCAGGTGCTTGACTGAGGAGGACAAAGGGGAGGATGGGATTCAGCCCAGGATGCCAGGGCAGCCACTGGAGCTGTCTGCCTGGCCAATGCAGGGATGTAGACTACAGCGGGGACTACCTTTATATTCTGTCAGGTGGAACACATTCAAAGACAGGCCTTGCTGCATTAAAACCCCTCTTTCCACCACAGTGAAATGCACTCATTGTCCCATGAGTGTGAATCTAATGGAGAGAGAGAGCTGGACGGGGCTCAGGACTAGAGCTGGCTGGAAAAACATTGGCAACCATTTTCCATCAGAAAATGCAGTTCCTCTGGAATTGAAACACTTCCAAAATCATATTGACTCTGCCTACATTTTGTTTAGGAGAAAAACCAAAAGAAGTTCCTGGAAGGAATGAGACAGTGCTTAGGTAAAGTGACCTCATGTAAGATGGAAAGAGCCTAAGTGTATTTAATGGATCACATATTGGCTAGTAATGTATAAGTAAAATATAAACAATATAAATGTTGGCTTAATTGGTCAATAAGACCTTTGAATAAACCCCTTGGGAAGGAGTGCATCCAAAGCTGCCTCGTGGCTTACCAAATATCTTGTCGTTCAGCTTTTGAAATGTGCCTGAGTGTCCCCCTGACTTGGGTACAGGACAACAAAAAAGACATTGTGACCTGCTAAACACAGTCAGGCAGAAGAAGGGAAGTTCATGTCAAGTAAGTTCAATAGCTTTCTTATTGTTAATAAATAGATAAACATGTTATATAATCTAGTGTGTAATGTAGAATTTTGTATAGTCATTAATATTATTAATTATTATATAAAGATTCAGAAGAGATGGTGTTGATAAAAATAGGGTGTCATCTTGTGTATGAAAAGAGTGTACTGAGACTTAAGCCTCTGCCTTTCTCTGTGTAAACAGAGAGCACTCATTTTTCTGTTACATCCCAATTGATCACTGGGGTGATCAATGCATTCTCCAACTACATTGAAATAAATCTGTTCCTTGGATTTGAACTCAGAGCCAGGAGGTGTTTTTTGTCTCCTCCGGCCAGCAGCTAGGTTTGTTAGGTAACCTGTCGGTCTGGTGGGTAATCTTGAAATATCTGTACAGTTCCAACAGTGCCGAAACATCCCATATAAATGTTTTTGGAAGGAAACATTTTGATTTTTTTCTATATGAAACAACTCTTTGTTTTGAATTGTTGTATGCAGTTTTGTTATAGCCGAGTTGGTCCCTTAGAATTGTTTAATTCTGTATTGTATTGTCTATAATAAATAAAATTTAAAAAGTCTAAATCTAAACAACTTTATTTTTCAGAATGAAATATTTTGATTGATCCAAAATGGATTTTTCTTTCTGGAATTTTTCTTCACAGAGAATTTAAAAAATTTCAGGATTCTTCCCAATTTGAAGCAAAATCCTTCATGAAATGGAATTATTATCTTCTAGCCAGCTCTACTTAGACACCTGTACAATGGAGCTCCTGTCTCCAGGTGGTATTGAAATATTACTTCTACTAATAATGTGTTTGTTGTAACTTGTCTCGGTTTAAACTAAATAAAGGACACTATGACATACATGCATACTGTATTGTATAAATATTGAATTCAATATAGACCCTTTACTGAAGACATTAGCGATATATATAAATGTGACAAGTTTACAATGTCTAAGTGTTAACAATTTGAAGCTAGAGGGACCCAAAGCAGCAATATGAAACCATTGAATATTTTTAACAGGTTAAATGGATAGTGACTTTTAGCCTTTTGAGAATCACTTAAACCTTTTACACAAATTCAGTCTGTGTCTCTTTAGAAAGTGGGGACAGATTGGGAAGGAAACATTTTGTTTTCTCATATCAATGGGATATGTCCATTCTTTAACGGCATCTTTTAGTGCATGTTTAGCTACTCATCATCATCATGTATCCAGAAGATTTTTAAAAGTGCCTTAAGGTTTGGGGAGCACAAGGCAGGATCTGTGTTCCTAAATCTCTAAGGCTTTTAAAAAAAATCTACTCAATGTCTATATATTGTAAGTCATGTTAGTGTGGGTACTACAGGCACATATTGTGCACTGAAAACATTTCCAAAGACTGTTTCCAATCATTGTATAAAGCATAACTCCAGCTCCACCTGGTGGCTAACTAGGTGCAACAAAGACACGCTGCTAACATTTATCCTATGATTTTTTTTTCTAGTAAAAAATATTGCTGACCTCCAGCATGCAAAAATCTTGAGAGTGGCTTGAATATAATGAGATTTCAAAATGTCGGCATCTTTTTATTTGCTTTCTGTTTTGTGAGACATTGAGAGTCATGTTTTTCTCTGCAGTCAGGAGAGCTAGAAACGAACTGTTATATAAATGAATGTTGAGATTCTGATGTGATTACATGACTCCAAGAGCTGGGGCTTTATGAAAATACCAAATATTGTGAGACTCGAAAACACTGTAGTACTAAACTCTCGCTCTCCATATATGACCCCTGAAACCCTGCTCTCAGAAATGGAACTAGTTGTTGACAATTTGACCCTTGCAGTTAATTCCTTTAAAACATGCTATATTGCATGAGATAATAAAAATAAGTGTATTCTGTCCTAATTAATTCCCTTACATATATTAGAGCTGGGTGGGAACAGGAATTCTCTGCTCTTAGGAAATTCCATGAATTTGAAATTTGTTTTCATTCCAGATTGGACCAAAACCAAATAATTTGAAAATCTACCACAAAACAAAATTTTAGAAAAAGAGATTGTTTCAGGTAAATCAAAAAGTTAAAGTGGATAAAATGAACATAGGTCATTTTTTATTTGATATTATAAAACACAAAACTTATAACACACAAAATCAAAATGTTTTCTTCCAAAACCCAATGTTTAAATGCCATCCAAATGCTTTGTTTAGATTTTGGGAAACAAAATATCGTTGATGTCACCACGTTCCAGTAGAAAGCTTTGATTTTGACGAGACAGCATTTTCCAATGCAAAAAACATTCCCTTGGCAATTGTTCAACCATCTCTAATGTTAACATAATTCAAGGTAAGGGCCAGAGTAGGCCACTGGGATACTGGCTGTCTGAAGAAGATGGATGGGGGCTTGGGAAGGGCCGTTCCTCAGGTTCCTCTGGAAGTGCTTGATACAAAGAGAGACTGCAGAAGCTTCCCCTGGCTGATAATGCAGCCTTCTACCCCAGCTGCTTCTGCTAACCAGTTTGGCGAAGGGTCCGGGGCCCTACCCACCGTAGGATGATATGTGTCCCTGGAGGAGCAGGAGGAGAATGATTATGTGTCCATCAAATACCAGAGCTGTGATGGGTCCTTGTATGGGACATGCAAGGGAGGCAAGCATTTTCCTGTACAAAGCTCAGGCTCCATTTGGCCCATAGAAGATACTGTAGACAGCATTGCTGGGTGGTTTTTGCTTTGCCCTCCACCGTGTAAGTCAGCCCTAAATAATGATTCACCTGACGATTTTATCCATCTCCATCTGTCTGAGGAGCACTTTTTGCTGCTCGTTAGTATGGTGCTCAATCCACAACCCAGTATAGCCTATGTGAGCCTTTCCATGGATTCCAATGGGCTTTGGATCAGGCCAATACAGAGCACATGCTAACATATGCCTCTTTCATGTTCTTTCTTAAGCATCCTCATCATCTGCAAGGGCAGCACAGCTCTGGGAAGAGGGTTCCACAGTTCATTTATACTCTCTTTCCTGGCTGTGCTGTACCTGAGCACACAGTTTAACATCTCACAGGCCTTGGACACCAGTGGGGGTGCAAAATGCAAGACGGGTCTGTGTTCTCCTGGTACTTACTACTAGGTATATTGCAGTAGCCGCCAAGAGACCTTAAATGAGATCAGGAGAGTATTGTGTAAATAGTAAGAGACAGTGCTGTAATCTCACATTGCAAAGAGATTACGTTCTAAATGGGTCAGACAGATAAATGGTGCAGGGGAAGTAGGGGCACAGAAGGGTGAAGTGACTTGCACAACCTCACAGAGCAAGTCCGTGGTAAATTCTAGAACTGAACTCTGGTCTCCCAAGTCCTGTCTAGTTCCCGAGCCATGAAACCCTTTTCGTCTCCACTCAGTAGCAATCACAATACAATTAATAGCAAATACACTGAAACCCACTTGCAAGGAAATTTGATAGAGTGAAACGACAGAGATAAGGAATTGGGAAATTAGTTCAGTGCATTGTGATGTGCAAATTAAAACTTCAGGTGTCATAAACCTCGGCTTAGATGAAGAGATTCTGTGGGGGAGGAAGTTAATTACAAGAGATTTCTGTCATATTTAACTCTGCTGAATTTTCGGCAGAGTTCTCTCCACTTAGATGCACCATCATAATAAACCACCCTGGGGTTATGTACCAAAGTAATTTAGGCATTTGGGGGATGGAAGAGTTGTATATTCCTGTGGTGTACTGAAAACTGATATAGTTGTGATCTATCATGTTATATTCTCAGGGGGGTTCCTGCAGCTGCTTACAAGCTAGGGAGCTCTGTGAGGAAGCATGTGCTCTGGGCCTAGCAGCAGGCAGTCGGCAGACAGTCCTCTTAGAATCATGTGGGGGAGCTGTTTGTCACTGCCTTAGGGAGCAGTCTGCTTTGTCCCTCTCTGTTTTGGTGTTCATGTGTGTCAATCTTTCTAAATTCTAAGATATAAAGCAGTGTTACATTGCCACCTTCCTGCAAAGTAGTTTGTATTTGTATCTAACTTTTCTATATGTAGGCCATGAACACAACTCCCTCCTCTTTATGTTTTGCACATTTCTCTTTTCATTACAGTGAAGAGAGATCATATCACAACCAAGAGTTTTCTAGGCCTTAGGCTATGTCTACACTAGCACTTTTGTCAGTAAAACTTTTGTCAGTCAGGATGTGAAAACAAACCCCGACTGACATAAGTTGCACCAACAAAAGCTCCAGTGTGGACAGTGCTATGCCAGCGGGAGATGTCCTCCTGCCAACATAGCTACCGCTGCTCATTGGGAGTTGTTTAATTATGCCAACAGGAGAGCTCTCTCCCACCGGCACAGAGTGGCTACATGGGAGACCTTACTGCATGTACCACCACAATGAGTTTTGTACCCTGACAAGAAAGAAATACCAGGGATTCCATGAGGTCCATTATGGACTTCAGTATTGCTGCTGATTTTACATGGAAGCAGTTCAGATATTGTGGTGATGGGTGACCGGATAAAATCCTAAAATAGATAGCCACAAAAACACCCTTCCTCTATAATAATTAAACTTTAATTTTATGCTAAAGGAACATTTGTTTTGCTCTAGAATATTTCTGCAAAACAACCGAGACGAAAGAGAGCAAGAGCGTGTGTGTGATCTCATGAAATGCAGATGAATTTGGCCTGAATAATGACTGTGTCTGAGTATTTTTGGTGCACTAAGATACAGTGTGAAATTACAATAGAATTGGATTTAAAATAGACCAGGAGAACAAACTAACCATGAAGGTGGAGGGACTTGAATCATAGAATCATAGAATATCAGGGTTGGAAGGGATCTCAGAGGGTCATCTAGTCCAACCCCCTGCTCAAAGCAGGACCAATCCCCAGCTAAACCATCCAAGCCAGGGCTTTGTCAAGCCTGACCTTAAAAACCTCTAAGGAAGGAGATTCCACCACCTCCCTAGGTAACCCATTCCAGTTCTTCACCACCCTCCTAGTGAAAAAGTTTTTCCTAATGTCCAACCTAAACCGCCCCCTCTGCAACTTGAGACCATTACTCCTTGTTCTGTCATCTTCTACCACTGAGAACAGTTTAGATCCATCCTCTTTGGAACCCCCTTTCAGGTAGTTGAAAGCAGCTATCAAATCCCCCCTCATTCTTCTCTTCTGCAGACTAAACAATCCCAGTTCCCTCAGCCTCTCCTCATAAGTCATGTGCTCCAGCCCCCTAATCATTTTTGTTGCCCTCCACTGGACTCTCTCCAATTTATTCACATCCTTCTTGTAGTGTGGGGCCCAAAACTGGACACAGTACTCCAAATGAGGCCTCACCAGTGCTGAATAGAGGGGAATGATCACATCCCTCAATCTGCTGGAAATGCCCCTACTTATACAACCCAAAATGCCATTAGCCTTCTTGGTAACAAGGGCACACTGTGGACTCATATTCAGCTTTTTTCCACTGTAACCCCTAGGTCTTTTTCTGCAGAGCTGCTGCCCAGCCATTCGGTCCCTAGTCTGTAGCAGTGCATGGGATTCTTCCGTCCTAAGTGCAGGACTCTGCACTTGTCCTTGTTGAACCTCATCAGATTTCTTTTCGCCCAATCCTCTAATTTGTCTAGGTCCCTCTGTATCCTATCCCTACCCTCCAGCGTATCAACCACTCCTCCCAGTTTAGTGTGTCATCTGCAAACTTGCTAAGGGTGCAGTCCACACCATCCTCCAGATCGTTAATGAAGATATTGAACAAAACCGGCCCCAGCACCGACCCTTGGGGCACTCCACTTGATACCGGCTGCCAACTAGACATGGAACCATTGATCACTACCCGTTGAGCCCGACCATCTAGCCAGTTTTCTATCCACCTTACCGTCCATTCATCCAGCCCAGACTTCTTTAACTTGCTGGCAAGAATACTGTGGGAGACTGTATCAAAAGCTTTGCTAAAGTTCAGAAATAGCACATCCACTGCTTTCCCCTCATCCACAGAGCCGGTTATCTCATCATAGAAGGCAATTAGGTTAGTTAGGCATGACTTGCCCTTGGTGAATCCATGCTGAGTGTTCGTGATCACTTTCCCCTCCTTTAAGTGGTTCAGAATTGATTCCTTGAGGACCTGCTCCATGATTTTTCCAGGGACTGAGGTGAGACTGACTGACCTGTAGTTCCCTGGATCTTCCTTCTTCCCTTTTTTAAAGATGGGCACTACATTAGCTTTTTTCCAGTCATCCGGGACCTCCCCTGATCGTCATGATTTTTCAAAGATAATGACCAATGGCTCTGCAATCTCATCAGCCAACTCCTTTAGCACCCTCGGATGCAGTGCATCCGGCCCAATGGACTTGTGCTCGTCCAGCTTTTCTAAATAGTCCCGAACTACTTCTTTCTCCACAGAGAGCTGGTCACCTCCTCCCCATACCGTGCTGCAGAGTGCAGCTGTCTGGGAGCTGACCTTGTTTGTGAAGACAGAGGCAAAAAAAGCGTTGAGTACACTAGCTTTCTCCACATCCTCTGTCACTAGGTTCCCTCCCTCATTCAGCAAGGGGCCCACACTTTCCTTGACTTTCTTCTTGTTGCTAACATACCTGAAGAAACCCTTCTTGTTACTCCTAACATCTCCGGCTAGCTGCAACTCCAAGTGTGATTTGGCCTTCCTAATTTCACTCCTGTATGCCTGAGCAATACTTTTATACTCCTCCCTGGTTATTTGTCCAATCTTCCACTTCTTGTAAGCTGTTTTTTTGTGTTTAAGACGAGCAAGGATTTCACTGTTAAGCCAAGCTGGTCGCCTGCCATATTTACTTTTCTTCCTACACATCGGGATGGTTTGTTCCTGCAACCTCAATAAGGATTCTTTAAAATACAGCCAGCTTTCCTCGACTCCTTTCCCCGTCATGTTATTCTCCCAGGGGACCTTGCCCATCAGTTCCCTGAGGGAGTCAAAGTCTGCTTTTCTGAAGTCCAGGGTCTCTGTTCTACTGATCTCCTTTCTTCCTTGTGTCAGGATCCTGAACTCGACCATCTCATGGTCACTGCCTCCCAGGTTCCTATCCACAATTGCTTCCCCTACTACTTCTTCCCTGTTTGTGAACAGCAGGTCAAGAAGAGCTTTTCCCCTAGTTGGTTCCTCCAGCACTTGCACCAGGAAATTGTCCCCTACACTTTCCAGAAACACTTGGTTTAGTGTTTTAAACCAGTACACACTGGGCCTGGTTCTCCATTATCTGCACCTTCCTTGTGTTGTTAGTTACCCTCATATAAAGGATGGTAACATGCTCTCACTCTGAAGTTGCTTTACATCCATTTTGCACTTCTGAAAATGAACACACAAGGGACAACACCATGGAGAACTTAGCTTTCTTTCATCCACTTCCCCTTTGAGGAATAAATGGAGGCTGCAAAATGTCAAGTCACTTCTCTAAGCCTGCAATAAATATATGTTCCTTAAAGAAAATTGTGTTCTCCTATTGATCTGTGTGGATCACAGTGAAGTGGGTGCTGTAACAGCCCTTAAAATATAGCATAATATAAATAACCACTTGGTACTTCTATAGCACTTTTTAAGCCATAGATCCTAAAATGCTTTACACACGTAGGGGAGCATTATTTTCCTCATGTTTGGATTGTGTGGCTGGGGAAACTGAGGCACAGAGCAATGAAGTGACTTGCCCAGGGCCACACGGTAAGGCACAGAAAGCTGAGCAGGATGCACAGGAAGATCTGGAATGCTGGCTGATTTGAAAAATGATGGTCCTGCTCTTTCTGACCCCTATTCTCATCTCACTCCCTTTCCCTGTCTCCCCAAGAGAAGGCACAGGTCAGCCCCACGGGGAGAGGAAGGAGCAGCCCCTGGAGAATCCCTAACAGGGGACTATCATCTACTCCCGGATGGGTATTGGTTAAGTAATGTTGACTTCCTCTGCAAATATATGCAAATGAGCAAATTGGCCTCAGGATTTGGAGGGCTGAAGGTAGACAGGTCTGGTGGGTAGCTGGTTGGTCTGCTGCCCTCACCAGCTGCTGCACCTGCCTCGTTCTCATGGGGCCCAACCAGGAAAGCGGGAAGCAGCAGTCCTTAGAACCCAGTGTTTGGTTTCTCACAACTGATGCAGTTGGAGTAAGGGCATGCATGGTACTCGGAGTCCCAGGTGCCCTGGGATTGGTCTCATACTCCCTAGGTGGGAACCACAGTCTTGGATCCAACCACTGATCCAAAGTCCAATGGACACAAAGGAAAGACTCCTCTTGCCTTGAGTGGGTTTGGATCAGGAGTGGGTACAAGTATTTATAAAGCTAAAGGAAGAACTAAGCTAGATGCTCCTGCAGGACCTAGGAAAGCTGGAATAAGGACACAGATAAAGAGGGACTTGAAGAGAAATGGGATGCAGAAGCCAAGCCTAGCCCTAAGCTTAAAACCCCTCCCCACAGCTACACCCCAGGAATCCATACATATATATCCATCCTTACAAGTGTCTGTTTGAACCACCTGGAAGAAAGTAAATTTTCCCAATGGAATGGTGAGGGAATTGCTTGGCATAGGAAGAAGAAAGAATATATATTGAGCCTTAAACATGCTTTTCCCCTACAGCAATTAGTTAAGAAACTTTGTATTTCCCCCCTAAACCAAAAAAGGCAAGAAAGGGAAACATTTGCATAGTAAAGGAGAACACCTCTGCTATTTTAAACTGACTTCCTAACTGGAAAGTTTTATCAGCGCAATAGAAATACAGATAGATTGATAGTGTGCATATTTCTCTCCTGCTCTGTGTCCTGTGTTATATATAGAGGCCAGACCAGACGATCATGGTGGTTCCCCCTGGCCTTGAAATCTGTCTGTCTGTCTCTATCCATCTGTCACTTATAAAGGCCAAGTTAAAAATATTTGCTAATTATTCAGCACAATTATTTCTGAAACATCAAAGGGGCTGCTTATTCTTGCAGTAAATGTACTATAATGCCATAACTGCAGTCGGCCATGCTCTTATAAGGCTATTGTAAAAGTATTTTACATGGCTTAACATGTATGTTAAAGGAATATTTACTGGGGCTTCTCTGGATCTGAGATTCAGAATGCACCAGGGATACCTCACCAGAACTGTTTCACTATATGTTTTGTGTGATTATTTGGTAATGGTAGAAGAACGCTGGTGCTTTCTATAGTTTGGAAATACGTGTCTTAATAACTTCACAAATGCAAAGCATCCCAGATTGCAGCTGACTGGAATGAGGAGAATGCAATTGGATGAAACGAAAATATTTTGAGCTCCCATTAGGGATGGGTAACCTTTGTATTTGGTTTTCATATTTTCAGCGTGACCAATCAGAAGGAAATTTCCAAGGACCCTATTAAAATAAACGATTACATTACAGCTACAGAATTCCTCTGCTTCACAATGAGACTCGCTGGGGTGCTTCACAGTCCATAGAAAACCAATTTATAAGGATTACAGAAATATTAATTTTGGAACAGACGGAAGGTAAAACATGTCCACAGTGGTGTGTATCCTGATGGGGCTTTGCCTAGCATTTAGTTAATTAAAATATGGGGATTACTGAGTTTACAACTTGGCCTTTTCCTTTGAATATTTTTCTTGTTATCCAAAAGCCAACAGAGAAATTACAGTCATGAGAAGGAAGACACAAAGAAGTGGAATAAGCTGAGCTGAGCTTTCTTGGATATATTTTCATGATGAGGATATTTCTCCAATACCTAGAGCAGGAGATTAATCAGGATGTAATTGTTTATGAAAATAGGGAGGAATCTCTTTTGACCCTTTCCTGGACATGATAGCTTCTGAGATAAAAGCGGGCTTTTCCCTCAGGCTGGGATTTTCAAAGTGCCCTAAGGGAACTCCCAGACACTGAGGAAGGTCCTTAGCCATTGTCTAGGCCCATTGAAATCCATCAGACACATCCAACAGCAAGGTGTGGTTACAGACTAACAAACCCTCTGGAGTTAAGATATACTTTATTGAATTAAGTCATACCTTATTGGATGAGGGTTGAACCCTTTGGGGTACATTGTATTAAGATGCAATGGAGTACGTAGTGTTGTGCATTGTATGTAACTTCTCTATTAGAGTGGGGAGGATGTTGATGAACTTCCTCCATGCCTTTGAAGCCACCCGCTGCAGAGTTACACTAGGTCAAACTGGATTCTCCAGAGCCCAACAAGCAAAGGGAAGGCTTTTGGGGAGAAAGCCTGGGTTTAAGCTGACTCAGTGCCTTCTTCCTGATCCAACACATGACCAGGACCCCTGGAGGACTTGCAGAAGGCCCTGGGCCTCAGCCCTGGGATCCATTGTGCAGTGAAGGCTGCAGCCTATCTCCAGCCTTTGCTTGTTCTGAGCTGAGGTTCTGATGTGCTTGTAACTACAAAGAAGCCCCTGAGGTGGGGTTCTGGCTGGTAAGTTTATGAGCATGTGTGAGGATTCTTTTATTGTTTTTAGTATGTTTTCTCTGCTTGTTTTTTTACCTTAAGAATAAAGTTGGCTTGCTTAGAAAGAGCTGTGTGGTAACTTATATGTGTAGCAATCACTCGGTTATCAGTCGCTGAAGAGAAAGCAACCTGGTATCCTTGGGCAGCCTGTCTGTGCTGGGAAATACGCAGGGAAGGCAGGGAATTGTGCAGCCTGGAAATATCCAGGTCAGGAGGGAAGGAGACACCAGTTTCCCCCCAAGAGAGGCGACAGCTGGGAAACTGGGAGTCTAAGAGTGGGTGTCCCTTCCTGGACCACTGAGGGGAAATATAGGACCAGCTGCCCTGAACTGTGACAGATGTTATTTAGCATAAACCAGGATATCAACTACCTAGGTTACAAGCCCTGATCTTCAGTCCCTATTTTAATTTAAATCAAACAGCACAGAATGGGGAGAGAGACATAGCAGACAAAAGGTTAAGCAGAGCACCTTGTATCTAATGTTCAGCTGAAGATGAAATATTGATTTTGGAACACAAGTAAAAAAGCAAGTTTAATTGTGTGCTCCTTTAGTGATTTTTGTGTTCGGAACAAAAACTGAAAGCCAACACTCCATTTATCTCTGTGCATTACTTCAGCATGTGTGCCATAATAAAATAAAGAAGTCATGAAATATCATTAGTGTTTTCTTTTTGTTGATTACCAAGTTACTTTTGCTGCAGGGTATATCGGGGGAAATTTATGGTTCCAACCTTTAGTTTTGAATTAATGTAATTGCTGAGCTTTGGGCTTATGAATGGCTGTCTTCTTGATGAACAGTGACAAACAGACAACCTTTACAAAAACGGTTTAATAAGTGTTGCCTGTGTTAGGGAACTTTTACACAATATGCGAAGTTCTTGAGAAGTAAGAGTATTAATCTAATGGAGATTAGGGATACAAATAACAGTAAGAACAACTGGTGGAGTGTGTAGTACAAAACATAATGAAGTTGTTTCAAGGAGATTTGCAGTAAGTACTGTAATTTTTTGGTAACAATTACAGGATGTGTTTGCAAGTTCTTCTACATAATTATGACTCATTCTTTTCTTCTCAGCATTCGCTGGGCCAGATCCTACTCTTGATTGTGCCACTGGAATTCCATTGACTTTGAGGGAGTTACTCCCATTCTGCAGCGATCAGCATCTGCCCCACAGAGTTTAGTAATATATTTTCACATTTCAAGCTAAATTAGAGTCAGATTCATATTCTGTCAAATGAATTACCAACTTCCTCCTGATTTTTTCTTTAAAATTTATACCTTGAATCCCACTTTCCTCTTATAGAAAAATTTAATGATGTGCAACTGTGAATTCACAATCAGGTGTAGGTAGTCAATTTCAGCTTTTTTGGTAGAAAGCATTTCCTGTTTATATCTGCTGAAAGTATATAATTACAGCACCTCCCTCCCACAATGGCTAGATTCCATCGCTATGTCCCATTAGCATTTCTGCTGCCCTTTCAAGAACTTTGTCTATAGAAATTCTGCATAGAAAATTAAATGGTGTAAAAAGAATGTACTTTTAAATACCAGGACTGAATTTTAAGAGGGTTTTTTAAAAATATATTTTATATATAGTTGATTGTAATAATACTTTACATTCCTACAATATCTATTATCTAAGGATCTCAAAGCCCTTTACAATCATTAACTAATTTAGCTTCTCAGTACTCCTATGATGTTACGTAAGGGGAATAAAGAGATCATTTCCCTCATCACCAAACTGTGCCTGCCTCTGGGGTGGAACAGCAGATGCTTAACAGCACACAGCAATGCTTTACAGCACTGTAGCACAGGAACTAAAAATAGAGGCATACCCAGTTCAAACTGGGAGGGATTTGTATGAGTTGAAATTTGACCCAGACACTAGGGTTAGTTAATACCCTACTCTTATAAAAATGGTGTAGACTCTTTAGTGGCTCTGTGTGGTTTTACAACTTACACTGCCCCTTTTGGAGCGTGCTGGAGCATTGATTTAATCCCCGCTCTGAGAAGAAAGTGATGCTAATATCTATTAAATCATCAACAACTCATCGATCACCCCTAGTTGTTCTCTGGGAGTTGCTATCCAACCACTCAGTCTGATCCTATAAGCTTTTGTAGGTTGGTAAAGATCATAGCAAAAGATCATAGCAAAAGATGGTATAAATACAGTCTGTACCGTAATGCTGTAAGACTTTAAAAATTGGCACCTGAAAGTTAGTCTCCTAAATTCATATTTAACCTAAATAAAGTGGCTGGGTTTTCAGAAATTCCTGCTATCTAATACAGAGCTGGTTGAAAAAATCCCAATTTTTTTTTCAAACAAGCCCCAATTTTTTAAAACAAAATTCACCACTGATTGTTTTCAGTTTTCAAAAACCATTTTCAATAATAAAAAAATTCAATGTCTGGTAAAAAGTTGCGGCTTGTTTGTTTGTTTACCAAAAACCAAACCAACTGCCTTCTCTTCCTCCAGATTTTAACTGAAAACCAGGCGGTTCTATGGAGATTATTCTCAGCACTTGGTTTTGTTGTTGTGAACGAACATTTTTTTAAAAAATTGACCAACATGAAATTTGCTCAGGAAATGTTTGTTTTGATTGAAAAGCCATTTTTTGTCTAAAAGAAGGTTGAGATGATTTATTCTGTAACTAGGTCTATCCAGCAGCTCTAGTTCAAGTGAATGGGAGCGCTGAATGGATTCATTCCTTATCCACGTAAAGGTGCACTAAGTGCTACTGAATATGGAAAGTCAGATACAGGGACATGCTGGGACAGCTTCATACTCCACTCTGATCATCAGATTCTGCAAACTCCTTTAGTCATTTATACTCCTTGGGAGTCAAGGAGCATTATAACTAAAAAGAAAACAAAATGTTGAGATTTTGTGCTGTGAGGCATGCTGCAGCCCTGCCCCTGACACGCCCTTCTGGGCTTGCCTCCAGCTTACCCTCTCCCAGAACTGGTGAGGGGTCCTCAGAAGGCAGCACTACAACCGTCTCCACAGTGAGGAAAACCTCCTCAAACCAGACCAAGGGAATTTAGGCCTCCTTTCTGCCCTTTTTCATAGGGTGTAGTTACCACCTCAATGAACACACATTGGACCTGATTTTAAAATGTCCTCATTGTGACTGAGAATAATTTCCTGCAATAGTCTGGAAAAATCTAATTGAATTCAGTTTAATACTCTGAGACCTGTTGTATTAAGAATGCAATTGTTGATGTATTATTGTAGGACTGTATGTACTTTTTCTAGGAGTCCAACTCGTGTAAACCTTGGGGAAATGTTAGGAACTTCAAAAAACTGTTTAGGACAATATGTTCTCTGTATGTATATATAACTCCTCACTATATGTTCCATTCTATGCATCCGATGAAGTGGGTTTTAGCCCACGAAAGCTTATGCTCAAATAAATGTATTAGTCTCTAAGGTGCCACATGTACTCCTGTTCTTTTTGCAGATAACACGGCTGCTACTCTGAACTATATGAGAAATGGATTTCCTATGAAGTACATGGGAGACCTTTTTGAAATTATGACATTGTCTACTGATTACCTGTTTCTGGAAACGTCAAATCAAAGACTGCTGAATTGTATAAAGAAGGAACCATTCTTTTGCTGGCAATGAGTGCAGGGGTACATGTAAAAAACAACTCTGCTTTAATGAAGACGCTCTAAGCCAAAGAGAGAACTCTCCTGTCGGAGTAGTTAATCCATGTCATCTAGATAGCTTCTCCTGCCAACATAGCATTGTCTACATGGAGGGGGTGGGGGAAGGGTTAGGTTGGTATAACTACATCACTCAGGAGTGAGGGTTTTTCACACATCTGAGGCTATGGAGTTACACCAATATAGGTCTGTAGTGTAGACCAGATCTAACACTGTGAAGGCAAGGAACTGTTCAGCTAGGAGTTATCCCACTCAAAAGGAAGAGGGATGCATGCACCCCAGAGAGACACTAGTACCCCGCAGCTCCATTTGAGAAGCTCCAGTCCCTTATTTTTCTGCCTAAATGGAGGCGGAGCTCTTTGGAATATTTGTTCCTATGTTTAGTTAGCGGCTGAGTCACTAGTGAAATGTGTAGATTCAAGGCTCATACTCCCATGGCCCAGTACAATCACTGCCGAAGAGAAAAGACGGCACATTCTTGATCAGTCTATTTTGTGCTTACAAGCGCTACATTGTTTAAGTACAACCTTACAAGGTAAAGAGCAATGCAACCTGGGAAAATAACGGCAAAGTTGTTTAACATCTTTTAATACAATAGTTATGTCAAATTGTCTTAAGTGAAACCCGTTTCGGCGACAGCAAATCTCTACATTAAACTGTGTGCGAGTCTGAATGCCATCACAAAGAATTTGTCTAATTGGCATCACACATAATGTCTGCTGGAGCAAAGTAGCTCTGCTACTCCCATAATGATTTTGTTGCCATGGTTACAGCTATCAGCTCCCCGCCCCCTGCAGCAAGTTGACAAACTGCATTTGGACAAATTTGTAACCTGGAACATCTCACCTGGAAATGTATAGCTGTATTTTTGCATGAAAGAACAGCCCTAAGTTGTGGTGTTACCTAACCGATCTGCTCCAATAGAACTTGCAGAAGGCCCTGGGCCTCGGCCCTGGGATCCATTGTGCAGTGAAGGCTGCAGCCTATCTCCAGCCCTTGGTGCAGGAGAGTACCAGCAAAGGCACCAACCCTATGGATTTGTCAAGCTCCTTGACTGCAAGGATTCAGCCATTTTGCATGCGGCACAAGCAAAGGAGAAGTTTCTTATGCAAATCAGGAACTCTGTGTACACATGTAAGTCTGACAGATATGACAAAAATCTTCCAATATCCTGGAATTAAGTTAGACCGTATTGAATTGAGTATTTTAGGAGTAGTAGAAAAATGAAATTGTTTGGGTGTTATTGTGGAATTGTATGTAACTTCTCTAGGAGCCATGATGAGTGCAATCTCTGGGAGTATTAGGAACATCAAAGGGATAATGCATATGAAGTGGATTTCGTAGAAGATACTGGGGGTGTGGGGAATGCAAATGACCTTTTGAGCAGAAAACCATTGTTGGTCTGATTATCTATTCATTCTCTCTTCAAAGGCCCAAACTTGATAAACAAGTGACTTTCAGAGTCATTAGGGGGCCTACTTGCAGCTGAAGCTGCCATGAACTTATAATGGCATGAAAAACTCCTATGTGAGGTTTGAAAGACTAATCACCCACCGGAGCCTATGTTCGGCTCTGGGAAGTATATTAAAAATGGATGCAGGTTCTTTTATTGTTTGTAATATATTTTCTCTGTAATGCTTTTACTTACGAATATCCTGGGCTTACTTAGAAATAGCTGTGTGGGAGTGGGACTGGGTGTTTGCCCCCACACAAGCCCTGAGTGGGTTAATGTGGGCCAGAAAGGGCCAGTTAATGGCTGCACCTGGAGGGGGACTGTAGCTTGATAAAGACTAATGACAGAAGAAGTCCAGCTCGGGAAGGGGCTGGGATAGGATTATAAAGCTAGGACATGAGAACAGGAGAAGGCTGCAGGGAAGGGGTGTGGAGTCACTCTCCAGAGGGAAAGGGAGTAGATCAGGGACAAGGGGGAAGCCTGGGGGGAGAGTAAGTCCAAGGATCCTGCCCTGGACTAGGGAGCCTGACAATCGGCTGAGAGGGGTGAAGTAGCCGTGGGGAGCAGAGGAAGCTTTGGTGACGAACCCAGAGATGGACCAGGAGGCAGAGAAGTAATGCAAGGAGGTGACGAGGGAAACAGCAACAGGGACTGAGACTGAACAGATGTGGTTTGCTAATCATAGAGGCCCTAGGCTGGAACCATGAGTTCTGGGTTGGACCAGTTTCCCCTACCAGCCCCTGGGCGGTGGCACAGGACCTTGAGGTGAAACAGACCATGTGAGCTGGCCTCTGGGGGTGGGACTTTGATACCGCACAAGCGGGGACTGTATAGTGACCTGGGCTGAGTCAGAAAGAGGGAACCTTTTGAGTTGCAAAGAGAGAGATGGACCCACGGCATGAGCAGCTGATGTCAGCAGGAGCCATAGGGGACAAAAGCTAATTCCCAGCCCTAGCTCTAAGGAGATGCACCTGCGGTGAGTGGAGCCCTTCACAGGTAGATTAACTGTAGCAAATACATTGTGTACTATCTCTGAGGAGAAGACAAAACACCCTGCTTCTGCAACCTATCTTTTCCTGGGGATATGTCAGGATAGTTAGGGAACTATGAAGCCTGGAAATATCCCCATCAGAAAGCGAGAGATGCGTGTTTCCACCCATGAGAGGAAACAGCCGGGGAATCAGAAGAACTAGGTTGTTTGTGTCTGTATAGAGGCTACTTTGAATGGACTAGCTGACCTCTTGAGACCTCATCCAGCTGTACATTTCTATGAATCTATGATCTTCACTAGCAATTATGAGTTGCATGTTTTCACAACTGCCAAATTAATGGCTGACTTCAAGCTGCCTCTTAAATACAGGGCTACAGGCAAAGCGTCAGAGCCAGCTTTCATTCCCCATGGTTGGTTTCCTTCAGAAACCACACTCCATTGGCCCCACATGACCTGAGTCACGGATGGGGAATTGCGGAGCACGGGCTGGGAGCAGGAAGCAAGATACGTGCATTTAGCAAGTGCACCTTTGACCTGACAGCCTCGAGTCTGCTGCAGCTTGTTCATTCATCTGAAGCAGGAAAGGCTCCAGATTGTAAATGAAAGAGGAAGGGGAAATGAAAGAAATGGGGCTGTCAGACTGCTGAAGGCACTTTTAAGTGAAAACCCCTTTTTTCATCTCATTTCTTGCCTTCCTCTCCCCCCACCCTTTCCTTGCATAATAAGCAGCAAGACTAGCTCATTCATTTTATTTTGTGACTTTAGCATCCTTGTGACCAAGATGGAGTCTGCTCTGCAGGCTGCTCTGGTCAAGAGACAGCGCGCGCAGGAATGCAGCAGGAGAAATCCCTTCCCCCCCAGGGGCGCCTGTTCCAACCCCCCAGAGTGAACAGACACACCCATAGGAAAAGTACAATGGATATAAGAAAGGGAGATATTTATTTACAGAGGGATGAGAGGACAAAAACAACAAGGGGAAATACAGGGGAAGCAGTAGAACAGGCCTGCATCTAAGTCAAGGCCCCACGGGCCCAGTGGTAGCACAGTCTGAGCAATGTTTCTGCACGCAGAGTTCAGGAGGCCTGAGCAAAGTTCCAGTCCAGTGGTGAGTCTTGGGAGCTCCTGGTCGTCTTCAGCGCCAGTGAACTTTCCTCCAACAAACCCCTCCAGTGCCCTCTTCTGCCGCTCTCTGCAAAGCCCCCCTGAGCGACCCCCTCCCCACTTAACTAGCTACAGCCTCCCTCCTTGTTCCCAGTGCAGAGTGACCAGCCCCAGTACTCACAGCCCCACGCAGCTCTGGGCAGCCGTGATACTGGGTCCAGCTCCGGCCTGTCCTTCTTGGGCGATTCCCCCTGGCACAGGGCTCCTCCTGGCTCCTGTCCTGGGCTGTCTCCGATCGGCCCCGTCCTTCCCAGGCTCCAGGCAGGTTCTCTGCTGTTTCATTTTGTGAGGGCCTGTGGGCTGCAGCCCTTCTCCTCCTAGAGCTCCAGAGCCACATCCCTGAGTTTCCCTCCTTTCTCTCACTGCTCCCTCTCCCCCCCCCCCCAGGAAAAGGATGTAAAGGGGCCAGGCTCTCTAAACCCCAAAGGGGTTACAATTTATTCTATTACAATCACAGCCCCTCCTTTCCCATTCAGACTGTAAGCACAATGGGCCACATTGTATCTGCTTCCCCGGCCCAATTTGCATACCCTGTTTCTGCCCTCATATGGGAAGGTGTGGAGCTGGCTGGTTGCATAATGGGTGTGACACTACACCATTCTGTTGCTTCCTCCCTTGTGGCTGGGACCTTCAGATGGGATGGAATTGGGAGAGAGCAGGCTTGGAATGCAGGACAGAATTTATTTCCCTGAAGAATCTTTATGAATGGCAAAGATGTGCAAGCAGAGAAGGTCACGGTGAGACTTTCAGATCCCAGGTCATTTCCCAGGGCTGGCATTAGAAAAACAGCTCTTGATGCACAAATTTAGCACATTTGATGTGATGTACAAGGCCTAAATATTTATCCTGTGTTGCTCTTTTTGTTTCCTTGGTCTGTCTTGGTTAAAGTGTGCCTGCACACTGGCACGCAGTGATGTCTTTTACCCACAAGGGGCACTATTCTTGTGCCACAAAACCTGAGTGATGGGTGGTGCATAGATCTGCTTTACTAGGAGAAGATCAGGAATCAGATTGTGACTTGCTGTCTAATTTCTTGTTCCCGCCTTGTTTTTGGTGGAGCCGTAACATGCACCAGCCCTTTATGTGGTGCAGATTATTTTCCTGCCATGAGCGGCAGGCAGCCTAGCCACTGTTGTAACTTGGCCTAGAACCCACAACAGTATTTATGGCAGTGAGAGTTGGCAGGAAGTGGCTTTCTGGACATGCAAAAAAAATGTGATTTTGCAAAAAAAATTCCCATCCTGATTCAGGACAAAAAGTCAAAATCTCAAATATTTATGAACAAAAAAATCTTTTAAAAAGTTCATGTCCATCAAAATGTTTTGTTTTCATAATTCAAAACTTAAGCATATGCTTACGTGCTTTTCAGAATCAGAGCTAAAGTGACTGGCCCAAGGTCATGCAGGTAGGTTGTAACAGAACCGGGAATTGAACAGGTCCTGAGCCCTAAACTACAGCTGGTCAGAAAATGAGGGAGAGTGTCTGCAGAAAAAAAAGAATGAAAAAATAATTGATTTTCATCAACATTTTCCAAGGAAAACTTTTGACTTTTCAAAACAAAAAGATTTTTTTCAGCCAAAACCTGAGAGAAATTATTTGTACATGCTGCTATGGCGCCTCACAGGAGCTGTAGTTTGGATGCCTCATGCCCCCATTCCCCCAGGCTGGGCTCTGTGGTCAGACTACATCTCCCATGATGCACCATCATCTCCTCTCTTTCTGATATGCTGTGGTGAACCATGAGAGTCACTTGGTCATGGTGCATCATGGGTTACGTAGTTGCTTCGGGAACCAAGCCCACTGAGGAGAATGTGAGCATCTTCTTCCTCAATGCTTAGCCATACAATTGGCCACAGCACTCGTTCACCATTTTGTTCGTTACTGCGCAGCTGTAAAAGGGCTTGACGTCCCGGGAGTACAACCTCAGAACAGACTTTATGAACCCATGTAATAGCAGGTCTGCCTCTGGGCTGCCTCCACCCCTCAGTTGGTGGAATTTTATTCTGGATGTTACAAGCCATCCAGAGAATGGCGTTTGCTGGAACATCTTGTGGCATTCCTACGACATGTCCGAAAAGCGTAAGGCAATGTCTGTGGACAATGGCTCAGTCTGTAGACCAGAACAGCCATAAACATCTGCATTACAGAGAAAGTCATTCCACTTTCTGCCCAATATATGACATTGGCATTTTGTGTGGGAAGCCTCCGACGTTGCCAGTCTGAGCGGCATAGTGTCCATGTTTCGCAGCCATACAACAGTACAGGGAGGATACAGCTCAAATAGATCCTGAACTTGGTTTTCGTGCTGAGATTATGTTGGTTCCATATTTGCTGTAAACGACCGATGGAAGATGCTACAATGCCAGTCCGATGGAGAACCTCCATGTGGGAGCTGGAGGAACTGGTGAATACAGAACCCAAATAGCAAAAGCTGGAAATTGCTTCAACTTTTCATTTTTCAAAGAGATTGGAGTCACGGTGAACCTGGTACTAGATTTTGCAGGTTTGTCTTGCCGACTTGTCCTGCATTTGCTGGAGTGCCTTTGGAAACCTGTTGGGCTCTGTATTAGAAGAACAACGTCATCAGCGTAAACAAATTCTGAGAGTGAGAGATCACCAATCTTAGTCCTGGTCTACACTTGGAGTTTATGTCGAATTTAGCAGCATTAATTCGACGTAACCGTGCACCCGTCCACACCACGAAGCTATTTAATTCGACATAGAGGGCTCTTTAGTTCGAATTCTGTACTCCTCCCCGACGAGGGGAGTAGCGCTAAATTCGACATGGCTATGTCGAATTAGGCTATGTGTGGATGGAAATCGACCTTAGTAGCTCCGGGAGCTATCCCACAGTGCACCACTCTGTTGACGCTCTGGACAGCAGTCCGAGCTTGGATGTTCTGACCAGCCACACAGGAAAAGCCCCGGGAAAATTTGAATTACTTTTCCTGTCTGGCCAGTTTGAATCTCATTTCCTGTTTGGACATCGGGGCGAGCTCAGCAGCACTGGCAGCGATGCAGAGCTCTCCAGCAGAGGAGTCCAGGCAAACTCAGAATAAAAAGAGGGCCCCAGCATGGACTGACCAGGAAGTCTTGGATCTGATCGCTGTGTGGGGCGATGAGTCTGTGCTTTCGGAGCTGCGCTCCAAAAACGGAATGCAAAGACCTACGAGAAGGTCTCCAAAGCCATGAGAGACAGAAGATACAGCCGGGATGCAATGCAGTGCCGCGTGAAAATCAAGGACCTGAGACAAAGCTACCAAAAAATCAAAGCGGCCAACGGACGCTCCGGAGCCAAGCCCCAGACATGCCGCTTCTACGAGGCACTGCATGCCATTCTTGGTGGGTCTGCCACAACTGCCCCACCAGTGACCATGGACTCCGATGATGGGATGGTGTCGACGGCCAGTTCCTCGGCGATGTTTGTGGATGGGGAAGATGAGGAAGGAGATGAGGAGGAGGAGGCAGTCGACATCGCTTACAACGCTGGTTTCCCCGATAGCCAGGATCTCTTCATCACCCTCACGGAGATCCCCTACCAACCCTCCCCAGCAATTACCCCGGACCCTGAATCAGGGGAAGGATCAGTCGGTAAGTGCTTTAAACATGTAAACTTTTCTTATTAATGTAACAGGAATCTGAACTATGTGAAAAGGAGGTCTATATCTATATGGGGATAGAACAGAAATCCTCCTGGGAGATTTCCACAAAGCTCTCCTGGAGGTCATCGAAAAGCCTCCGCATGAGGTTCCTGGGGAGAGCTGCCTTATTGGGTGCTCTGTGGTAGCACACTTTTCCGTGCCAGGCTAGCCTCAGGTAGTCTGGGAGCATTGCCTCCAGGAGCATGGCAGCATAGGCCCCTGGTTTGTGCTGGCTTTCACACAGCATGCGCTCTCTATCTCCCTCAGTGACCCTCCTCAGGGTGATCTCGCTCGGCGACTCCTGCATCTAATTAGGGGAATTAGTGTAATGTTAGGCCTGGTCCAAAGGATTTTTAAAAAATCTCCAGACAGATGCCATAGCAGAGACTCAACACGCTGCTGCGTGACAAGCATAACGGAAAGCAAAAGAATCAAATGGACGCTCATGGAGGGAGGGGGGACTGAGGACACAACCTTTCCCACACTTCCTGCAGTCTCCGAAAAGCATTTACATTCTTGGCTGAGCTCCCAATACCTGTAGGGTCAAACACATTGTCCGCGGTGGTTCAGAGCATAGCTCGTCAATGTACCCCCACCCCCAGAAGGAAAAGGGGAAAAAATCGTCTCTTGACTCTTTTAAATGTCACCCTATGTGTAGTGAATGCTGCTGGTAGACGCGATGCTGCGGCACTGTACTGTAGCATCCTCGCCCCCCCTCCTTGGTGGCTGATGGTGCAATATGGCTGATATGTCATCATCAACAGCCTTGTGGCAGATGGTGTAGTGCTGTAGGACTGCTATCCGTCCTCGTCATCAGCCCATAAGAAGACGGCCTGGTAACCGTCTTCATCATAGCAACAAGGGGCTGAGCTCAATCAGCCCCCGCCCTTCATGTGTAAAGAAAAGATTCTGTTCTGCCTGGACTGTCATAGCAGCAGGATGATGTTTTCCTCTCCCCCACACTGCTTAATGTCCTGTCTGGACTATCATAGCAGCTGGAGGCTGCCTTCCCCTCATTTCATTTCACTAAAAAGTCACTGTTTCTTATTCCTGCATTCTTTATTACTTCAGCACACAAATGGGGGGACACTGCAACGGTAGCCCAGGAAGGCTGGGGGAGGAGGGAAGCAACAGGTGGGGTTGTTGCAGGAGCACCCCCTGTGAATGGCATGCAGCTCATCATTCCTGCATGATCTGACACGGAGCGGCTGTGCTCTCTAGTTCTCTGATACACTGGATCTCTAGTACACTTGCCCCATATTCTAGGCAGGACTGATTCTATTTTTAGATACCATAAAGGAGGGATTGACTCAGGGAGTCATTCCCAGTTTTGTCTTTTGCACCCCCAGCTGATCTCAGCCAGATGCACCTATGAGAGCAGCAGAAGGTATAGTGCAGTAGGACTGGTAACCATCATCTCATTGCCAATTTACAATGGCATGGTAGATGGTACAGAATGGTTGATAACAATCTCTGCTGTCATGCAAAAGCAAATGAATGCTACTGTGTAGCGCTGCTGAATCGCCTCTGTCCGCGGCATCTAGTACACATACGGTGACAGTGACAAAAGGCAAAACAGGCTCCATGGTTGCCACGCTATGGCATCTGCCAGGGCAATCCAGGAAAAAAAGGGCACGAAATGATTGTCTGCCTGTAGCAGGGTGGACCCTGCTCCTGCCCTGAGGGGTTTAAAAGCGGCCTGGCAGGGCTTGAGAGCTGCGGCTATAAAAGCTGGGCTGATTGGGGAAGTGGCTGCAGCTGGGCCACACCCCAATCAGGCCACAGCTGGCCCCTATAAAAGGCTGGAGGCCAGAAGCCCAGACAGTCTTCCTCTGCCTGAAGAGGAAGAAGGGCCTGGCTGCAGGGGCTATAGGCAAGGTACCTAGGGTGAAGCAGGGCTGGGAAAAGGCTGAGGAGCTGGGGAGCTCCAGCCTAGAAAGCCCCAGACTGCGGCCTAGCGAAGGGCCAACTGGTACTGGGGGTTGCAGAGGGCAGCCCAGGGGTAGGCCAAGGCAGCAGGTCCAAACCCCTTTGCCTGTGATGAGTAGGCTGATACTGCAGTCTGCCCCAGGATGTGGGGCTAGACAATGACTGGCAGTAGCCATATACTGAGGCAAGGTGGGGCTGCAGGGTGAGGGTTCCCCGAGGGGGGAGACCCTGAAAGAAAGGGGTTACTGCTAGGGGGCAGCACCCCATATAAAAGGGCACCGGGTCCAAGGCGGGACACGGGGGCCTGAAGACAGGTGGATCACCAGCCTGCAGAGGGCGCTCCAGAGCTGGACAGAGCTAATTCCCGGAGTCACCAGCAGGAGGTGCCGCAGGGGTGAGTCCGGCCTGTCTACACTGCCCACCGGTGGAAGGAATGACTGACGACATTTACCCAGAACCACCCGTGACAATGATTTTGCCCCATCAG
The DNA here is from genome assembly GCF_016161935.1 of Mauremys reevesii. Classification (NCBI taxonomy): domain Eukaryota; kingdom Metazoa; phylum Chordata; order Testudines; family Geoemydidae; genus Mauremys; species Mauremys reevesii. The sequence goes on from NC_052627.1 coordinate 7,623,476, forward strand.
GCACTAGGAGCTCAACCCAGAATTCCAAGGGTCGGGGAGGACTGCGAGGCTGTGGAGGAGGGGCAGAGTTTATGCTTTCCGGATTGCCTGCAGCAGGAGTGCGCATGAGATAGGTGCTGTGCATGGTCTTGTTCACAGACACAGACTAGACAGTGTTCATTGTTCGCAAAAATGTACCTTTGCAAGGAATTCACTCCCTTTTTCTCATCACACAGCTGCGAGTGTCTCCCAACCTGCCCCAGCATCCCCCTCACAGAGGCTGGCAAAGATTAGGCGGCGAAAGAAAAAGACACGGGACGAGATATTTGCTGAACTTATGGGCTGCTCCCGAGCCGAGGCGGCCCAGCAGAGCCAGTGGAGGGAGAACCTCTCTCAGTACCAGCGCTCACACAGCGAACGGGAGGAGAGGTGGCATGAGGAAGACAAGCAGGCAACTCAAACGCTGCTTGGACTAATGAGGGAGCAAACGGACACGCTCCGGCACCTTGTGGATGTTCTGCAGGACCGCAGGCAGGAGGACAGAGCCCCCCTGCAGTGTATCTGCAACTGCCCTCCCCCGCCACAAAGTCCCATACCCCCCTCACCCAAAATAACAAGAAGGAGGGGCACCAGGGGCCGTGAAAACTGTCACTCCACCCCAGCAGAGTGCTCAATTACGCAAAAGCTCTCATTCCCTAAATTTTGAGAAGTCCTTCCCTTCCTGACTCACCCAAGCCCCAAGCCCAGTTTCATCCCCTAACTGTCTAGTTGATTATTAAAAATACTTTGCTGTTAATTACTGTTTCCGTCATGTTATTGTACAGAAGACTGTGTTTGAAGGGCGGGGTGTGCGGAAGGAGGTTTGTAATTGCATAGGACAGTCACTTTTACCAGGGTACAGACACAGGGGCAGGATCGGCAGCAGGTAACACACACAGTGCAGTCAGTAGGCACCCTGGTCAGTATGGGAGGTGGTTTCCATGTTCTGTGTGGGTGTGGGGTATGTGACTTTGTGGCGGGGGAGGGCGGTTACAGATCTTATGCAGCGGTCCTTGTCCTGGACCACAGAGCCACACAGCAGGGGAATCTGTAACCGTCCTCCCCCGCCACAAGGTCACATAGCCCCGCACACAGAGTCCCAAAAAGGAGGGATGGCAGGCTCCGTTGAAACAACCAGTCCGGCACTGCGGACCGCTCTAGGAGCAGGAGCCTGTCATTTCTCCAGTTTAGAAGCGGTCTTTACATCACTACACACCCTACCCAGCACAGTCTGCGTCCCAGTTTCAACCCTTTAACGCAAAGTCATTAATAAAGAAAACGTAGTTAAGTAACAATGAAACATGGATTTTATTTTTACACGTATGTTGGAAGGGGGGAAACGGGGTGAACGGGGTATGTAACTGCAGAGGATAGTCAACAGTAACTGGGTAAAGAAACGGGCAGGTTCAGCTTCTCTGTAAAGAAACTGAATAGTCACAGGTCACGCTGCTCGCTGAGGAAGCTAGCTTTCAAAGCCTCCCGGATGCACAGCGCTTCCCGCTGGGCTCTTCTAATCGCACGGCTGTCTAGCTGAGCGTAATCAGCAGCCAGGCGATTTGCCTCAACCTCCCATCCCGCCATAAAGGTCTCCCCCTTGCTCTCACAGAGATTGTGGAGCACACAGCAAGCTGCAATAACAATGGGGATATTGGTTTCGCTGAGATCCGAGTGACTCAGTAAGCTCCTCCATCTCCCCTTGAGACGTCCGAAAGCACACTCCACCACCATTCTGCACTTGGTCAGCCGGTAGTTGAAGAGTTCCTTGTCACTGTCCAAGGTGCCTGTATAGGGCTTTGTGAGCCAGGGCATTAGCGGGTAGGCTGGGTCCCCGAGGATCAGTATAGGCATCTGTACATCCCCAACAGTTATTTTGTGGTCCGGGAAGAAACTACCTTCCTGCAGGCTTCTAAACAGACCAGAGTTCCTAAAAACACGCGCGTCATGAACCTTGCCCGGCCATCCAACGTTGATGTTGGTAAAACGTCCCCTATGGTCCACCAGTGCTTGCAGCACCATTGAAAAGTAGCCCTTTCTGTTCATATACTGGCTGGCCTGGTGGGCCGGTCCCAGGATAGGGATGTGAGTTCCATCTATAGCCCCACCGCAGTTTGGGAATCCCATCGCGGCGAAGCCATCTATGATGACCTGGATGTTTCCCAGGGTCACTACCTTTGAGAGCAGTAGCTCAACGATTGCGTGGGCTACTTGCATCACAGCAACCCCCCCCCCCCCGGTAGATTTGTCCACGCCAAAGTGGTTCGCTACTGACCGGTAGCTGTCTGGCGTTGCAAGTTTCCAGAGGGCTATGGCCACTCGCTTCTGCACACTCAGGGCTGCTCGTATCCGGGTGTCCTTGCGCTTCAGGGCAGGGGACAAGTCACAGTTCAAGGAAATTGCCCTTATGCATGCGGAAGTTTCGCGGCCACTGTGATTCATCCCAGACCTGCAGCACTATGCGGTCCCACCAGTCAGTGCTTGTTTCCCGGGCCCAGAATCGCCGTTCCGCAGCATGAACATGACCTATTGCCACCATGATCTCCACTGCGCGGGATCCCGTGCTCTGTGAGAGGTCTGTGCCACTCTCAGACTTCATGTCCTCACCGTGCTGCCGGAGCCTCCTTGCCCGATTTCTCAGCAGCTGACTGTGGAAGAGGTAGAAGATACGGTGCGAGGAGTTGACAACAGCCATAACTGCAGCAATGATCGCAGCGGGCTCCATGCTCGCAGTGCTGTGACGTCCGCGCTGTCACTCACCAGAAAAGTGCGCGAACTGATTGCCCGCCGGCGGGAGTGAGGGTTGAATGACAACAGTTACCCAAGCCCACTCTCGACACATTTTTCCCCCCAGCAGGCATTGGGGGCTCTACCCAGAATTCCAATGGGCAGCGTGGACTGCAGGAACTGTGGGATAACTGCCCAGAGCGCACCGCTTCCAATGTCGACGCTTGCCCCATAAGTGTGGACTCACAAAGTCGAATTAGTGTCCTTAGTGTGGATACACAAATTCGACTTTGTAAGGTCGATTCCAGAAATTCGACTTAAGTTGAATCGAACTACTCTTGTAGTGTAGACATACCCTTAATGCCTACGAACCTGACACAATGCTGCATTATGAAATTCATTGCCCAACAAAAGAGTGCAGGGGCCTTGATGCAGCCCTGCCTGACACCAGATCCTGATTTAAAAGGTGCTGATGTCTGATTCCCCAGACGTACCTGGGCAGTGGTTCCATTATGCAGCTCTCTAAACAAGTCCAGAAGAGTGGTAGGGAGTATGACACACAAATTAAAACTTCTTTAAAATACCATTGCATCATTTCATTGTCAAAACACTTTGGTTTTGTGGTGTTTTTCTTACATAGTCCATTTTTTCCCCAGAAAGCTAACACTTTTTGTAAATAACAATTATTTTTTTAAAAACACAATTTTCCACAGAAAAACAGTTTTGCTGGAAAATTTTCAACGAGTCTAACCCTAAATTAATTAAAAGGCAGGATGATGTTTTAGCTAATATTTTCTTCCTTCACCTAAGATCTCAATATTTTTAAAAGCACTCATTAATGTAATGTTTAAAGTGTGGTGAGATTATATAACTTGGCCAAATTTACACAAGGAGATGGTTGCACAGACCAACAATGATGTATCAATGATGTATCCTGAGCCTTATCCACAAGACCATGCTTTCCTCATTTTTTTTAAGCTCATGAATGCCTGTAACTAACAAGTGGAAATGCATGTAGTAAAATATACTAATATATATCTACTAATATATGTGTTGCTTGGGAGTGGAGCTGTTGGATTTCAAAGTAATTTAAAATGCTTTAAGAATTGTTCTGCCCCGTGTCAGCTCATGAAAGCACAGGCAGGCACAGCTTGCTCATATTTGAAATAATTTCCTGTTTTTGCACCTTTTTTGCTACTCTGTTTGAGCCAACAACAAAATTGGAATCTGAACACAACCAAACGAGAAAATGTTTTGCTGAAATATTGAAAACTTGGATTTGCAAATGCCATAGCAATGGCTTATAGGAGCTGTTGTTTGTGCCTTGTGCCTCTCTTTCCTTAAGAGCCAGACTACATCTCCCATGATGCACTGGGACTCCTATGATGCACTACAGCAGCTCAGCAAGAGAGTATACTGTTGAATCACGGGCAATGCACTTTTTTTCTGTTTTTGCCCCACATTTTTCAGTTTTTGATATTGCACCAAAAAGACCAAATTTTCTGTAGAAAATTAGTGAAAGCTAATTTTCAATTTTTTCTTTTTTCCCATGGAAAGCTTAAACAAACAAAAAAAACCCCTTCATTTCCTGACTAGTTGTACCTGAGACCTTCCATAGTAAATGCATGAGCCTCTGCTGCTTGACTTAAAGGATTAAGGCTTCCAACTGCCACCTTTAGCAGGTTCACTAATAATGAGCTGATAGGAGTAGCAGAAAGACCCACTGTCTCTATTTGTGCTTTACAGAGGTATAGTATGCCTGGGTCAAAAAAAGGGCTTGGCCCAAGACTTGAAACATGAGCTTATTGACTTGTATCTGAAGTGATTAAAATGATCAGACCTGATAGGAGGCTTTCTAGTTCCCGTTTTCGGCAAATTATGGGCGATTTTGATGACGGACAGAGTCAATCAGTTTTAATAATTCCCTATTTCTGGCATACAAATGAGTCACAAACCAAAGTATCACAAATACTGAGTTAAACCTTATACTTGTAAAGTACAGGAGTGATGTTGCATTTTTACATCTTAAGTTATAACCAAGCTGCAGGAAATGCAAGCGCCATGCTGAGTAAATTATAGAATACTTTATTTGGCTTGATGATGCCCAGCGAGCTAGAGTAAATATGTCCTTAAAGTATTAGTAATTCATGTAATATGTTAATTACTCAGTGTGTAGTCATTACATTTCCAGTCGCACTCATTACTCTAACAGCACAGTGGTGTTTCGGCAGAATTATTTGACTCGTAATTATAAGGCTAGCATTCTGTAAGTTTATAAAGGCAGATTTTTCTCTGATTTGCATTGATTTTGTTTTATTTGCCATTTTGCTGCGTGGAGTCTTTATTCCAAAGAGTCAACAATTATCAATTAGTTCAATCAAGAGCCAAACTAATAACATGGCTTAATTTGCTAAAAAAATAAATAAAGAAACTCAAAACCTTACAAAATCTAATAAAAAATAAGCAATTAAAGTATTCAGAGTCACTGGAGCTCCTCTTTGATATAATTTTACTCCAAATGGAAAAAGTACTGCACAGTTAGAGAAAAATGACTCCTTAGGAAGCTCAGTGTTGATTTTTGGCATTCATTGAGGTTGTGTCTACAGTAAAAATCTACAACTGCAGCTGTGCCGCTGAAATGTAGACACTAAGGTGATGGAAGGTGTTCTTCCATTGCTGTACTGAATCCACTTTTCCGAGAGATGGTAGCTAGACCGATGGAAGAATTCTTCCACTGACCTAGCACCATCTATGCTGGAGCTTAGGTTGTTTTCCAGTATCAGTTAGGGATGTGAAAAATTAATGTAGAAATGTAGCTGGGTCAACCTAACTTTCTTGCATAGACCAGCCCTTTCCTATGTGACCTTGGGCAAGCCATTTCAATCAGCTGGGGCTTCAATTTTCCAGCTATATAATGGGGATGGATTGCTCAGTGGTTTGAGCCTTAGCCTGCTAAACCCAGGGTTGTGAATTCAATCCTTAAAGGGGCCATTTAGGGATTCAGTAGTATCAGTGTCATGATCCAAAAATCATGAGTTTGCTCTTCACATGGGGTAGCAGTTGCTTTTGTGAGGGAGGGATAGCTCAGTGGTTTGAGCATTGGCCTGCTAAACCCAGGGTTGTGAGCTCAATCCTTAAAGGGGCCATTTAGGGAACTGGGGTAAAAATCTGTCTGGGGATCAGTCCTGCTTTGAGCAGGGGGTTGGACTAGATGACCTCCTGAGGTCCCTTCTAACCCTGGTATTCTATGAAATCTTCTCCATCACTATATAAAACACTAATACTTATACTTTATGCATACATGGCTGATTTAAGCTTACAAGATGTATGGAGACCAGTGATCCTACCACCAGAGACTATACTCCCTTTCCTCCCCATCCCAAGCCAACATTTTCAAAATTGGACACTTTCTCAGTGTCACAAAACTTGATCAAGTCTGTCTTTGATTGTGGCATTGAAACTATTGTTATATCTGACCATGATCATATGCATGTCTTTAGGCTCCCAGGCTATGCACTCCCAACCAAAATATGGAGATTAAGTACCTCTCTGCTGTTTGATACATCATTTGGTAACTCCATCCAACAGGAATTAGAATCCTTCCGCTTCCGTACACCCCAAAAAAATGCCCCCGTCGCTTCTTCAGCTGTCACACTTTGGAAAGCCTTACAGCCTTCATCAGAGGCCGTATTATCTCTTATGCAACCTTTAAAAAGAAAAGTATTTAGAAAGAACATCGAATTGATACCCCGGTGAAAGAAATTAAGGCCTTGGATATAGATTATGATTCTGCCTCCTCCTCAGAGAAATTCAAAGCCCTGGTCAACCTACGACATGAAATCAACATACTTCAATGCCAAAAGTCTGAGTGCTTTATTCTGTTTGAAGCACAGCTACTGGGTATCTTGTAAAAGAGCTGGCACGCTGTTGGCATATAAACCTAAGCAAAAAGCGAAGAGAAATATGATTGCTGCTATTTGCGATAGCAGCAATAAATTATATACAGCGCAATCAGATATAATAAACAATTTCATCAGTTGTATTCAAAATTAGCTGATGAGGTAATCAGTATGATGCCCTAACTGAGTTTTTAGTGGCTTGTCTCTGCCACGGATCTCTGACTCTCAGAAGGACCTCTTAGCTGCCCCTGTAGAAATCACAGAACTGACTCCGGCTATAAAAGAAATGAAGGTCAGAAACACTCCTGGGGTAGAGAGTTTCCCTATTGAATTTTCTGAAAAGTTCTCTGAAACTTTGACACGTAGATTATTGAATATGTTCAATGAGGCCAAGAATGAGCAAACTTGCCCACCTACTTTAAGAGAAGCTGTAATTTCAGTTATCCTTAAACCTGTGAAAAACCTTGCACTAGGCAGTAAGTACAGGCCAATTTCTTTGATCAATTGTGATAAGATTTTAGCTAAATATCTTACTATGAGAGTGGACAAAAAATTTTCACGTTATACACATGTGGGGCTTCCTTTGTAATAGACGTGGCTTGGATAATTTGTGTCAACTGATTGATATTATTGCTGTTTTGAGAGCTTCTAAAGAACCCTTAACTGTCACCTCTTTAGATGCCTTCGATGACATAGCCTGGGACGATTTTTTTTCATGTGTTAGCAAAATTTGGATTTGATAAACAATGTATTGCTTAAATTAAGCTCTTGTACTCTAACCTGACTTCCAGGGCAGGGATGCGTCTTCTCTTCTGTTTGATTTAGCTCTAGAACCTTTAGTCATTGGCCCACCATGATTATGTTGATTTGCTCAGGTGGCAACCAGAGCTCAAAATTATGCTGTATGCAGATGATGCTCTTGTATTAGTATCTAAGCCTGAGATCACCATTCCTAACCTTCTAACCACTATCAGTAAGTGTAGTCTCCTCTCAGGATATAAATTAATTGGGGTAAATCAGAAATTCTAGGCATTAACAAATATGCCAACAAAAGTCTCTTCTCAGTTTGGGACTTTCAATGACAATGCTATTACGTGAAATATTTAGTAATACTGATTCCCAATAATATTCAGGACATTCCTCAGATAAATGTAGAACCAATTGTTGCCCAACTGTCTAGCAATTTGGAGAGATGGAGTTTGTTAACCCTCAGCTTATGGGGTAAAATTAATATATTGAAAATGAATGTCTTTCCCAGACTTTTCCTGAGCGTTCTCCCTATTTCTAGTCCTCAAACTTATTTTAGAAATTCAATAATATTTTCAGAACGTTCCTTTAGGGTGCAGGTAAGAAACCTAGACTGCTCCTGAACAAATTACAGCTCTCCCTAGCTCTAGGAGGATTTCATTTTCACAACTTGGAAAATTAGCAGATCTCTCTTTTGTTAAACCAGGCATCTTTGTGGCTGTTAGATCTGATCGCACAGACCTCCCCCATCTTGGATTCAGATTGAATGAGAACTCTTCCCCTTTCAGGCATTGTAGAATCAAATATTATAGGGTTAATGGCTCCAGAACTCCCACTATAATGGCTGTGAGGAAAGCTTGGTCAAACTTGGCTAGAAAGTAATGCTGCCATATGTTCTCCCATGTAGAGGTGGTCCTGTGGAGCAATCCTTTCCTTAAAATCTGGGACAAACTTTGATGTACAGAGAGTGGATGTAGAGACGACAGCTAATTGACAACGATAAACCATTTATAGCTCTTCAGGAAGAATTTGGATTGCCCTGCTCTGGAGCATAGACATATCTACGGTTAAAGCATTTACTTACAAATCTATTTGGACCAGAGGCACTGGAAGCTCCAGAACCTCCCGAACTTTTATTATTTTGGAGGAAACAGCCTGAATTTACTCAGCCAGCAGTAGCGTTTTACAATTTTCTGGCCCAAATCTCTGCCAAAGATTGATAATGTGAGAGTTGCTTGGAATGGAGACTAGGATCTCTGAGCCAATGGAATAAAATCATATTGAATGTGAAAAAAGCATCTACAGACCTGAGAATACGGTTTATTCATGAAAAGACACTTTTTCTGAATATATTGTTTCCCACAGTGGTAATCGGCTTCATAAATGCTGACTGCTGTCGAAAAGGTAATTCTCTGGGTGCTACACTAGCTCATGTGTTTGGGGAGGTGCCGCTGAATCAGCAATTTCTGATATGAGGTGGGTCAAAAGTGGATGCTCTGCTCTCCCGCCCCCACCACCTTAAATTTCATTCTTGACTATATTCCTGAGACCTGGAGGTTACCTGGTAACAAGGCAGCTTGGTTCCAACGTGTAGCTTTGGTAGCTAAAAAATAAATCCTGCAAAAATGGAAAAGTCGATGTCCTGGCTCATTGCGATGGCTGAGCTCGCATGTAACAAATAACTGGCATTCCTCAGAAAGGGAATAACCAACAAATTCAAAGCAATTTGGGCTGACCTTTTAGAGGACTCTGATTAATGTAGACCCTGAAGATAGATGTATTGCTTGCTCAACCCTCCTTTTATCCTATCACTTCTTACTCCCTGCGGGCCTCCCCCCCCCAACCGTTCCTCACAACTTCTTGTCAGCTGCTGCAAACGGACCATTTTCATTACCACTACAAAAAGGTTTTTTTCTCTTCTGCTGATAATAGCTCACCTTAACTGATCACTCTTCTTAGAGTGTTTATGGTGACACCCATTGTTTCATGTTCTCTATGTGTGTGTATATATATATATAATCTTCCTACTATATTTTCCACTGCATGCATACGATGAAGTGGGCTGTAGCCCATGAAAGCTTATGATCAAATAAATATGTTAGTCTTTAAGGTGCCACAAGTACTCCTGTTCTTTTTCCGGATACAGACTAACAGGGCTGCTACTCTGAAACACGTCTTACTTTGTGTATCACGATGAAGCTGGGGTTTGGGTATATTTCTTGTATTTGGAAAAAATGATAAAAAAGTTATAAACTTTTTAAAAAGTGAGGCTGTTAATACTTTCTTTGTCTTTTCTAGAGTGTAAATATTTGGGGGCAGGGACCATCTCTGCCTATACACAGAAGCGCTCTTGTGCTCAGCTGTGTATATTGCTGTACTATAATAAGAAGAAAAAAAATCTCTATGTTTCTATATGAGCATAGTTTGATATTTCGCCTCTCTGCCATAGTCTGGGCTAACATCACTCCATGACACCTAAGGCTTTTCCTGAGACAGTGCTAAATGGAGGCTGTATTATAAAATTGTGCCTTGTGGGGTAAAATATGGCTTGCCTGTTCCTGCCCTCTTGAGGACCACGGATGCCATTCTTTGGACTGTTACAAATTGTACATCCACAAATGGGGCATGTACTTGGTACTTCTAGAATCACAGGGCACTATAAGCTCTCAGAAAGATTGCGGGGCATTAAGGCAGGATTTGACCCACGTGCTTGATGAAGGGTATGAACAAAATTCAGAATGAATGAAAGTGTAGTACTGAGCTAATTAAGTCTCATGGAGAAATTGGCTGAAAAAGGATGGATTTTCTAATGGCGCCTGGATGTGTTTATTATTTGTTATGATGTATGTTTCCTAGAAGGCACCATTTTGCTGTGCTCTGGCTGAGTAGTTCATCCACATAGTGAGAGCCCTGAAGAGATCACGAGCTAAATAGTGAGGGAAACGTAAGTAGTATTGTGCCCATTTTAAAGACAAGGAGCTGACACCCAGGAAGAGTCAATGAGTTTCCCAAACTATCCAGGGCGTCTGTGGCAAAGCCATGAATTGAACTTAGGTATTTTGAGCTCCAGAACCCTGAGCCCACCTTACATGTGATGGGGTTAAAAGAGAGTAATACAGAAATATCAACAGTCTTTATCCTTTTAAAATGTCTTAAAGCTAAGCCTGTTTTCTGCTTATGTAGCAAAACTAGTCAATAAATGCTGACAATTAATTGTGTGTGTAGAATGGAGAATTTAAAGAAACAAGCCAAAAATATTGCCTTCTCCAGTGTAATCTGAATCGAAAATAGTGTCGAGGCAATTAAAGGAGAATAAAGTGCTAATGGAAAAATAATTGCATATGTGCTTCCCAGTTATACACTGTCCCTGCTGGGCGCCGGGCAGAAACCTCTATTTTCACAAAGCATATTTGGTTTGATCCTACCTAGCGTTTAGGCTGTTTGGCAATGCATGAGAGCCAGCGGGAGCTGTGTGCGCAGCGCTGTGCCACTGTCATTGGCAAGTGTGTCTCCTGAACAAACCAAACAAAGTCAAATTTAAATACGCTAAAAAGTATTAAACCAAGAGGCATTTGACTCTGGTTTATTGATGTAGTCCCCAGCCACACTGCAGTGCCTGTCTATAGTTGCAGCAGAGTCTTGCACGTGCTTTGAATTTGGGAAGAACCGCTCTGTTTGACATCTGCATTCTCGTACTCTCATGGCACGCTAGGAAGTCTCCGGGGAACAACTTAGGGAATGAGGCCATCGAGGTGTTTGGGTGCATACATGTAAGGCAAAGCTCCCATTCATGACAGTGGGATTGGAGTTAAGATAGCACAGGATAACTCTGGGTCTCTCTTCACTGCAATTAAACCCCATGGCTCAATTGACTTGGGCTTGTGGGGTTTGGGCGGCTGGGCTAAAATTAGCAGTGTAGATATTTGAGCTCGAGCTGGTGCCCAGGCTTTGAGACCCACCCTCCTCGTGGGGGTTCAGCTCCATCCCGGGCCCAGGCATGTATGCTGCAATTTTTAAGCCCCACAGCCTGACCCCCCACAAGCCAGGGCCAGCTACGGGTCTTTCATGGCAGCATAGCAGTACCCTCTGAAAACCTTTAGGGGGGCAGGAATTGTCCTTTTTTGTAAAGCCCAGCGGGCTGGTCAATGACTGGGGGCTCCTGGAGGCTCCAATAATACAAAGGATAGATCATAATTACGAGTGCCACCAGTAGCTCATAATAAGCAATTCCTAGAGAGGCACTGGAGTGTTTCCCCTCGAAAATAAAAGCTGCCACACCATTTGCTCAAATGGTTGGTGCATGCTAGAAAATGAAGCCTGGGTGCGAGACAGGTGTGGGTAGTCTCAGTTCTTATCAGTATTACAGAAGCACCTGAGATAAAGGACTCATGCTCTAGTGCTATGCACATATATACTAAGAGATGGTCCCATCTCCACAGAGGGCATAACCTAAATAGACACCACAGACTTTGGGTCTGTGGGGAAACAGCAGTACAAAGATGTGAAGTTATTTGGCCAAGGACTCACATCAGGTCAGAGGCAGAGCCAGGAACGGCACGCCAACTCCTTTTCTTTTCTTTCTTTTGTTTTTTCTTTTTTTTTTTTTTTTTTTTTTTTTGTTGCTTGGGGCACAAAAAAGCCGGGAGCCGGCCCTGAGTGGAGGTGAGCTGCGGTGGTGGGGGGGCGCGGGGCGAACTACAGGAAGTAACCTGGGGTAGGGAAGCAGAGGAACCGCTCCCCCAGCTCACCTCCACCTCCTCACCTGAGCGCACTGCATCTCCGCTTCTTCCCCTCCCTCCCAGGCTTAAGGGAGGGAGGGGTAGGAGGGGAAATGCAGCATGCTCGGGGAGGAAGTGGGGCCGGGGATTTGGGGAACGGGTTGGAATGGGGCAGGGCTGGGGCGGAGCTGGGGGGCGCGGGAAAATTGTTTTGCTTGGGAGGGCAAAAAACTTGGAGCCGGCCCTGGCTGTTAATAAAAGATTGCTTTCTTTTGCTGAATCTGTAGCGGGAGTAAATTTTTTAATGACTCATTAGAAAAGCTAATAGTTATGAGTCCATTATACTCTACTGCCAATCTATCATAATATTTTTGTTTCTGTTTGTGCTTCCAAATCTGTTGGCTTAAATCTGTTTCCATTGGAATCAATTGCTAAGGTCCCTATTCAGCCACATAGAGTGCTTAGTAGGGTCATCACAATTCAGCAAAGCACTAAGGGAGAGATTTTCAAATGCACTGAAGGGATTTAGAAACATTAGTCTCATTGGAAATCACAAGGGGACAGATTTCAAAAGGAACAAAGGCGTCTGAAGATGCAGACAGGTGCCTAGCGGCATTTTCAAAAGTGTCTGAGCAGGTTAGACACCTAAGTCCTATTGATGTCATTGTAAATTAGGTTGACTTCCTGGCCATTTTTGAAAATTCCAGTAGGTGCAGGTATTTACATATCTAGGCACTTAAATATCTCTTAAAATCTGGGCTTCCTACCTTTCCTGCATTTGTTAACATTTTGCACATGATCCTGTATTGGGCTAAATATGAAGAGCATTGACCTGGAAGCCATTTGCAGCACAAGAACTTTATTAAGCTTCCTAGCATATATACATTGCTGCATTCTCTTTTCTGCCAATGGATGTCACTCTTTCTAGTAACTATCTTCAAACCTTCAGATTCAGTTCTGGTCTCCCCAATTCAGTAAGAGCGTCCAGGGATGATTAAAAGATTGGAAAACCTGCCTTAGAGCTCTGGGCATCGATCACTCTATTTACTGTAACAAAGATAAATGACGATAACAATCCATAAGTACCTAGATGGGGAACAAATATTTGATAATGCTTCGGTCTAGCAGGCAAAGGTATAACACAACCAAGTGGCTGAAAGTTGAAGTTAGAAGTTAGACTGGAAATCAATTGTACATTTTTAACAGTGAGAGTAATTAACCATTGGAGCAATTTACTAAGAGTCATGGTGGATTCTCCATCACTGGCAATTTTTTAAAATCAAGGTTGGATATTTTTTTCCTACAAGACGCTCTAGCTCAAAAGAGATTATTTTGGGGAAGTTCTATGGCCTGTGTTACACAGGAGGTCAGAACAAATGATCACATTGGTCACCTCAAATGGATTAAACTATCTACAACCATTGGATGTTGTTTATCTCTTTCTCACGTGTCCATTGCTTCCTGAGCAAAGAGTACTTACAGTAAAGTTTGGCAACTACGTTTCTTCCTTGTGAACTAGAGCATTAAATCCATTGTCAAGTGCTGCCATGGGGTGGTTTGTAAGCAAAAAAGAGTGGGTTCAGAGGTGGGTGACAAGAACTATTACTGGCCTGGAAAAAGGGCACGGAGAGATGGGAAATCTTAGGACTGAATACCGTAGAGAAGAGGCAAATAAGAAGGGATACGCTTGAGTTTGCAAAATACACTATGTCAGAAAAGGTGGATCAGGAACGTCTGTTCTCCCTGCCTCAATATAAAAACAAGCAGGCACTCAGTGGAAAGGAAAGGTGGCAACTTTACAGCAGGTCACAGGAAATTCCCATTGACTTCATTGGGAACAGGAGCTCCAACTCAATTAGGTCAATACAACTAATAAAAAACCATGAGGGGTATGATTTTAGTTGATGAGCTCGTCATTGAAGGGATCAGGCTCAAGTTACTTGTTGATAACTTGTTTTTAGCAGCAAATACTTACCTTTTGCAGTCCGCTCTAGTTTTTATCATGTGCTTAGAATCAGCCTGGCCCAGTGCACTGGGGCTGGCCAGAATTTCAAGAGACCTGGAATCAATTTCTTGCTCTGCCAGTGATCTTTGGCAAATTGCTTCACCTCACCGTGCTTCTGTTTCTCCTCCACTTTTTGTGTCACTTGTCTGTCCTTTGGGGCAGCGACTATGTTGCACTCAATGTCTGTATAGTGTCTATCACAATGGGGCCTGATCTCAGTTGGGAGCATCTAGGCACTACTGAATTTATAACAGAACCTCGGTTGTATTTTCTTTGCTAGCTGTCCTGTCTCTCCTTCACTGCATGCAGCTTCCTTTGTTTTAATATTCCTAGCGCAGTGTGTCGCCTTGACATGCATCAGCTTGTTCGTCTGCATCCATGGCAGTGTGGCTACTATTATGCTAGAGATGTTTACAGATGCGAGTTGCTTTTACCTAGCCACAGAGACCCTAAAACAAGCACAAGCTTGATTCTGTGTAGGACTAACTCCTGCTGTAAATAATGGCACATTGGACTGCTAAGAGAAATTAATCTGGCAGGCTTTCTTTCATGGTACTTGGGGGCATCAAGATGTTACAAAACCTGTAAATAGAAATTTGTAAGAGCTACATCTACTTGCTCTTACTCACTGATAATAGAAATGTGTTTCCGCTGCTGCAGGCGAATTATGTGACCTGTCAGTTACACACTATACTCTATTAACCACTGTGTTTAGGCTGTAATCCGTTCAGTGCCTTTGGTCTCCTTTTGTTATATGTACATGGGGAATGTCCTTTTTCAATGCATGTGTGTAAGGTCCTTTTGTGCTAATGGAAATAAAACGTGGCTACATTAATGCAAAAGGCAGACATCATCTGAGGTCCTTTAATCTCTGTTCTCCCTCTAGAAGCAACAGGGGAATATGCATGTTTAATCCACAGATTCCTCTTAGACAAAAAAGAGGGAAAGAATGGTCACTTCCGAGATCTGGAATCAATTCCTGGCTCTGCTACAAACTTCCTATGGGACCTTCAGCAAGTCACTTAATCTCCTGCACTTCAGTTCCCCTCCGTGAAATGGAGATAAGCGTATTTCCCTTGCACTTGCATAGTTAGATGGTAAGTGCTCTAGGGCTCTGTAGATTTTTGGTACAGTGCTTTGGACTAAAGGGGTCCCAGTTTCAGTGGGGCATCTAAGTGTTGCTGTGACATAATGAGAACTGCTTCTGCTTGCCCACCTGGCCTTACTGCTCCATCTCAGGAATATCGGCATGAGTGTCCATGAATCAAGAGAGCAAGACGGGTGGAAGGGGATGTCTGTACGGCAGTCGGGATGCCATCACAGCTCGCGAAGACATACCCGAGTCAGCATTGGGTGTGTCTACATCTAAAGGACTACAGAGGCACAGCTTTGCCACTGCAGCTGCCCTGCTGTAGTGCATCGCGGTAGACATTGACTGTGCCGATGAGAGGGGTTCTCCCATTGCTGTAGTTAAGCCTCCTCCTCAGGAGCGCTGTCTACACCAGGGACTGGGTTGGTATAACTGGGACTGGGTCCGCGTTCACACCCCGAAGAGACCTTGCTGTACGAATGCAAATGCCTAGTGTAGACAAACCTAAGCTCTAGCTAGCCTGAGTCCCAGAGCAGGGAGGCTATGGCAGCACAGGCTTCAGTATGAGCCATACAAGCCCACCAGGAACCATGGGTCGTTCTCCTGGGGTCAGCCCATGCTGCAGCATGTACAGCCACAGCTTCACTGCTCCGGCACAGGAGCTAGCTGGATTAAAGCTACCTCACGGATGTCTACTCCAGCTGCAGTTAGGTCCTGGTTGCAGTGTAGACACTGCGTGAGGAGTCCAGGCCGGATCAGGAATGTGTCTAAGTATTCACGCTGCGTTAGGTGGCCCCTGTGGTTTCCAGAGAGCTGTTGTTGTCCTCTAGGGGTTTTAAGAAATGGGCAATTTTAAGTCAATGTTTATAACAAACTGGGTCCAATTGGTGCTATTTAATCCTTGGCCTGCAATAAGGGCCAAGGTATCTGAGGGAGAACTTGGGCAAAATATTGTCTCAGGGCAGGTGCAGCCCCTTAGTACACGTGGTCAGTCCATGGTCAGTGTGGAAGGAAGTTGGACAATGGCCTCATCTCATTCTGCTCTCCCTCCCAGGCTCATTTAGGCTGACGCTCACTCCTGAGGGTGCATGGAGTAGTTACTGTGCTCCTTGAGTTCAGGCCTGATTCTGAAGCAATTAAGTGGGAGCAGCCTCCTTCATGTTGTCCCCTGGGCCAGTCGTCCGTTATGTAGCAGTGGCCTTATTTACAACCATATCATATTGCAAAATCACGTTTAATTTTCTGTTCTCTGTCACCCCAGGGTCTCTGTCACTCTGCCTTCGCTCTCCCACTTTCCATCTCGCTGATTGAAAAAAAATACATCAACCTTTCTTCCAAAATGCCATCCTGATTTTTCATCACAAATTAGCAATTTCATATTTTTCGGCCAGCTCTCATATTTCAGATCACTTTCCTGTGCATGTATTGATCTGGCTTGGATATTTCCACAGTGAATCTCATCGGACGGTTGTGTTTTTTCTCTGACCTCATTGGTGCTCCAAACTCGCCCTAGTTTAGCATTTTGTGCACCTGTTTATGTGCTGTTTACTCCTTCCTGCAGATCAACAGTGAAGATAGTTCAATTATGTTGCACCTAGCTTGAGTGCAGTGGAATTGTGAGGTGCTGTTTCCTTTTAAAAATCTGTCCCAAAGTGTGGTGCTGAATTGAGGCTTCCAGTTAGCACAGGAAAGCAGTGTCAAGAACCGGGGCCTGGAGCGGAGCTAGTCTCCAGGCAACCTCATCTGTATAGCTAGTTTGCAGCAGGCCGCCTGACTGGCAGTGCTCCCTGATTGGCTGGAGAGGCCAGCAAGCCGGCTCCGCGAGCTGGCTCTTAAAGCAGCAGCACATTGCTGTTTGCTCAGTGCTCATGACCACCCCTGGCTGTCCTACGTTACCTTGTTCCTGCTGCTCCTTCCTGGCCTTTGTCCTGCCCCACCTCAGAACCCCTCTTTTCCTGCTACCCTGCTTGCTCCAAGTTCCTACCTTCTGGCTTGACCCTTGGCTCCTGCTTCACACTACTGACTCCAGAACTGGCACGAGTCATTGGTACCCAACACCTGCTCTGACCACTAGGCTAGGCCACCCTTGTCCCAGTCACCTGACAACAAATAGTTTGGGTAGGCTTGTTTAAAGTTGGTCAACTTCTTATTACTCTAGGATCTAGGGCCCTGATATGCTTGGGACTGTAGAAGCACGTCTTAGAAGACAATTTCTGCCTTCAAGAGCTTAAAAGCTGAAAGACAAAGAAGGGTGGCAGGAGACGCAGCGATGAAATGACTTCACTAATGTCACACAGTCATGCCAGAAATAGAACGCAGCCCTTCTGAGGGGCAGTCTGTTGCCTAAGCCATTAGACCATGCAGCTTCTCCAACTGCACTGGAAACTCATCCAACGTACACATTCTGCATTAACCAGAGAAAGACTAAACAATGTATGGAAAACTATTTTTCAAAAGGAAGCTCTTTAACATGCACTCCATGTTACTGTCCATTTCATTCAAGAGGAAATTCAACATGCCTTGTCCTCTCGTAAACATCAATGAACCATACAGTAGTCTAAAGCTCCTGTATAGCGATGTGAGAAATGGTTGGCTTGCAAACTAAAATGTATTGTTAATATTGGCACATTCAGCATTCCAGTATTTTAAGGGTAATGATTGTTTATGTATGGATTCTAGGTGGCAATTCCCAGTCTTAATTATCTGGCATTTAGTTACAGCAAATGGTTCCCTAATTCCTTAAATGTAAATAAATTAGCATGAGCATGTGCTTAATGGACTCGCTCATATTTTCCTTTTCACCACTGGAAATTATTCGACTGCAACTAAGCACCTCCATATTTTGTAACTGTTTATTTATCTCTCCTTCTCCTTTTGAAAGTAACATAGTCAAGCTAAATCGTTGGGCATTTTTTAGGTACTTGAGTGATGAATGTGCTAGCTATTTCCATGCCATTAGTTCGTTGTTCATGGCATTTTTATCTTTGTTTAGGTAGGAGGAGAAGATGAATGAAGTGCAAATGTTAACTACATATTAAAAACTTGATTTATTCTGAAATGTAATAAAGCTCAGGGATGAGATTGCCCCATAAAGCAATGTCCTTGGTCTGGGAATGTCAGCTATATCAAATACCCCTAAGATAAACCCACCTTTACTTATTTGGTTAAGTAAACAGTTTGGCTGTTCAAACATTGGTGCACCCAAGAAACACACATTCCGGTTTTGTTTTTCAGCATAACACTCAAAATGTCTCTCTCTAGATTTCATGTATCATTCCTGGACATCATCACAGCACCATGGAGTTTGGTAACAAACTGATGTGATGTTGACATCACAATTTTGGTTAAATCTTGTCATGGATTAGGTTAAGCCTTCTTGAAACTGATGAGTGTGAATGCACCCTTCATTTAAGATAGCAGAAAGAGACGGTTAAGAGACGCTACCTAAAACAAGGCAGAACGGAGTTTGCTCAGAAACTATTAACGTGTGTGTGGAGGGTTCCGCAAGATACCAAGTTTGTTTGGGGTTCTTTTGGGGGCGTGGGGGAGGGGAATTGCTGTCTGTGTATAAAAGACAAGCGGGAGGGCAGACAAACTGAGAGAGACTAGGAAAGGCAAGAGGGTCAAGCAGTCGCCTGTAAGCATGTGTGACTCTGGGAGAAGTCTAAAGAGGTGTTGGGGGTGCTGAGCCCATAAGCAAATTACTAGCTTTGTCTTTGATTCCTCCTGTGTTCAGAGAAGCAAAACTTTGTGCACTCCTTGCAAATCAACAACGTTACACCAAGGTAAATACCAGACTCCATCAGCAATTTCTACTCTCAGCTGGAATAATCTACAAGGGCCCATACATTGACTGTCCGTTTGGGTTGAAAAGGGGTAAGATTCTAAGTCCTTTACACCTGTATTTCACGTTGCATTGCTCGGTGATCTCATTTAGCTGCCAGGCTTTTCTTTGTTAATAACTTAGCTTTCACTTATCATACAAAATACGAGAGCCCTCAGTTGTGACAGAGACATGCACCAACTTCAAATCACTGGGAATTGCATATGTCCTAACTGGTAGTTTAGGTTTTTTTACTTTTTTTTTTGACACCATTGTCCCCATTCTGCCTTTGATTGACCTAGCAGCAATTCCCATTTAAGCCAGTGGGAATTCCAGTCATTTAACTGAGCGCAGAGCTTGGCCTGTTATTGGCAGGGTAGCAGCCCAAGAGCCTTGTCATTTGGGAAAACTAGGTCTATGGGTCCTCTTTGCACTGTCAACTAAGGGAAAGGTTGTTTGTTTGTTTTTCTGCATTGGTGCCTTCTTCCAGTGGTAACAATGGTGAAGTGTAGAGTAGGAAAAACACATGCATAATTTCCACTATGTCATCCAAACCTTCAGACAAAGAAAGCAGCCAGGACTGGGCAATGGATGCATATGTGTGGGCTAAAGTTTGGACCTCATGATACACATGCTACCCATAACAGAGTAGATCACTAATAATACCCCCTTTTGAGCTGAGTGGTTGGCTAAAATTTGGGGTCTTGTAGCTTGCTTCTGTTAGAAGGAGACATTGATGACAGACCCAGGTATTCTTTGCATCAATCTTCTTTATTTATAAAGAAAGTACACAAAGTCCTGTTTTCCTGATCACAGTAGGAATCAAGCAACCGAAAGCAGTTTCCCTGTTCAATATCCCAAGCCTCTTTTTACAGCCAGCACTTTGCCCAAAAAGCTCCCTCTTACTTAGCTTTCTCTCACACTCCGCATGTCTTTCTGGCTGCCCTTGGCTTTCGCCTGACTTCTCTGTCTGCTTCTGAGGTGTCTCTGCCATGTCTGTGCACACATTCGCACATCTCCACCAAAAGAGTGCCCTGCCCTCTGCATTTGCATTCAGACCCCACTGAACCCCTCCAGTCACCTAGCTCAGTGCATGTGGCCTGTGTTTTGGACAGTGATGTCTATTGTCTCAGCTAGTTTATTCCTTAAAGCAGCTTAATTGCTTCTTACCTTTATCTCGAATGAAGGGCAGCTGTATGCCCAACTGTTTCAACAAGATTTCGGCCAACCCCTAGCATAACATTTATGTGTTTATACAGTACATTGTCATGCTACTGTCATTTTACAATAATCCATGATAAAAAGTCACTGTTTAGAGTCATTCTAATTTTGCACATATTACTTTAATTAGATTAATTACTATCTGCTGTAGCTTCCTTTTTTTCTTCATTTGTTAGTCATTTTATGTATTCTTGCAGTTTGCATGAAGTTGGGCAACATCTCCCTGTGAAAGCTGATGCTTGACATTATGGACAGAATTCAACACCTAGGTAAGGCAGCACAGCTCTCATTGACTTCTACTTATGTAAGGGTTCCATGAGTGTAGTGCCTGTGTGTGTGAAAGGGGTCCCATAATGACTATAAAAAGCACAGCAGAGATTTACCATCACGTACTGTAGAGGGGAACACAGGAGGTTAACACAGGATGCAGGTGATGAGTTGAGACTGCTGTTTAGTCCTGGGTTCAAGATGTTAAGGCCAGAAGCAACCATCTAGTCTGACTTCCTGCATTACATAGGCCAGAGAATTACACAGGCCAGAGAATTACACCCATCCAGGATCGAGCCCACATCTTGAGGTTGAGTTAGAGCATATCTTTCAGACAGAGAAATCAAGTCTCCATTTAACGATTTCAGGTGATGGAGAATCCACATCACCCGTAGATAAGTAGTTCTAAGGGTCAATTATCCTCACTGTTAAAAATGTGCATCTTATTTCTAGTCTGAATGTATTTAACTTCTGCTTCCAGCCATTGGATCAAATTATTTTTTGTCTGCTCGATCAAAGATCTCACTACTGTCAGAAATGTTCTCACTATGTTGGTATTTATAGATTGTGAGTTGACATATTTATTGCTCATAATAACAGCATTTTACTTTTGCTTGGTCCTCCTACCACACTCTCACCTATGGCATTTTATCATTATTCTAGACTGTGAATGGCCTAGCTCATGGACTGTTTTACTTGTGTGTACAGGGCCTGGTACAATAAGATCCTGATCCTGGAATGTTGCCGCAGTGTGTTACCTAGATTTGGAAGGCTCATCCAGTCCATAGGGAACTATACTATGGCTTACGACACAAAGTTCAATTCCTGCTTCTTTTGAAATCTAACAGGGATACCTTGGCCAAGTCATTTAGCTTTAGACCTGTACAAAGAATGGATTTTCCAGTTCATTGTCTATTCTAAAAATATTTTTTTAAAAAGAGTCTTGGTTCACCTCAGAATTGAACTTTTTCTTTTTGAATTTCCTGTAAACAGCAGGTAAAAAAAAATTCAAGTCAAACAAACATTTTGGTTGGATGTCGAGCAATTTTCTACATTTTTTCATTGTTTTAAAATAAAATTGAAATAAATGTCTAAAGAAAAAAAATACAGACTCCCCAAAACTGATTTTTTTTCTGTTGCATTGTTCATTTTTCAGATTACAAGTTAGCCACTGAAATGAAAAATTGTTGGGTGAATCACCTCCTTTTAAAAGGAAAATGGAGCAGAAGGATGCTGCAACAGAGACTGGTAGTTCACTACAGTGATACGCCTCGGCCATAGGCTGCAGAGTCGATTGTCTGCAAGAACAAGGTAGTGTGTCATTTGAGTGAATTCATTTTCTTTGAAAAGGAGGATACAGGACATGTATTGTCAACAGATAGTAAATTATACAACATATGCTTTGCATGTGGGCATCTTTAATACATTCTGTAGGGGTATTCGCCCTATACCCATCCTTCTCAACTTTTAAACTTGCCAATCAAATGTATGAAAGTGGAAAATGTATTTGGTTGAACCTCGCACCATACTTTATAGATTACAGTGATTATTTACAAGAATAAAAGTTTTAAAGGATGTTTTCTTACAGAGAAAATAAAATGAAACTGGTTTTAAGAGAACTGGAAACACAAAGCGTATTACATGCACATTCCTCGGTATAGGTCATCATCAGTATTTAAATCACATTTTCAATTCAGGCCACTAGCACTTGAGTTCCTAGAATAATTGCTAGCCTTTATGTGACACACATTGTCCCACTGGGTTCTAAAGCTATCTGCTAAAATAGAATATTCGACAATAGTCGAAGACTGGATAGCCCAAATTCTGCGTTCTGTGCCGCCATTGGGAGGGGACTGTTCGGCAGTCGTTAGAATTAAGGTAATCAAGGTATAAACGGTGTCTTCTGGGGACCAGGTGAATCAGTGGCTACCGTTACGACATTCCCTGCCTTTGTGGTGTAATAGACCAGGTGGCTTGATGCAGAAAAGAAAAGGACTGTCATACAAAATCCAGAATGTTTGAGAGGCCTGTCCTTATGTCAGATAATTATTATGATTATTAGTATTCTCCCTACTATAATTTGAGGCACTGAATGAAGTTCAAGGCTAAACCAACAAGATTGTAGTAGGGCTAAGAGAAAGTGTCTCAGTTCTCTTCTCTTTCTATACTGCAAACATCACATGCCCGATTTCCTTTTCTCTGACAGGGGACTGTAACATATAGGGCATTGCTGCCAGGGATTGTTCCACCTATTAGGAAAGATAGATTGATTGCAAGTTAAATATAATTATTCGTGATACACTTTTATATTACGGTAGCGCCAAAAGTCCTCAATTGAGATTGGGTCCCCATTGTACTGGGTGTTGTACAAACAGAGAAAATAGTTTGTTTCATACTGACACACATATCTATGCATGTGTAAGTGGGAGGCCTTTTAATTGCTAGTACAGTGAGCATGATGTAATATAGCTTTTTATGAATTGTTGTTATTGATTTCAGAAGAGCTGGGGAAATAGCGATGTAATAGATGTGAAAATATTTTTTTTCCTGAATAAAAGCACCAGGTTCATGCTGGCATGTCATTAGGTTTTCTGAGTATTTCAATAACTACCAGTTGGCTTGGATGACCAGCAACACAACACAAAAGGAAAGTAGTGAATTGTGGAAATGAACAATTAGCAACTCACCTACTACCTAGAAACTAAGCTCCAAATCCTTAGAAAGAAAATCAGGATTGCTAAACAAAAGAGGGACTAAATATGTAACAATTATTATTTGTAATATAGTCCGGATAGATGCAGTGGTAAGTAATATTGCATACGAGTGCAACAGTGGTTACTTACCAAGTAGTTAGCTTTTCCATTATTTATGGAATAATTATTCATACTGTGAAAGTCTGTCTACCTTCTAATGTGGCCCCAATTTTCACAGTATTTGAGTGCCTCACAAAAATTAATTACTTAATTTATCCTCACAACGGCCCGATAAGGTAGGGAAATATTAACATCTCCCTGTTTTACAAATGGGGAACTGAGCATAGAAAAATTGTCACACGGGAATTGCATGGCAGAGCTAAGGTGTCCTGAGTCCCACGCTAACCACAAGACCATCACCATAAAAACATACCAATAAAAATTTAAAAGACTGATAATTTTAACAAAATGATGCTTGATATAATACTGAATTACTGGTCAGTGCTTAGTGAAGCAAAAGTGGAAAGATGCTCAGTTGAAATTATTAAATTATCATTTGTCACTTTAGCCATCCTTTCAAGTGTTCTTTAATTTCTCTAGGGCATATTTGCTATAACCTACAATTGCAGAAGTAATCTGGGTTCGTTTTGTCTAGTTTTCTTTAGGTTACCTGGGTTCTGTGCCTTCAGGCATGCATTTTCTATATATTATCAGAGACATTACAATGGAATGGCACAAGTCCATAGAGAACATAGCCAACTTCTGCTCCATGTATAAGGTACCTTCACAACAAGGCATTTTTCTTTCTCTGAGAGGATAATATGTTAATTTCAGTTAAATGGATTCTTAAAGGGGGTGCTTTCATTTCAGAATTTTTCCAAGTTTGGGAGCTTTAGGTTAGGTCTACACAGCAATAAAAGACCCATGGATCAGAGTCTCAGATTCTAGTTCAATGGACCCAGGCTGGCGGAGTATGGGTTGCAGAGCTAAAGGTATCAGTGTAGACATTTGAGCCTGACTTCCAGCTCCGCACTATAAGCCCCACGAGCCTGAGTCAATATACTCAGGCTCCAAAATTCAGTGTGTCGGATTTTCTTTGCAATGCATCCATGCCTTTATTTCTTAGTATCCAGAATGATGCCAAAATTCAGAGAGAGAGAAAAGAGTTTGCTCCCTAAAATAGACAGGCACAACTCACCCCACCTTCTGGCTGAAAACAGATTGCTGCTTCCAGGAGCTGCACTACAGCGCACCTTTTGTCTATTTTAGAGAGCAGCCTGTTTTCTCTCTCTGTATTTGGTTTCTTGTTTGTCATCATTCCGAATACTAAGAAATAAAATGGTGTTACTTTGCAACTTTCCAGCAAGAGTAGTTATGTCTGTATCTATCTTCTCTACATATGTGCCATGAATATGTTTGCACGCCTAAAATAAGCAGAAAATAAGATACACGTTTTGCCAATGTGCACAGCAAACATGGTGACCATACTGTCTTATATGCTGTTATTTTACAGGAATTTGCTGTTCAGTGCAATCCAAAGATTACAGAAGTGATGGAGAAAACAGTCATAGCAATGGCATGATGGTGGCACTTGTAGATGGCTTCTGGGAGCTCCGAGGCCACTATGTAAAGCACTGATGTAGGAAAAAAATAATTATCAAAGTAGCCAAGAAAGCAAATTATTATTTTTTATCCTGCAGTGTAACTCTTCTGCCTTCTGGAGTGTGTGTATGGTAAGCAATATACATTGGGCTAAGTCATTTGTGCAGGGGAATGTGGGGGACTAAGATGCCCCTTGATTAGTCTGTGTGGGCTACCCACATTGTGTGGCAACACAGGGAGGCAGAGCAGCCTCGCTGGATGGGGCTTATTTTCCCCCTCCGGTGCAGGTGGGAGAGCAGCAGTGGGTGGAGCTTTGGTTCTGTTTCCCCCTGCTGCCAAAGTATTGGCTAGCCAAGCTGAGACAGCGCAGAGGTGGACGTGAGCGACACCAAGAAAAAGGCTGGAGCAAGAGGGGAAACAAGCACCGATTCTGAGACTCAGACCACTTTGATCCCTATTCTGCTCCTGGGACACTGCAACTATATGGTGCCCCTCACTCCGAGCGGATTGCTAGGTGCCAATCTAGCCCCTCGTCAGTGGTTCTGAGGGCCGTAGCCGTAAAATATTGTCCAGTAGAGAGAGGGGTTTTCCAACCAGTTATATATGGTATTTGCATTAGGTTTATGATGTCAGAAGTAATTTTAATGAATAGCAATACGAAGACAAAATACATAAAGTAATACAACTAAATTATCTTAACAAATATGTAGAATGAACCCTATCAAGAGTAACTAAGGCCACCAAAAATCTTAGGAGAGCAAAAATCTCACATGAAAAGAACCAAAAAAATAAAATAAAAAAGGAAACCACAAAAAAACTCTCCCTAATCTAAGCAAATTTTAAAAACGAAAGGCCTAATGCCACTAAACTCAGTGGCAGACTAGTTCAAACAGACTATGAATGTTAGCCATTACACATGAAAAATCCAATATAAAGTTGAACTCTCTAGTTCAGAGTCACTTTCATGACTTCAAAAAGAATCTCAACAGCTCTTATGAGATTAGAAACGCTTTGCAGTCTTCATAATCAGAGTGAGGCATTTTGACGTCTTTAAACAGGCTTTTATTATCTTTTACACACACAAAAAGTCTAAAAGTAGTAAATGACATTCTGTCACCATTTCTCCCTGCTATCCTGGCTGCCCTTCCTCCACAAATATACACGTTCCAACCCCAAGCAATTCTCCATCCCAAAACTCATTCATTACTACCTCTCCAATGCAATCGGTTTCAACCCCCTGCTACTCTGCATTCCTGGTGATGAAGGCCATACCAAGATCTAGTGGCTAGAAGCTGGCAATAGATAAATTCAAGCTAAAACGAGGCAGAATTTTTTAAACTAAGAGGGAAATTAACTAGTGTACCAAGAAATAGGCTTGATGCAGGAATTCAGTGCTAGTTGGGAGGCCAGAGTCGATGATCAGAAGGATTTCTTTCTGGCCTTAAAATCTATGGCTTTATGACTAGCTCACTGTTGGGAGATTGTGGCTGAATGCTACCTGGTGAAGATACAGAGCAAAAGTACAGAGAAGCACTGACGAGAATAGATTGGGTCATGCTGAAATTCCTGCCATTCGTTCATCAGTTCTTGTATCTTGCCTCCATCAGTGGGCAAAAGGTAAAGCTTTTGAGAAAGGTGAAAACCATCCTAATACACCTACCAACCATGCTACACTTGTATGGGACAATTTCTTCTTTATTTCACCTCTTTTGACCTTTGCTGTCAAACACGCATGTCATCCATTTAACCTCTACAGCAGGAGACCTAATTAGTAATTTGGCTCTATGGATGAGGTAGCCATCTGGAAGCCAGAAGACCTGAGGTGTGTCCTGATTTGTTGTGTGATCTTCGAAAATTCAATGACAGCTAACTAAAATTCCTCTGTGCCACAGTTTTTCTCTCTGTAAACTGGGAATAATGCTATTTTCCCACTCTTGTGTTCTGAGACCTGTACACACAAAGTGCGATATAAAACAGAGCTTACATAGCTATGTTAGTGGCCATAAAAGAATTCAACCCTTTTAGAAACCCAGCCACTCACAGCACTTGAGTCAATGCATTAGCTGAATTCGACAGACGATTGTGTAAAAATGTACAGCATTTTACTGGGGCTGACTTAGCTGCTCAGATCCCATTGGCGGCGTCCCCTTTTAACCCCTTATGATGGGCAGTTCCTGAGCTGGTGTAAATTGCCCTAGCTCCGCTGACCGTAACTGAGCTGTGACCCTTAGCACCAGCTCAGGATGCACCCCCTAGTGCCCCCTGATATATAACACACCAGATCTGATTCTGGGCTGTCCATGCAGGTGGAGACAGCCCCTAAAACAAGAGGGGAGTATGTTGGCTTTACACCACCTTTGTAGCAGCCAGATTCAGGGTTCCTAGGGAGCGGGTGAGGCCCCTGACATGAATTAGAGCATCTAAGGGCTGTTTTAATATATGGCAGCTTCTTATGCGCTGCCTATGGGTTCTATAACTGTCCAGAATGTCTACATTGGCATGCATAATGGATAAATCTGCTCCCACTCCCTGCACACCCCTTCTGCTGCAAGTTGCAAAGGCAGCAGTGTAGGGCCACCTGCTCTGGTGTCATTCTCCCGCTGCAACTTGTGGCACCTTTAACGGCTCTTGTGATGGGGCGGCTGGCTCTCACTGGAAGAAAAGGGGTTAAAACAGCCCTAGGAAGGCTGTGCTGGAGGCAGCCAATTAGAAAGGTGCTGAGAAGAGCAGCCAATCATGGCCCAGCAGGCTCATATAAGAAGAGCTGCAGTGCAGAGCAGAGGTCAGCAGTGGACTGGAGCTCAAGGGGAGAAGACCAGGCTTCTAGCAGAAGAAAGGAGCCTTAGCATCTGGGACAATTCAGTGCTGCAAGGAGGGACCAGCTGGCTGTTAGGACCTGTAGGCCGAGGCCCTGAGGTAAGGGCAGAAAAGGTTGCTGGAGCCACGTGGGAAGTGGTCTGGGGACAAAGGCCTGTAATTGATACTGAGGTAGTCAATTGCAGGTAGATTGCAGGTCCCCTGGAAGCGGAGAACACAGAACATGGCAGAGCCAGAGGGCAGTGTCGCTGAAGAGAACCCTGAGTGTTCTTGGGGTGACATGATTCCAGAAACAGGGTGAGAGCAGGGAGAGACCACCACTAAAGTGCTCAGAGCTAATTGGCAGGACAGCCAGTGGAAGGTGCCACAGTGGTGAGGTGCACCCTGTCACAGCTCTCTATGGTTCTGGGCAGAGAGCAGGACATAGGGACTGATGTGTGAGCGAATATCTGTCACTGAGCATTGTCAGTCTCACCTGGTTAAATCAGTTGGATTTTAGTTGTAACAGTGTTCCAGAAGTCCTTTTCTATGCACAACATGGACAAAAGGTGCATTCAAACACAAGGTTTTAAGGGTGGAGATCATCCTGCTAGAGCAGTGATACTCAGACTTGGGGTCGCAAGCCGCAAGTGGCTCTTTTTGATGTGTCTCCTGCAGCTCTTTGCAGCAATGATATTAAAACACTGGGATTTAGGTATTAACCAGTCAGTATGCTTTTACTATATCAACAAACTGTAGTTAATAACAATATGATACTTGTTCAATCATTTTGCCATGAGAGATTATATCCCATCATGATGTCTAAATATGAATATGTTGTACTATAATGAATGATACAATGAATTCATAGAATATCAGGGTTGGAATGGACCTTTGGAGGTCATCTTGTCCAGCCCCCTGCTTAAAGCAGAACCAATCCCCAGTAAATAATCTGACTTTTTACCCCAGAGCTCTAAATAGGTCTCTCAAGGATTGAACTCATAGCCCTGGGTTTAGTAGGCCAATGTTCATCCCACTGAACTATCCTTCCAACCCCTGCCAGCCCACTACTCTGGCTCTGTTGGGTAATGTTGATTGTTAATTTGGCTCCTAAATCACTGAGGTCTGAGTCTCAGAGTGTTGGACTGTTGTTAGGTTACGGATGCTGTATCCTTTCTAAAAGAACTAAATGTGATTAGCTGAAAAGCTACAGAGCATCTGCAATCTTCGTCATCTGAGCAATAGAGCAGCCTTCCAAGAGCTCTATGTCCAGAGACGTGTTTGTTCTGTTGGGAGTCAGGAAAAACCACAGCCTTCAAAATGCTGATGGGATATTATGTTCACCAATGGAAATTCAGTCATAACGGATGCACCTGGGAAGCTCCTGTGGAGCTGGCAAGGTGAAAAAGAAGTGGAAAGATTGAAGACAATATTAACTTTGCCTTTGTTGTGCTCATTATTTAATTATGTTTTATTTTTTATGTTTTAACCTAAATATGAAACTGAGTTTGGTGCCAGCACAGGAGGAGCCACGGCCGTCATTATAGCAATGCTAGCAGGTGTCAGCATTTCAATATATACCTGCCCCCTTTTCACCACAAACGTCTTAAAAATTCACTGAATAGAGAAACTTACTATACAAAAATCTAAGCCCAGGTGGAACATCATTGTAATATGGTTATACCACTGATGAACATTAACGGGCAAGAAGGGCCAGATTTTCAAAAGCTCAGCTCCCATTTAGGCACCTAAATGAACTGGCCCCATTTTAAAACATGCTCAATACTCAGAAGCTTTTATTCAGAGCAACGACATTTCTGGATGCTCTGCTCTTCTAACGCTTGGGCCATTTTAAGTGGGGACTTAAAATTTGAAAATCTGGCTATTTGTTTCAGTGCATAAAGAGGAATTTCTGCTTGAAAAGCTAACCAGTATTTGGAAAGAACAGCTAAACCATCTCTCGCTCGTAATTAGTACAATCCTATTTCTCTAATGATCAATGTTTTCTATTCTCTTGGAATGTCTCTCATGCTGGAAACTAGCATTGTGTAGAAAATAACATTTTATCTTCTTTTGTCTCAGCTATAACATATTTTGATAGGGAAGACAGGAAACTGAAGGTGTTTCATAAGTGACAGGGATCTAGCACTGAAAAAGGTAACTAAAAATTAATAATATTTTTCATTTAACAGCATTTTGCTAGAGCGGCGACAAGTTAATCAAAATATGGCCTTTTGCCCTGTATTAGAAAGTATTGAGTAACTTCTTAAATGGCCATGAACATTAAGCAATCTATTGACATATTCCTAAGAAAGCTGTAGAAAATGAAGGATGCATTTCTGTTACAAAATCATCGCCTAATGCTAAAACTTCAGAACATGAGCTTTGTTCCTACGTTTTCTTTCACTTCAGGGAGCTGTGCTCAAATTAATCATGACATAATGCATTGAAGACTTTTTCACTGATAATGAAAAATAAGTTCAAATAACTCCGGTGTCTCGGCATAAATGTCAGGAAGTTTGAAAATGCAAGTTTACTGTCTCAAAACTCAAAGGTCTTCAAATTAAGAATCATTTTTAAATTTGCAGCTATCATGTTGGTTTCAGCAGAGGGCATGTTTTAAAAGATGCAGTAAACGCATTGAAAAAGCTGTTAAGATTTATGTGGCTGTGGGAGGTGGTGTCTAGTAGAGTCTGACATTGAGCTTTCCTGGATCTGGTACGAGTCAATATTGTCAGTAATGACTTGGATAATGGAGTGAAGAGTATGTGTAGTGAGGCAGAGTAGCGTCCCACTGAGCCAGAGTGGGCGTGACCACTCTCTGAACCAAGGTGGGCGGAGCCAGACCATGCTCACCCCTACAAACGGAAGTCAGGTGGCGGGACAGGAAATATAAACGGCAGGTCCTGGAGCTCAGTTTGGCTGCAGCCGCCGAAGGAGACAGACACCTCCTGCCTGCTCCTTGGCGGGGAGACTGCAGCGGACCCCTGCCAAGCTGAGGCCTAGCCAGAACTGCTGGAACCACCCACTGAGCAAAGCACTGAGGTGTCGCTGGGACTGCCAATGGCATTCTGCGAATTTGAGGACCCTCCCACAGATCCCGGTAGACCCCGAGAGGAGGGGAGGGGAGGAAGTGGCCTAGGGGCAGTCAACCCTAGTCTGGCTGTATTGCTGCCAGAGACCCAGTCAGCATGTTGTGGCTCAATTCCCCAGTGGGGGAAATACTCTGCCACTGTTAGGGCCTTGGGCTGGCACATGATGGAGTTGGGTGGGCCCACTTCCCCCTACCCCCTGCTACCCCACCCCGGGTGCAGTCTCCCCTCTTTGGGCTGAGAAGACTGTTTGTCAGCCATCCACTGGCGCTAGAAACCTCAAACCTCTTACTGCTCTGCCCTGAGTTCGGACAAGAGCCATAGACTCTTTGCTGCCATGTCCTGACTGCAGGCTTGGGCTCATAACTGGTTGCCACTCTGCCCTGACTCCAGGCCAGAGCCATAGACTTTGTGTAGTGCTCTCCTAATTTCCTGACTGGGGGCAATGCCCAGTGATGTAGTGAGGAGGAGTCGCCTACCACGGACCCTGAGGGGGAGAGACCACCGCTAATCCACCACAGTATGCTCATAAAGCATATAGATGACACCAACCTGGAAACACTTTGGAGGAAAGTATTAGAATTCAAATTGACCTTCACAAATTGGAGAATTCGTCTGAGGAGCACCATAATCAGTCAGGAACTGAAGTGAGGGGAAGCAGGTGATGTTTTCTGGCTTAGGTACCAGTACATTAGTGGGCATAGTCCGTCTATCAACTTTCCTTGGGAGGGAAAGCAGCAATCTCAACCATCTGGTTAGTGCTGTGGTAATCTGAGAAGCACACTTCTTCGTCAGTTACCTGGTCTTCTAAGGGTGAAACACAGGCTGGTTTCCTCCCACAGGACCTCCCCTGAAATCTTCTGATCAAATCAGGGGATCACAGATTTGCACTCCAAGTGCATTTTCCAGCCCTGGTCCAATGAGGTCAGTCTGATGCTTCCTTCCTAGAGTACTGGTTCTTTGTCACAGCCACAATTCTACTTCTATTTTTAACCAAGCAAGCAAACATAGAGATAGCAAACATAACAGGAGATGATGATGCCATCAACACAATCTCAAATCTCTTGTCTAGGTCAACAGATGGGGCTCCTAAATGGCTTCTTTTCCCTCAGGGACTGGCCACTTTCCTGGTAATAATTTATGACTCATTTTCCTTTGACTTAGAAAAATTGTTCCTTACCCATTCACACAACAGATGCTTACACTTTTTCAAGGCCTACAAGACCTCATGACCACAGTAAGGAATTACAGAACTGTCACCCTGCCAGGGAAACTGTAAACAAAAAAATAAAAAAATTTCACTCTATCAAAGTTGAAAGTCAAGCTGCTTGAAAAGGTACTTATTAAATCCCATTAATATAATGTGCCTTGAAACAAATTTTCGCAGTTTTCTGTCTTAGAGATCAACCTCCTATTGTCATGGCATGTTCATTGATTTGTTTTAAAGGAGTGGAATTCCTGGCTAAAACCTGTTTGGTTGAGGCATATGAAGTGGTCGTTTTCAAAGATACAAAGAATAATAGACATGCATCCGACAAAGTGGATCACCCACGAAAGGTCATGCTCCAATACATCTGTTAGTCTCTAAGGTGCCACAGAACTCTTTGCTGCTTTTACAGATCCAGACTAACACAGCTACCCTCTGATAAAGAATAGTTAGGTGCCCAGCTCCCACTGAATTTTAGTGGGAGTTGGCCACCTCTCTCCCATATATACATCTGACATTCTCTCATGCCGTGACTCAGCAGGGCTTGTGCTAAGCAACCAGAACCCCAGTATGAATCCATCCAATTAAGAGAATGATCGATATATTAAACTCCTAAGGCCTGCCAGCTGGGGGAGTGCCAAAACGATAACGATAATGTTATAACGATAACGATAACGTTTTAAGGAAGGGAAGCAGAAAAAGCCACGTGTTCAGACCTGGGGAGCATATGTGTTTGTAGATGGAGTTGATAGAGCAGAATATGGAGGATCCTGATAACCAATAGGAGGTGGGAAGGAGTTCCTGCTGTTCCATCCAGAATTGCGATAAAGTGGAGACAACGTCCGTCACCTCGGAGGTCTCAGTCAGTCCAGCTCAGTGTAGTCTCCACACCACATAAACATAACGCTGCCATTTCAACCTGTCCCTTCAGGCTGGATCACCCAGAAACCAAGCCCAAGCTATAGCTTTGGCAGCATTGCTGAACGTTCCTTTTTCTCTGACACTTTATTCATGTCATTTGGCTTTTGCCAGCCTTTTTGACATTATCCATTCATTCTCCTAAGCTATAAACTTTCCTATAACAAAGTTACAAGAAAGGTTAAGCCACATATTAAAGTTTCAGTGCAAAATTGCAGTTTGATCCCAATAAACACTAGCTTTTATGAGGCTGTAAATGTGTCCTCCATTTATAAATATTGTAACATAACTAGGGTTATCAGGCAACTAAACCTTATAACAAACTCAAATGCTTTCTAAAGCACTGCTCGTAGAATCCTTTACAGGCACCTTTACAGGTTCTCTCAAACAAGTCTCCTTGGGAATCTGGATGCAACATAAAATCTGGATCTCAAATGTGGGAGAATTTAACTGAATTTTTAAGTCATTTCTTTAGGATACACTGGACAGGACTTTGGTCATAACTCAGTGATATTCAAAATTGACTACATAACCTCTCAGGGCTAGTTTCACGAAAGGACTTAGGTACGTAAGTGACACGTTAGCTGCCTAGCTCCCAGAATTGGGGCCCCTTGGGATTCACAAGCCTGTGCTCAGCTGCCCCCAAACTCGATAGCCATGCAAACTTTTTCAGCACCTACATTTTTGCTGTAATAACTCCCTAGTTACCTATGATTCTGCTTCTTAGCATGTACAGTACAGCCCCATGCCAGGTATCCAGTTGGCTAAGCTCCACAGCTAAGCACAACCAGGGGACGGTAGATGCCTAACTCACCTGTGGAGGCTGAGCCAATGAGTATGCTCAGACCTCACCAACCAGGATGGGCCGCTATAGAGAAGCTTCACTAAACACCACGGGGGAGGACAAGAAGGGCCTCCCTCATAACATCTAGCCAAGTGATTAGCACTACCTAGGATGTGGGTGTGCCATCTCAACATGAGGGGGAAAGAAGGAATTTGAACGGGGTTCTACCACATCATAAGTGCATGCCCAAACCACGGGGCCCTGGGATACGCTGATGGGGATGGAGGTAGATACCCTTGGTCTAGTTGAAGCTATTCCACTGTGGAGAATTAATTTTTTTAAAGTAATTGGAGAAGGGTGACTTGACCTTAGTTTACGTACTGTCTAGGGGATTGCTCTAATCACCAGGCCATAGAGTCGTTTGCACGATTCTTTCATTATTCTTCTTTTGCTATTTAATCCACGGTGGGACAGCTTTGACAGAAGAGACTGAGGGAGCTCCAGGCTAGTACTTCCCATTGCTCAGTGGTAAGGCACTTGTTCCTTGGTGACAGACTTCAGCTCAAATCCCTCCTTCCCCTCGGGTGGAGGTGGGGCTCCCACATCCCAGATGAACAGCCCAACTAATGGGGAGGAAAAGTGATAAGTGAGAGTCCCCTCCGTTTCTAGCTAAAACAGCAGTAACAGGTAGTGCCGAAAGAAGATTTGCCACTGAGAATCCCAGGCAGAGGAAGGAGTCTGACTCTGAGAGAAGGGCAGGTCTTAGCACACTCCCCTCAGCTTGGCAGCTCCCGTTGGCTATATTGGGCAAGGAGCCCACAGCTTGCTGACTTCTGTGAATCCCATTCTGCACAGTGTCTATCTCCTCCCTTTCATTGTATATGGAGCCAAGGCTCTAAACTCAGGCTTTGTGAATCCTGGTGATTTTTTCCAGGCACCTGTGAGTCAGGTATGGTGATATTCAGCATCACCCTGCTTTGTGAATGTAGCCCTAAATGTTAATCCAACAACAAAATGCATAACACACCTGTGTGTGTGTGTGTAAGTATTTGCACCCCTTTGCAACTGGTAATTCCAGCCTGTGAATACATGAGCCAAGATTTTCAAAACTGTGTGCTTAACTGTAGGCTACTAAATTCATGTTTCAGCATCTAAATAAGTGTGATAGCTCATGTGTCATAGCTTTTCAGGCCATTGTGATCATCTAGTGTGACCTCTTCTCTAGCACAGGTACAGCACCCAACCATTTCTGTATTAAGCTGTGATGGAGGAGCGTAAAGCCCCAGCGACAGAGAACCCAGGCCTGTAGGGCTACCAGGCATTTGGCACCTCCAGGCTGGGACCCAGCAGCTGTAACTAAGCTATGCTTAAGATTCCAAACAACCAATTGATACCAAAGCTCCAGTGGAAAATTTGATCAAGATTCTAAAGATGTGGTCAATGAGGAAAGTTCTATTCAGAATGCAGATCCAGAATTCAAATCCCAGATGACAAATAGCTCCAGTACAAAGAGAAAGCTGGTCACCATGAGTGGGTCTGGTCTCAACACATCAGCTCCCTGGTTTTTGTAGGCATCACGGCAAAGGAGAATCTTGAGGAGGGATCTGAAGGTAGATAATGAGGTAACTTTGGTGATGTTTTTTGAGAGATCCGCCCAAGTGTGAGGGGCAGCTGGGGAGAGAGTCTGAAGGCCCTTCTTTGAGAAATCATCAAGCGGGCACTTGAGGCTGGAATTGTGGGCTAACCGGAGGTGAATGTCAACAGCTAAATAGCAAATGAGACAGCAGAGGTAGGGAGGGTGGGCTTGACCATGGCAAGCCTTGAAAATGAAAAAAAAAGGAGTTTATGTTTGGGCTAGAGAAGGGCAAGTCAGTTTGCTGCTGATTGGTCAATGATACCTATTGGTCAATGATACTTATACCTATTGTATATGTGATTTATATTATAAGTGATGCTGGTAGCACTGTTTATTATCGTTTGCTGCCAAGTCCCATAATAAGACCCATAATAATAATAGTCAGGTGCTAAACTTTAAGCATTTGGGATGCTGGATGTGTCAAGGTGAATTGTTTCGGCAAATTTTGGCTAAAGTGGTTCATCCATATCTGAGAATGAAGTTCCTGAAAAATGCACTGTGTTTCTTATGTAAAAAAAATCTGACACTGTTTTCTTTGAATAAGTCTAGCACCCCCAGATTTTCGAGCAGGACTAGAAATTTCACAGGTGGTGGCCTTTGTCTCAATGTGCCTTTGAAAATATGTCCAAATTTGGCCAAGTTATGAGTCTTTGGGAAATAATTGCTGTTCACACATGTCCAATAGAATTCTTACATTTTAATCCTCATGTTACAGAAAAAGAACGGAGGCATGGCGACTTCTCCACGATGAAACAGGCAGTTTGTGGTAGAGCAAGGACTTGAATATAGATCTCACAGATCATGCCCTGGGGCCCAAACTTTCATCCTTTCTGAACTGTTAATGATGATTTTTAACAAATCTTGGAGCACTGGAATTGTACCTGAGACTGGAAAAAAGCTAAAATATTGTGTCAGTATTTAAAGAGGTTAAATGAGAAAACAGGAACTGGAGGGTGATTAGTAGGACCAATCCAGGGAAAAATCATGGAAAGGCTGTGAGGATGAAATCAGTAAAAATAATTAAAAGATTGTCACCTAATTAATGTCAATCAACATGGTTTTATAGAAATGAGTAAATCTTCCAAATGACTAGCAAATCTTGTCCTCTTTTATGCTCTCACAGCTTTGGTTGACACAATATATTGAGACTTCTGTAAGGTATTTGATTTAGTCCTTTGGGACAATTGGATTTTTTTTAAAGCACTATACAAATTTCAATGGATTAAAAACTACTTGAAAAAGTAATTGCAAGTAATGACTCCTGATCAGATGAAGGTGTTTCTACGGCAGTCCCATGGGGATGTGTGCTTGGCCCAATACTATTCAGTAAATCTCGGTCAAAGATTGAAAGAAAATATAAAATTGTTGCTGGTAAAATTTGCGTATAACACAAATTGGTGGAATGGTAACTAAGGCTGGGGACATGTCAACCATACAGACTGTCCCCCACCAATTTGTGTCATCTGCAAATTTTACTTAGTAATGTGGACTCATTTAACCAACAAGCATTTTAATACAGCCAAATACAATGTCATAGGTCCAGGAGCAAAAATTAAAAAAAAGCTGGTCACATAAAATGAGAGACTTCATCTGGGAAAGCAGATTCTGAAAACAAATGAGGTCACAGTAGATAACCAATTGAACATGCACACTCAGTATGATGCTGTAACTAAGTGAGCGAACATGATCTTTGGCTGTATAAGTGGGGGAACATGAAGTATGAATAGGGAGATGGTATTACTGCAATATATGGCATTAGTGACATGATTACTGGAAAGCTTTATCCTCGTCTGTCTTCACTTCCAAAAGGATATTGAGAAATTGAAAAGGGTCAGATAATGACAAGCATGATTCAAGGTCTAGAAAACATGCTTTATAATGAGAGATTTAAGCTCAGTCTATTTAGTTTATCTCAGAAGGTTAAGCGGCATCTTGATCTTGGTCTACAACTATGAACAAGGGGAAGAAATTTTCCATAGTAGGTGGCTCTTTAATCTAGCAGAAAAAAGGCATAATGAGATCCAATGGGGGAAAGACAAGAAAAAAATGAACATTTTTAATAGTGAGAGTTGGAACCATTGGAACAGCTTAGCTAATGATGTGATGAATATCCGATCACTTGAAGTTTTTAAATCAAGACTGAGCATCCTTATAAAGGACACACCATAGCTGAAGCACAAGTTATGGGCTTGATGCAGAAGTTCAATTGGTTATTGTTCTTTGGTCTGTGTTATGCCAGAGTTCAGTCTTAATGGCCCCTTCTGTCCTTAAGATGTATTAATCCTGCTGGAAATGTAAGTCAGGAACTATGAACCAGTATAATGCAGCTTGACGTCAGGTCAATTATCTGAGCAGTTAACAATTAGATTACCTTACATGAAAGTCTCACAGCTGAATTGCCATAAAACCAAGTTCATGGTCTATCCTGTATTAACCAAGCAGAAGAGCCAGTGCCTCAAACTAACACACTGTCAATTATTTCCCATTAGTGAAAGGAGCCCATGAAACTTTACAAGGGTTTTCAAACAAATTCTTATTAGGCCTGGATTCAAAACCTGAGAAATGTGAGGTGATAGGGAAAGCTACATTCATGCATCACTGTTCACGGGTATGTGTGTGGGGAGGAAAGCGTTTTTATCTACACAAGAATAATAACTTTGCTGTCGTATCACATTTTTCCTGATAAAAGAAGAGGTCATTGTTGTACATATATTCTGACAGAATGAGGCCACTGACGTTATCCCTGATTCGTTGACTAATAGTCATGACAGTTTCTTCGGTGCTTTACCTTAGAAATGACTGGCTAGTTTTCTATTCTCTCTGACTTTTTTTTCCTTCTCCCATCCTTCTCCTCTCCCGTCTTGTAGAGCGGCAGCAGAAGCCACAATCCATGATTTTTTAATCCTCCTTGCAAAGGAGGAAAGAAAGAAAAATAAATGGCCTTGCCTATACTAGAAAAGTTGCAGCAATTTAACTCAACTAATTGAAACTAGTTAAACTGTTACAAAACCCTAATGTAGATGTGCTTAAACTGGTTCAACCCTTGCTTTCTCATGCAATAACAACTCCTCAAGGAAGGGAGCTTGTCTACATGGAAAATTTGTATCCTGTTTAACTTAAATTAGGTTTAAAACCTAATTATAGTTAAATTGTTGTATGCCCTCGTGTGGATAGTCTTATTTCAGATGAATTACCTGGAAACAGTTTTAAATTAAACATACACAGAAATACGACTTTAAAGTCACACTTTACTCATATTCATAGATTCTTTTTAAGGCCATAAGGACCAATTAGATCGTCTATTTTGACCTCCTGCATAGTATAGCCCAGAGAATTTCAACATGTATTGAGCCCAATAACTTGTACTTGCTAAAGCATACCTTTAGATTTAAAGTTCTCTTGCCTCTGCTCCACCTACCTAGAGATTCAAACTCATGACCTGAACTCCTATACCCTTAGGCCACCATATTAAAGTTTTAGAAAATAATAGATGACAGAGAAGATTTTCATCATCATCATCATGGCAAATACCAAAGAGACTCCTTGAATATCAGGTGTCAGCTGGATTGACCTTTAGTTAGGTCCTTAATGTGGTCCTGCTGGATATTATGTCCATCACCAGCAATTTTATTGTGCTGCCAAAGCTTTTGGTGGCCATGAAATCACCAGCCCTGCAGTGACATTCCTTTGTAAACACACTTCAGAAATCCTTGCTCGTCTAAGATAATAATAGATCCACAGCCAGAAATCCACCAAAACTGAACCAGTGCTAATAGAGGCGGTTGCTGGGTTCAGCTTTGAATAATATGGAGGACCTGACAAAGTCAATGAGAATCAAAAATATCAATCCACTGCTCTCCAGCCTTCATTTGTCCTCACATTTCACTGCGGTGAAGTAGAGTTGGTATAACCATGTTCTACAGATCTGCAGTTTAGTAGCAAATTTGATGTAACAAAATCGCCTCCATCACCCAGAGGCTGGTGAAAGGCAGCTGAGAATGTTTAATGTTAAATTTTCTTCTCTGAGGAAACTTAAAAGAGGAGAAATGAGAACAGAAATTACACTTTTTGGTATCTTATTTGAATGTGGACTGAATTTAAACATTTTTTTTAACCTCCTTTAACCAGCAAATGGAAAACATATTCTGCTACAAAAATCTCTAAGGGAATGCATGGGCAATGCAATTAATCTAACTAATAACTGGACTGGTGGAGATTGAATTTTGTAAAGTAATTTCTTTCTTTTGAGTCTCACTGGGCTCTGAGCTTAAGTCGTCTGAAACGGATCAGACAAAGGGTGGTGAGAATCAGCTACCCTAACACTTAGAGTGAAACAGCATTATTATAAATGGGCAGTAATATGAAATACTGACCATTGTATTGTGAGATGGTAGTCGCCTGGTTGGATCCAAAAATTCCCAACTTTGTGCCGATTTGTGGTCCGTACAAGTTTCTAATTCACTAGGCATGGTGAAAAGTACGTCATACCTAAGAATAGGTTGTGGTGAACTGCAGTGTATTTGCTTAGGTGAAGCTTTATGTAAAGCATGGCTATAGTTTTCACTGAATAGTTGAGGGGTGAGGGTCTATAATGCACCTCTAAAAGGCACAGCACAGAGCTCACAAGCCAGTGGACTGGGAGTGAAGGAGGCTTTGTACCTTCCTGATTCTGGGCTGTTCTGTGGGGTGGAGAGCCCCTAAGGGACTTGAGTTATGGCAGCGTCCCCAGGCTATCCCAAGGGCTATTACAGTGACTGGAATCTCTGCAGTGATATTTGCTCTGTCCCTCCTGCCCTAACCCCATGCTAGGGTTTTTATTTACTGATCAAGTTTTGTACATGAACCCATTTCGCCCCTCTATTCATAAGGGAAACAATAATAAAGCCTTTCCTTGAAAAAAATAATAGTGGCAATATAACAGAGAAAATAAATCCACAATCTGAAGTTATGACTACAAGCAGAAAGGGGAAATAGTATTTTCCAAGGTTGTTACCAAAGTTGCTGGAGAGCTAATGAATATTATTTTGTCACAGATAAACTACTACTGTCTGGGGTTTTGCTGACATGGCATGCAATCAGTAACGATATATCTAATATTTTATTTTCATTTGCCACAATTAATATTTCACAGCATGGATGTGTACTAATAATTAAAAAAAATAATTAAAAGTTGTCATAGTTTTGGGTCTTTTGGGGGGTAGACTAAAAGACAAACAGAGCCATAAAGCCATGTGGTACCAGCAGTCAGAGTGTAGCTATAGATATGTGTAGCGGATTTTAATAACAAGGCGTTATTCCTTTGTAATCTCTTCAGATTTTGAATGAAAACATGACTTTAAATGAAAATGCTTGTTATACAAATTAGAGTGATAGTACTAAGTACATTAATAATTTTTTTCTCTCCAAATGTTCACTTTACATTTTACTGTCATTTTACTTCATAGGCAACTAATGAAATTTAACAAATGTGATTAATTAGAGCAAAAATTTGCTGTGGCATTTTTAATCTTTTCATAATTATAAAATGGCTGGCTCCTCTGACCCAGGTTTTGCAGGTTTACAGAGTGTGTGTGCAATGCAACTTTAATGTGTCTTAAATATCTTTGACTGTTGGGTGAAGTTCTCCACTGTGCAGAAGGCCTATGCACGATTTAAATCCTGCTTATTTTGAAGGCTTATGTGGGACTTGCGTAGTATGTAGAGTTTGTGCTGTCCTCTCTGCATCAGGATGAGTTTTGCCCTTTCAGGGAAGGAGCTA
The DNA here is from genome assembly GCF_016161935.1 of Mauremys reevesii. Classification (NCBI taxonomy): domain Eukaryota; kingdom Metazoa; phylum Chordata; order Testudines; family Geoemydidae; genus Mauremys; species Mauremys reevesii. The sequence continues at coordinate 7,664,471 of NC_052627.1, forward strand.
GATTTCACCTCCACAGCCCAAGTTACTGGGAGATTTTTGTGCTATCCTTCTCCGCTGACGGTTCCTTGATGAAAAAAAGCAGCACAACACATTGCATTATCAGCTACCATCTGGCAAAATTTCTTTGTGGGATTTTAACTCACTTTGCGGGGAACAACAATAAAACTCCGCATTGAAGATTATTCAGCCTCACAACCAGATTCAGTAGTTTCCAATACAACCCCTCAGTTAGTGTGGGAAATTAATATGTTCTTTGAAATGTTAAGCAACTAATTCTGTAATTGAGAGAAATTTCATGTGCAGATTAGGCTACAACCATCTGCCACATTTCTTCTGCATTTCCTTGGATTTTTTTTTTAACAGTCACTGTTTTACCACACACCAAGCATGTTCCTAAGAGAAATGAGCAGTGCTTTTGCTAAAAGGATGCTTCAGTTAATTATAAGTTTGGGTCCACATTCCTCATAGACTTTGTCTACAACCATTTTGCAAATATGTTACGCGATTTTACTTATAAGATACTTTTAAAAAAGTTTAGGAGAATAACTAGCAGAAGTCAGAAAACCATCGGTCATTTAAAGGACACAATTTCCAGGAGTAACGTTATTTTATGGATATGTTGTGCATGTGGTATCAGATCTATGACTTCATTTAAGCAATTTATCCAGTGATATTATATTACATTGATTGGTAAATAATTTCACTAAACAGGCTCAATCCTTCACTCCCCGCACCCATGCAATTCTTATGATCTCCATCCTTCTTTTTTGCTAAATCCAAAGTTGGATTTATCTCCACCTCTGTGCTCCTCCCCCATTTCCCAGGCAACAGATGTCACACAGCAAATGCCGATGAAAGAGATTTATTGACATATTTTCACAGCATGGGATGTGCTGTAACTGCATATGGTGATTAAAAGTCAGTATAGGCATTAGAAGAGAGGCTAAAAGAGAATAAACCTATTCAAAAACTGCTCCTTAAGAAAATATTGATCCTTCCATTGACTTTGAAGTTTAGCACAGTTTCTAGCTAATGTAAGAATCATTCTATTTTACAAGTTCTACTTTCAACAGCTTTGTAAAAATATGTCATATATACATAGAGAACTACTGTATTAGAATAGGAAAGTCTATGCCACTTGTTTCTCTTCCAATAAGGAATTGAGACACGACCAAGGTCCAAGTCAGAGACAATGTACTCTGCTCCCAAGTTAGAACCATCAGGGTAAATATATTCATCTCAAGGCTTACATGGTTTGGTAGCGCTTTGTCTGCTGGTTTCACACATATGCATCTTCCAGCTAGAGAAGAAAAAAATACATCTATGTGTACACTAACATTTTTTCTTAACACTGGCCAGCATTGACAATTGTAAGATACCCGTTCAGTGGTATGGAAAATGGTAGGGCTGAATCCCTTACACAGAGCATTTTGTGGGGTTAATTTTTACCATGGACAGTGGATGTCAAATGTTACAGTTTGGATCCAATAGCATTTTGGACCGACTTTGCTCAGATGTAGATGATCACACAAAGTGCAAGGGTGAAAGACTCAAGCTGTATAACTTTCCCTAATACTATACTACCATCAGGGCATACTGGAGAAAAAGCATCCATAATATTCCCAGGCATCTTCAACATTTAAAGGTGATGCTATAATTTTTTTACAGGCAATTTAATCACCATGTAAATAATAATAATCCAAAAGCTATATTTTGCTCTGCCCAATTCACACTAAATGAGCTGAGACTCGTCTCCTCTCACTTAAAATCCTTGACATATTACCTTTGCTTATTAAAAAAACACTTCATCAGTTCATTCATGGTTTAACTATGATGAAGACTATCGTGTGGCAAGAAATCTTATTATCTTCACCTAAATGTTTCATTATCTGGTGCAAGAGAATATTAGATTTTGATTGCTCGTTCTCTTTGGAGATTGCATCATTTAAGATCGTATTCCCATCTTCATTTTAAAATTTTATTGTATTTATTTTCTGTAGCTGGTTACATTTACGTTGCATTTGTCTTGTCTTTCAAGAGTTAAGGGTAGAAGATTTAATGGAGAAATGAGATATTCTCATTAGATTTTCCTTAAATTGCATAAATTATTCTTGTGTTCATCCACCCATTTAATTACATAACAACATGTCATCGAAATAATGGAACTCAACCTACTCAAATTGCAAATTTCAGTATGTGCCATACCTGAGCGAAAAATCCCTTTAAACAAACTACGTATGGTCCATATATGCATAGCATCATCACAAACATTTGGCCCTGACAATGTCACTCAGTTACAGTAAATAAGTTATTTAGGTATTTTAATGGATGACAGTAAAATATGTGTCTGGAGTCCATTAAACTATCAAAGGCATATATATTTGCCATAAATGATCCTTCAGTCTCCCTGAATCACTTTGTTCTTTATGCATGCTATAATATTGCCACTTTTATGAACAGACTTGATGTACCATGCAGTGAAGAAATGTATAAGTTAATTAAGTAAAGAACACAGTACTCTCTCGTCTGTTGCACATATCTTTTCATGACATGAGATTTCCTGTATTAGCATTTTCAGGATGATAGTTTTTACTATCAGGAAACTTAACTTTGTTCAACTGAATAATAAAGGGAAGTGTTAGCTTGCCACAAACATGCTAGACGTGTTCATTTTACTGCCTTGCTGGTAACATACATTTAGGGCCAAGAGCTTTAAGACTTTTTTATCACTAAGTGGAGTATTTTCATGCATAGTAGCAGGGCCCATGAGATGTTCTGCATTGCTTTAAAAACACCAGTAGCACATTGCTTTGAAAACCATAGCAATTTCTCTGTGGTGAGACCATTGAAAGAGAGACGAGGGAACCACAATCATGCAAATATTCCCTGTGCTGATTTGGTATCCATGTTCAAAATGGACACACACGATAAGCGCTAATCCTCTTGTGGCCACACTATAGAACCTGACATGTGCTGTTGTTCTGTCAATAGTACACCTACCATCCCCAGCTTCTCCCTCTTCTTTTTATAGTCATCATCAGTGCCTCTTGCTGTGTATATGGCATACACACAGAAGTTAGATGCTAACATAAATTATCTTGCTGGAAGTTTGCAACATAAGGCCACTTTAGAATTCAGAACGATGACACTCAAGGAACCAAGTGCAGAGAGAGACAAGCAGGCTGCTCACTAAGGCAGCAAGCTACAACTCTCCCCACTTTGCTTTAAACTGGCTTTTTTCCAGACTGACTCTGCTCCCCCACTTTGCTATGGCACTCACTAGGAAACCCTGCTCTTAAAGTGATAGCTTGTAATTCCAACACAGTCTTCAATACACCACACGTCTCTGTAACTTTTTCTTTTAGCTAGATGACATTAGAAACAGAAGATATGTTTGTCTCTATAAAAACTAATTCCTCCCATACCCTTCAGCACATTTAAGATGAACTGGGCAATTAAAATATGGGAAGGATTCAATTTCCATGCCCACTCTTACGCTTCGGAGGAGCACTATGGACAAATACACAAGGCTGCTACCCTATCCTCCTTCCAATGTCCCCTTTAAACTTATGTATGCCATAAACTTTTGATTATGGTTATGCACCTGATATGTTGTGCCCAGTGTTTATTACACTAGTTATCTCTTGATTACCTTGTCTTATCCATCTGTTGTCTTTCAGCATATACTCAGGTTGTAAGCGCTTTGGGGTAAGGGTTGTCCCTTTTTTTTTTAATTATTTGTGTACAGCACCTATCACAATGGGGTCTTGAACCCTGGGTGGGGCCTCTAAGCACTTCCACAATAAACAGAATAAACAATAAAACAGGGCACGGATAGAGTAGTATTGCCTAGTGTAGGGTTTCTCAAACAGGGGTCACTGCTTCTGTAGAGATAGCTCCTGGCGGGCTGGGCTGGTGTGTTAACCTGCCTTGTCTGCGGGTCCGGCCAATCGAGCTCCCACTGCCCGCCGATCGCTGCTCTGAACAAATGGGAGCAGCTGGAAGTGTCGGCCAGTAAGTCCCTTGACCCACATCGCTTCCAGAAGCTCCCATTGGCCTGGAGCAGCGATCTGCAGCCAGTGGGAGCTGCAATTGGCCGGACCTGCGGACGGGGACGGTAAACACACTGGCCCAGCCTGCCAGGGGCTTTCCCTACAGAAGCGGCGACCTCTGTTTGAGAAACCCTGATCTAGTGTCTAAGAGAACTGGATGTGGACATGGAAGACTTAAGTTCCATTCTTGGAGCTGCTACTGGCCCGCTGGGTGACCATGAATAAGTCACATCAGCTCCCTGTTCTGTGCCTCAGTTTCCAGATCTGTAAAATGGGTATAGTGAACCTCATGTCCTTTGTAAAGTGACTTGGGGTTCACTGAAGGGGAGGAAAAATGGCTATAAACTAATGCCTAGAACAAGGAGTACTTGTGGCACCTTCTGCTCAGAATGTCTCAGCTAAATACAGTGTACAACCAAGAATGCAAGTTAACACATCACAAGAACGCATTCAAGGTGAAAGGGACAATTTGTAGGTCCTCAGTCTGAGGACAAAGGCGAGTCAGTGGGTTACAGAGCGTTGTAATTCCAGGGCCGTCTCCAGGGTTTTTGCTGTCCCAAGCAGCGAAAAAAAGTTGTGATCATGATCTGCAGCTCTACTGCTGCCGCTTCAGTCTTCAGCAGCAATTTGGCAGCTGGTCCTTCATTCTGAGAGGGATCAACGGACCGTCCACCGAATTGCCGCGGAAGAGCCCTCACCGTTGGCCACTCCGAGCACCTGCTTGCTGGGCTGGTGCCTGGAGCTGGCCCTGGTAATTCAACACTTCACCTTGAAGAAGAGCTCTGCGAAGCTTGGAAGCTCCTCTCTTTCACCAAGAGAAGTTGGTCAGTAAAAGATATTACTTCCCCCACCTTGTCTTGTGGATCAGGGCAGTGATTTGAGGCTTCTGGGCACTAGTGTGAAACAGTTTAATAATAACAATATCAGTTAGTCTTAATGTTTATTAATTTCCTTGCAATCATAGTAATGATAGAATACTACTAATACCATTAATAGCAACATATTATATATTAGGACCCCAATGTAAGTCTAACCCTTTTGATTTTTGTATTAAATAAATGTAATCATTTGTAGCCCTGGGTTACGTGGAATGGGTTTGCTTTGTGTTTTTCTGGGGCGAGTCAGCAGTGAGTTTTTGAGCAGATTACTAGCATAAATATTTGATTGTTCTTTTCTTCAATGACATAATTAGGTCCAGATTTTCAAAAAAGCCCAGTTCCCATTGATACACCTCAGCGAACCAATATTCCCAGTGGGAATCGTTTGAAAGTCTTGCCCCGGGTGCATTATTGGAGACTTGGTTTGAATGACTCCTTGCACAGTTTTGCTTTTCAAAACACAAAACAATTTTAAAAGCAAAACATTTTTAAACTCCAACTTGTAGAGCACTAATAAGAATACTGCTGCCTAGCTCTTCTACAGCACCTTTCAGCAGTAGCTCCCCAAGTGCTTTACAAAGAAGGACTGTAGCATCAGGAGCTGTGTCTCGCATTTGTCTTCGGCATTGGCTGCTAGAATCAGCTGCGCTGTGATTTCTGTGTCCAGCGCTCCTTGTTTATGGTGCTTTTTGCCTCTTCTGTAAACAAGAATCAAGTTCATTTCCAGATGATCCTCTGAGCCCAAATCAATATCAAAACTGATGTGCGAGAACACAAATATTGAATTTGGTCTAAGGGCCTGATCCTTGCAAGGATAAGGGTTGCTTAGCATTTTCAGGTAGGTGTGGGTGCTCAATGCCGTTCAGGCTGGCGTCCTAAAGCAGCACGCTCGCTGGCCTGTTAGCAGAGAGGAATAGCTCTTTAGCTACAAGAATACACTTTTTCCATCATTTAGTTGAATGAAATGTTTATTTCCTTGAAGCAGCTTACAAAAGAGTGTTGCATACTGAGGTAGCTGGAGTCAGAGGTTTGAAGGAATAGCAATGCAGAGCCTTCAGTGTTTTGACAGATGGATTAATTGGGTGGTGGTTGGGGGGCGGATTTCTCTGCCTCTGGTGGAAGTGTTCCCTTCTCTGGAATCTGATAAACAATTCTTTCAGAGGCAGCGTGGTCTAATGGATTGGGAAACTGAGCAGCAAAAAGAGCTACTAGATGACCTCCTGAGGTCCCTTCCAACCCTGAGATTCTATGATTTCTGTTGCGGGCTCTGCCACTGAATTGCTGTGTGACCTTGAGCAAGTCACTCACTATGATGCTGTTTCCCCTTTTTCTCTCTAGAGTGTAAGAACTTTGGGATATTGACACTCTGCTACGTTGTATGTACAGGGGCAAACATGACTTTTTTTTAATGGGGGGCGTGCAATGGGGTGCCTACCCCATGCAAGACTGGGCTAGGTAAAAAAGGGGCAGTTAACTGTGTGACAGTCAGGGCTGATGAGCACGAAGTGATTAGCTGGTATAAAACCAGGAAGTAGCAAACAAGAGGGGTTGCAGGAAGGAACTCTGCAGTCACTTGCTGGAGAGGAAGGGAGTTGGCAAAAGACAAGAAATAGTCCTTGGGGGAGTAAATCCTGGGAGCATGCTTTGAAATATTGGCTCTGGCAAGCCCCCTAAGGGTTTGTCTACACTGCAATATAAACCCAGTGCTGCTTTGTCGAAATAGGAATGCAGCTATTTCAAGGAAATATTAGAAACACATTTTTTTCAATCAATTGAAAATGGGGTGTTTTGTTTTGACTTTATTGCTCTGTTTCCTCTCTATCATTTCATTTCCATGAGTGTAACATTTTTTAAAAACTTGTTATTGATTTTATGGGATAATGTTTCAATAAGGGCATTTAAATGGTTCCAGATCAAAAAAAATCTTTCAGAATTTCCACTTTGCCAAATATTTCAACTTTTCAATTTTGAAATGTCAGCATTTCCCACCGGATGGAAATCCTATTTTTCCACCAGCTGTACCATAAAGCGAGGAAAGGCTGTGTTCCCCCCCACGAGTAGAACTATGTCGACAGTCACGTTTTCAAGTTCTGGTCACCACAAGGCCATCAACTTCCTTGTTTATTTCCCCATACAGGAAAGTAAATCACAGTTACGGCCCCAAAATGTATGAATTTATCAAAAGGAGCAATTTATCCAGCAATTATTCTACTCTATCATTAAATGTGCTGGATTATGTGGCTGTTGTTGTCTTTAGATTTCTGATAAATATGTTGTTGACAGCCAGCTGTTCTTTTCAATTGACCACAACCAAGCCTCCTAGAGAAGCATATTAGTGTGCATGGATCCATTCACTTTATTTGTGACAGTCAGTGCAATTACAATAGCCACCTGCAACTGCAGCCACTCCGTTTTTTTAAGAAATGAGATGCACCACTAACGGGAGGGTGAAGGAGGCTGTTGTTTCAGGTACCTTAACTCTTCATGACAGTTTAATGTCATGACTAACAGGCTTTTTTGTCTTGTGGGTGACTTCATATTATTTCTATGCTGATATACCATCAGGTATCATTTCAAAGCAATGCTGGCTGCTAATAGTGCTCTGAGCAAGGGGCAGAGTATAAACTTCACCCCTAAGGAGCAACTCTGGGAGCTGGTGGGTCTCAGCCACCACCTGAACTTGGCTCCCTCCCCTGCTTGCTTTGTGCTCCCGGGAGGCAGTAATTTGCTACTTGTGTCTACCCCAGAGCAAACTACGATCCCATCTGCACTAGTTCAGTTATTTTGGCCAATGAGTAGGGAGTGATGGAGTCAAGGCATCACTGTTTCTTACCATTCCTCACCCATCCTGCTCCAGGGATGGAGTAAGCTGACTAATAGCCCTGCTTACGTCTACATGTCCAGACCCAGTGGCTGGGTAGCCCATACAGACGACAGACTTTTAGTCTTTTAGTCACACTGGTCCAGGTCAATTCTAACATTCCATGACTTCTCACCGTATTTGTTTTAACAAAAAGCCCCTAGAGAGAGCTTATTGTTCTGAAGAGCTTTCTCTGTTGTTTTGCTTTCTCCTGAACCCTGTGGAACCCTCCTGTTTTTCTCCGTTGTCCTCGCATTCTAGTCTACCGTGATTAACCTCCAGCAGGAGCTCAATCTAAATGCTGACTAGGAAGCCATCCATGTCACAATCCCACCCTTTGCGGAACTGCCCTGGGATTTCCACTTCGGCGGATGGACAGGGCCTTTTCTAGCTTGAAACGGTGGTGGGTGTAGTGGCATACTAATCTGTACTATACTGTTCAGCCTCCAAGCGCATGTGTAACATAACTTATTTAAAGCTACCCTTAGCCGTACCTGGCAGAGCACTATAGGCTCTTATGATGTACTCAGCTGGTTTGTATAAGCAATTTCTGCAACCATGTCTGGGGCAGAAGTATATGACAAGTGAGGTTCTCAAAACCACTTAGCATCAGCCTAACTGTGCTGCTGCCAAGGGGAATGCTATCAGCTGCTGCAGAATTTACAGTAACTAACAATGAGCTGACTGGCTTTGTGTGGGAGGGACGTAGCTACGGGTCTATAACGAGTGATGTAAGTTGCATTTGGAGAATGGGAAATACGCAGGGGCCAATTATGACCCACCTGGAGCTCTCTGCAAAACAGCAGGATGCTTCATTGTTGCAGTGTAATAGCACCGAGAGTGCCCACCTGGGACTAAGCGTACGTCTACAAGGCAAGTGAGAGGTGTGATCACAGCACATGTGGACATACCTGAGCTAGCTTTAACCTAGCGAGAGCGCGTATTAATAGTGGTGAAGCTGCAGCAGCATGTGGCTTCAGTAGACACCTAGCGTCTCAGGTGTGCTTGTAGATCCCGGCTGCTTTGGCTTCGATGTTATGGATACTCATGCTAGCTAGATCAAAGCTAGTTCAGGCCTATCTCTACACGTCACAATCACACCACATGACTGGAGTGCAGACATAGCCTGAGACGCTATTAGTCTAGGTCCTGTACAAACACACGGTAAGACAGCTCTGGACTCAATGAGCTTGCGATCTAAAGAGACAACACTGGCAAAGTGGAAATGGATATGCAGATGATTGTTCAAAAACACACAGCAGATCATGGAGAAGAACCCAAGGCTCCTGAGACATAACTCTAGCCACTGGACCACACAAATGCTCTCATACCACCAACATATTTCATTAGCTTTGAGGGAATTACAGGCTGAGGGAGAAGGAACACATCTCACGTTTCTTGAGCTGCCCATGACAGACTTGATGTGAACTCAAAGTAGCTGAGGGGTGAGCTGGCCTGGAACAGTCACTCCGTTATCAAAAAGAAACACTTATTTCCACTTGCATATGTAATTTATTGTGAACGCCACAATATTTCCCTCAGTTATGCTGCAGAGAGGAGCTTTTTCAATGAGGTGGGAAAGGTAAGGGAGCCGACAAAATTAGCCAGATTAATTATTAAATAAAACAAGACACTTAATGCTCAAAGAGCAGACGGCATTGTCAGCTTGATGCATTTGGAGATTTTTGATGCAAAATCCCCTCTGGGCATGAAGGAAACAGAAATTAGTCCTAAAAAGTTCTAGCGGAATTATCGCAGAGGGGTGTAGACTGTCAGAAATATCAAACAGAGCGCAGTCCTTGGTACTACTAGCCTTGCATGGCTACGTCTAACCTTCCCATCGCATGACATGCAGGCTTGTATTCAAAGAAATGGTGATACACTGGGAGGTGAAGTGCTCTGAGGGCTAATAATGGGCGATGAAATGGATGCAGCCAAATAAAGGCCAATATACATTGCAAAAGCTAATGAGGTGAAAGAATGGTAAATGGATGGCAGGTGCGAGTGGCAGAAAAGGGAATTGAATGGCTCACATGTACACACCACCACAGTTGATGATCTTTTAACGTTTACCAACCATGCTGATCTGGAGCCCTCGGTGTAATTTTCCTCCCGCCAGCTGGTTCACTTTCTTCCTTGAATGTTTCCCCTGGCGGTGACACATCTAGTCTTTGTGAGATTCTAACTTCCTTCTGCTTGCCCCTGCCACCCTCCCTCAGTGTAGAGTCCCCTGTCCCACGTGGGACAGGAGTGTGGGCCGCTGCCTTCACGGGAGGCTGCTACTCCCCCAGTCTTCTGTTCCCTGTGAAGCAGAGGGGCTGAGTGCGGCAGTGGCAGACAGGCTTGGGTAGGAGGCAGGAGCAGGCCAGGGCCTAGGGCTAGATGGGACACCCGTGTCTGTAGTTTTAGGCCAGGCCCCAACTTCCCCAAAACACATTGCTGGGGCAGCTCCCACCAAGTGTTGGTCCTTGGAGGATGGTTTCAGTGGAGCCGTGTTACCAAAAAACGGAGGGGGTGGGTCCAGTGGGAGACAGGAGAGCAGGAAAGTCACAGGGCCTCTGCGTCGATGTCCAACCCCTTCTGAAGAGCTTTGGGGCACAGCCACATTTGGTGGGATGGTCCTGAGGCAAACCCCACCAACCTAACACATGGCTAAGCATGTTATTAGCATCTTAAAGATTTCACTTCATCCCATGGCTCGTCAAACATGCCCTGTCTCTGGTCGCCCCCTCCCCGCCCCCCTTTATAGCTTACACACTTGTGAGTAAGGGCACTGTCCCACAGTGTGCTCCAAGAGTGCGCTGTCAGTGTAGATGGGTGCATATGCAGTGTAGATGGGTGCATATTACCATGAACAGCACTCTCTACTGGCAACTGAGAAGCGTTGGATCGCACACTGCAAAGGAGTTGGCAGATGTGATTGCAGAGAAATTGGCCATTAGCTTTGAAAACTTATTGCAATCGGGGCAGGTCCCAGATGACTGGAAAAAGGCTAATGTAGTGCCCATCTTTAAAAAAGGGAAGGAGGAGGATTTGGGGAACTACAGGCCAGTCAGCCTCACCTCAGTCCGTGGAAAAATCATGGAACTGGTCCTCAAGGAATCAATTTTGAAGCACTTAAAGGAGGGGAAAGTGATCAGGAACAGTCAGCATGGATTCACCAAGAGCAAGTCATGCCTGACTAACCTAATTGCCTTCTATGATGAGATAACCGGCTCTGTGGATGAGGGGAAAGCCGTGGACGTGTTAATCCTTGACTTCAGCAAAGGTTTTCGTACGGTCTCCCACAGTATTCTTGTCGTCAAGTTAAAGAAGAATGGGCTGGATGATTGGACTATAAGGTGGTGTGGCAGAGCTCTGACCTTGCTCCTGTGGGTCCTGCACTTCTAGGCGGTTTATGCTTAGCCTCAGTGGCTCACTGTGATCCTCCACGTAGCCCTTCACTCTCTAGGGCCAGGGTTACAGTCTACTGAGCCCTTTTCATCATAGGCCTGCAAGGAGGTTGGCGAGAGAACTCCCACAGTCTCTTTTCAGCCGCCTGTCCTGACAGGGGCCTGACTTCCCCTTCCAGAAGCTGTTCCTGTAGTGGTGGGTTGGGGGGAACCCGGGTCCGCCCTCTACTCCGGGTTCCAGCCTAATGGTAGAAGTTGTTGGCAGCCAACCTTTCACTGCCAGAGTTGCTACATTTCCCTGGGCCACTTCCCCACAGCTCTCCCTTCTTCACCCTTACCTTAGGGCTCCTTTAACTATGTTTTAGGATGTTTTAGGGTGTCTTCAGTCACCAGCCCTTCAGCTGCACTTCCTCTCCTCTGGTTCTCTGGCTCCCCTGCCTGACTGGAGTGAGCTCTTTTTATAGTAACAACAGGGCCTTAATTAGAGTCAGGTGGTCACATTAGCCTGGAGCAGCCCCTGCTCTGGTCAGTCAGGGAACAGAAAACTGTTAATCCAGTGGCCAGTATAGCTGCCTTCTGCTATTCTGCTGTACCCAACTGGCCTGGGTCTATCACATATCCCTCCCCCTTGCTCAACACCAAGGGGTTGGGCAGCTTGGGACGCCAGACAGTGTACGCGTGATAAGCCATCGGCATTGCCATGGCGACTCCCTGCTCTGTGCTCTATGCAGAACTGGAAAGGTTGGAGGGATAAGAACCACCTGGTTACCCTTGTGTTCTTTTCCTTGTTCCGTTGCATCCATCGAAGAGGGGCATGGTCAGTCACAAGGATAAATCTGCGCCCCAGCAGGTAGTAACGCAACGTTTCCATGGCCCATTTTACAGCGAGGCACTCTCTCTCTACAACTGCATATTTTTGTTCCCTCGGAAGGAGTTTCCTACTGAGGTAGAGAACTGGGTGTTCCTCCTCCCCAACCATCTGCGACAGGACGGCCCCTAACCCTACCTCGGATGCATCTGTCTGTAAGATAAAGTCCTCGTTGAAATCTGGGGCTATCAATATGGGGTTACTGCAGAGGGCAGTCCGTAAGTCCGCGAAAGCCCTTTCTGCTGCATCGGACCGTCTGACTGGATCAGGACCACGGGCCTTCACTAAGTTCGTTAGGGGACTCGCCCTTCTAGCAAACTGGGGGATGAAACGCCGGTAATACCCCACCACCCCTAGAAATGCTCAGACCTGCTTCTTACGACTCGGCCGAGGCCAATTTTGGATGGCCTCTAACTTATTCAGTTGCGGTTTTACCAGACCTTTTCCTACCAGGTAGCCAAGATATTTGGCCTCTCTGAACCCTACAGCGCACTTAACAGGGTTCGCCGTAAGGCCAGCTCGCCGGAAGGTATCAAGGACCGCCCCTACTTTTTCCAAGTGGGTCTCCCAGTCTGGGGTATGAATCACCACGTCATCCAAGTAGGCCGCAGCATAACTGGTATGGGGGCGTAATAACTTGTCCATGAGATGCTGAAAGGTAGCTGGAGCCCCATGTAGTCCAAAAGGAAGGACCGTATATTGGAAGAGCCCCTCTGGTGTAGAAAACGCCGTCTTTTCCTTTGCATCTTTGGCTAGGGGAATCTGCCAGTATTTGTCAAGTCTAAGGTTGTCAAGTACTGGGCATTCCTCAGACGGTCCACTAGTTCGTCTATGCGGGGTATAGGGTAGGCATCAAACTAGGATATCTCATTTAGTTGACGGAAGTCGTTGCAGAACGTTGTGGTGCCATCAGGTTTGGGCACCAACACTATTGGGCTGGACCATTGACTGTGGGATTCTTTGATGATCCCCATCTCCAGCATTTTCCTGACTTCTGCTTTTATTTCCTCCATTTTGGCTGCTGGCACCCGGTAGGGCCTCATAGTTACTCTGGCCCCGGGTTTGTGTTGATATGGTGATATGTTCCAGTTGTGTGACCTGGCTTTGTCGAGAATACATCGTGATATTGGGCCTTCATCTCAGTTACCTCTTTCTTCTGTGCTGTCGTTAGATCAGGAGACACCCTCACTTGTTCAGGATTTTTGTTACCTGGGTGCAGCCCTTCTCGAATCACTGTGCATGCCTCTCGCGCATGCCATGGTTTCAGAAGGTTGACATGATATATGTGCTCTACTTTTCGACGTCCTGGTTGTCGCACCTTGTAATTTACTTTCCCTACAGGTTCAACTATTTCATAGGGCCCTTGCCACTGGGCCAACAGCTTACTTTCGGCCGTGGGTACCAGTACCATTACTCGGTCACCAGGTTGAAACTGACGAAGCTTGGCTTGGCGGTCGTAGTAGGTTCTCTGGGTCTCTTGGGCCTTCTCTACGTGTTCCCTCACTATGGGAGTGACCTGGGCTATCCGATCCGTCATCCGTAGTACATGTTCTATTACGTTCTTCCCCTCACTGGGTTCCTCCTCCCAAATTTCCTTGGCTAGGTCCAGGATGCCTCGGGGGTTACGTCCATACAACAGCTCAAAGGGGGAGAATCCAGTGGCAGCTTGGGGACCTCACGGATGGTGAACATGAGGTACAGTAGGAGGGTGTCCCAACCTTTCCCATCCTTGCTTACCACCTTTCTTATCATGGCCTTGAGGGTTCAGTTAAATCTTTCCACCAGACCATCAGTTTGTGGATGGTAAACTGAGGTCCGCAGCGTCTGGACATGGAGCAGGGAACACAAATCCTTCATCAACTTGGACATGACTGGTGTTCCCTGGTCTGTGAGGCTTTCTTTTGGTAGCCCTACCCAGGCAAAGATTGCCACTAATTCTTTGGCAATGCTCTTGGAAGCTGTATTTCGTAAGGGGACAGCTTCTGGGTACCTGGTTGCATAGTCTAGGATGACAAGCACATACTGGTGGCTTCGGGTCGTTTTCTCTAACGGCCCCACAAGATCCATGGCGATCCGCTCGAATGGGACTTCAATGGTCGGCAGGGGTACCAGAGGAGCTCTTAGATGTGTACGAGGGCTGTTCAGTTGACATTCAGGGCAAGAGGCACAGTACCTCCGGACATCTTCATGTACCCCTGGCCAGAAGAACCTGCGTAAGATTCGCGCCTGGGTTTTTTCCACTCCCAAGTGTCCTCCAAAAAGGTGACTGTGAGCGAGGCTTAATATTGCCTTCTGGTGTTTCCGGGGGACTAGGAGTTGGTGTACCTCTTGCTCCTGCATTTGCATGACCCGGTATAGGAGATTCTCTTGATCCATCTTCATCCATCAGGTTTAATGATCCCCACCCCACACACATTTGTACTGGAGCTCAATTTTAGGATGCCTACATGTGCTCTGCATAGGGTTGCCACGTGTCCAGTTTCAACCAGAGCGTCCAGTCAAAAAGGGAAACTGGCAGCATCCCATCAAAGTCCGGTTACCTGCAGTAACTGGTCTCTGCCCCTGGGAGATGGGAAGAGCAGCAGCTGCTGCTGGTAGTTTGAGGAGCCGCTCTGCTTAGCAGCTGCTGCTCTTCCCGCCTGATGGAGAGAACTGGCTGGCTCACAAAGTAGGTACCGCCACTGTCCGGGGGATTTGTGTAACTGTCTCCCCCCATCCCGCTGTGCCCTGATTTCCCTGCCCCAGCCCCTAAGGCTCTGTGTCAGCTCCTCTGAGCCCAGCTCTGCAGGTGAGTCCCAGGGGATGGGGGAGTGAGCGACTGGGGCGGGGGTGGAAAGCAAACAACGCGAGGGAGGAGGAACAGGTGGGGCAAGAGGCGGGGCCTTGAGGGGAGGGGGTGTTCAGTTTCAGGGATTAGAAAGTTGGCAAACCTAGCTCTGAAAGGGCTTGTGTGAGCAAAGGCACAGCAAGGTGCCTCCGTTTTACTCACATTTCCTCCTGTGGGCACACAACGCATGAGCCGCTGGCTGCAGAAACTCAGTGGGAGACAATGGCTCTATTTACTTTCTCCCACAACCCTCCTTCTTTCACCTTTTGATCAGCCTCGAACCTGGCTGCTAATGTGAACATTTTTATCGACGAATCTGAATGGCAATGTAGCCAGACTTGTCTGCTGTTCCATGACATCGTTATGTCTGGTGACCTTGTGTGTGTCCTTAATCTCTGCCAAACAAGTTCATCGCCTTATGTCGTAACTAATGCAGCAACGTGATTTTCTTCACCAAAAACACTGCCCATCTGTCCCCTATTCTCCAGTAGGGCAGTTTTGCTGTCGCTGTAGCAGCCTATTGATTGTATATGTCAACGTTACATTTGTGGGTCACTGAAGGATTTGATTTTAGTTCCGTCTGCGCAACAATATCTGAAAAAATGACCACTCTTGGGAGCTGCTTGGAAGCAGGCGTCTTGTCAACATGTTTTATAATGCGTTAGTCACATATAATTGCAGCACGGCAATGTGATTATACCAGATAGTGCCTTTGGCATCCGGAGATAGCCGCTCGGCTGATGTATGCTTCGGCAGTCCTGGGAATATAATAAAACTATGCTAGGCATGATTGCCCTGTAGTCTGTTGCACTTGTCCAGATTTAGTGCTATTGTATAAACTGTGTGCCAGTAGATAAAAGGAAACATTTTTCTAAGCAGTTGCTAACCGTCATTGCTGATGTCTTTCTTTTCCCTGCACGCGACAGCTGGGAAGAGGCAGTGAGTGTGGCAATGCCTGTTCGGTGGGATGGTGCACCAGCAAGTCACAGAACCCAAAACACTTACATTGAGCCATGCTTAAAGTATGTGGGGGAGGTGAAAGGGTCACAGTCTAACCCCCATGGCACCCGGGTTGTGCTGTTCCCGGGTTGTACTGCCTGCCCTCCACCCAGCCGCACTTTAAGCAATGGCACTGAGAGAATTTTATTGGCACCCCCCCCCCTACGAGTAGGACTCACCCACTGGCTATGACACTCTCTCTCGCCCTGTAGGGACCACGACATTGTTTCAGCCCAGCTCAGCTTCTGCAGGGGAGAGAAAGTGTCCCTCTGTCATTAGAGGTCGCACTGAGATCTACCCTAACTCCCACAGCCCAGCATGAGACCTATTTCAGAGCTGCTCACCAAGCCAGTGTCCACCAGCTGCCTGTCACGCACAGGGCAGAAATACCCTTTCCACCCAGCAGGGTGATGGTGGCATTTTACCCAGTGGGTGCCTGCTCTGCATGGCAATTGTGGGGGGGGGGGCGGGGGGAGAGGCTGCATCCCTGCTGAGAGGGGAGGCTGGGCCACAGGAACCAGCAATGTGAAGTGTCTCTGAAGCTCGGAAGTAGCATGGATCTCGCTGAGGGTCCATGTTGCAGACATGGGCAAGGCCAGCATTTGCTCCACTGTTTCCAAGCCATCACTTTACAGTTTGGCAGATTACAGCAGCTTTGGCCCGGAAAATCAATGACATGTCTGAGCAGGAGGCTGCTTTCCCCATATTCATTTTTATCACGGTAGCACTTAGACACTCCATTGTGCCAGGTTTTGCACACACGGGACTGATTGTGAGCTCTCTGGGGGCAGAGGCCATCTAAACAGACAAGGCAGAAGGAAAGCAGTGATTTGCTCAAGCTCTAGACAACAACGCATGAGGAAATGCAAGACTAGAAACCCAGCCCTCTCAACTCCAAGTTCATTGCCCCAACTCCTAAACCTCACTAGCCATCTTATTAAACTGCTTTGTAACTATAAAGCCACTGTCCTTGTCTCTGGGTCGTGGTGCAGTGCTTTGCTGGCCCTTCATATTACCAAATGGGAGCCGGGTGTTTAATAACATGGGCTCTAAAACTAAAATCCTGTATTTCCAGTTGCTGCGGCCATTCCTCTTCTTAAAAGCCCTTGTAGAAGCAGGACTGGCTCTAAGTCCGTATGAGATTTATACCAAGCTTAAAGCCACGTCAAGCTTGTGCACGAGCTGCCGTGGCAGGAGCCTGCCATGTCACAAGACAAAGAACAGGAATATAAGTAGTGTTGTGAAGAACGTGGGTATCAACTAACTGGAACTGCTCCTTTCTGTAGCTTTTGTTAGGACAGACAGCACTAAGGCTGGAGGAGCAAAAATGTGTATATAGGCACCACAGGAAATGCCACACTGGTTTTCAACCGGTGGTCCACAGATGCCTGGAGACCATGTCTAAGATGTGTAAAGGGGTCTGCACCTCCATTTGTAATTCTGTAGGGATACACAAATGAAGAATGGTTGAATGCCAATGCCATACTGGCTCACCCCACCCCCCCGAACAAATTAATCTAGGATCCTTTCTCTAACAATGGCAGGTAACAATGCTTTTAGAAGAGGGTGCAGAAACCCTGCAGTGACTTGTACCGAACCTTGTCAGCACTCAACATTTCTGAAAAAAAACAGGCCATTTACTTAGATGCCCATGTAAGGCTTCAGAAGCCTGACTTTCTGTACTCATATCTGAAAAAAAAAATCCTGGCCTTGATATTTCCAGCCCATCTTCTAGTAGAGAGAGTTCTTGGTTACCCAGAAAAACAATAATAGATACCCACAAATAAGAACTTATGAATCATAATTCTTTCATCCCCCTTTCTAGCTTATCTTGTCACAGAGCTAAGGTACAATACGACTATGTTGGAAACGTAGCCAAGCAGCGTTGGAAGAATTAGCTTTAATGTTTTTGGACAGAGAATCATTTAAATGGTTTCCAGTCTGGAAAGTAGATGCCGAAGAGGGAGGCTCAAAGGAGATGGGGTATGTCTTTTTTCTCAAAGAAGGGTGGCAGAGTGGATAGGTCTCTCAACTGTGATTCATCAGACACAAATTTACCTCTCTGCTAGTCAACTGACTTCTTGTGTGACTTTAGGTGAGTGACTCACTCTCACTGCTCTGGCTGTGAAATGGGGCTAATGCTTCCCTCCTTCACAAAAGTGTTATGATAATAAATCCATGAATGATTATGCAAAGATCATATGTTGTGGAGGTGAGGGCACAAGAATACATTGATGGCTTCTTTCTCGTTAGACTCTTCCAAAGTGAATGGAAGTCTTTCCACTGACTTCACTAGGTATTGGCTCAGGCCCTACAGGCTGTGTCATAGTTACAGAGAGGAAGTTAGGAGGATTCCAACTTCAGAAGGCCACACAAAGGGCGCTGAGAAAAGATGTGATGTAAGCCAAAGAGTGGAAGAATACGAAATTCTTCTGTGTGACAAATATTCCCTGTTGGTTAAGGATGGGTACATTTCATTAGATATAATATTGGAGATGTGTCATCTTTAATCCATTGCTGTCAAGCTCTATTGTCAGAAAAGGTGCAATTTCTTTCCAAAACGACACATTCACTAATCCCTGACAGCGCACTGTGACCACATTCTGGTCCCTCACACCCTCCAATCAATGTTTCCTCGTGTGGTAATGCCCTTCAACCTGGAAAATGGCTTCAATTTTAAAAAAAAGATCTTAGCAAACTACCATTTTTTTAAAATTCATGGTTACTAAAAAATTTTTTGTCTTTCAGCTATAATACTTACGCAAATAGAAAGAGCAACAGCATTTCAAGGAGATCAGTGTCAGGAAGTGTTCATGTGGTATATTTCCACTGCAGCCTGCCTTGTAATGGTGCAGAAGAAAGTGTCCAAGCATAGCTAGAGCTGCAATTTTGAAACTAAAGTTTTCTCCCTGAGCAGAATGGTAGGATATTTGGAACACAAAAAGGACGGGCTGGCAAAGACTGTTTCTACCATTAAGAATATGAGTTTCAGAAGGGAGCTAGCTAATGAGACTGCATTTTTCTTAAAATAAAATAATGCTCTTTCAGTAAGACATTAACTAATATTGCTGGGTACTAGAGCAAGCTGGAAACAGAAATCCCTATCACTGATAAATTGTTGTTACTGATTTTTTCCCCTGAATCAGGACAAAAAGTCAGAAATGTGAAATATCTTCTGGGAAGGGATTTCCAGAAAAAAAACACACTTTCAACAGCATCCAAGTGGAATCTTTTGACTCGCCAGCTGCTGGGTCTTGTCAATTTCATTGTCTCCCTGCAGAGGGAAAATGAAATTAGCAAGTGGTTTCTGACCTGGCAGCCATCAGTTTGATTGTCCTGAGGGAAAAAAAAACAAAATTTCAACAAAATTGAAATTTTCCAGTGAAAAGATTTTGATTTTTTGCAAAAAAGGCATTTTCCATCAATCATTCCATTGGGAATTTCCCACCCTTATCATAGCTATTTAAACTGTAAATGCCTCTGCAGTTTTTCTTAATTCCGCTGTCTTCAAATCAATTGTCGGATGGACTAAAGCTGATGCACTTTGTATGCCCAGAGCCCTGTGGGGTGCTTAGCATTTTGTCATTTTTACCACATACAAATAACCAAACGACCGGCTAGTTCTCTCGTTTCACCTACTGAGCCGAAGAGTGTAAAGCATCAAACAAAGAGGCTAAAGAGTCATGTGTGCAGGGAAAAGAAAACTCAGGCTGATCCATGTTAGGACTTTTTAAAATAAGTTTATCAAACCACAGTGGCACTGAGCAAACATTCCCACAAATCCTTCGCTCTGTGAAGGTTATTCTTATTCTTATTAATTACATGCATTAACGGACTCAAGCAAAACTCTTCACAACAGTAAGAACAAAGAGCAGATATCCAGTCTGATGCAATCACAACCTAAAATTCCATTTCAGTTTATTTATGCAAATCCTCAAATTAGCATATTGTACATTCCTCTGAAACCTTTAATGGATTCTGCCGATGAGGAATGTGAGTTCAAGAGAAATCTCACAGCTAACTAAAAAACAGAAAAGATCTGCAAATAAAACATCACGCAGGAAATAGTATCTTCTTGGAAAACTCTTTATGGCTTGAGTTTGTGTTGACTTTAGCAGCACTTGTAGCAACTGTAACTAGATAAATGGGTCTGTGTTTTCTTTCCCTTCTATATTGATGTACAAGTCTTTGCGTTCAATGATTTTTATTTTAATACACTTAACTATCACAGTGGGCTCGCTTTGATATCAGTCTGCTTTATCCTGGTTCCAAGTGTGATAAAAGCCAGACATTGAATTGATACAAAACAATGTGAAATTAAGAGTATTTTGATGATAATACGAGTTTTAAAAGGGAGGGGAAACTCCTTTTATTCATCCGTCCTACTGCGCCTCTTTTTGGCTATATTTTCACCATAAAAGGATGGCGTTATTACTCTCATTCCTTTGTAGTCAGCTGAGATGGAAAGCAGAGGATATAATGTGTGTCTTGTATGGCAGGCATTTAAGTAGACACCCCAAGCTAAGATTTTCAAATCAGGGTCCTGCACGTAGGCTCATGACAGCACTAAACGGCCCCTTTTCAAACATGCTGAGCACCAAGCAGCTCCAATGGTTCTCAATAACAGCTGCTGGAGGTTGAGAACTTTGGAACAATCCAGCCAGCTGCACATGTGGCAATATATTGCTTTAGAGGCCTAGTTTTAAGCCTTCCCCTCTGGAAAACCTTGGTTCGGCATTTGGGAGGCTGAAATGAAGAGATCTCTGTGGAAAATTGCAGGCCAGGCCAGATTCTTACCCACTGAAGCAGGCATTCCCTCTTTTTAAGATGCAAAGTTTTGCCTAGCTGCATCCAACCTTGCCATGACACAATGAGAAATTTGCTCCAGGATTTAGAACTGCCTTGGGAATCTGTGGGCTGCTGAATCACCAGAAACGGGCTGCCAGAGCTACTTGAGAGAGGGTGGTGGAACGTCTGAGAAGGAGCTGCTTCGCAGGTCTTCTCCTAAGTCTGGGGGAGGTTTTTAATCATGTAAAGTATCACTTTTTTGATTACAGACCCATCTGCGAGGCATGTGGGGAAGTTTTGTGTGGTGTTTTTGGTTCTGACCCCCCCAGCCCATAGCTTCTGTCACTGCCAATGTTTCCCAAACCTAGAAGCTTGGTGAAGAATCTCCTTAGATGCATATGAACATTAATGCCTCAACCTGGCATATGAGTCAGGGGGTTGCTCTTTCGTTTACTTATCAGTAAGTTCACAGTGTTGCTGCCTCTTGGGCAGACAAGAAGGACCCATCTATTATTGAATTGTGCTGAGCCACTTTGCAGTCTGGTGCACCTGCAGTTATTTACTAGTTGCTTCTACCAGGATCTGATTTCAGTGTCTTTGGTTGCCTTCCAAAGTTAAGCCTGTCTCCTGTTAATAGCTGATTGCTGAGAACGACTTTTCCGGTGCAGGGTGGGGTGAGATGTATCAGTGTCAACTCTGCCTTGAATATGTAATAGAATTCAAATTAATATAGCTCTCTTTCTTTGCCTATGTAATCAGGAGGCAATTGCCTATTCCCCTCTACATAGGGATCCGGATTCCTGTCAGGGATAGTCTAGTCTATTTTCTCCTGCTCAGAGCAGGGGGATTGGCTAGGGGACCTTTTGAGGTCCCTTTGAACCCTGTATTTGTAAGACTGTATAAACCACATCTTTACAAAGAATGTAATTGGAAATTGGAACACAAAAGCATACAGCAAATACCATCTTCTAAAATAGATCTTTATTATGGGACATAATATTAGCTAATTGGTTGCTCACAGTGATTCTGGTGTATATATTGGCAGCAATGAAAAAAATGCCAGATGTTAACAGCTCACCGGTTTAAAAAAATATATGGGAAATTATGTATTTACATTACCAAAATTAAATGCAATTATTCTTTACATACATCATCCTTACACAGGATTTATTTGGTACACGCCATGTCACCACACGTTTCTAATCTGTTTCGTATAATCTGCTGTGTTTTACTGAAAGGACTAAGATATGTGCATCTCCCAGGATTTATGGGTCCACCAAAGATGTTGTCATAGGCAAAAATTCATATATGCCTTTCCCTTTCATCATTACCTTAAACAATTTTCAAGTCAACCCTTCTTATTTCCTTCTCTTTCTTACCCTCGCCATATAACCAAACTCAATTGTTTTCTTCCTGTCCAAGTCTTTGAAACAACATATTTCACTCTACCTACCAGTCTACCAGAATTGCTGAAACTTACAATGTGCCTTGGCTACTATTTCACTTGAATATTTATAACAGACGCTACAGTCAACACACATAAATCGTTGCTTGTCTTGCTAACAGGATAAACACTGCAAGCCTGTAGATTAGACATCTGAAGAGGGATATGAACCCAATTTATTGGGCAAATTAACTTTGTTAGAGCACTTGAGCACAGTGCTGCTAGGCAAGAGAGTCGTTTCTCTCAGAGCCTGAACTTGTCCTGCTTTGCTGCTGTGGCTTGGTTCTACACTCAGCATTGAAGTTTTCAGCCAGGCTTTTTAACCTGCCATGAAGATGTGAGAAGCATCTATTAAGGTGCCAAATAAAGAGAATGAAGAACTGAAGATGTGAGGTTTCGTGAATTAATGCTTCGTGAGGCAACTCTGGCCCCTTTGCTCTCCAAAGCTACTACAATTCCATCATACCTTGCCTCTAAAAATTGTCTTACTCCATACTAAGGGAGTCATTGACCTGCAAATGAATTTACGTAGAGTTTCCAGGGATTTGAATAAAAGACCGTCCCTTTGAAAAGAATAATGACACTCAAAAAAGAAAAGCAAAGAAAGAACTGACTAAGCAACTCAAACCAGGGCTTGATTTCCAAAAGCAACCTCAAGATGCACGCGATGCCAAACGAGATTCATGAAGCGTTGCCCACTTGCACCAGCTGAGTATCTGCCCTGGCATGTTTGAACCAAGATAGGCCCTGAATTCTGGTGGGGATCCTCTCCCTTTCAGGAATAATTAGTATTTAGGTACAGGTTACACCTCACGATCTCAAAGTGCTTTATAAACAGAGGATAAATGTTAGCCTGAGATGGAAAGTCTGAGGCACTGAGAGGTTACAGACCAATGTCTGATCCCATTACTCACACTGAGTAGAAACTTACTGCACAAACAGTTCCATTAATTCTGGTGTGATTAATTCAGCATGAGAGTTGGTGTCATCATCTGGATTCAAGTGATTTCCTCATGGCACAAGAGCACATACATGGCAAGGTGGGCCATACTTGGGGTGACCCTAAACCTGGGACTACCAGAAGCCAGGAGGGGAAGAGAAGGATGGATCACACCATAATTGCCCTGTTTTGAGCACTCCCCCTGACACTCCGGTACCAGCCACAGTTGGAGACAGAATACTGGGCTAGATGGACCATTGGTCTGACCCATTCTGCTAGTGCTTATGTTCATAAGACTGGAATTAGAACTTCATTCGCCTGATACTCACTTGATCCGCTGAGGCCATGCTGCCTCCTGGGAAAAAAAAACCAGACTTCTCCACAGTGCTGAGTTTAAGCCAGTTTGCATCATCAAACAACTTGCTAGTCATCAGAAATTGGTTCAGTAAAACAAAACTGCAAAGCTACCCTAATTAATACTCTATAAACCAACACTGTTTGATGGTACACCTTAGAGGGATTTACGCAGAACATTCTGCTTTGAATGCAGTTAAAGCTGTGGCATTTCCTGCAATGCAAAACGCTCAGAATCTGATCTGCATTTGCTATTGAACCTTAACCTCACAGGGAGCAGATCAGCATCACCCCACGGGCTTGAAACAGAGCAACCCCCATTGACACCAGCTGGTGATTTGGCCCAACATTCACAGGACAGAGTTTCCTGTCTTCCTGATTAGCTCCATTGCACAAAATCTAATTCAATCATATCTTCTAACACAAACCGAGGGTTCAAAGCCACATTCTGTTCACTTAATTCAAAATGCCCCCTTCTGATGTTAATTGTCTGAAAATGATACCCAACAATTCTTGCCTAGGTCTTCTTTGGTTACTAAATGAAAGAGTTCATTTGTTTCCAGAATCAGTTCTCCAAGCAGTAGAATCCCATATTCACTGTTTAAGAGCTTAGAAGATGAATGGAATCATGGCTGTTTTCCTAAGTGCACCCATATTATATTTCTTCAGGTAGAGCCTGTGTTTCTTTTGGGCCCAGAGGGACATCTGGATGGCCATCAGGAAAGCAAAAATTCCAACTGCAACAAAGAAAATGTGTGTCAACAACATTCATATTTACCATGAATAAAATGGAAGGTGGATCCCTACAGCATGAGCCACTCTCAGCACAGTGTTTTAAATTACATTTCCTGAGCACATCTGTGTATCTTATATACCCCCATCATTGTCTAGAGATGGGTGGGAAATGGTTTTCCCATCCTGGGAGAATTTTGAGACTTTAACAATATTTCCTGTTTCAAATTAGGATGAAAAGTTGAAAATGTAAAAAAAAATTAATCAAAAGAAAAATTGGATTGGGTCCATTGAAACATTTAGCTTTGATTTAAACCTTTTTTACATGTTTTTAAATTCACTGTAAAATAACTTACATTTGAAACAAAAAGTTGTTTCACACCAAAATCAGAAACTTTGTTTTGCCAATGTAGAAATGGGATGTTTTGACAATTTCAAAGCTTTATTTTTTTCCCCCAAATAAATGATTTCCAAATGGGAAACTCTTCAAAACCTACCTTTTCTTGCAAAAAGTTTTGGTTTTTGAGACGCATCATTTTCTGATGAAAAAATATTTCATCAAAACATTCACGACCAGCACTATTACCATAGTATCTGCGCACCTCACAGTCGTTTATTGTACTTATTCTCGCCATATTTATGTGAGGTAGGGCAGGGCTATTATCCCTATTGTACAGATGAGGAACTGATGCATTGAGAGGCTAACTGACTTGCCCAAGGTTACACAGAAAGTCTGTGGCTAGGGAGAGCTTGTGCCCAGGTCACTCAAGTCCTAGACTAATGCCCTAAACACTGGACAATTCTTTACTATTTTGAATAGCCATGTAATTTGCATGGGAACTATTACAGGGGGAGGTTGATGTGAGCTGTTGAATTCTCTGGTTTGTTGGTCGTGGATATATATTCAAATATAATTTGGGCTATTTATTCTGTTTTTCAGTTATGTCAAGGCCCTAATCCAGAAAAAACAAAAACAAACAAACAAACAAAAACACGGCTTATTTTTAAGCATGTGAGTAGACACATGGAGTAAAATCTTGACCCTCCTGAAGTCAATGGGGATTTTGCTATTGACTTCACTGGGGCCAGGATTTCACGTGCTTGAAGCTAAGACTTCTCACCCATCAAGGGGTGTGGCAAGTTACTACCTTTCCTGCCTGAAAGGAGGAAATGTGCCTCTCTGAGGGGTGATCTCTCTGTGGCGGTGTGCCCTGACTCTTGTTTTAAGGCCCTCATCCAAAGCCCATTGAAGTGAAAGAACAGTCACATTGACATCAGTGGGCGCTAAATCATGCCCTAAAGGCACAATCTAGTCTGTCAGAAGGTAACATGCCGGGAGAAAAAAGACCACTGGCATTGATAAAGGTACCTACTACCAGGTGTATAAAGTCTAAGATCTTAAGGTATGCCTAAACTGCAGTCCAAGGGGTAACTGCAACATGAGTAGACATACCTGCACTAGCTTTACCTATGCCAGCACATCCCAAAATAATAGTGTAGCCTTGGGGGCATGGACATTGGGCTAGTAACGTTTGTGCCTGGGGTTCCCAGCATGCTTGTACAGCTTGTGCTAAAGCCCAACCATCATGTCTACACTGCTGCTTTGAGCTGTGCTAGCGCAGGTCTGTGTACCCATGCTGCAATCACACCACGGCCTGCAGTGGAGACATACCCTAAGTGTACGTCAGACAAGGCAGATGGTATTAGAAACATTAGCACCTTGTGGTGGTGGAGAGATACACCTCTACCCCGATAGAACGCTGTCCTCGGGAGCCAAAAAATCTTACCGCGTTATAGGTGAAACGGCGTTATATTGAACTTGCTTTGATCTGCCGGAGTGTGCAACCCCCCTCCTCCTTCCCGGAGCACTGCTTTACCGCGTTATATCCGAATTCATGTTATATCAGGTCGCGTTATATCGGGGTACAGGTGTACCAGTGTCATGGTACACTTATGTTGCCACAAACTACAGCAATCTGTTTTAATCTATATAAATAGGTAGCCACTTTGAGGAGGCTTTTGCAGGTTCATTAATCTGGCTTCCAGAAAGTGCTCCAACACAACATATTAGGTGCTAACAAGGCAAGAGAGTGGAAAGTGTCGCAAGGAAGAATACAATTAATGGAAGAAGAATTAGAACAGCACAGAACGTCAGATGTGAACGCCACGGCATCATTTAGCAAAACAAAAAGCAGTGCTGAGAGATGTCTGAGGTAGCTCAGGGCAAGCAGGGGAAGGATAAGTATCCTGCAGCTCATTCTGTTACTTGCCTCTTAACTCAATAGCACCATGACCCTCACTACACATTCACGTCTTTCCTACAGTAACTATGTATAAAGCTGTTTGGAAAATATTTTGGTTTACATTGTGATAAATAAAAAAAATAATCAGTTAGTTAGTCATGAAAATTTTCATCCAGTCTTGAAATCACTTTTATTTAATTTTTCAAAGTATCTATTTTAATTGCAAAATTGTACGTGTGGCATTTCTTATTTTCTGGTAACAACAACAAAAAAATTAAATGAATTTTTTGAATTTTTTGGTCAGCTTAGCCATATGGGGCTAGATTTCCAGAGGAATTTAGACACCTCAAGACACAGCTAGGCCCCCTGGTGGCATTTTCAAAAGATTCTATGCAGGCTTTCAATGGGAGTTAGGTGCCTAACTCACTTAAGCCCTTCTGTAAATCCCAAGGGTGCCTATCTGCATTTTTAGGTGCCCTCAGTGCCTTTGGAAATCTTGTCTCTGGTGAAATTTCTTTTAAATAAAGTCCAAATAAAATAAAACAACAACAGAAAATGTCATACTTGAAAAATGATGAATAGTAAATGAAAAAAAACTATAGAATTTTTGTTAATATTTCAGATTTTTTTTATTTGCAAAATATTTTAAAAGAATAATTTCTCACACTGATGTCCAAAAAAGGCAAGTTTTCAACTTGACCAGCTCCACCAGGTACCCAGCGTCCTAAAGATGACACTTTGAAGAGTAATGTGTTAGGGGTACAAAAGAAGATTTGCTGGTGATAGTCCATCAATTATTCTTTGGGGTGATTTTAGGTTTACAAAACTCACTTTTGCCAGTAACGCATTTACATCTCATTCGCTTCCAGTTGACGATTGTCTTACCTGGCAGCGTTTGTGTCATCACCGTAAAACTAATCCAAGACCCAATCTACATGAAGAAAGAAGAATTGTTAATCCTGTCTATGGCAAGGTTTTAACCATACTCTATACACAACGGCTCCCACTGCTGTCCACTGGAAGAAGAGAAGGTTGGGTGTCTTTACTACACTGAAGATAGGAGGTAGAATTAGTTGGGTGGCTGGATAAAAGGTGAGCATCCAATGTGTCAGACAGGAGTGAGGGAATCATCTGCACAGGCGGGTGACTCTGAGGGTCAGTTGGGAGCATTCATTCTGGGGAGGAGGATGCAGAAAAGGGCTACTAGAATATCAGAGGAATGGAAAACCTGCCTTATGAGAGGAGACTTAAAGAGCTTGTTTAGCCTAACCAGATGAAGGCTGAGGGGAGAGATGATTGCTCTCTATAAATACATCAGAGGGATAAATACCAGGGAGGAGTTATTTAAGTTAAGTGTCAATGTGGACACAAGAACAAATGCATATATACAAATGGCCATCAGAGGAGGGAAGTTCTGGAAACACCCTCCAAGGGAAGCAGTGGGGGCAAAACACCTACCTGGCTTCAAGACTGAGTTTGAGATGTTTATGGAGGGGATGGTATGATGAGACTGCCTACAATGGCATGTGAACCATCGGTGACTGCCAGTGGCAAAAATCCCCAGTGGCCAGTGATGGGGCACTAGATGGACACTACAGTGAATTCTTTCCCAGGTGTCTGGCTGGTGGGTCTCACCCACTTGTTCAGGGTCTAACTATTTGCCACATTTGGGGTCTGAAAGGATTTCCCCCCCAAGTCAGATAGGCAGAGACCCTGGGGGTGGGGTGGGATTGACTTCCGCTGCAGCATGGGTCACTGGCAGATTTAAGCTAGTGTAAATGGTGCATGCTCTGTAACTTGAAGTCTTTAAATCAAGCTTTGAGGAGTTTAGTAACTCAGCCAGAGGCTAGGGGTCTATTACAGGAAGGGGTGGGCAAGGTGTCCGGGTGTCTGGAGTCGAGGGGACTGCACTAAAGAGGAGGGATGTTCACTATGAGCATGCTTGGTGCACCCTGGGCTGTAACCTCCCCCACGCAGAGAAGAAAACAGCATACCTCATACGTGTAGTTGGGACAGGAAACCAGTGTGAATAGCCATGTGAAGGGGTTGTAAGTTGGACTTGGAAAAGAGGCTTTATTCCCTTTGGGAAAGAAGAAAACACACATAAACCCACAATGTAAGTACAGCAGGGATCACTGGGGAAGAGGGCCTCATTGCACATATGACGGCCACCGTTTGCACCGACACACAGGGGAAGGAAGGAAGGAAGGAACCTCCAGAGCTCAAAGCACGAGTCCGCATAGCGCGAGCTGGGGCTGAACCAGACTCCTGTGCTCTGGGGCCCAATATGACACGCTGAGCAGTGGGTCTCGCATATGCCCTACAAACATGCAGAGAGACACTGCTCTCAGCATGGGACCGCTCACCGCCTCAGAGGAGAACCAGTAGGCTCACGCTGGTGGCTGAAGTTGCCATCAGGTGTAACCATAGGACTGACAGAACCTGCTGGCAGCAGTGCTTGAGTCCTGAAAAAAGAAGTGCCAGAACTCACTTCTCCATGGGAGCCCTGCTGACACCGGTCCAGATCAATTTGGCCATGGGCAGCAAACGGGGATGTGGGGGCACTATACTCCTGCCAGGACCCTTCGGCCTGTGGAGCGGTAAAAGGAGAGAAGATGGGGGTCTGGCCATAGGGGAGGCAGGGGCAGGGTGCAACAAAGTAGGAGGTTGCAGCTTCCTTTCCTGGCTGTGATGGAGACAGCAGTGCAGGACAGCCCCCCGGCTGAGGACCTGCCACCCACGCAGGAGGAAGCAGGCTGGGGCACCCACATCCCTGGTCATTCTGGTGCTGTGGGCTGGGTATGGAGGCCCTGGTGCTTTCCCCCACCCCCTGCCCTGGGTGGGGCAGCAGTGGTGGGGAGTGGAGAGGAACTGCAGACTGAATGCAGGTGTCATAAACATACAGCTAAGGGTACCATAAAATCCCTTTTCACCCTGTAAAGGGTTAATTCCTCTTTTACCTGTAAAGGGTTAAGAAGCTCAGGTAACCTGGGTGGCACCTGACCAAAAGGACCAATAAGGGGAGGAGATACTTTCAAATCTGTGGGGAAAGGTTTTTTTTGTCTGTGTCTCCCAGAGTCAACAAGGAACCAGGGCAGGGAAAATACATCTCCTTAAGCCATATCTAAGCTAAGCATCTAATATTGCAGAAATAGTAAGTAATAGCAAATAAATGTGGTAGGTTATCTTTTGTTTTAGCTTGTGAATTTTTCCTGTGCTAAGAGGGAGGTTTATCCCTGTTTTTGTAACTTTAAAGTTTTGCCTTGAGGGGAAATCCTCTGTGTTTTTGAATTTTTTGTTATTCTGTGAAGTACTTACTATCCTGATTTTACAGAGGTGATTCTTTTACCTTTTCTTTAATTAAAA
Organism: Mauremys reevesii; assembly: GCF_016161935.1. Lineage (NCBI taxonomy): Eukaryota > Metazoa > Chordata > Testudines > Geoemydidae > Mauremys > Mauremys reevesii. The sequence goes on from NC_052627.1 coordinate 7,694,214, forward strand.
TTCTTCCTTTAAGAACCCAATTGATTTTTCATTGCTCTTAAGATCCAAGGGTTTGGGTCTGTGTTCACCTGTACCAATTGGTGAGGATATTATTCTCAAGCCTTCCCCAGAAAAGGGGGTGCAGGGCTTGGGGGACTAGGACTCCAAGTGGTCCTTTCCCTGATTCTTTGTCTAAATCACTTGGTGGTGGCAGCATACTGTTCAAGGCAAGGTGGAATTTGTGCCTGGGGAAAGTTTTTAACCTAAGCTGGTAAAAAAAAGCTTAGGGGGTCTTTTATGTGGGTCCCCACATCTGTACCCCAGAGTTCAGAGTTGGGAAGGAACCCTGACAGCAGGGACTTTCTGTGCAGAGCAGAGGGGTGCTGGGAGGCTGTGGTACCTCTCTCTGCACTCTCCAGGCTGTGCCCTGCTCCGGCAGTGGTACCAGGCTCAGCAAATCCCAGTGCTTCCTTCGGCTCAGTATGTTCCAGCACTTATGTCCCAGGCCCAAGTGCAGGCCAATTTCCTCCTGTACGGGCCGGGAGGGGAGGCAGAAGCTGCTGGCCAAGGGTCCCCCTTTGTTGCGCCCCTGTTAGGACTATTGGAATCCATTCTAGGGTTCAAAAGAAGTGCTGGAAAACTGCTCGGGTGCAGCCCAGCAACACTGGTTGGTGCTTTGAACCCAATAGGGCTCCTATGTGGGCACTAATGACATTCAAAGAGGAAGAGTACTGGGGAGAGCTTCTCAGAGTCAATGGTAACTGGATGCCTACGCCACGTAGGCCCCTTTGGAATTCCAGCCTTCTTAAAAAAACAATTTCCATGTCATAGTAACAGAATTTCCCAGGAAAATAGTCAGGACTCAGAAAGAAAGTGCACTGCAGTAATAATAAAATAAAACAACAATAATACAATAAGATAATGTTATATTCCAGAACCTGACATTTTCGTTCCATGTTGCTAATGTTGTTATTACAAAATGCAATGTGTGAGACTGATGCAAATACCTTTCAGCTCTCACATTGGCCATAATGTTGTCGACACTGTAATGGTATTTAGAGATGAGGTTGTGTGCGTAAATAAATAAGTTTATTTGTTGCTTCTACTGCACATTGTGGCCCCTGTTAAGCACATGGTTAACTTTAAGCACATGCTTAACTGCTTTCCTGCATAGAGACTGAATTAAGAATGTGAATAAGTGTTTTCTTGAAATGGAGCCTATGCTAAGAAAAACAATGATTATTGTGCAATACATGTTTCTTTCTAGAAAATGTGCTGTAGCTATAATTATTTGCCCTAAATCCAAAATGCTCTGCAAAAATGAGAGGTGTGGAGCACATTTTAACAGCACGTTTGTGCACACGCTGATTTTAGGGCAGAAAACTATGCAAATTAGTTATTTTAATGTTTGTTGAATCTTCATTAAAATTAAATCCTTCATTGTCAGTTGACAGCATGTTTTAACACATTTAAACACTCCAATCAAAAATTGAATTGTGGATATTTCTAATGAAGACAAATTTGCTGCAAGCTTTAGAACAGCAATATTACAAATATCACCACATTTAATTAGCAGGTGTTATAACAATGCCATGCTATCTTGCTCAGCTTACTTTATTTTGTAGACAGACATATAGGTTACAGTAAAAGGTCCCTATATAAAGTGCAATTCAGTATGAAGTAGGTGGGGTGGGGGAAAGAAAAGGGGAGACAAACCTGAGTGATTTTGTTGGACTAAAGCGACGTTGATAAAATGATTTCCAGCTTCACACATCTGCAAAAAAAATTAAAGCATGGTCACTGTTACACATTTAGGATGTTACCAGATAACTGCATGGCTGGTTGATTCCAGCAATAGGATTAAACTCTGCATTCAAAAGAATAGCAGAGCATTAAAAAAAATATTGAGAAACCCATTCAAACGGAAATATGTTACACTCATTGTGAGAACCCAGATGCCCCAGAAAACCATGCACTGGGTGAACTGTAGAGGTGAAATCCTGGCTCCGCTGAACACAGTGGCAAAGCTCCCAATGACTTCAGCGGGCCAGGATTTTACCCTTAGTTCCAGAGAGAAGTGTAGGTGCAATCCTGCAAGATAGCAGCAGACTCTTTGATCTCACAGGAGAGACAGCCTTGGGATCATCCACAACAGGCTGATTGAAGAGATTTTGCAAGACACATTTCTGGCTCCACCATCATCTCTTGGCTGTGGACTTGTGTGACGAAGTGTGTGGGGAGTTTTCTTGTTTTTTTCAATGGTTTGCATGCAGAAGATGTGGGACACAGTTTCCCTGGGTGTTACTGGTTTAACGAGGTGATGGGAGATGGAGTTTGTTGTTACAGAGGACCAGTGATGGAACTTGGGACCCCAGCCAATGGTCTGGAGAATGGATACCCCAGTGACTGGTGACCTGGTGACTGAGAGGCCCAGCTAAGGAGTCACTGCTGGTTCCGGCCAGTGGGAGGACAATGGGCTGCAAAGGGAGGACCCCGGTGACCTGACCAGCTGGTTCCAGCCAGAGGAGAGCAAAGGATGGTTGAGAGGAGAGGAGGCCCAGGTGACCCTGTTTACCTGGATAGAAGACAATGGACATAGGCTGGGCTTGGGGATGGTGATATCAGATGCCCAGCTAGAAAGCACAGGGGCTCTGGACTGGGGAGAGAGAGCAGGCAGAGCCCACCTAGATGCAGGGGAGACTTAGATGTGCTGTGCTGAGGGAGGCCAGGCCTGAGGGCCCTGAGAGTTTCCTATGCTGTGTTCAGACACTCGATAAACCCTCATGTTTCACGCTGGCTGACAGTCGCTCCAGTCTAGAGAACAGGGCTGCATTATTCCCTTTGGGAGTGGAGGCCCTGGGGGTCCAGAGCGAGGGGAGTCCCTGAGGGTCCCACAGTGAGATAGGCGTGCTAACGCTCAGAGAGGTGCGGTTCTAGGAGGCGGAGGGGCTTAACTCCCAGGAGAGACTGGACCCCCGAGAAGGGCTGTCACACTGAAGGGGGTTCCCCCAGGACCGTATGGGGACAAGAGTGGGCACAACCTGAGTCCATGACATTTTGATCCTGCCTCATGGAAGCTGATGAGAGTTCAGCCATGGTTGTGAGAGCAGAATCAGGACCTAAGTGACCTGTCTCACTGTCAAATATTATGCCCATTCTTCCTCCATATTTTCAAGACCTTCTTTGTGATCAAGGATCACAAAAAACATATGCTGAATAAGTTACACAATGAAAAGAAATGGGCTGGATAATATTTGTCAAATATTACTCAGAAGGAACTGCTCCATGACGGGCAGTATGGTGCAGTGAATGGATCCAATGGATCAGCCTTCAGAAAACCTGGGTTTTCTATTTCCACCTCTGCAAATGACTGGCTGTATCACTTCATCTCTGCTCACTCTCCCCGATGTTATCTTTTCTATTTGGATTGTAAACTCTTTGGGGGCAGGGACTGTTTGTACAGCTTGTTTGTTTGTTTGTTTGTTTGTTTGTTTGTTTGTTTCTTTGTTTCTTTGTTTCTTTGTTTGTTTGTTTGTTTTAAAAGGACATTTAATTCCAGTGAAAAATTCTGAGCAGGAACAACAACAACAAAGTTCTATTTTTTTTTCTTAGCAATTTTTCTGTTTTTCACAAGAAAATATCAAAACAAAATGGATCACAGTTTTCATGTCAATTTAAACTGAAATTGTTTCATATCTGTTTTTGAAAACTGAAAAATTCTCCTCGACTTTTGAAATGTTACACATTTACGTTATTTCATATTTCTTTTAATACTCTAACTTTTACGATGGGAGAAGTTTTAAAAAGTTACAGTGGTAAAGGAAAGAAAAGGAAAAGGAGGGGAAAACAAACTAACAAACTAGACATTGTTCATTCTGCGATATTCAGTGGCAACAAAAGAAAAAGGAGGGGAGAAGCAAAAAACCAAAAATCTGAAATTTCAAAAACATTTCAATTTTCAAAAACCAAAATAAAATGAAAATTTCAATTTGAAATTAAACAACATGCAAGATTTTGCTTCATTTCACTGTGAAATTTTCCATCAAAAATTTAAAAATGTAAAAAAAAGAGGCATTTTAATGTGGAAAAAAATCAGTTTTGAAGTAACCCCATTTTTCAGCAGAAAAGTTTTTCATTGGGGCATTTTGATCAGATCTATTTAAAAGTTTAATTTTGGCTGTGTAAGAACTTCAGGATTAGACCCAGTTCTTTTTTTCTGCATATTTTACCCATGATGAATAAAAAATGGAAAACCTCTGCACTCAAAAAATTCCAATAGATAGAAAAGGAAAAAATATACCAAAATACTATAAAAGTGGCTAAAATTGGTATATTCCAGACAAAAATAATATTTAAAATATATATATAAGCACCCAGCTTTTTTTCTTTTACAAAACAAAATTTTCAAAGTTAAAAGTAATAACATGAAACACTACGCAAATGCAGATATGTTACACACACATGACTGTGCAGCACCACCCATTCATAAATTTTACTTAACACCTACTAATTCTGTAATCAATTATAAGTAAAAGCAAGTTAGGGGCATTTTTGCCGGGATTCTTATTAACTTACCTTTGATGCTGCAGCTGCAGTCAGCTGTAATTAGCTTTTATCTCCCTGTTTAAAATTTGGCTTGTAATCCTCCAAATGAAGAAGTATAGCTAAATATAAGCCAGTCCTTAAGCTAATGTCTTAAATATTTAAAATCTAGGAATTTGCAAAACTTCTGATTTTCAATGTGTGACCATTTTCTATCTCCTTAATGAGTTGTACATACGTTCTTTTTTTATCTTAAATTTCAAATGCACCCTATTTGAAAATGTATCTCTTGGCTGGCTTGCTTCTATTTCTCCAAATAGAAACATCTTTCAGAAAGGGCTGCTGAGCTCCTTAAATGACTCCGTGCTGTTGTTTACCATGAATGTAGAAGCACATACTTAAAACAAATCAGACGTATCTGATAAAGACAAGCCATGAAGGAAGAAAAACCTTAGTCATATATTTTAGGACCCTTTAAAAATGACCTCAAATAGATTTTTCATACATACTGCAATTTTAGGCTTCAGTGTCTTAGAACCTGCTAAGACTAGAAGCAAGCACTTGTATCTGGGGAGATGGCTTCCTTTTCAATGGTATAAATGTCCTGGATCTCAGACCTGAAACCTGGTCCTGTCGCTGGACTGACTGCTGTCTGCAATATTTTGCAGAAAAAAAATAAAATAAAAACCATTTCTTCAGGCAATCAACCATAAAAGATGATAAAAAGAATATTCCACTTAAGTTGAGGAAGAAATGGACTGCTTTTACTAAGCTGTTACTTTGGATAAGTACTATTTTTATTGTTAACATAAGCTGCATTGGTAATCCATTTCCACTGACTTTGAGATACAGACTGCTATAGTCGTGATGGCAGTAAGGTACTGTATGCATCACTGGATTAACACACGATCCCCTGCAGACACAACACACTAAGTTAAGCACTTACTGCTTTCAGCCTCAGGGTTTCAGTGACTACATGAAGTTTTTTCTTCACATAAGTATACTGTCTGTTTTTGCTAGAAAACTGGTTGGAAATGTTTCAATACAATTTTTGTTGTTGAAAAATGCTGATTCATTGAAACCAAAGCGTTCCATCAGAAAAGTTTCCACAAAACTTTTGTCAGGAAGGTTTCTCAGGTACAGGATGGAATTTGTGGTCAAGCCTAGGGAGAAAGAGAGCCTGGTGGTTACAGCACTTATCTGGGCTAGAGAAGACCCAGTTTCAAATCCCTACTTCCCATTAGGAAGAGCAGGAAATTGAACCTAGGACTCCAGTGTGCCTGGTGAGTGCCTTAACTTCCCACCTGTTCTTGTCCCTGTGTTTGTTTGCAGACTTTTCTGTGGAAAAAAAATGTAAGGGTCTTGGTTTTATCTTTCTGAGGAACAGACAATATTCTGAAATCTCAAATATTTTCACGGGATGGGAAAACTATTTCCTCTCCAGCTTTACTTCGCTAGCCTGGCTCTGGTCAGGAAAACGTGGGGTGTAGTTGAGTCTCCAGGACCTGAACACAGCCAAAATTGTGATCTTAATGGTTCCGATTCAGGGAAGCATTTACACATCTGCTTAATGTTAAGTACATGCTGAAGCACTTCTTGCCTGGTCTACACTAAGGGCGGGGGTCGAACTAGGGTACGCAAGTTCAGCTACGTGAATAGCGTAGCTGAACTCGAAGTACCCTAGTTCGAACTACTTACCCGTCCAGATCGAAGTCCAGGATCGAAGTCCGCGGCTCCAAGGTCGACTCTGCCACCGCCGTTTGCAGTGGTGGAGTTCCGGAGTCGACCGGAGCGCGCGGGGAGTTCAAACTATCGCGTCTAGATTAGACGCGATAGTTCGAACTCCGAGAAGTCGAACTCACCGAGTCGACCTGCGCGGTAAGTGTAGACATACCCTTAGATTTGGGTGGCTTTCCGGGATCAGTCTAAATCAGTCACTCTCCTCTTTTCCTGTTGCATCTCTGGAATCCTGATTTTCAAAGGGGATAAGCACATTTAACTGCCTATGATTTTGTTGGTATTTGTGGATGCTCAGCACTTTTGAATAGGAGGCCAGTATTGTGTGGGACAGAAAATAAGCTTCCATGAGCGTTCTTCTGTTTAACTAGATCCCCAGTGCTCCTTCTGTGATAATCAAAGCATCATATTCAACTTTCTCAGATTTCTACGCTCTCACACTAGTGCATTCATATACATCCCTGGACAACTCCATCTCACTTAGTAGACACTAATATATGGACCCGCTATGCTTGTATGTATTGGTCCAACTGTACACTCAGATATACATTTACAGTTCCCATTAACTTCAATGGGAGATGTTCAGCCGTATTTGAGGAAAGAATTGGGCTCTGTGTTAACTCCTGGCTCCTAGAAGCTTTTCTCCTGGAGAGACCTCGGCACTTTTATCCCATTCTGCTCCTAAATCACTGTATTTGTGAGTGGATGAGACCCAGAGGAGAAAAATCACCAGCTCAGAAATACTTAATTTCGGAACTTTAGCCCCTCATGGGGCGCAGATCTAATGCTATGCTACAAAACCAGCCCCAGTGGCACGATCTCCTTCCTGTTGTGATTACAGAGCACAGGCTGTTCTTTCTGATTTGACGAAGTAGCTGCACTGAGATATTTCTACTCTGTAAAAATAGCACCTGAGCACATAAATACTGGGAAGATGGCAGCCCCGTCAATGGAAAAACAAGGTGAAAACTAGGTGAGGAAACAAATCTTCACCAGTCTTCATCCATAGATGCCCCTATTTTTAAAAAATCTGTTGTCAGGTGATAGCAGGCATGTTATTTAGGGAAGACAACTTTATTGGAAAGCCAGTATGGGATATATTTCCATATAATGTTATCACAGCATTTGAGAAATTATGGTAAGTGATAGCAATTGCCTAAATCTTCAACTTTGGATGTAATTCTGCATTTTCATCATGATGTAACACTTAAGGATCTCAGATAGGGAACAGGGCACCAACATAGCAGGCAATATACACATAAATAACATAAGGACTGTTCCTGCCCCAGAAAGCTCAATAGGTCCATTAACATTAATAAGACGAGTGACATGCTGAAGGTCTGCAAGACCAAGCATTAATCTTCACTCACACAAGGTTATTCCTCTTGACAAATAATGAGTCTTTATTTGAATACCTACCAGAAAAGTGAGGGCAGCAAAAATAACTTGCCTGTTGCCAAATGCTAGAAAACAGAAGGAAATAATAAGTTACACTTCAGTCTATGTGCACAGTTCACTGTAGGTGAAGTTCGCCCTGGTGCAGAGTGCTAGAAATGCTTATGTCCCTCGGGGACTTTGCACAAGGGTGAATTTCACCCACATTGTCTGAGCATTATGCAAATAACAAACATGTTTGGGTCAATGCCAGTCTCTTTGTCACTAATTAGTAGTGCTACATAGAGCGCCTTTCACCCAGAGATCTCAGCACTCTTTACAGAGGAGGCAAGCATCATTCTCCCCATTTTACAGATGGGGGAGTGAGGCACAGAGACAAGCCTAAGGTCACTCAAAGGCTAATGGCAGTAGTAGGACTAGAAGCCAGATCTTCTGTTTCCAACAGAGATGCTTTAATCAACTAGTCCACACTGCCTCCACTATTAATGAAGCTGAGATGTATCCTGCCCTTCCTTTTTTGTAGCACTAAGGCATCATATATCAAGTACCAGCAACTCAGCCAGATCACCTTAATAAATACATTTAGTCCCTACAATGTTCAGCTACCCAAACCTACATTTCCCTATCCCTTTGGTATCCATGCATCATGAGAGTGTTACATCAGGAACATCTCAGAGGGTTGCAGTCTTCCTCCAGAACATCAATTGTGTTTTTAGAAGCATAGATCATGCTCATGGTCATTGATCATGCAGCTCCTTCCCCTGTCCTGCCTCTCCTCCTTCCCAAACCCACCTCGTCTCAACTCAGGCTGACACGCAGCTCCTCAGTTGGGCAAGGGTGATGTGCCTGACAGCACTTGTCAGGATGGCAGGCACAGCTGCCGCTGCTGAGCATGTGTCTGCTAATCAGATATTCTTCAAGGTTCCCGTTTCAACCTAGCTCAACTTGTTATTCCTGCATGCTATTCCCCAATCACCTATGTGTCACCAAAGAACCTGTCTCTGGGTCTGAGACTCAGGGGTCTGCCCACGTATATTTCCCAAAAGGAAGGGCCTGACATTCATATCCTTCTTCGCTGAGCCATCTGAGTATGGTACCATCCAGCTCACTGAGGTTTACTCCAGAAGCATCATTTTCAAGAGCATTAGTTTCAGGAATAAGAGCACCCAATGTGAGATACCTCCACTGAGAAATGTAGCAGGAATAGACAAAATGGCTGCCCTTGGCATTAGATCCTCACCCTAGTCTAAGGGGGGAAAAACACACGTTTCAAATAAATATTTGTGTTCAGTGCCTGCTGATTCAATGATCCAGAATCTAAGAGTTCATTTTCACACAGAAGTTCAATCTACTGCTGCCATTTCCACACAAACTTAAAAGGTCATTTGAGGAAATGCCATTTTTCAAAATAAAATGTGATGATTTTTTAAAATTGAAAATATGCCATTTTTGAACTTTTTTGTTTTGTTTTAAATATCCCACTGTGACACTAATATGAGCAATTGAAATTAGCATTAGTATTCTCCCCAAACCCACAGATAGGGCCCTGACAACACACACACAACCAAAATAAAATAAAAAGGAGTAGTACAAAGATGGAATGCTAGCAAAATGAAATAGCCGAAGGAATGTGTGACAGCCAAGCCCGTGGACAGAAGAAAACTCTGATGATTATGACTCAACACAAAAAAGAAAAAAGGGAAGTTCAATGACTGGACAAAAAAGACACCCAGAAAGACTAGCGGTGCGACAATGAAACACAAGAAAAAGAAATGTACAAAATGATGAATGACGATTGTACATGAAAAAGAAAAGGAGAAATGAAGATTTCCCCCCCCCCCTCCGATGTTGCTGCACATATTTAACAGAGCCTTCTTGGGTTCACAAATCTTTTAGTTTTCATAAAAAGGCAGCTTCTATATCGAGCAAGAATGTTGTCATTTGGAAATACTCATCCACCTCTTGTCCCCTTTTATATTTTTTTAACGTAAACATATTGCAGAGGTGAGGATAATATTTATCACGCTGTTTCTTTCAATTGATTAATATTTCATGTTCACAAAACTCGGTGATGATTAAACTGGGTTAAACAGTAACATATGTTCACAGCCATAGTACCAGAGTGATGCTTCCATTAATCTTTCTACTGACAAACAATGCAAGCCTATGCTTTGGGCAGGCAAATGGTCTGATCCTACTTCCACTGAAGTGGAGCCCCAAATGTCCACTGATTTCAGTGAGCACAAGGTTGGGCCCAGAATGATTTAAAAAAACCCAATGTCATTTTCATGGTACATACATGGTGGAGTGTATCTGGGGTGATTGACATAATAAGCAATCCAAGAAGTGAATCCCCAGTAAAAGGCACAGCCCTGGAATAGAAAAGAAAAAAAAAGATACATTTTAGGAGGAAAAACTACAGGTAAATTCAAATCTATAACTTCATATATATTTTCTAGCAGCAGTGCTCTGAGTCCAGATGACTACAGTGCTTTTTTAAAATGATTCATTAATAAAAAGTAATAATATTCTTCCTTCTTCAAAATTATTGTCATTATTAAGTCCAAATTGGAAATTAGAGGCACATTTTTAACAGTGAGTTAAATGACTCTTGGCCTGCTCCGAGAGCAGCACAACTTTTGTTCTTTCCCTTACCAAGGGATCGCGGTAAATCAATGACCCTATAAAAGGAGTGTCATTTTATCAGAGTGCAATATAGCCGGACACCGCTATGGGACAGGCATATTCCTTCTGACTCTTACACATCGATTTGAGATCTGTACGAGATGATTGTAGATAGGTTCAACTTGTCAATCTGTAATTTGTTTTCAAATCCTAGGTTCCAAACTGAGATAGCAATGGGCATGTAGAGGTAAAATTTCAAAGGCAATAAAAAGCAAGTCACAAAGAAGTACATATGCAAATCAGTTCCCTTTTGGGGACTGCACTGGGTGGAATATTATTCCTGGATAAAGTATTACCGGTTGTGACAAAACTTTGTCCGTGCTATTCGTCCAACATCAGGAACTCTTGTAGAGTCACTTATTCAGCAAATGTATGTTTTCTTTGGGTAAAATGCATTAGCATTTGAAATCTCCCAAACACATTTTTGTGTAACTGAGTTAACATTTATTAATTATTATTATTTATTTGTCTTGCCATAGTAGCATGACCATTACTGGCCATGGACCAGGATCCCCTTGTTCTAGGCACCATACAAACACAAAAGAAAAAGACAGTCCTGGCCTCAAAGATCTTTAATCTATAGCTAATGTTTTCTTGATGCTATCTTAGATGTATATCACTTCTTTCAACAAGAAGGACCCCAAAGCACTTTACTGGGTAATAAATTCCATTCTGGAGGTTCCCTGCAATCTGAAGTCAATGGGAGTTGGTGTAGGAACGAGGAGCAATCCACATGGAGTTTGTTGCAGGACTGGGTCTTATGGATCTGATCTGGCCCTGATGGGGGCAGGTGCAGTTCCACTGAAATTAACTCAGTTGCACTGTACCTGATCCTATGTATTCAGCATCACTTCATCCACCCATGAGACACAGCCATTTCTGCGGCTGGAGCATGGCACTTGCGTGATGGTGACTGAAGAAAACCCCATTGAAGTGAAATGATGGGGGTGAAAGAGAGAGTACCGTACAATAAGCCAGTTGTAATCTTGCATAGATGCCCGGGTGAATAGTTCACTTCTTATCAAAACTACTATAGGATCCAAGTCTCATAAGTGCCTAAATGACTTTGGGAAAGTCACATGATGTTCTCCCTGCCTTGGTCCCCCATCTCTAAAACAAGGATAATAATCCTTCAGTTGCATTGTCTCTTTAGAGTCTAACCTCCTCAAGGCAGGGACTGTCTCTGACTACACGTTTGCACAGAAAATAGCACAGTAAAGGCTGATTTCAGCTGTGAACTCCAGTTGTTAACATAATACAGATAATGATGGCAAACCAATACCATTCAGTTCAAGAAATGCTACGCCCTCTGAAGGTGGGAGCCTCAGGTGGTGTAAATAAAAAATCAACACAGCTCTGATGAAGTCCCCTCAGCAGAGGAGGTGGGATAGCTCAGTGGTTTGTGCATTAGCTTGCTAAACCCAAGGTTGTGAGTTCACACTTTGAGGGGGCCACCTGGGGCAAAAATCAATATTTAGTCCTGCTAGTGAAGGCAGGGGGCTAGACTCAATGAGCTTTCCAGGTCTAAAAATTTTTTTTGGGGGGGTGGGGATAGCTCAGTGGTTTGAGCATTGGCCTGCTAAACCCAAGGTTGTGAGTTCAATCCTTGAGGGGGGGGATTTAGGGCAAAAATCTGTCTGGGGATTGGTTCTGCTTTGAGCAGGAGGTTGGACTAGATGACCTCCTCAGGTCCCTTCCTACCCTGATATTCTATGATTTACACCAGCTACAAATCTGGCCCTGAGACTTTAAATACTGTAACAGAAACATAATTACTGGACCTGGAAAACAAATGAATTTTCTTTTCCTGTCATCATTCTGGGCCCCGGTAGCATGAGGTACTTCTCTATATTGGATACAATGATAAACATGATTTTCACCTTTATCATGTTTTTCAGAGGCGTGTGCCCTCCAGAAATCTTGTGAACAAATAACGTCTCTAGAAGATGTCTGGCATAGTGTAAACAATGACAGAAGCAGGCCAAGCTGGAAAAACAATGAAAAAAGAGGAATGAAGGTACATGAAAGATGGGGGGTGAGGTCAGTTTTGTCTTTTTTAAAAACAACAACAAAAACCACACACACACTTTCTGTAAAAGCAGCAAAGAATCCTGTGGCACCTTATAGACTAACAGACGTTTTGCAGCATGAGCTTTCGTGGGTGAATACCCACTTCGTCGGATGCAAGAGTGGAAATTTCCAGGGGCAGGTAAATAGAAGCAAGCAAGAAGCAAGCTAGAGATAACGAGGTTAGGTCAATCAGGGAGGATGAGGCCCTGTTCTAGCAGTTGAGGTGTGAAAACCCTTGGTATTCACCCACGAAAGCTCATGCTGCAAAACGTCTGTTAGTCTATAAGGTGCCACAGGATTCTTTGCTGCTTTTACAGAACCAGACTAACACGGCTACCTCTCTGATACTTGACACACTTTCTGATACATCACACTATTTTCACATAAAGAATAAGGACTAATAGTCTAGAACTGAAGAGTCATGCTTGAAATCTCTGGGCATAGACTTTGCCTTAGCTAAAGCAACTGAATCCCGAGATGAATGGAATCATTCTCACAGACTTATATAACACTGTATCCATTTTATGGCGGAAGCAACGGATTTTACCCACCTTGAATTAAAAAGGACACAGCATGCTCAGAATGTAATGTACTGCTATGACAGTCGATTAAAACAGTACAGCTGTGTATACAAGCAGACGCCTGCGATGCTTCAAACAGACGGCTCACACATTTTAGGGATATCTTAATGCTCTCGTAGGATGTGTCTGACATTTGAAAACATTCTGAATGGTTCGCTTGTCCTTTAGTAACTACAGTAGCTACGCAGAGGTAGTTTGTATTTCATTTCCTTGTGGAGTCAAAACGAGATTTTGTTGCAAAGTGAATCCATTGCGATGGCTTTTTTGTTCCAAGTTACAATGGAACGAGATAATTGTTATAGAATGTATTACACTGATTCCCTTTTGAGGCGGATTATGAAACAACAACCAGCACTTCTGATTTGCTTCAGAGAACGAGCCGCAGCTCATAAAGATTGAGTTTAAAAAACAAATGTCAAGAGTGATTCATGACGGCATTTTATCTTGGTTGTATTTATCATATTGGCTGTGCCTGTCTTACTGAAGCCAATTATGAGACATAAATGAAAAGTGATTTTCAGTGTGTGAAGTTTCAGATACTTTGGCCACCGTACAAAATGCCCAATAAAAGTCAAAGATTAAACAATTTTGAAGTAATTAAATTAGTGAGGTTTGAGCTTAGGAAAATTAATGACTGTGCAGAAGGCTGAATCACACTTTCCTTCTTGTCAGGGATTTAAAAAATATTTGGCTTACATGAGGGACCACAACAAAACAGCTTTAAAGGGATCAACAGAAAGACTCTCTGCGTCCCAGCCCCCAAATAAATAATGCAGATATTTTGGACTCTCTTCCATTAAAACCCTCCATTTCCTGTTAAATGTGAAACCCAGAGGAGAAAGGTGGTCTTGTGGCACTCTGTTACTCAGGAATTATTCTGGGTTCTATGTACAGTTCTTCCAACTCAATCTCTCTGTGTCTTATTTCCCTATGTCCCTCCCAGTCTAGTACTTCCTTTCTCCCAACCTTTCTCTGGCTTGTCTATTTAGGTTCCCCTGATCCTACAGCTGATAGCACACAAAAAGACTGCTGTGCCCAGGGGCTGCTCTGTTGACGGCAAGGGAATATTTTTATTAGTAGTTCAGAAACTGTTCTTAAGCTCCTTCAGGACTCTTGGATGGATCCCATCTGGTCCAGGTTGAACTTTTAGAGTGAGATTTTCAAAAGCACCTACAGGATTTAGGAGCACGGGCCTCATTCAATCAGAGCCTTGCACTTAAATGTCTTAGATCCTTTTGAAAAACCTTCCATGTATTCACCACTTTGTTTCTGAATGTTCACTTCTGACACCCCAGTCTCTGACAATGCTTCTTCTTTACTACCTGAAAAGAGCAGATATGGGTATCCTCTTTGCTGAAGACTGATGCCATTAATCTTATAATACCCTCCTTTATGCTGTGGTCCTGATCCTGAGTTCATTTGGATACTGGGAGGTACTCTGGTCTAATGGATAGGGGGCCCTGGACTGAGGTCCTGGAGTCTACTCCTCATTCTGCCACTGATATACTGTGTGACCTTGGGTGAGTCACCTTCCACCTGTGTTCCCATCACATTTTTTGTCTGGCTTGTGTATTTAGATATAAACTATTCGGGGCAGGAACTGTCTCCCACTATGCGCACACACAATGCCTAATGCAACAGGGCTCCATTTTGGGGTGGTACTACTGTAATACAAATCATAATTAACAACAACAACAACCTGAAACTTTCATTGACTTCAGAGAGGAGAGGTTTGGATGTGCAAGGAATGTAGGGTCAAGCCCTCTCTGGGCTCTCCCATTACAGAAACAACAGAGAGCATTAAGAAATAACAGAGTCTCTTTATCCATTCATCTGGAACATTGAATGGCTTACCATCCTGCATGACTTTGGTTCATGCACTTACTGAACTACTGGGTGGCGGAAGCTCTCCGTACTCTCCTCTTCAACATAAATACTTGAGAGACGAATGTAAAAGAGCAAGTAGATTAGTAGAGGCCCACTGTATTCAGTCAGAAAAACCTAGAAATGAAAAAGACTTCTCAGGGTGGGGAATTGAACATCAAAAGAATAATAATAAGAAGAACTCATAGTTCTTAGGCAGTATTTGATCTGCCATGGCAAAGGGGTCAGTGGTACACCCACACCTTGAATACTGCCTGCAGATCTGGTCACCCCATCACGAAAAAGATATATTGCAATTGGAAAAGGTACAGAAAAGTGCAACAAAATTTATTAGGGGTATGGAACAGCTTCTGTATGAGAAGAAATGAATAAGACTGGGACTTTTCAGCTTGGAAAAGAGACAACTAGAGGGGGATATGATAGAGGTCTATTAAATCACAACTGGTGTGCAGAAAGTAAATAAGGAAGTGTTACTCTTTCTCATAATACAAGAACTAGGGGTCACCAAATAAAATTAATAGGCATCAGGTTTAAAACAAACAAAAGGAAGTGTTTCTTCATACAAATCACAGTTAACCTGTGGAACTCCTTGCCAGAGGATGTTGTGAAGGCCAAGACTATAAAAGTGTTC
Organism: Mauremys reevesii; assembly: GCF_016161935.1. Lineage (NCBI taxonomy): Eukaryota > Metazoa > Chordata > Testudines > Geoemydidae > Mauremys > Mauremys reevesii. The sequence continues at coordinate 7,709,718 of NC_052627.1, forward strand.
AAAAAAGAACTAGATAAGTTGATGGAGGATCAGTCCATCAATCGCTATTAGCCAGAATGGGCAGGGATGGTGTCCCTAGCCTCTGTTGCCGGAAGCTGGGAATATACATCCCTCAAGTCCTGGGATCAGTTCTGACCATTTTTTTCAACTGGAAAAAAATTGAAAAAAGTTTCAAAATTGTCCACAGGTTTCATTTCCGGTTCAAAAATAACTTTTCATTTCAAAACTTGAGCTAATTATCATATAAGCAAGTGGGGAAAAAACCCCTCAAAAATGGTTGAAATTGAAACAAAGTGATTTGACTGACCCAAGCTGAAATCTGATTTTGAATTTTTGCTTCATAAAAATTTGCATGATTTTGACTTTTCATTCTAATTCGGGACAGTAAAAATTTTTGATATCTTGACAATTATCGTAGGATGGGAAAACTCTTTCCCACCCAGCAGTAGTTATTACAACATACTTCAACTAGCCATTTATAGCCCATTGCCATATGAAGTCTGGGGCCCATCCTGCAGTCCTTATTCAGTGAAAGCCTCCAACTGAAATCACTGATGAGGGATAGCACTCCCAAGCCTTGGAGAGAAATGTGCACAGACAGTCAATAGAGGTATATAAGGCCTGGTCTACACTAGGACTTTAATTCGAATTTAGCAGCGTTAATTCGAACTAACCGCTCAACTGTCCACACTAGGAAGCCATTTAATTCGAACTAGAGGGCTCTTTAGTTTGAATTTGGTACTCCACCCCGACAGGTGGAGTAACGCTAAATTCGACATGGCTAGCTCGAATTAGGCTAGGTGTGGATGCAAATCGAACTTAGTAGCTCCGGGAGCTATCCCACAGTGCACCACTCTGTTGACGCTCTGGACAGCAGTCCGAGCTTCGATGCTCTGAGCAGCCACAGAGGAAACGACCCGGGAAAATTTGAATTCCTTTTCCTGTCTGGACAGTTAGAATCTCATTTTGTGGTTGCACATCGGGGCGAGCTCAGCAGCGCTGGCAGCAATGCAGAGCTCTCCAGCAGAGGAGTTCATGTAATCTCTGAATAGAAAGAGGGACCCGGCATAGACTGACCGGGAACTCTTGGATCTGATCGGTGTGTGGGGCGAGGAGTCTGTGCTTTCGGAGCTGCGCTCCAACAAACGGAATGCAAAGACCTACGAGAAGGTCTCCAAAGCCATGATCCAGACAGAGGATACAGCCGTCATGCAACGCATCGCCGCATGAAAACCAAGGACCCCAGACAAGGCTACCAAAAAATCAAAGCGGCAAACGGACGCTACGGAGCCTGCCACCACTGCCCCACCAGTGACCGTGGACTCTGACGATGGGACAGTGTCGACGGCCAGTTCCTCGGTGATGTTCGCGGACGGGGAAGATGAGGAAGGGTTTGTGGAGGACGAGACAGGCGACAGCACTTACAACGCTGGTTTCCCCGACAGCCAGGATCTATTCATCACCGTCACGGAGATCCACCAACAACCCTCCCCGGCCATTAACCCGGACCCTGAATCAGGGGAAGGAGCAGTCGGTAAGTGCTGTAACCATGTTAACTTTTATTCTTAATATAACAGGAATCTGAACTGTGTGAAAAGGAGGGCTCTCTAGATATGGGGATAGAACAGAAATCATCCTTGGAGATCTCCACGAAGCTCTCCTTGCGTTAATCGAAAAGTATCAGCAGGAGGTTCCTGGGGAGAGCTGCCTTATTGGGTGCTCCCTGGTAGCAGAGTTTTCCGCGCGAGGCTTTCATGAGGAACTCATGGAGCACTGCCTCCCCGAGCACGGCTGCATCGGGCCCTGGTTCATGCTAGCTTTCACGCAGCATACGCTCTCTATCTCCTTCAGTGACCCTCCTCAGGGTGATCTCGCTCAGAGACTCCTGCATCTAATTAGGGCAATTACTGTAATTTTACGCCTGGTCCAAAGTATTTTTCAGAAATCTACGGACAGACGGCATAGCACAGACTCAGCATGCAGCTGCGTGACGAGCGTAACGGAAAGCCAAAGAATATAATGGACGCTCATGGAGGGAGGGGGAAAGGAGGACGCAAGCTATCCCACAGTTCCTGCTGTCTCCGAAAAGTATTTGCATTCTTGGATGAGCTCCAAATGCTTCTAGGGTCAAACACAGTGTCTGCGGTGGGTCAGGGCATAGTTCGGCAATTTGCGCACACACCCCACCCACCACCAGAAGTGAAAACAATCCTCTGTTGACTCTTTTACATGTCACCCTATCTTTACTGAATGCTGCAGATAGACGCGATGGTGCAGCACTCAACACCAACATCCTTGTTCCCCCCACGCTATTGATGGCTGACGGTACAATAAGATGGAAATCCATCCTCATCATCAGCCTCTTGGCATATGGGGCAGTGCAAAAGGGCTGGTAACCATGCCAACTAGTATCAGTACGGTCGATCAAGGGCGCCTGTCCCTAATTTTTGATGGCTGATGGTACAATATGGCTGGTAACCGTCCTCATCATTGCAACAGGGGGCTGAACTTCATCAGCCCCCACCCTTCATTGTAAATAAAAGATTCAATTGCCCCTGGACTAGCAGAGGGATGATGGGCTCCTTCATCCACACTCCTTAATGTCCTGCCTGGACTATCATTGCAGCTGGAGGCTTCCTTCCAGTCATTTCTCACAAACAAGTCACTGTGTCTTATTCCTGCATTCTTTATTACTTCATCACACAAGTGGGGGGACAATGGTATGGTAGCCCAGGAAGGCTGGGGTAAAAACGGAATGAGCAGGTGGGGTTGTTGCAGGAGCACCCCCTGTGAATAGCATACAGCTCATAATTTATGCAGGATCGGACACAGAGCGGCTGTGCTCTCTGGTTCTATGATACACTGGTTCTCTAGTACACTTGCCCATAATCTAGGCAGGACTGATTCTATTTTTAGATACCAAAAAGGAGGGATTGACTCAGGTAGTCATTCCCAATTTTTGCTTTTGCGCCCCTGGCTGCTTGGCCAGGGGCACTTATGACAGCCCCAAATGGGGCAGTGCAAAAGGACAGGTAACCATGCCCATCTTATTACCATCTTATTACCAATTTATGGTATGGTTGATGGTACAATATGGCTGGTAACCATCTCTGCTGTCATGCAAAAGCAAAAGCATGCTGCTGTGTAGCGCTGCTGGCCCGCCTCTGTCAGCGGTATCTAGTACACATACGGTGACATACAGAAAAGGCAAAACAGTCTCCATGGTTGCCACGCTATGGCGTATGCCAGGGCAATTCTGGGAAAAGGGGCTTGAAATGATTGTCTGCCGTTGCTTTCCCGGAGGAAGGAATGACTGGCGACATTTACCCAGAATCCACCGCGAAAATGATTTCTGCCCCAGCAGGCACAGGGGTCTCAACCCAGAATTCACAGAGACAGCCTAGACTCAGTTAATTGTTCGCCAAAATGTATCATTGCAAGGAATTCACTCCCTGTTTCCCATCTCACAGCTTCCACTGTCTCCAGACCTGCCACAGCATCCCCCTTGCAGAGGCTGGCGAAGATTAGGCGGCGAAAGAAAAAGACAAGGGACAAGATGATCGAGGAACGTATGGACTGCTACCTAGCAGAGGCGGACCAGCAGAGCCAGTGGAGGGAGACCGTCTCTCTGTGCCAGCGCTCACCAGGGCCGCCCAGAGGGGGGGGGCAAAAGGGGCAATTTGCCCCGGGCTCCGCAGGGGCCCCCAAGAGAAAAGCGGAGGCTCCCGCCTCCGCCCCTCTCCTGGAGCCTCGGCGCATCAAGCGCCGAGTCTCCGCCGGGGCCTGAGCCCCGCCCCGCTCAGAGTCGCGTGGTGAGGGGGCGGGGCTGGGAGCTCCAACGGGGCCTGAGCCCCGCCCCGCTCAGAGTCGCGTGGGAGGGGCGGCAGCTGCCTCGCCGGCGTGGAGCTCACAGCCCCGCCTCACCACGCGGCCTGAGCGGGACGGCTCAGGCCTCGCCGGAGACGCGCCAGGTAAGGGGAAGCGGAGCCGCTGGCCGGGCCGGGCCTGGGTGGGAAGCGGAGCCGCTGGCCGGGCAGGGCCGTGCGGGGGAAGGAAGCGAGACCCGGGCCGGGCCGGGGGTGGGGAGGAAGCGGACCCGCCGGGCCGGGCCGGGAAGCGAGACCGGGCCGGGCCGGGCCGGGGTGGGGAGGGGCGAGACCGCCGCCGGGTGGGAAGCGGGACCGGCCGGGTGGGGAAAGAGGGACCCGCCGCTGCCGGGCGCAGCCCGGCCTCGGCGGAGGGGGCCTTCCGTTCGGGACCCGCCGCCAAAGTGCCCCAAAGACCAGGCGGGACCCCCGCCGCAGGTCTTCGGGCACTTTGGGCGGGTCCCGAACGAAGGCCCCGCCGAAGACCCCGGGCCCCCGGAATCCTCTGGGCGGCCCTGGCGCTCACACAGCGAACGGGAGGAGAGGTGGCGTGAGGAAGACAAGCAGGCGACTGAAACGCTGCTTGGACTAGTGAGGGAGCAAACGGACACGCTCAGGCGCCTTGTGGATATTCTGCAGGACCGCAGGAGGACAGAGCCCCCCTGCAGTGTATCTGCAACCGCCCTCCCCCGCCACAAAGTCCCATACCCCCCTCACCGAAAATAATCAGGAGGAGGGGCGGCCGGGGACGTGAATACTGTCACTGCACCACAGCACTTTGCTCAAGTACCCAAAAGCTCTCATACCCTACAGTTGCCGAAGTCCTTCACTTCCAGAATCACAGTAGTCCCAATCCCAGTCCCATCCCCTAACTGTCTACTTAATTAATAAAAATGCTTTGCTGTTAATTACTGTTTCTGTTATGTTTTTTCAAAGAAGACTGTGTTCAAATGGGGGGCGTGGTGAAGGGTGTGGTTAATTGCATAGGACAGTCACCTTTCCCAGGGTACAGACACGGGGGCAGGATCAGCAGCGGGTCACACACACGGTGCTGTCAGTAGGCAATCTGGTCGGTTTTTGGAGGTGGTTTCCAGGATCTGTGTGGGCGGGGGAGATGTGACTTTGCAGCGGGGGAGGGCGGTTACAGATCTTATACAGCGGTCCTTGTCCTGGACCGCTGAGTCACGCAGCTGAGGAATCTGTATCCGTCCTCCTCCACCACAAGGTCACATATCCGCCCGCACACAGAATTCCATAAAGAAGGATGGCAGGTTCCGTTGAAAGAAGCCTTCCGGCACTGCGGACCGCTGTAGGAGCAGGAGCCTGTCATTCCTTGAGTTTAGAGGCGGTCTTTACATCACCGCACACCCTACCCAGCACAGCCTGCGTCCCAGTTTCAACCCTTTCACGAAAAGTCAGGAATAAAGAAACCTTTGTTAAGTAATAATGGGACATGTATTTTATTTTTACACGTGTGCTGGAAGTGGGGGTAACGGGGTGAACGGGGTATGTAACCGAAGAGGAGAGTCAACAGTCAGTGGGTAAAGAAACAGGGGCAGGTTCAGCTTCTCTGTAAAGAAACTGAACAGTCACAGGTCACGCTGCTCGCTGCTCGCTGGTATTTCAAGAGTTCCTTGTCGCTGTCCCAGGCGCCTGTATAGGGCTTCATGAGCAAGTGCATTAGCGGGCAGGCTGGGTCCCCGAGGATGACTATAGGCATCTGCACATCCACAACAGTTATTTCGTGGTCCGGGAAGAAACTACCTTCCTGCAGGCGTCTGAGAGCAGCCCACAGTTCCTGAAAACACACGCATCATGAACCTTGCCCGGCCACCCGACGTTGATGTTTGTAAAACGTCCCGTATGGTCCCCCAGTGCTTGCAGCACCATTGAAAAGTAGCCCAATTTCTCTGTGGAAGAGGTGGATGATAAAGTGCGAGGAGGAGAAAATGGCGATGATCGCAGCGGGCTCCATGCTTGCAGTGCTGTGGCGTCCGCGCTGTCACTGACCAGAAAAGTGCACGAACAGATTGCCCGCAGGCGCTTTCATGGAGGGAGGGAGGGAGGGAGGTTGTGATTGACGGTTCAATGACGACACTTACCCAAAACCACCCTCGACACATTTCTCCCCCCAGCAGGCATTGGGGGCTCTACCCAGCATTCCAATGCGCAGCGGGGAGTGCGGGAACTGTGGGATAGCTTCCCACAGTGCACCGCTTCCAAAGTCGACGCTGGCCCCGTGAATGTGGACTCCGAAATTCGAATTAGTGTATTTAGTATGGATACACAAATTCGACTTCATAAGGTCGAATCCACAAATTCGAACTAAGTTGATTCGAAATAGTCTTGTAGTGTAGACAAGGCCTAAGAAGCAGCACTCCTCCTTCTCTCAGAGTATGCTGTGTCTACACTAGGGGGCTTTGCTGACATAGCGCCACAATTTTAAGAGGAAAGGACATTCAGAAAAGTAGAGCCCTTTGGATACATGGTCATAGCCCTTATTCAGCTTCTGGGGGCAGTAAGATGAAGTGAGCTCCATCCTCCTCAGCCCCACTCAGACTGTGACTTCTGCCACAGGTGGAAGAGTGGGGGCTGCTTGCCCACGACTCTATCCCCAATGTGAGCAAGTGAACAGTGGAGTCCTGGCTCTGACCCTCTCTGCCCACTCACCAGCCACAGTAGTTGCCTGGGCGCACAGAGGGGAAGTAAGCTACTCGGCAAAGCTGGGTGCTGTTGTCTAGCCGCTGTAGCACTTCAGTGTAGACAGTCACCACAGTGATGGGATGGGTTATCCCATCACTAACCCACCTCCCTGAGAGGCGGGAACTAGGTTGGCAGAAGAATTGTACTGTCTATCCTGGGGGGTCAGTCAGCACAGCTGGGTCTCTCAAGGGTGTGAATTTTCCACACACCTTAGAGATGTAGTTATGCCCGGGTAAGTGTTCAGTGTAGACCAGCTCTCAGGCTATGGATATACTACAGCACCTATGCCAGCATAGCTATGTCAGCAGAGCCCCCAGTGTAGACATGGCATACAGAGAAGGAGAAGATCTGCTGCGTAGGAACCTCCACCTCCCCAACCGACATTAGCTATGCAGACAGAAATCACTTTCTGTCGGCATAGCTGCGTCTACACTTGGGATTTTGTCAGCATGTTGCTGGGTTGGTTTGTTTTTCTCACACCCCTGCCTGACACATCTATGTTGGTATATGTTTTAAGTGTAGACCAGGCCTTACTCCTGCCCCACAGCAAGGGGAAAGCCGGGAAGTCATTGGGACTCAAGGGCTTGTCTATACTGGAAATACTGTAGCTGTGCCACTGTAGCACTTCAGAGATAACACCACTTATGCCAACAGGAGGGGTTTTCCCATTGGCACAGGTACTCCACCTCCCCGAGAGGCGGTAGCTAGGCTGCCAGGAGAAATCTCCCATTGACCTAGCTCCGTCTACACTGGGGGTTAGGCCAGTTTAACTGCAGCATTCAGTTAAGCAACAAAGTTATACCAGGCTAATTTCCTAGCATAGACAAGGGCTCAGTCACACTCCATTCTCTAGTCTCTCCATTGGGCGATGCAGCTATGCATCACCTTTTCTCAGGGCAGTCCAGCTCATGGAAAACAGCCTTCCTTTGATATTGACACAAAGCTTTAGAGAATCCCTGCTGCGGGAATATGATGTGACCAGAACAACATGGAGCATGGATCTGATTGTCTAGCCTCTCTGGAATGAAATCCAGGATTAAAACTAGGTCGTGCTAGATATTTACAGGAGATTGTAATGAGCAAATTGTAACTCAAGAGCATAACACTGCAGAAAGGAGTTTAAGGGATATAGATTCATAACTAATGGACTATTTAGCTCAGTGTTTCTCAAACTGGGGCTGCTGCTTGTGTAGGGAAAGCCCCTGGCGGGCCAGGCCTGGCAGGTTTGTTTACCTGCCCCATCCGCAGGTCCGGCCGATCGCGGCTCCCACTGGCTGCGGTTCACCGCTGCAGGCCAATGGGGGCTTTCCCTACACAAGCAGCGACCCCAGTTTGAGAAACACTGATCTAGCTTAAAGGTGGCTGTTTGCAGGGCGTTAGAACTCTAAATGTTAAATGCTTGTGGTTTAAATCAATTTAATTTTGAATAGCTTTCTCCAAATAGTGCTTGGCAATCCATCAGTGGACCCCCTCCCCCATGCATTGTTTTTGAAATCTATCTTTAGCAGAGCTTATAAATGACTGCAGCAGAGAGACTTTCCTTGAGAGCTAGTCTTTAAATTGAGATAGCTTTTATTTTGGGACATTAAAACTCTTCCCTTTTCCTCTGTTAGCTGCTATGGGACAAATTCTCTGATGGTGTCAATCCACTAATGTTCCAACTGAGCATCCTATTCTATGTGGTGGCTTTGAAAATCTCTGCTGATAAATGTAAGGCTCAATTTTCAGAAGGTTTTGCTCCATTGAATTAGGCCTGTGTACAATCCCCCTCTCTCCAAATAAGTGTTTCCCTAACTCCGGCTGTCAGTAGACAGGCAGGAAGAAGGAAAAACACTGAGTCTGTGTAAAGGACGGCACAGCTGGAGGAACTTCAAGGCTGTGCAGAGAGGCCAGTGTGACGGCTGTTCACCTCTTTCATGCCACTTCATCCCCAAGTGAACTGAGGCTGCCAGAGTTTGTGGAGTGAGTGTGCCTGGAGGGTGAGGGATCAAGGCGTCCTTAAGAAAACAGGCTCACCATGGACTTCCCAGTGCAGCACGCCCAGGTGGAAGTGAGAATGATTATAAGTGATATTACAGTGACGCCTAACAGTCTGGGGGTCCCATTGTGCTAAGTGCAGGACAAACACATAGTAGGAGACAGTGCCTGCCAGGAAAAGCATATACACTAAATAGACAAAGGGTGGGAGAGGGGAAAGGCAGAGAGGTGAGTAGCTTGCTTGAGATCACCCAGGATGATGAGTAGGAGAGGGGAAAGGCAGAGAGAGGTGAGTAGCTTGCTTGGGATCCCTGAATCCCAGCCCATTGCCTTACGGAACAGATCTCACTGCCTCTCTGCACTAGTATCCAAGGTGTGCACTAAAAAAATAAGCCGGTAATTGCCTGCACTAGGCAGCAAGCTCACAGCAGCTGTTCTGTGGGGAGTAGCCAGGGACAGAGCAGCAGTATTTGGCAACAGTTTGTGGCAACTTGGCACTGCAGCAGAAACATGCTCTCTCTTGACCCTTCGGTCAATTTCAGACTCAGGCAGGAGGAGGAGAAGCAGGCAAGCCCTGTGGATGGAGCAAGCCTGACTTTGCCCAAGCAGCAGTAATCTACAAGCTATGGGCTAGCTGATCCCATATGCCCGAGGAACAAGCCTCTCAGAGATACAGATCGCTGCATGGGGCAGCACATGGGATAAGTGCTGGGGATCACCTGCAGCATTATTATTTAGAGCTGATAAAAATACCTTCTTTTTTTTTCTGGAAAATATTCAGGTTTCTTTTTTTATTTTTGTTGAAATTTCCTTCAAAAAGTGAGTTTTTCAATAAAAAATTTAAACCAAAACCCATAAAATTTTGATTTTTGAAAACCACTGTGGACAAAAAAAAATAAAAATCAGTTTTCAAAAACTGAAAATCTTTTCCCAAGAAAATGTTTGGTGTACAATTAGTCTTTGAAAACCTGGAGAACAATCATCATTGAAAATGAATTTCTTCTGCAAAAGTTTGCCTTAAAAAAACTGGGGAAATCCCTTTTCACCTAAAAATGTTGACCTGCTCAGTAGTTAGTATTACGGTAGGGAGAGTGCTCTGCAACAAACATTCCTGTGCTGGACATACATTCTGCCGGGGACATGTATAGTGACACCTGTACAACAGTGTGTGCTGCTCTGTAGGAGTGTGGACTGCTCTCAGAAGGGACATACCCTCTTTTTCCGTCCCCACTATGAGTTTCTCATCTCATATCCCATGAGGTGGATAGCTGCCTTCTGTTTTTGTTCCCTCCCAGTATGCCACAAATCTGTCACTCCCCCACCCCCCGACTGTCCCTTTTTCTTGGTGGCATTGAAGAAGTCTATTTTTTTTTTTGGCAAACCCATTATGGGCTCATCACCAGGTGCTTAGAAGCATCTTTACTCACTGGTCCATCAGAGGGGCCTCTATTTCTCCATGTCCACACCATTGCCTATTGCCTGGTTAACCACTGGCACAATCAGATGTGTAGCCCACAACTGGTTGTGTGGGAACACTCAAATGCTATGTGCATAGAAATATAGCCTAGATGATCCCTTCTAGTCCTATCTTCCCCCCCTCCCCCGCCAGTCAACTCTTTATTTTCAAACATTTTTCAAACCACTAGTTCCTTTTTGAAAATAAAAGGCCAAACAATGCCTTGGTGCACTTATAACAAAGCCACAGGAGGGGTCAGCTGCAGGGACTGAATTTGGAAGCTCTGGATCTAAAGCCTGTACACCTTGAGCTACAAGACCACACCAGTTATCTTGGGGGAAGTTGCAGACTCATAAACGTCCACTTATGGTCCAGACACTAGGAGCAGACAAAGAGCCACTCTCTGCCAGCAGGTGCAACACACTTCTGAAAATGGTGCACTTGCTCAGTGCCTGATTTTCACAGGAACCAGAGCTGGGATTGGTCTCAACTGGAGTTGCTGGGCACTTAGTATGTCTGAACATCAGACGCTTAATGGGTTAGTCAGTAACTTCTGACCTGACAGCACCTACTAAAAATATCACAAAAAGTGATCTGTGATTATAGAACAATAGTAGCCCCGAGCATATTAATTCTATCAGCATTAATGGAGATTAATGACAAAAGGACACAGTGGAGGAAGCCTCATATACAGCCTGACCCCTCATTCATTCTGCATGGATCAGATTATTCCTACCTCTGATAGGTCCCTAGGGGGCTGGCTTTTATTTTATTTACCCTTTGGTAGCATTTGTACTGTGTGTCATGCCAATAAAGCCTGACTGCCCTGAATAACAATCAGGTCAGGGATTATAATCCCAAACTGCATGAGGCAGTGAGTATATTTAGGAGACATGACTGCAGAGGAGGTGAAAGGAGCTCCTTAAAGTTATTCATTGCCTGTAACCCAAATGGAATGTGGCAGAGACATGAGACAATTTATCTGACTGGTTGATGCTGCTGGATTAGAGCTTTGACATGAGCCCAGTGGGACCACCAGAGGGGATCACAGGATTTCTAATGCCAGTTAATAGCACCACATGCACTAGTTAAATCAAAAGATAAAAAGAAGATAAATTGGGGGAGGGGAGCCTGGAGCACAAAGCAGAAACATTATTTTGATGAAATAAGAAATAGCAGGAAAATCCCATACATATAAACTAGAAGCCCACAGAGTCACAAATAAGTCTTTATGAGCATATACTAGCTGATTCCTCTATATAACACTTTTGACATGCCCTTTCTATCCTGCCATGGAACAGACCCCTAGTGTGGATCAGATTGCATTTTGGAATAGTCTAGTATTATTTCATTTATGATGAGCTGTGGGATGGGACTCCAGAGAGGCCATTTAACCTTTCCCCGCTGCTCTTACTCAGCTACGTATCATGGCTCTTTCCATGCCATGTAAGGGTAGTTTGCCAGTTCATGGATGACACTTCCATCAGTGAGAGCTGCTAATAAGGTACTGTGCGCACAGGGAGGGGAGCTGATGGGAGTGGTTGAGAAAGCACCCTTGCTAGGAGCAATGAGTTTGGGTCATTGCCTGAGGCTATGAGCAAAGCAATAGCTATGATGTATTTTAAGCATGTATGGGGCAATCATGTGGACAAAACCCCACAGCTGCAGTATATAAGTAATCTAAAAGACTGAGTTTAGTTTTTTGACAAATGAAAGACAGAGGGTGGCTGGGTGTACAATTCTGAGTCTAGGCCAAATGGATACAGTGCATACCACATAGAAAATATGATACTGAATATCTTCTATTTATATACATTATAGAGACCATTACTCTGTGTGTGTGTGTGTTGATAGTGGCTGGGATTTCTAAGGAACCTAAGAGAGTTAGGCACTCAACACCCACAGGCACCCAAATCCTACAGCACTGAATGCCTAACTCCCTTAAACTCCTTAGAAAAATCCCATCTCCAAGTACTACTGTGTTAAATCTTAATATGCAGCATTAGCTTCTGGGCCAATTTCTACCCCCACTTCCTGCTACCTCAGGAAAGTCAGCAGGGAACCTTTTTGGCAATATCTTCAAATGATCTCTATTTTTGGCCTTTTATCTCAACTGTTGTTAAGGGTTTTGGAGGCAGGTTTGCAGTGGACAGTAAAGTCCTGCAATACTAGCTGGATAGTCAAACAACTTTTTGTTCCCAACTCCTGAACATCTCCCCAAATCCGCAGAGCTATGTTTTAATTCCTGCAGACAGGGTCTGCCCAGACCAGAATTTCTTGGCCTGGGGTTACAGTGACAGCGAAGCAGCATTTCTAGCTATTTAAGGCTGCATCCAGGCTTGTGCTGCAAGTGTCTGAGGTGGAGCAGCCGTCCGAGGAGGAATCCTGCCGGACTCAGTCAGAACTGCCCCGCAGAATCACTGGAGGAGTGAACAGCGAAACGGGTGCAGCTCCCACCCTGTACCAGGCTTGCTCTGCTGGCTATGGCAGAAGAGAGGGAAGGCCTCAGTCCCAGGTTCTCTCTCCCCAGTCCTGGGATGCTGGATGCCACTAGCCCTCCCCATTCCTTGCAGAGGACTAAGGCTCTCTGCCACTTCAGTAGGACACATACCTGCCAGCCCCTGAAAAAAAACCAAGTGATTCCAAATCAGTGCACAGTCATTCTAGCTTTGTCTATATTCAGGCACAACCCAGGTGACACATGTGCATATCCATCTGCAACTTAACTCCAACATGGACAGAGAATGACTGGCAGTTATGGGGCACTGGGTGTATTTGTGGGCCAGATTTAAAAAAGAATTCAGCATCCATCAGCTCCCCTGTAGGCACCTAAATGAAGTGGCCTTTTTGAAAACCTGGTTATTTAGAACAGTGAGTAGCACATCCATGGAACTTTTCATCTAGAAGTCTCAAAGGCGGGTTATCTCCATTTCACAAACTGAGGCAAAAAGAGGTTAATCTGCTTACCTGAGGTCACCAGAAGGCGAACCCAAATCTTCCAAGTCCCAGTCCAGTACATTATCCACTGCCTCTCTTATTTAGGTACCTAAATGGAAGGTGCTTGAGTGCTAAGGTCTTTTGGAAATCTGGCTCATCTGGTGCTGAGCATTTTGAGAAATGGCCATAGTTAAACCTAAAATATAGATCAGTTCTTCGGTACATAACTTCTTCGGCTAAATTCCTACCTAGCCTGCCCTTGAACAGTCCAGCTCTTTCTGAACTGTATAAAATGGACTCCATGGATCTGGGATAAAAGACACAAGAGCACATTTTTGAGGATCTAAAGAATCTATTAACCACATCCCTAATACTAGCATTTTACGACGCTCCCAAACCGACAGTCAATTCAGCCCATGCCAGAGCAGTGGTCTCGATGTGACTCTACTCCAGTTACACAGAGATGATTAGAAACTGGTAGCTTGCTGTTCCAAATGGCTTTCAAACTCTGCAGCCAGAACGCAGAAAGGATGTTTGGGCAGAGCGTGGGAGAGAGTGACAGTTTATTTGCAGCCTCTTGTTAATTTCAAA